>NW_028270155.1:3854437-4591637 GCF_037043375.1 Chiloscyllium plagiosum
GGTTGGTTGTAAGTGTATGTTTGTCACTGGGAGGAATGAGGTCAGTTGAGATCTCAGAACTTTGTGTGCTATTGAACTAAAATCCCTTTTCTTTTTAACTGGAAAAGTAACAATCCTCAAAGATTTTGCAAAAAGAAAGAAAATTCTCATTCAAGCCTAGACCTTGGTCTAACTGCCTGGCTCGGAGACAGGGAGGTCTGCAGATGCTGGAGATCAGAGTTGAGCATGTGTTGCTGGAAAAGCCCAGCAGGTCAGGCAACTTCTAAGGAGCAGGAGAATTGCCGTTTCGGGCCAACTGACTGGCTACTGGATTGAGGATTGCCACAGCTGATGGTAATGCGATATCGTCTCAAAAACCTGAATAAACTATGAAAAAGCCAGCTTTTGGTTTGGAATCAGATCTACAGACTTTGTGCCTTTTCGCTGATATATTTTCCACCCAGTGATAGTTCTAACAAGACTCCTGTCTCATCTGTTTCTTCCAATCGATTTTTGACTAAATGTACATGTTAGATTTAAGGGGAGTATAGTTTAAGTTTACAGTTAGCAATTAATAATCTGTTTTTGCCACATTTATTTATTATAATAAACAAGTGTTTTGGATTTCCTTCAACATTGATATAACCTGGTATGAGTTTCTTTTCTGTTAGCTGGACATTAACCACAGTGCTGCTACTGAGCGCCAGTGTGAAGGGAGTTGAATGCTTAAGGCACTGTATATGATCTAAACATTGTCATGGTCTTGCTGCATTTGGATATGAACTGAGTGTCTAAGGAGTCATGGGTAGTTCTGAACATTGTGCAGTTGTTGGTGAATGTCACCCCCCAGCCCCAATTTGACATTATGATGGAGGGAAGCTTTGTGGGTACCTGTTTACCAGGTGTTTGGCAGAGTATGTATGAGACCACATGGCTATCACAGAATTTGGATTAGCCACGCAGCTCACTCATTGTCTAGTATTCCTCCATCGACTGACAACTGCCTGCAAGATTGGGGCTTTTGTGAACTCACTGCTTCACGTTCATAATGTCACCAAGTGCTCTTCAGCTGCAGGTCATTAGCTTCTTTCTGCTTCTAACACTCAAACCACAGCCTGAGCACTACTGCACCCTATACTTTTTAAACATTGATAGAAGGTGGGTGTCACTGGGTCCAGCATTTATTACCCATCACTAGTTGCCCCTTGAGAAGGTGGGGGTGAGCTGCAGTCCATGTGCTGTAGGTAGACCCACAATGCCCTTGGGGAGGGAATTCCAGGATTCTGACCCCAGTGACAGTGAAGGCATAGTGATATATTTCCAAGTCAGGGTGGTGATTGGCTTGGAGGGGAACCTGCAGGGGGTGTTGCCATGTATCTGCTGCCCCTTGTCCTTCTAACTTTACTATCCGTTTTAAAGAGTGCAGGGAGATTTATTCTGTGTCTAATCCCACACTGCTTTGTCGCAGGAGTGTTTGATGGGGACCGAGTCGGGGGGGGGTTTTAAATGTGTTTACTTCCAGTTTAAAAGAGTAAAGGGAGCTTTACTCTGTATCTAACCCCGCGCTGTCCCTGTCCTGGGAGTGTTTGATGGGGACAGTGTAGAGGGAGCTTTACCCTGTATTTAACCTCGTGCTGTCCCTGTCCAGGGAGTGTTTGATGGGGACAGTGTAGAAGGAGCTTTACCCTGTATCTAACCCCGCGCTGTCCCTGTCCAGGGAGTGTTTGATGGGGACAGTGTAGAGGGAGCTTTACCCTGTATCTAACCTCGTGCTGTCCCTGTCCAGGGAGTGTTTGGTGTTATTTTGTTAGCTCTTCTCCTTCTGTTGCTAATTAATTCAGTTTTCTAACCTTGTCATTGAATATTTCTGTCCTTGTATGACTGAGTGGGTAATTTGTATAATTTGTGGGTAATTTGTATAATGGTGTTGTTTCTCACTGCTTTTTAAAATAAGTGTCCTTACTAAATTAAACTTGAGATTATAGAAAAAGGATTCTGGCTAATCCAAGATGGAGGGTGAGAACACGTGTGACTGTAAGAGCTGCTCCTTTTTTGAGGTATTTCTGATATTGGATGTGATTTCCTCAAACTCCAGGAGCAGTAATTACTGTTTTATATAATGTTGAGTTCTTATGGAACTTTGGGGAAAAAGATCAAAACAATGGCACTTTTAAAAGGAGGAAGACAGACAAAAGGCAGTGATCACATGGTCAATGAGGGAGAGAGAAAGAAACCTACACTGCTAACTGACACAGCAGTGAATCTGCACAGTTACTGCCTTTGCTCTATGAGTTCATGTATCTCTGGATATCAGAGTATGTCTAGGGAAAATTTAACAAACAGCAAAATTCACCTTGGAGGAACCTGAGTGGGAGAGCTCATAGCATAGGAACAGATAAGTGCATAGTTTTTAATATGTAACTTTGCTGTAAGTCTACAGTAGTGAGTAGAGTGGGTTCTTTCTTCATTATATGTTTTATTGAGATCTGTCTCTTGATTAAATAAAAAATAATAAATCATATGTACTAAGTTAGCCTGGAGCTCTGTTTTTAGAGCAATAAGACAGTGCTATTTTCTGGGTCTAAAGATTGTGAAGGAGCAAATTTGGCCTTGAGTAGAGTGATATGTCTTCCTGTCGGATGTGCGGTTTAGAGAGAGTTTCCATGTCACTGATGATTATGTCTGCAGATAGTGTCTTTGGTTGCGAATTGTATCAGATCGCATGGATTGATTAGAGCAGCAGTTAGAGGCAATAAGGAATTTACAAGAGCTAAGGGGTGTGATGGATGGCAATAATAGGAAGGAAGAAAAGCTGCAGATACAGTCAGGTAGATGGGTTACTGCCAGGAAAGGTAGGACGGGGAGGCAGGTAGTGCAGGAGTCTCCTGTGGCTATTCCCATCTCAAACAAGTATCCTGTTTTGGGAAATGTTGGAGTGATTGACTCTCAAGGGAATGTAGCATGAACAGAGCTGAAAATGTGTTGCTGGAAAAGCGCAGCAGGTCAGGCAGCATCCAAGGAACAGGAGAATCGACGTTTCCTGAAGAAGGGCTTATGCTCGAAACGTCGATTCTCCTGCTCCTTGGATGCTGCCTGACCTGCTGCGCTTTTCCAGCAACACATTTTCAGCTCTGATCTCCAGCATCTGCAGCCCTCACTTTCTCCTCCAATGTAGCATGAACAGCCAAGTTTCTGGTATTGAGACAGGCTCTAATGTAATGAGGGGTACATTGCGTTCCAAGCGACCGATTGTATAGGGGACTCACTAGTCAGAGGCACAGACAGAAAGTTCCATGGCCAGCAGTGAGACATCAGAATGGTTTGTTGCCTCTTTCAAACAAAGAAAATTTACAGCCCAGGAACAGGCCCTTCGGCCCTCCAAGCCTGAGCTAATCCAAATGTACTGTCTAAACCTGTCGGTCAATTCCTAAGCATCTGTGTCCCTCTGCTCCCCACCTACTCATGCATTTATCCAGATAATGAATCTACCGTGCCTGCCTCTACCACCTCTGCTGGCAACGTGTTCCAAACACCCACCACCCTCTGTGTGAAGTACTTGCCGTGTGTATCCCCTTTAAACTTTCCACCTCTCACCTTGAAAGTGTGACCTCTTGTTATTGAATCCTTCACCCTGGGAGAAAGCTTGTCTCTATCCACCCTGTCTATACCCTTCATGATTTTATAAACCTCAATCAGGTCCCCCCTCAATCTCATTTTTGCTAATGAAAACAAACCTAACCTACTCAACCTCTCTTCATAGCTAGCACCTTCCATACCAGGCAACATCCTCATAAACCTTCTCTGCACCCTCTCCAAAGCGTCCACATCCTTTTGGTAATGTGACCAGAACTGTACACTGTATTCTAAATGCGGCCGAACCAATATCTTGTACAACTTTAACATGACCTGCCAGCTCTTATACTCAATACCCCGTCCAATAAAGGCAAGCATTCTATATGCCTTCTTGACCACTCTATCCACTTGTGCAGCAACCTTCAGGGTACAATGGACCTGCACTCCCAGATCTCTCTGTTCATCAACTTTTCCTAAGGCTCTTCCGTTCATTGTATAATTCGCTCTAGAATTAGTCTTGCCTAAATGCATCACCTCACATTTGTCTGGATTGAACTCCATCTGCCACTTTTCCACCCAACTCCCCAGTCTGTCTATATCCTCCCGTATTCTCTGACAGTCCCTTATGCTTTCTGGTACTCCACCAATCTTCATGTCATCTGGAAACTTGCTGATCATACCAACAGTGCCCTCTTCCAGATCATTTGGTGCCAGGATCAAGGATATCTCTGAGAGAATGCAGAATATTCTCAAAGGGGAGAGGGACCAGCAGGACGATGTTGTACACGTTGGAGCTAACAACACAGGAAGGAAAAAGGATGAGATTCTGAAGGGAGAATGTAGAAAGCTAGGCAGGAATTTAAAAAGGAGGTCCTTGAGAGTAGTAATATCTGGATTACGCCCGGTGCTATGAGCTAGTGAGGGCAGGAATAGGAGGATAGAGCAGATGAAATTGTGGCTGAGGAGCTGGTGTATGGGAGAAGGATTCACATTTTTGGATCGTTGGACTCTCTTCTGGTGTAGAAGTGACTTGTACAAGAACGATGGATTGCACCTAAATTGGAGGGGGACTAATATACTGGCAGGGAGATTTGCTAGAACTGCTTGGGAGGATTTAAACTAGTAAGGTGGGGGTGGGTGGGACCCAGGGAGATGGAGAGCAAAGAGATCAATCTGAGGCTGGTACAGTTGGGAAAAGGAGCGAGTCAAACAGTCAGGGCAGGCAGGGACTAAGCAGAGAACAAGGTAGGACTGATAAATTAAACTGCATTTACTTCAATGCAAGGGGCCGAACAGGGAAGACAGATGAACTCACGGCATGGTTAGGAACATGGGACTGGGATATCATAGCAATTACAGGAACATGGCTCAGGGATCGGCAGGACTGGCAGCTTAGTGTTCCGGTATATGAATGCTACCGGAAGGACAGGAAGGGAGGCAAGAGAGGAGGGGAAGTGGCATTTTTGATAAGGGATAGCATTACAGCTGTGCTGAGGGAGGATATTCCCGGAAATACATCCAGGGAAGTTATTTGGGTGGAACTGAGAAATAAGAAAGGGATGATCACCTTATTGGGATTGTATTACAGACCCTATAATAGTCAGCGGGAAATTGATAAACAAATTTGTAAGGAGATCTCAGTTATCTGTAAGAATAATAGGGTAGTTATGGTAGGGGATTTTAACTTTCCAAACATAGACTGGGACTGCCATAGTTTTAAGGGTTTAGATGGAGAGGAATTTCTTAAGTGTGTTCAAGAAAAAATGTTGATTCAGTATGTGAATGTACCTACCAGAGAAAGTACAAAACTTGACCTACTCTTGGGAAATAAGGCAGGGCAGGTGACTGAGGTGTCAGTGGGGGAGCACTTTGGGGCCAGCGACCATAATTCTATCAGTTTTAAAATAGTGATGGAAAAGGGTGTAGGTTTGCTCACTGAGCTGGAAGATTAATTTCCGGTCATTTCGTCACCCTACGAGGTAACATCTTCAGTGGGCCTCCGGGCGAAGCACTGCTGATAATTCTTGCTTTTTATTTATATGTTTGGGTTTCTTTGGGTTGATGATGTCATTTTCTGTTCTTTTTCTCAGGGGGTGGTAGATGGGGTCTAACCCGATGTGTTTGTTGATAGAGTTCCGATTGGAATGCCATGCTTCTAGGAATTCTCGTGCGTGTCTCTGTTTGGCTTGTCCTGGGATGGATGTGTTGTCCCAGTCGAAGTGGTGTCCTTCCTCATCCGTATGTAAGGATACTAGTGAGAGTGGATCATGTCGTTTTGAGGCTAGGTGATGTTCATGTATCGTGGTGGCTAGTTTTCTCCCTGTTTGTCCAATGCAGTGTTTGTTACAGTTCTTGCATGGTATTTTGTAAATGACATTAGTTTTGTTTATTATCTGTGTAGGGTCTTTCTAGTTCATTAGCTGCTGTTGGTGAGTTTGTGGGCTACCATGATGCCAAAAAAAGCAGGAATTATCACCAGTGCTTCACCCGGAGGCCAACTGAAGATGTTACCTAGTGTGGTGATGACACGTCTGGAAATGAATCTTCCAGCTCAGCGAGCAAACCCCTACATCCAGAACCTCCACCTGAGCTATAAATCTTCTCAAAACTCGCTAAGTGATGGAAAAGGATAGACTGGACCTAAAAGTTGAAGTTCTAAATTGGAGGAAGGCTAATATTGATGGTAATAGGCAAGAACTTTCAAAAGCTGATTGGGGGCAGATGTACAGAGGTAAAGGGCTGGAAAATGGGAAGCCTTCAAAGATGAGATAATGAGAATCCAGAGACAGTATATTCCTGTCAGGGTGAAAGGGAAGGCTGGTAGGTATAGGGAATTCTGGATGACTAAAGGAATTGAGGTTCTGGTTAAGAATAAGAAGGAAGCATATGACCGGTATAGACAAGATAGATCGAGTGAATCCTTCGAGTATAAAGGCAGTAGGAATATACTTAAGAGGGAAATCAGGAGGGCAAAAAGGGGACATAAGATAGCTTTGGCAAATAGAATTAAGGACAATCCAAAGGGAGAGAATAGGGCCCCTCAAAGATCAGCAAGGCGGCCTATGTGTGGAGCCACAGGAGATGGGGGAGGTACTAAGCGAGTATTTTGCATCAGTATTTACTGTGGAGAAGGACATGGAAGATATAGAATGTGGAAATAGATGGTGACATCTTGCAAAATGTCCATATTACAGAGGAGGAAGTGCTGGATGTCTTGAAATGCAGGAAGGTGGATAAATCCCCAGGACCTGATTAGGTATACCCTAGAACTCTGTGGGAAGCTAGAGAAGTGATTGCTGGGCCTCTTACTGAGATATTTGTATCATCGATAGTCACAGGTGAGATGCTGGAAGACTGGAGGTTGGATAATATGGTGCCACTGTTTAAGAAGGGTGGTAAGGATAAGCCAGGGAACTATAGACCAGGGAGCCTGACATCGATGGTGGGCATATTGTTGGAGGGAATCCTGAGGGACAGGATGTACATGTATTTGGAAGGGCAAGGACTGATTAGGGATAGTCCAGATGGCTTTGTGTGTGAGAAATCGTGTCTCACAAACTTGGTTGAGTTTTTTGAAGCAGTAACAAAGAGGATTGATGAGGGCAGAGCAGTAGATGTGATCTGTATGGACATCAGTAAGGCGTTTGACAAGGTTCCCCATGGGAGACTGGTTAGCAAGGTTAGATCTCACGGAATACAGGAAGAACTGGCCATTTGGATACAGAACTGGCTCAAAGGTAGAAGACAGAGGGTGGTGGTGGAGGGTTATTTTTCAGACTGGAGGCCTGTGATCAGTGGAGTGCCACAAGGATCGGTGCTGGGTCCTCTACTTTTTGTCATTTACCTAAATGATTTGGATGTGAGTATAAGAGGTACAGTTAGTAAGTTTGCAGATGACACCAAAATTGGAGGTGTAGTGGACAGCGAAGAAGGTTACCTCAGAATACAACAGGATCTTGATCAGATGGGCCAAAGGGCTGAGGAGTGGCAGATGGAGTTTAATTTAGATAAATGCGAAGTGCTGCATTTTGAAAAAGCAAATCTTTGCAGGACTTACACACTTAATGGTACGGTGCTGGGGAGTGTTGCTGAACAAAGAGACCTTGGAGTGCAGGTTCATAGCTCCTTGAAAGTAAAGTCGCAGGTAGATAGGATAGTGAAGAAGGTGTTTGGTATGCTTTCCTTTATTGGTCAGTGCATTGAGTACAGGA
The DNA here is from genome assembly GCF_037043375.1 of Chiloscyllium plagiosum. NCBI lineage: Eukaryota > Metazoa > Chordata > Chondrichthyes > Orectolobiformes > Hemiscylliidae > Chiloscyllium > Chiloscyllium plagiosum. The sequence goes on from NW_028270155.1 coordinate 3,862,201, forward strand.
GTTGGGAGGTCATGTTGCGGCTGTACAGGACATTGGTTAGGCCACTGTTGGAATATTGCGTGCAATTCTGGTCTCCTTCCTATCGGAACAATGTTGTGAAACTTGAAAGGGTTCAGAAAAGATTTACAAGGATATTGCCAGGGGTGAGCTCATAGAGGTTTATAAAATCATCAGGGACATGGATAGGATAAATAGACAAGGTCTTTTCCCTGGGGTGGGGGAGTCCAGAACTAGAGGGCATAGGTTTAGGGTGAGAGGGGAAAGATATATAAGGGATCTTTGGGGTAACTTTTCACACAGAGGGTGGTACGTGTATGAAATGAGCTGCCAGAGGAAGTGGTGGAGGTTGGTACAATTACAGCATTTAAAAGGCATCTGGATGGGTATATGAATAGGAAGGGTTTGGAGGGATATGGGCCGGGTGCTGGCAGGCAGGACTAGATTGGATTGGGATATCTGGTCGGCATGGACAGGTTGGACCGAAGGGTCTGTTTCTGTGCTGTACATCTCTATGACTGTTTTGTTGGTGTGTAGGTACATGATTGGTGATGACCCTTTGCTGATTTTGAGGTGGGGCGGGGGGGAGTACATACAGTGAAGAGGAATGTTGATCAGGGCACCATTGTGTTTCCCCATTCCTCTGTGTGCCTCCCTGACTGATCCTTGACCCTTCTCCTCACATGAGGATGCGCTGCACTCCGTTGCATTGAATATACAATTGCAACTTTATGAAGGGGGTTTGAAAGGGTTGATTGTGGGCGGTGTCAAATTTAGGAACCTGTGTAGGAAATAGTCAGGAACAAATCCAATCCGGAATTCATGAAATATCCTGACCCAAACAGCCAGGAAAATGTGACTCACTCCCAGTGACGGGGGGGGGGGGGGGGGGGGGGAATAAATCACAGAGAGGGTGAGTTAGAGTCACAGAGATTGCAGCACGGAAACAGACCCTTCGGTCCAACTCATCCATGCTGACCAGGTATGCTAACCTAAGCTAGTAAGCTAGTCCCATTTGCCAGCATTTGGCCCATATCCTTCTAAACCCTTCCTGTGTGAAGAAGTTGCCCCTTAGGTCCCTTTTAAATCTTTCCCCTCTCACCTTAAACCAAACCCTCTTGTTTTGGACTCCCTCCCTCTGGGGAAAATATCTTGTCTATTAACCCATCCATGACCCTCATGATTTTATAAATCTCTATAAGGTCACCCCTCAGCCTCCAGCACTCCAGGGAAAACAGCCCCAGTCTGGTCAGCCTCTCCCTGTAGCTCAAACCCTCCAACCCCAACTAAAAGGAGAGGACAGGTTGGTTTGAGATGGCGGGTGAGAGGAGATTGTGTACCATAAACCTTAGCATGGTCCAGTTGGGCCGAATGGCCTGTAAATTTCTATGTAATTTGCAGTGTTAAGGTTTTTTTTGTCCTGCTGATCCAGAAAATTTTACAGAAAGGCAGTGCATAACCTCACTCACCACTTCCCCCACCCCCAAAATAATGAAAAGTATTCTGTATTTAGAAACAAGTGAATATATTAAAATCGATTAAAGCTGCCTGCCAGAAAGTAGCACAGTCACCAAGTGGATTGTGTTCATTTTGAAACATTTAGTTTCATATTAGATCACAGCCCGTGTGCACCAGTGATTCTGTTTATTATATTAGTGCCTGGAGCTAAGGTCCAGTTTATCAAACAAACTTTATGTGAGGGTGAGGGTGGGAGGGGAAAGAGCTGAATGTTGTTTTCTATTTTAAAAAAAAGGCAGAATGTTGTACTTCTGTAGCACCTTGCATGTCCTCAGAAACCACACAACACTTGACAGTGAATGTGTATACTTGTGACATGTAGCACCTTTGTAATACAGGGAGTTCAGCAACAACCTGTGCACACTAGTAATGGCCCCTGTCCATCGAATGTCTAATGTTTATCTCCACAAAGGCCAAAGAGGCTCTGCTGTTATTCTCATGGCATTGAGTAACACCTTCCCGACATTGGGACCAAATCCTGAGATTCCCACAAATCTGGGTAATGACAATCTGCTCCTCATCCAGTTTTTGGCTCCAGACATTCCCAATCCCGATTCCTGTTGTCTGTCCTGCTGTGGGATTCAGCAAGGGGAGAATCAGACACTGTCCCATTGGGAATCACAAATCTGTGGGAAGTGTGTGTTGCTTCCTGCTGGATGTGGAGGGGATAAGACCTGGCAGTGAAGTCTTCCATACAACAGTTGGCCCACACCCTGGGCTTTCGGGAGAGGGTCGTTACACTGAGCTCAGTGTCAAGGAGGGAACGAGCATTAGGTTATGATACCGAATGGCAGTTTAATAAAATACATGGCGACCTCTGGGGTTTCTTATGGGTCTAACTTGTACCATATCATTCTGAGTCATTTAGAACTGTATCCCAGTAAGAGTCAACCCCTTTAGGAACTGTATCCCAGTGAGAGTCAGCCCCTTCAGGAACCAGATCCCAGTGAGAGTCAGCCCCATCAGGAACTGTATCCCAGTGAGAGTCAGCCCCTTCAGGAACCAGATCCCAGTGAGAGTTAGCCCCTTTAGGAACTGTATCCCAGTGAGAGTCAGCCCCTTCAGGAACTGTATCCCAGTGAGAGTCAGCCCCTTCAGGAACCAGATCCCAGTGAGAGTCAGCCCCTTCAGGAACTGTATCCCAGTGAGAGTCAGCACCTTCAGGAACTGTATCCCAGTGAGAGTCAGCACCTTCAGGAACTGTATCCCAGTGAGAGTCAGCACCTTCAGGAACTGTATCCCAGTGAGAGTCAGCCCCTTTAGGAACTGTATCCCAGTGAGAGTCAGCCCCTTTAGGAACTGTATCCCAGTGAGAGTCAGCCCCTTCAGGAACTGTATCCCAGTGAGAGTCAGCACCTTCAGGAACTGTATCCCAGTGAGAGTCAGCATCTTCAGGAACTGTATCCCAGTGTGAGTCAGCCCCTTTAGGAACCAGATCCCAGTGAGAGTCAGCCCCTTCAGGAACCAGATCCCAGTGAGAGTCAGCATCTTCAGGAACTGTATCCCAGTGAGAGTCAGCCCCTTCAGGAACTGTATCCCAGTGAGAGTCAGCCCCTTCAGGAACTGTATCCCAGTGAGAGTCAGCATCTTCAGGAACTGTATCCCAGTGAGAGTCAGCCCCTTCAGGAACTGTATCCCAGTGAGAGTCAGCCCCTTCAGGAACCAGATCCCAGTGAGAGTCAGCATCTTTAGGAACTGTATCCCAGTGAGAGTCAGCCCCTTTAGGAACTGTATCCCAGTGAGAGTCAGCCCCTTCAGGAACTGTATCCCAGTGAGAGTCAGCCCCTTCAGGAACCAGATCCCAGTGAGAGTCAGCATCTTTAGGAACTGTATCCCAGTGAGAGTCAGCCCCTTCAGGAACTGTATCCCAGTGAGAGTCAGCATCTTCAGGAACTGTATCCCAGTGAGAGTCAGCACCTTCAGGAACTGTATCCCAGTGAGAGTCAGCCCCTTCAGGAACTGTATCCCAGTGAGAGTCAGCCCCTTTAGGAACTGTATCCCAGTGAGAGTCAGCCCCTTCAGGAACTGTATCCCAGTGAGAGTCAGCCCCTTCAGGAACTGTATCCCAGTGAGAGTCAGCCCCTTCAGGAACTGTATCCCAGTGAGAGTCAGCCCCTTCAGGAACTGTATCCCAGTGAGAGACAGCCCCTTCAGGAACTGTATCCCAGTGTGAGTCAGCCCCTTCAGGAACTGTATCCCAGTGTGAGTCAGCCCCTTCAGGAACTGTATCCCAGTGTGAGTCAGCCCCTTCAGGAACTGTATCCCAGTGAGAGACAGCCCCTTCAGGAACTGTATCCCAGTGAGAGTCAGCACCTTCAGGAACTGTATCCCAGTGTGAGTCAGCCCCTTCAGGAACTGTATCCCAGTGAGAGACAGCCCCTTCAGGAACTGTATCCCAGTGAGAGTCAGCACCTTCAGGAACCAGATCCCAGTGAGAGACAGCCCCTTCAGGAACTGTATCCCAGTGTGAGTCAGCCCCTTCAGGAACTGTATCCCAGTGAGAGACAGCCCCTTCAGGAACTGTATCCCAGTGTGAGTCAGCCCCTTCAGGAACTGTATCCCAGTGAGAGTCAGCACCTTCAGGAACCAGATCCCAGTGAGAGACAGCCCCTTCAGGAACTGTATCCCAGTGTGAGTCAGCCCCTTCAGGAACTGTATCCCAGTGAGAGACAGCCCCTTCAGGAACTGTATCCCAGTGTGAGTCAGCCCCTTCAGGAACTGTATCCCAGTGAGAGTCAGCCCCTTCAGGAACTGTATCCCAGTGTGAGTCAGCCCCTTCAGGAACCAGATCCCAGTGAGAGACAGCCCCTTCAGGAACTGTATCCCAGTGTGAGTCAGCCCCTTCAGGAACTGTATCCCAGTGAGAGACAGCCCCTTCAGGAACTGTATCCCAGTGAGAGTCAGCCCCTTCAGGAACCAGATCCCAGTGAGAGACAGCCCCTTCAGGAACTGTATCCCAGTGAGAGTCAGCACCTTCAGGAACTGTATCCCAGTGAGAGTCAGCACCTTCAGGAACTGTATCCCAGTGTGAGTCAGCCCCTTCAGGAACTGTATCCCAGTGTGAGTCAGCCCCTTCAGGAACTGTATCCCAGTGAGAGTCAGCCCCTTCAGGAACTGTATCCCAGTGAGAGTCAGCATCTTCAGGAACTGTATCCCAGTGTGAGTCAGCCACTTCAGGAACTGTATCCCAGTGTGAGTCAGCATCTTCAGGAACTGTACCCCAGTGAGAGTCAGCCCCTTCAGGAACTGTATCCCAGTGAGAGTCAGCCCCTTCAGGAACTGTATCCCAGTGAGAGTCAGCCCCTTCAGGAACTGTACCCCAGTGAGAGTCAGCCCCTTCAGGAACTGTATCCCAGTGAGAGGCAGCACCTTCAGGAACTGTATCCCAGTGAGAGTCAGCCCCTTCAGGAACTGTATCCCAGTGAGAGTCAGCCCCTTCAGGAACTGTATCCCAGTGTGAGTCAGCCACTTCAGGAACTGTATCCCAGTGAGAGTCAGCCCCTTCAGGAACTGTATCCCAGTGTGAGTCAGCCACTTCAGGAACTGTATCCCAGTGTGAGTCAGCATCTTCAGGAACTGTATCCCAGTGAGAGTCAGCACCTTCAGGAACTGTATCCCAGTGAGAGACAGCCCCTTCAGGAACTGTATCCCAGTGAGAGTCAGCCCCTTCAGGAACTGTATCCCAGTGTGAGTCAGCCCCTTCAGGAACTGTATCCCAGTGAGAGTCAGCCCCTTCAGGAACTGTATCCCAGTGAGAGTCAGCCCCTTCAGGAACCAGATCCCAGTGAGAGACAGCCCCTTCAGGAACTGTATCCCAGTGAGAGTCAGCCCCTTCAGGAACCAGATCCCAGTGAGAGTCAGCCCCTTCAGGAACTGTATCCCAGTGAGAGTCAGCCCCTTCAGGAACTGTATCCCAGTGAGAGACAGCCCCTTCAGGAACTGTATCCCAGTGAGAGTCAGCCCCTTCAGGAACCAGATCCCAGTGAGAGTCAGCCCCTTCAGGAACTGTATCCCAGTGAGAGTCAGCCCCTTCAGGAACTGTATCCCAGTGAGAGTCAGCCCCTTCAGGAACTGTATCCCAGTGAGAGTCAGCTCCTTCAGGAACTGTATCCCAGTGAGAGTCAGCCCCTTCAGGAACTGTATCCCAGTGAGAGTCAGCCCCTTCAGGAACTGTATCCCAGTGTGAGTCAGCATCTTCAGGAACTGTATCCCAGTGTGAGTCAGCCACTTCAGGAACTGTATCCCAGTGTGAGTCAGCATCTTCAGGAACTGTATCCCAGTGAGAGTCAGCCCCTTCAGGAACTGTATCCCAGTGAGAGTCAGCCCCTTCAGGAACTGTATCCCAGTGTGAGTCAGCCCCTTCAGGAACTGTATCCCAGTGTGAGTCAGCCCCTTCAGGAACTGTATCCCAGTGAGAGTCAGCCACTTCAGGAACTGTATCCCAGTGTGAGTCAGCATCTTCAGGAACTGTATCCCAGTGAGAGTCAGCCCCTTCAGGAACTGTATCCCAGTGAGAGTCAGCCCCTTCAGGAACTGTATCCCAGTGTGAGTCAGCCCCTTCAGGAACTGTATCCCAGTGTGAGTCAGCCACTTCAGGAACTGTATCCCAGTGTGAGTCAGCATCTTCAGGAACTGTATCCCAGTGAGAGTCAGCCCCTTCAGGAACTGTATCCCAGTGAGAGTCAGCCCCTTCAGGAACTGTATCCCAGTGAGAGTCAGCCCCTTCAGGAACTGTATCCCAGTGTGAGTCAGCCACTTCAGGAGTTTCATGTTGACTCTGAGCCACTCATTCGGGGTGGTGTGGTGCTCAGGTACAAGCTGATAGCTCTTGTGTCGTGTGTTGATGTGTCTGGGTGGGTATTGGCCAGTGCTGCCCCTTTGACAATGTGATGAGTGGTTTGGTGTAAACTCCTTGTGGTCACCTCCTGATGAAGGCCTCCTGCCCGAAACGTTGATTTTCCTGCTCCTGGGGTGCTGCCTGACCTGTTGTGCATTTCCAGCACCACTCTAATCTTGACTCTAATTTCCAGCATCTGCAGTTCTCACTTTCACCATAGAAACGGCTAAGCCTTCCGTAAAAGCTAAAGTTTTTATTGGAGTTTTAGCTGGTATGAGACAAGATTTCAAAAGCTTATGCCCAAAACGTTGATTCTCCTGCTCCTGGGATGCTGCCTGACCTGCTGTGCTCTTTCAGTGTCACACGTTTTGACTCTGATCTCCAGCATCTGCAGTGCTCACTTTCCCCTCCTTCACAGGTAAGGGCACGTCTAACAAGTGGGAGACTTTCAAAATTGTGATAATGAGAGTTCAGAAGCGTAATGTTTGTGTTTGACAACGTGAAAAATCACATGGTGCCAGGCTATAGTCCAACAGGTTTATTTGAAAACTGATGCATCAGTTGTATGACCCTTTGATCTTTTACTTATAAATTCTGTGTCTAGGATCTCCCTTTCTCACTAGCACCTGAAGAAGGAGGTAGGCTGTGAAAGCTTTTTTTTTCAAATAGACCTGTTGAACTATAACCTGGTGTCATTATTTTGACCTTGTCCGACCCAGTCCAACACCGGCATCTCCACATTGCTCATGTTAGTGAAAGGTGAGGCTGATAGGATTAGGGAACAATGGCTGAATAAAGATATTGAGGTTCTTGTGAAAAATAATTTAAAAATTGTATGTTGGATATAAACAACTGGGTCCAAATGAATCTCTTGAACAGTATAAAGAGTGTAGGATCTCCTCAGTAGGGAGGTCAAGAAGGCAAAGTGGGAATATGACAGGAATGCGGAATACAGGGTTAACGGTAGGGTTCTTAGTGAGGTGGAGGAGCAGAGGGATCTTGGGGTCTATGTTCATAGATCTTTGAAAGTTGCCACTCAGGTGGATAGAGCTTGTAAGAAGGCCTATGGTGTATTAGCGTTCATTAACAGAGGGATTGAATTCAAGAGTCATGAAGTGATGTTGCAGCTGTACAGGACCTTGGTTAGGCCACATTTGGAGTACTGTGTGCAGTTCTGGTCGCCTCACTTTAGGAAAGATGTGGAAGCTTTGGAGAGGGTGCAGAGAAGATTTACCAGGATGTTGCCTGGAATGGAGAATAGTTCATACGAGGATAGGTTGAGAGTGCTAGGCCTTTTCTCATTGGAACGGCGAAGGATGAGGGGTGACTTGAGAGCGGTTTATAAGATGATCAGAGGAATAGATAGAGTAGACAGTCAGAAACTTTTTCCCCGGGTACAACAGAGTGTTACAAGGGGACATAAATTTAAGGTGAAGGGTGGAAGGTATAGGGGGGATGTCAGGGGTGGGTTCTTTACCCAGAGAGTGGTGGGGGCATGGAATATGTTGCCTGTGGGAGTGGCAGAGTCAGAATCATTGGCGACGTTTAAGCGGCAATTGGATAGGTACATGGATGGGTGCTTAAGCTAGGACAAATGTTCGGCACAACATCGTGGGCCGAAGGGCCTGTTCTGTGCTGTATTGTTCTATGTTCTATGAGATGGCCTTGGCAGATAAGGGTAAGGATAATCCAACAGATTCTACAAGTACAGGGAGAGCAAGAGGGTAACTAGGGAGAGAAGGGCTTGTTAAAAATCAAGGAAGTCATCTTTGTGTTGTTCCTCCAGAGATGGGAGAGATATTTCATGTCAGGTTTTAGTGTGGAGAAAGAAATGGAGGCGAGAGAATGCAGAGAAATAAATATTGATCTGGATGTAGGTTACTCGGTGAGCTGGAAGTTTTGTTTTCAGGCGTTTCCTGTTTTTTTCTCGGGGGTGGTAAATGGGATCCAAGTCAATGCGTTTGTTGATAGAGTTCTGGTTGGAATGCCACGCTTCTAGGAATTCTTGAGTGTCTCTGTTTGGCTTGTCCTAGGATGGATGCGATGTTCCAGTTGGAGTGGTGCCCTTCCATATGTGAGGATACTAGTGAGAGAGGGTCATGTCGTTTTGTGGCTAGTTGATGTTCATGTATCCTGGTGGCTAGTTTTCTCCCTGTTTGTCCAATGTAGTGTTTGTTACAGTCCTTGTACGGTATTTTGTAAATGACATTAGTTTTGCTTGTTGTCTGTATAGAGTCTTTCAAGTTCAATAGCTGCTGTTTTAGTGTGTTGGTGGGTTTGTGGGCTACCATGATGCCAAGGCATCTGAGTAGTCTGGCAGTCATTTCTGAGTTGTCTTTGATGTAGGGGAGAGTGGGCTAGGGTTTCTGGACGTGTTTTGTCTGTTTGTTTGGGTTTGTTGCTGAGAAATCTGCAGACTGTGTCCATTGGGTACCCATTCTTTTTTAATACACTGTAAAGGTGATTTTCCTCTGTTCTGTGTAATTCGTCTGTGCTGCAGTGTGTGGTGGCTCGTTGGAAATATGTTCTAATGCAGTTTTGTTTGTGGATGTTTGGGTGATTGCTTCTGTAGTTCAATATTTGGTCCATATGTGAGACATACGAAAGGGGGTGACCCACTCTCACTAGTATCCTTACATACAGATAAGGAAGGACACCACTTCGACTGGGACAGCACATCCATCCTAGGACAAACCAAATAGAGACACGTACGAGAATTCCTAGAAGCATGGCATTCCAACTGGAACTCCATCAACAAACACATGGACTTGGATTCCATTTACCATCACATGAGAAAAAGAACTGGAAATGACATCACCATAGGGAATGATGTCACCACAGGAATTTTCATCACCAACCCAAGGAAACCCAAACACGTAAATAGAAAGCGGACTATACCACCAGTGCTTCATTCAGAGGCTCACTGATGTTACCTAGTATGGTGACTAAACATCTGAAAACGAACCTTCCAGCTCCAGGAGCAAACCTACATCCAGAACCTCAAACTGAGCTACAAATCTTCTCAAAACTCACTAATAAATATTGATGTTTTGAAAACTGTTCACATTACAGAAGAGGAAGTGCTGGAAGTCTTAGGAAACGTAAAGATTGATAAATCCCTGCAACCTGATCTAATGTATCCCAGAAGTTAGGGAGGAAATTGCAGGGCCTCCTCTAGAAATATGTGTCATCTCTCATGATAGGTGAAGTGGCAGATGACTGGAGAGTGGCTAATGTTGTGCCTTTGTTTAAGAAAGGATGTAAAGGAGAAGCCTGGGAATTATAGACCTGTGAGTCTGACATTGGTGGTGGGTAAGTTGTTGGAAGGGATTCTGAAAGATAGGATTTTTATACATTTGAAGAGTCAAGGACTGATTAGGGATAGTCGGCATTGTTTTAGAACATAGAACATAGAACAGTACAGCACAGAACAGGCCCATCAGCCCACGATGTTGTGCTGACCATTGATCCTCATGTATGCACCTTCAAATTTCTGTGACCATATGCATGTCCAGCAGTCTCTTAAATGTCCCCAATGACCTTGCTTCCACAACTGCTGCTGGCAACGCATTCCATGCTCTCACAACTCTCTGTGTAACGAACCCGCCTCTGACACCCCCTCTATACTTTCCTCCAACCAGCTTAAAACTATGACCTCTCGTGTTAGCCATTTCTGCCCTGGGAAATAGTCTCTGGCTATCGACTTTATCAATGCCTCTCATTACCTTGTATACCTCAATTAGGTCCCCTCTCCTCCTTTTCTCCAATGAAAAAAGTCCGAGCTCAGTCATCCTCTCTTCATAAAATAAGCTCTCCAGACTAGGCAGCATCCTGGTAAACTTCCTCTGAACCCTCTCCAAAGCATCCACATCTTTCCTATAATAGGGCGATCAGAACTGGACGCAGTATTCCAAGTGCGGTCTAACCAAAGTTTTATAGAGCTGCAACAAGATCTCATGACTCTTAAACTCAATCCCCCTGTTAATGAAAGCCAAAACACCATATGCTTTCTTAACAACTCTGTCCACTTGGGTGGCCATTTTAAGGGATCTATGTACCTGCACACCAAGATCCCTCTGTTCCTCCACACTGCCAAGAATCCTATCCTTAATCCTGTACTTAGCTTTCAAGATCGACCTTCCAAAATGCATCACTTCGTATTTATCCAGGTTGAACTCCACCTGCCACCTCTCTGCCCATCTCTGCATCCTGTCAATGTCCCGCTGCAGCCTATAACAGCCCTCTATACTGTCAACGACACCTCCAACCTTTGTGTCGTCTGCAAACTTGCTGACCCATCCTTCAATCCCCTCATCCAAGTCATTAATAAAAATTACAAACAGTGTGAGGGAAATTGTGTCTCTCAAGTTTCGTTGAATTGTTTGAAGATGATTGAGGGCAGAGCGGTAGATGTTTACTTGGACTTTAGTGAAGACCTTGATTAGGGTTCCACATCGTCGACTAATTAGTAAAGTTAGATCACATGGGATTCGGATTGAGGTTGCCACTTGGATATAAAATTAACTTGACAGTAGGAGACGGGATGGTGGTGCAGGCTTGTTTGTGATGTTCCACAGGGATTGGTACTGGGTCCACTTTTGTCTGTCATCTATATAAATGATTTGGATGTGAATATAGAAAGCATGGTTAGTAAGTTTGTAGATGACACCAAAACTCATGGTATCATGGACAGTGAAGGTTATCTAAGATTACAAACAGACCTTGATCAATTGGGCCATCGGGTTAAAGAGTGGCAGATGGAATTTAATTTGGATAAGTGCAAGGTACCTAAACAAGGGCAGAACCTATCCAGTTAATCTTAAGATGGTGTTGTAGAACAGAGAGACCTCAGGATGCAGGTACATAATTCTTTGAAGTTTGCATCTTATATAAATATGGTGGTTAACAAGTTATTTAGCACGCTTTTGCTCAGATCTTTTGAGTATAGGAGTTGGGATGTTACATTGAGGTTGTACAGGATGTTGGGGAGGCCTCTTCTGGAATACTGCATCATATTATAGGAAGGATATTATTAAATTGGAGAGGGTTCAATAGAGATTTACCAGGTTGTTGCTGGGAATCGAGAGTTTGTGTTCTAAGGAGTGGCTGGGACGTTTTTCACTGGAACGTAGGAGGTTGAGGGGTGACCTTGTAGAGATTTTTAAAATCACGAGGGGCATAAATAAGATGAATGGCATGTGTCTTTTTCCAAGGGTGGGAGATTTCAAGACTAGGGGGTATATTTTTAAGGTGAGAGGAGAAAGATGAAAAATAAGACCAATGGAGTAATTGTTTTACACAGTGTAACTTGTGTGTGGAATAAATATCCGGAGGAAGTGGTGGATGCAGGTATAGTTACAACATTTAAAAGACATTTGGCTAAGTTCATCGATAGGAAAGGTTTGGAGGGTTATAAGTCAAGCACGGGTAGAGGGGACTAGTTTAGTTTGGCATTATGGTCAGCATGGACTGGTCGGGCCGAAGGGTCCGTTTTCGTGCTGTATGACTCTAGGTTGAGATGATAAGAGGAGGATTTGGTCAGGGTATAGAGCTTTGAAGAAGAGGATCTCAAAAGCCAATTGTGATGGTTTCTGTGAATGTTTGAACAGTACAAACAGCTCAAATCCCCTTTTTGACTGTGTGTAGAGAGATGGATTAAGCAAGAGGCTGAAGAAGACAGCAACAGCACCTGGGTCAGCAGTGTCAAGACAAAGTGGTCACAGCGAAGGACAGACAGGCGCTAGAGGAGTTCAGGATGAGAGCAGGTGATTGAATTCACTCAGCTCCATCCTTGCAGCAAAATGGTGAATGAGTCAAACGGCAGAGAGAATCCTTCCAGTCAGCTGTGCTCCTGTTCAATAGGATACCCACCCATTTCAGCAATTCCAAGAACAGCAAATGGCATGACCACAGGAACTGACTTCACTACAGGAAATGACATCACCAACCCAAGGAAACCTAAACATATAAATAGAAAGTGGGTCACTAACACCAGTGCTTCACCAGAGGCTCACTGATGTTACGTAGTATGGTGACAAAACCTTCCAATTCAGCAAGCAAACTTGCATCTATTCCAAGAACAATTAACAATGGGACCCACAGAGGACAGTGCCCAAATAGTGGAGGGTGGAAAAGGACAAGGGGATTAAATTAAGATGGAGTTGGAAGGAGAAATGATGTTCTCCAGCCCATGGAGCCCACCTCCCTCCTAAGGAATCGAGACTGTTGGTGGATACCAAGTGGTCATTCTCCAAGGGCATGTGAGAAGTGGTTTGAGGGCAGTTACCTCCTTGTATTTATCAGAGTTACTTGGCAAGCAGCACATGCAACAAATTTGCTAAGTCTTTGATCTCTATGCCACTGTGTACAAATGTTATTTTGGTGTAATCAGTTTCTGGGCAATGATTGGTCATTGTATTAGAGACAACATTGAACACTGATGCTTTCTTCCCTCAGGTAATATGTCTTTGATGTCTGGGATTGGATTCTGATGTTGACCAGGGATTTTAAACCTTTGATTGAGAAGAAGGGAGAGGGAGAAATGGAGCAATGTTTTCTTATTTATTTATGGGACATGGGCATCACTGGATGGGCCAGAGTTTATTGCCCATTCCCTGAATGAATAAAAACTATTGCCTTTGAGAAGGTGGGGGTGAGCTGCCTTCTTGAACCGTTGCAGTCCATGTACTGTAGGTTGACCCACAATGCCCGTGGGGAGGGAATTCCAGGATTCTGACTAAGCAAGAATGAAGGAATGGTGATATATTTCCAAGTCAGGATGATGAGGGGCTTGCAGGGGGTGATGCTCCCAATATATCTGCTGCCCTTGTCCTTCTGATGGCAGTGGCCATGGGTTTGGAAGGTGCTGTCTGAGGATCTTTGGTGAATTTCTGCAGTGTATCTTGTAGATAGTACACACTGTTGCTACTGAGCATCGGTGGTGGAGGGGATGTTTGTGGATACGGGCCGCTTTGTCACTGGGTGGTATTGATATTCTGGAGAGTTTGTTCAGCTCCATTAATCCGAATGGTGAGTCAGATGCTGATGTTTGAGTCCAATTTGAGAAAGACCTGGGGAGTTGAATTTACAAAGAACAAAGAACCTTCCAGAGCAGGACCAGGCCCCTCGGCCCTCCAAGCCTGCACCGATCCAGATCCTTTATCTAAACCTGCTGCCTATTTTCTAAGGATCTATATCTCTCTGCTCCCTGCCCATTCACATATCTGTCTAGATACGTCTTAAATGACACTATCCTGCCCACCCCTACCACCTCTACTGGCAACGTGTTCCAGGCACCCACCACCCTCTGTGTAAAGAACTTTCCACGCACATCTCCTCTAAACTTTTCCCCTCTCACTCTGAACGTATGACCCCTAGTGACTGAGTCCCCTACTCTGGGAGAAAGCTTCTTGTTATCCACCCTGTCTATATCTTTCATGATTTTGTAGACCTAAATCAGGTCCCCCCACCAACCTCCGTCTTTCTAATGAAAATAATCCTAATCTACTCAACCTTTCTTCATAGCTAGCCCCCTCCATGCCAGGCAACATCCTGGTGAACCTCCCCTGCACCCTCTCCAAAGCATCCACATCCTTTTGGTAATGTGGTGACCAGAACTGTACACAGTATTCCAAATGTGGCCGAACCAAAGTCTTATACAACTGTAACATGACCTGCCAACTCTTGTACTCAATACCCCGTCCGATGAAGGAAAGCATGCCATATGCATTCTTGACCACTCTATTGACCTGCATTGCTACCTTCAGGGAACAATGGACCTGAACACCCAGATCTCTGTATATCAATTTTCCCCAGGACTTTTCCATTTTCTGTATAGTTTGCTCTTGAATGGGATCTTCCAAAATACATCACCTCGCATTTGCCCAGATTGACCTCCATCTGCCATTTCTCTGCCCAACTCTCCAATCTATCTATATTCTGCTGTATTCTGTGACAGTCCCCTTCACTGTCTGCTACTCCACCAATTTTATCTGCAAACTTGCTAATCAGACCACCTATATCTTCCTCCAGATCATTATTGTATATCACAAAAAACAGCGGTCCCAGCACTGATTCCTGTGGAACACCACTGGTCACAGTTCTCCATTTTGAGAAACTCCCTTCCACTACTATGCTCTGTCTCCTGCTGCCTCGGTAGTCCTCTATCCATCTAGCTAGTACACCGTGGATTCCATGCGACTTCACTTTCACCATCAGCCTACCATGGGGAACCTTACCAAACGCCTTACTGAAGTCCATGTATATGACATCTATAGCCCTTCCCTCGTCAATCAACTTTGTCACTTTCTCAAAGAATTCTGTTAAGTTGGTAAGACATGACCTTCCCTGCACAAAACCATGTTGTTTATCTCTGATAAGCCCATTTTCTTCCAGATGGGAATATAGATCTTATCCTTCAGTATGTTTTCCAGCAGCTTCTCTATCACTGACGTCAAACTAACCAGTCTATAATTAGTTGGATTATCCCTGCTACCCTTCTTAAACAAGGGGACTACATTAGCAATTCTGCAGTCCTCCAGGACCTCACCCATGTTCAAGGATGCTGCAAAGATATCTGTTAAGGCCCCAGCTATTTCCTCTCTTGCTTCCCTCAGTAACCTGGAATAGATCCCATCTGGTCCTGGGGACTTGTCCACCTTAGTACCTTTTAGAAAACCCAATATCTTCCCCCCCCACCTTATGCTGACTTGACCTAGAGTAATCAAACATCTATCCCTAAAGTCAACATCTGCCACGTCCCTCTCCTCGGTGAATACCGAGAATCTCACCCATTTTCTCTGACTCCATGTATATCTTTCCTCCTTTGTCTTTGAGTGGGCCAACCCTTTCACTAGTTACACTCTTGGTCCTTATATATGAATAAAAGGCTTTGGGATTTTCCTTAACCCTTGTTTGCTGTTGGGAGGCCTGTAGTACAGCCCCAACATTGTTACCGCTCCCTTCCTATTTCTGAGCTCTGCCCATATTGCCTCACTGCTCGAGTCCTCCACAGTGCCCTCCTTCAGCACAGCTGTGATACCCTCACTGACCAGTAATGCAACTCCTCCACCTCTTTTACCCCTTCCCTATCCCACCTGAAGCATCGATATTCTGGGATATTTAGTTACCAATCATGCCCTTCCCTCAACCAAGTCTCAGTAATAGCAATAACATCATACTCCCAGGTACTAATCCAAGCCTTAATTTTAGCTGCCTTACCTACTACACTTCTCGCATTAAAACAAATGCACCTCAGACCACCAGTCCCTCTGTGTTCATCATCTACTCCCTGCCTACTCTTTCCCCTTAGTCACTCTGAATTCATTATCTAGTTCTTTACAGGCTTTAGTTATTACCCCCTTACTGTCCACTAATCTCCTCATTTGGATCCCATCCCCCTGCCACATTAGTTTATACCCTCCCCAACAGCGTTAGCAAAAGCACCTCCAAGGATGTTGGTTCCAGTCCAACCCAGGTGTAGACTGTCCAATTTATAATAGTCCCACCTTTGACATACCTTTGCCAGTTAGTGTAATCAGCTTAAGGAATTTGGTATTTGTCACCATTCATTAAAGGGTTTGGCGTTGTTGATTTGGCAATCACTGGCATTTTTTGACTTTGTAATTTGAAGAAGCAATTCTTTGCTCTCGGAGGTGGTTTAGAGTGAAGCAGCTGGATTCTCGAAGCCACAATGACAGCTATGTCAGCCTCTGTCTGTTTTCCCAGTGGTCAGACAGATAACTGTGTCTCTGAGCCTATTGCTGAACTGCACAATCAGAGCTGGTTTGTCACTTTGGACTTGTTTGGTTGAGGTCCTTCTCTACAAAGACCTAATTAACCCTTCACTTCCCCAAGGCTGCTTAACGTCTGCCATCCTTATCTGAGTTCACCTTGAAATCCCAGGCTTTGGTAAGCTCCCTCTTCCCTCCCCCCCCCCATCCCATTGGTAGTTAGATAAAAGAGAAAAATGAGTGATATCAGTCACCAACGCTTATTGGTGGTATCCCAGGCGGATTCATCACATGATCTGTCACTCCAACTGCAGTATCCCTTGTTTCTGCCAGTTTGTCCTTTCCCACACGGAGTGTAATGTGAACAAATCTATTTGTTGGTCAGTGTAATGATGTTTGACTGTCTGTTGAACAACCAAAAACATTAACTCAGCTTCTATCTCCATAGATGCTGCCAGACTTGCTGAGTTTCTCTCGCAACTTATGTTTTTATTTTGGATTTGCAGTTTCTGTTGGAGCTAAATTTTCCGTCCCTAATATTTTTATCATAACTCAGAGTGCACAATAAAAGTTCAAGGAACAAAAGTGTATTTTTCACTGATTCTGTGATGCTTCTGCCTGGCTTTTCACTCTGCCCTTAAAAACACCCAGGACAGATCCCAATAGCTGCAGAGATCAGGAGCCCTCTGAAGCTGCTGATTATACAGACCAGTTAAACTTGCGACAGATTGTGCATTGAATCTGGGACTGAGCCAGTCATTACAACTCATACAAGGTTGGGGTGGGTGTGTTTAAATTAATTCAGTGAACACTGGAGCAGGCGGTGTCTTTATCAATAGCGCCATTGTTCCTCTCAGGTGGAACAGTACCAAAATGAAACAGAAATTGCTGGAGAAACTCAGCAGGCCTGTCAGCATCTGTGGCGAGAAAGCAGAGTAAAGATTCGAATCCAGTGACTCTTCCTCAGAACTGTTAGCAACTAGGAAATAGTGGTCTTCATGCTGACTGCAAGGAAGGGGAGAGTGAGGGAAAAGGAGAGATGGAGCTAGAGACGGTAGAGTGAACAGGGTCGGTAACAACACTGCTGGCCTTGTGCGATTGTCTTTTCAAGGTGAATGTTACCAGTCTGATGTGCGCAATATATTTTTCTGCAAAGATGGAATTGACTCGCTTCAGATCATGAAATCAAATAGTTGTTGAGGAACTGGTTGAGGTCACTTAGAGTTTAATTGTGGTTTGGTGATGGAGTTAGCACGATACCTATGCTGTAATGGAGCTGACAGATTCACACTACAGCTCCCAAGCATTTTGTATCAGTAACAAACTGTGACATCCATAGGGTGACATTAGCAACTGTTAGTTTGAGATCTCCCTTGACTCGGTTCTGGTGAAGTCAGGGTCAGATTGTTTTAGGAAGGTGATGTGAGTACATGGAATTAAAAACCCGATTGGCTGCGTGAGATTTAGATGTGTAATCACAAGGTGCATTTCCTGTGGCTTTTACAACATGTAATGTTTGGGTCAAAACTCTATCCCCTGGCTTTGTTTTGTTTTTTGTCTTTAACTCGGTCGGAATGGTCAGGGAGCTGAGCAGGTTGTGAGACGGTAAGGCAGGGTAAGAGTGTGTGTTACTCTCTGTCCAGAATATTTATTACATTTTATTTGAAATCATCAGAGTGGAAAAGAAATAACTCTCTTTCGATTGGTGAAAGGGGTGAATGTAGTGAGTGGTGCTGTAGCAGGCGTCTGATACAATGCAGTGTCCATTGACAGGGGAACACCTCCACAGATACAAATCCCTGCCAGGCAATGAAATAATGAGGAGAACTGTACTCGCTCAGTGATTGCTTAGGGCCCCCACCGTGCATGGGCCTGATGGAATACTGCAGCCTTTTGAAATGAAAACGGAACATTTGCCAAGAGAGAAACTGCAGGGTCAGGGGCTAAAGGCAAGACTGGGGTGAGGCGGGGTTGCCGCTGGGACCAGTTACGGTGCTCCTTCAAAGAGACAGTATGCACATCGTGGGCTGAATGGCCTGTGATAATCTAACAATTAACAAAATAATGCTGATAGTCAGAATGTTTTTATTTATCTGCAAATCTTACAGTCTTGTGGAGAAGGGAAATGAACAAAAGTAAGGAGGAAAAAATTAGAAACTGCAGCTGCTGTAAGTCAGAAACAAAACCAGAAATTGCTGGAAAAGCTCAGCAGGTCCGGCAGAATCTGGAGAGAAATCAGAGTTAATGTTTTTGAGGTAGACTGGGCATTGCAGCTGGGGATAGGACAAAATCCAACGTAAAGCTCCTTCTGATTGGCCACTTGCCTGGCTCCGTTAGAGCAGCTGTCCTCCACTGCACTGTCTTCACTCCTGTATTCGCAGGGATTGACAAACCTGGAGACTAGACAAGGAAGTAAGACTGTCAGCAAGGATTTATCCTTATCCTTTTATGAGATGTGGCTATCACTGGCTAGGCCATCCCTAGCAGCAAGGTGGCACGGTGGCTTAGTGGTTAGCACAGCAGCCTCACAGCACCAGGGTCCCAGGTTCAATTCCAGTCTTGGGCGTCTGTTTGTGTGGAGTTTGCACATTCCCCACGTATCTGCGTGGCTTTCTTCCCACAGTCCATGTGCAGGTCAGGTGAAGTGGCCAAGCTAAATTACCCCTAGTGTTAGTTACATTAGTCAGAGGGAAATGAGTCTGGGTGGGTTGCTCTTCGGAGGGTTGGTGTGGACTTGTTGGGCCGAAGGGCCTGTTTCTGCACTGTAGGGAATCTAATTGCCCTTGAACTGGGAGTCTTTTGCTCAATCATTCAGAGGGCAGTTAAGAATCAACCCTATTGCTGTGGGTCTGGAGTCACATACAGGCCAGACCAGAGAAGGGATGGCAGTTTCCCTCCCTGAAGGGCATTAATGATTGTTTTCCAACAATGAATGGTAGTTTCTTTTTTTCATTGAATTTAAGTCCCAGTGGTTATGATGGGATTTAAATTCATATCTCCTGGGCCTCTGGCTTCCTAGCCCAGTGACAATACCACTGCACCATTGTTAGGGATGGTGTTTATAGTCTGTGTTTTGTTAAGCAGAAGGAGAGTTAGTTTTTAGTTTGACCTGTGAGTTGCTCTTATGCCTTCATGATTTCTCAGCATGTTTGTTGTACTTTTTAAGACCCACAGAAAATATGGCTGACTCTGAATGTCCTGCTGGCTGAGCAAGACACCCAGTTCAAGGGCAATTAGGGGTGGTGTATTTTAAGAGCTTTTACAACTCTTTTAGGGAAGACATTGGGGTAGTTATTTTCTAATAAATTTAAATACAAACTCTGCTGTTGTCTAATGGCGAAGATCCAGATGGGACAAAAGATTCAGGAGGAGGCAATCCTCCTGTGCGTGGGTGTGCCAGAGAGCAGATGCCAAAGCGTTAAACTCTCTGCTAGTTATTTCTCACTGTGCCCTTTATCCCAGCAATATGCTCACAAATCTAAACCACAGCAAAAAGTTCCCACAAACTCTCAACTCGGGTGGGCACAGCTACAATTGGTTTCTGTCCAGTGAAATTCATGTTTATGATGTGATTTTATTATTCCTCAGCTAACATCTCTCCCTGAGACAGCAAACCCAACTGCAAACTAAAATTCTTTTTTTTTTGTAATTTCAGAGGAAATACGTGAGGTCCCTAAACTCAGCTTCCAGCAGGATCACAGAATTCGTGCGGTGCAGAAGAAAGCCATTCAGTCCAATATTGCTGCACTGGTACGGCAGGAGTGTTTAACGTTTTGTAAGTTTGAGAGAGAGAATAAGAAAGTTGTGTTAGAATGACATGAGGTTTTTCTGAGACCACAGTGAGTGGCCTGTTCTCCATAGTTATGGCAGGATATACTCCTGGTGGAGATAGTACAGTGGGGGTCCATTTGATTCATCACTGGGGTGGTGGAGGGGGGGGGGGAGAGAGAGAGGCATTGTTCCATGTTCAGAAACTCAGTAAGCTGGGCCAATGTTCTCTGGTGTTTCGAAGAATGAGGAGTGATCTCGGTGCAACATCAGATGATATTCCGAGGGGACCTGCTAGGGCAGATGTTGAGAAGTTGTTTCTGCTCTCCATGGAATCAAGAACATGGGCACAGTCCCAGGATAAAGGAATGATTGTTTAGGACAGAGATGAGGAGAGCTGTCTTCCCTCCGAGAGTACGGAATATGTGGAATTCCCCAGAGTGTTCGGGATGTTCTGTTGCTGAATCTATTGAAGGTCAGGATCTTGTGGGATAGAGGGACATGAGGAGAGGATGGGGAGTGGAGTCAAAGCCCCTGATCAACTTGTGATTACATTGAATGGTGGAGCAGTCTTGATGGGCCAAATCGCCTACCTGAGCTTGTATTTAATTTCTTGTCATGTCTTTTAAGATAATTAGAGCTGACTTTTGTTTCAGGACGGTAGAACAATGTCACGGCTCTCTCTGACCCGCTCCCCTGTGTCTCCTGTGGCATCTCAAGGCATCCCATTGCCAGCACAGCTCACCAAGTCCAATGCTCCTGTTCACATCGATGTTGGAGGGCACATGTACACCAGCAGCTTAGCAACTTTAACCAAATACACCGACTCTAGGTAAGCAGCTTCCTGTGCCAGCACAACTCGCAACTATGATTGGTCAGCACAGTCTTGCTGACAATATCATCAAATACTCTGGCTGTGGTTCCAAACCAGCTCCCACTCGTTCCCATGGCACTACCTCAAGGAAAATCTCCCTGTGAGAGTCTGGAAAATGTGGGTAAACAATCTGGCAAAATAGACAGAGTCACTCTGAGTATATCTACCTTCTTCTGTCCCTGTCCTGGGAGTGTTTAATGGGGCTGGAAATGTGTTGCTGGAAAAGCGCAGCAGGTCATGCAGCAACCAGGGAACAGGAGAATCGACGTTTCGGGCATAAGCCCTTCTTCAGGGCTTATGCCCGAAACGTCGATTCTCCTGTTCCCTGGATGCTGCCTGACCTGCTGCACTTTTCCAGCAACACATTTCCAGCTCTAATCTCCAGCATCTGCAGACCTCACTTTCTCCTCGTGTTTGATGGGGGACAGTGTAGAGAGAGTCTTACTCTGTATCTAACCCCGTGCTGTCCCTGTCCTGGGAGTGTTTGATGGGGGACAGTGTAGAGGGAGCTTGACTCTGTATCTAACCCCATGCTGTCCCTGTCCCTGGGAGTGTTTGATGGGGACAGTGTAGAAGGTACTGCCTGAATTGCTCCCTCTCCATTAGGTGACTGCTTCACAAACACCGCCCACCCACTGGCCCCTCGTTCACTCGCTGCTCTTTACACGTTACGCTCCTCAGTGAGAGTTCAGGAAATGTCTCTGGTCTTTGGTGCTGTCACTGTGTTTTGGTATTTCATTCTGACGTGATAATGGAGCACAGCAATGAAATTCTCAGGCAGACAAGGGGCTGCTCACTGATGGTGTCCAATCTGCAGTATCGAATTCTCAGCTTCCTGTTGTCTAATCTCCAGGCCCTGGGGAGGAGATGTATTTGAGCCAATGGTTGTATATTAAACCAAATGTTGGACTTAATCAGGGACCTGCCAAGTTGTGGTTATCATGGAATCTGGCAAATATATATCTGATAAAGGGCAAATCCAACCTGGCCAATTACTGCCCCATCAGTCTGCTCTCGATCATGGGTACAGTGATGGAAGGTGTCATCAGCAGGGCTATCAAGCAGCACCTGCTCAGTGATGCCCAGTTTGGGTTCCCCCAGGGCCACTCAGCTCCTGACCTCATTCCAGCCTTGGGTCAAACATGGACAAAGGAGCTGAGTTCCAGAGGGGAGGGGAGAGGAGAGGGACAGCCCTTGACATTTTGATTGAACCAATGGGATATGGGGAGTTATACTGAGCACAAAGGGCAATACAGTCATTAAAACACTAACGTGGGCTATTTGACCCATCACGTCCTGCTAGGCCTGCGTAAAGAAATTGACAGTTCCCCCTCCTCCATTCTGTCCCCCATGTTTTGATTTCTATCTGGTGCTCATCCAATTACCGTTTCAAATTATTCAGCATCTTGGATCCACTCCCCTCCCTAAAATAAGTGTCTCCTCACCTGCACACCCTCCCATAAACCTTAACCTGAAATCAGAGCTTGGTGACCTCCCTGTACCACCCCCCCCCAGGCCCCTGTGCCATTTGCCAAGTTTCTCTTTGCCCCCTCGGCATTATTGAGATTATTGTTTATTTGTCCACAGGCTGTGCCTGGCGATGGCATAATCCTGTACACCTCCATCTCCATCGCTTGAAGGAGAATGACCTCCATTTCTCCAGACTAACCTTATCACTAACATCCCCCGAGCTTGCCGCCATTCTGGTCAATCCCATCAGCACCTTCTTCAAGACTCTTCCCATCTTTATGAAGGGAATTGGGCACAGTGCTCTAGTAATGGCCAGGCCTTCCCATAACCTTTGTTTAAAAAGCCTGGGATCTAATTTGCTCTGCTTAACTACTATCTCAACACATCCCCACCTCCTCACAGATCCCTCCCCGCCCCTACAACCCTTCCGAATTGGATGATGAAGGCCTGTGTTGTCCCTTGGCTGGTGATTCCATGGAGCCCTGTTCAGTTCACCATGCCTTGTTGCAGACAATTCACACCAACCGCACAGTTTGATACACTTGGGAATTATCAGCAAATTTTAACACTTTATCCTGTATTTCAACACCGAACTCATTTGTAGGTCTGACTGAAAGGGCGATCACAACACTGATCCTTAGAGAAAGCCATCCTGCATTCCAAAACATAGCCAGAAAGCACATCTGGTTTCTGTCCTTAAACCAACTTTTACTCCAAGCTGACTCTGACCATCCAATTCTGTGAGCCTCCGTTTAGTTAATCACCTTATTCAAACACTTTCTTAAATTCCGCGTAGAGTCCATCCACCACATTACCTTTGTCAACATCCTGTTACTCCCATAAACAATTCAGTTGCATTAGCCAAACTTCGTCCACCTCTTACTCATGTGATGACCTGCCAATAATTAATGCAAGCCTTTCCAAGCATTTATTTTCCCTTTTTCCCCCTAAAACCTTACCCACTGCTGATGATAACTGGCCTGTTGTTGCTAGGACTGTCCTTTCTTGAATGTCACATTTGCCATTCTTCAATCCTCAGTCAGTCTCAGGAAGATGAAGGTAACCCCTGTGCTGACCCCAGCCCTCTTCCACCCTCAGCAGCGATATAACCGATCCACACTGAGCATGGCCAGCTCTCCCAGGGCAACCTGTCCATCAGTTTTCACACCATCCCCTCCCTCCACCATCTCCACTGTCCAATTCCTCTTCCTCAGTTAGTGCTCTGGCTTTGTCCTGTTCCTCTCACTATATGTCCATCTCTATCCCCTTAATCGCACCCACTTCACCTCCTCCCGCCTGCTTACCATTTTCATGCCAGTAGAATATCTATGAGTTCCTTTTCTAAGTGGAAATTTCATTTCTATCTTCCTTTTCATTTCTCCTCTCACATTGTATTTGGTTCTCCCTTGAAGAATTTACCTGCCATGAATAATATATATTTTTCCTTTCATCGTATTCCCTATCTCCTCCTGACTCAGTATGCTGTGGCTTTGTGGTATTCCCTATCTCCTCCTGGCCCAGCACGCTCTGACTTTGTGGTATTCTCCACCTCCTCCTGGCCCAGCACGCTGTGGCTTTGTGGTATTCTCCACCTCCTGGCCCAGCACGCTGTGGCTTTGTGGTATTCTCCATCTCCTGGCCCAGCACGCTCTGACTTTGTGGTATTCTCCACCTCCACCTGACCCAGCACGCTCTGACTTTGTGGTATTCCCTATCTCCTCCTGACCCAGCACGCTCTGACTTTGTGGTATTCTCCACCTCCTCCTGGCCCAGCACGCTCTGACTTTGTGGTATTCTCCATCTCCTCCTGATCCAGCACGCTCTGACTTTGTGGTATTCTCCATCTCCTCCTGATCCAGCACGGTGTGGTTTTGTGTCCTTTGCTCTTGTTGGAATGTTCCTGGACCTGAACCATCTCCTTATTAAAGATTACCTGTTGTTCCTGATCGAGCCTCCCTCGTCCCATTGATGTGTCCTCTCTTTCAATTTCAATTGTTCTCTTCCCCTCTGTGTGACTGATTGAAATCTCCGGATACGATGGTCAGTGTTATCCACAGACACTCGATCTTCCTCATTTCCCAGCATCAGCTCCAGCAATGTCTCCACTCCTACTAGTTCAAGAATGTGCTGCTTTGAGGAAGTTCTCCTGAATGCATTTCAGAAATGCCTCCCCCTTCACTGTAACCTTTAAGCTGGTTGATTTTTGGGGGATTAAATTTCCACAGTGTCACCAGACTGTTGTTATTGGACACCTTTGATTTCTCTGAAGACTTGCTACTGTCCCTCTCTCTCACTGGGAGAGGTTCTCTGTAACGTCTTCATAGCTTTCTTGTTCTCAACTCTAACTGAACGGATTCTGTCTTTGACTCCTCAAGGACGTTCCATTTTTTCAACATTACACTGACTTTGCCAATTAGTGTTGCCATCCTATCTCCCTTTCCTCCATGCCCATCTTTTTGGAGCAATTTAAGTCCTTGACTATAAAATGCCTTAGCGAGTTTTGAGAAGATTTGTAGCCTCAGGTTGAGGTTCTGGATGTAGGTTTGTTCGCTGAGCTGGAAGATTCATTTTCAGACATTTCGTCACCATACTAGGTAACATCTTAGGCTTCGTCTGGAGGCTCACTGAAGATGTTACCTAGAAGAGTGATGAAACATCTGAAAATGAACCTTCCAGCTCAGCGAGCAAACTCACATCCATTAAATGCCTTATCTTTGCCATTTTTAAGCCAGATTTCCACTATTTCCACTACTTCCACGTGGCTACTTGTGTGTGTATCTCAACAAAGTTATTCTCTGCACTTTGACTCGACATGCATGCACTCTAACCTCTCCTTGCATTTCTTTCTCTTCTTAGTGCATGCCATTAATGTGCCATTACTTCCTTGTGGTCTCTCTTTACATGTCTTGTTGCTCCCTCTCACTTCCCCTGAACAATTTAATTGTAAATTCTCCTCTATCACTTGGGAGCCTCCTGACCATGTTTGCAGCACTATTGCTGAACTACAGTCTGCACCTTCTAATCCCTGGCCCAGAAACCGGTCCCAATACCCAAGAATCTGAAGACTTCCTACACCAACTGGTTGTGGTTCTTGGATGTTGAAGTTCACCAATTTCCTCATTTCCCCCCCCCCCCCCCCCCCCCCCCCCCACCTTACCCCAGCTCCAACCTTCCAGCTCAGCACTGTCCTCATGACCTGTCCTACCTGCCAATCCACCTTCCCACCTATCCACTCCACCCTCCTCTCTGACCTATCACCTCCATCCCCACCCCCACTCACCTATTGTACTCTTTGCTACCTTCTCCCCAGCCCCACCCCCCCATTTATCTCTCCACCCTGGACGCTCCCAACCTCCATTCCTGATGAATGGCTTTTGCCTGAAACGTCGATTTTCCAGCTCCTTGGATGCTGCCTGACCTGCTGTGCTTTTCCAGCACCACTGTAATCTAGATCCCCCCAATCATCTTCAGCTACTTCATCAATGACCTTCCCTCCATCATAAACTCAGAAGTGGGGATATTCACGGATGTTTGCACAGTGTTCATCACCATTCTCAGATACTAAAGCAGTCCGTGTCCAAGTGCAACAAGATCTGGACAATATCCAGGCCTGAGCTGACAAGTGGCAAGTAACATTGACGCCACACAAATGCCATGAATCATCAAAAATAAGAGACAATCTAACCACCGCCCCTTGACATTCAATGAAGTTACCATCACTGAATCCCTCACCATCAAAATCCTGGTGGGTTTGTTGGGGGACGGAGTGGGGGGTGGGGGGGGGGGGTTACCATTGATCAGAAACTGAACTGGACTCACCAAATAAACACTGACTCCAAGAACATGTTGTTTATTAAATTTATCTCATCAATTCTCTGCAGCTTGAAGTCTCTAGCGTTTACAGAATGAAACTAATACATAGATGTAAGCTGTAAATTTCCCACTGGCAGTTCTACCTGTTGATCTGTATTTACACTGTTCCCCTCAGGATAGGACGCCTTTTCAATGGCACGGAGCCCATTGTCCTGGACAGTTTAAAGCAGCACTACTTCATTGACCGAGATGGAGAAATTTTCCGATACGTCCTCAGTTTCCTCAGGACATCGAAACTCCTGCTCCCCGAGGATTTCAAGGTGAATATTTGAATGCATTTCCTTTTAATTCCTCACTTTTCTGTTGTTGGGAATTGGGTATCAGCTCAAATTTGTGGTTGGTGTTGGACTGCGGTGTGAATGGAATGCAGAAATGATTAAGCTAATAATTGCCTGGTAGTACAGAATGTCAGTGTTACTAAACGTTGAAGCTTTTCGTCGTGCGCTTATCAGAAACGGGACCCAAGAAACAGCCTTGAAAAGAGACCCTGTTCGATACAGTATGAGAAGGGGATGCTGATTGGTTGGGCTATCGTTGGCTGGGGGTGCGGCAGTTAACTATCAGTCTAAGACCCCGGAGCAGACAGGTCAATTCTGATTGGTCAGGATGTTGCCGTAGGCATGCAGTTTCGATGCCAGTTTTGTGGGTCCCAACAATTGGTGGATGTATCGAACAACACGACCCAGTGACCTTTCACCGCCCCTGCTTTAGATGTGACTCTGTCACCGGACAGCATGTGTTAAATGACCCAAACTGCATTGACAGTTACACCACAATCCAGTTTAAGATCAAACGGTGATGCATTTGTGCATATTAGAAGCTGTATACGTAAATACTCAGGACCCTGTTTAATGGGGACTAAAGGAATTTGTACAGACTTTGTACCTTTTCCATAAAAAGAGGTCACGGAGACAACTAAACTCTACTGCATGTCCATGGCAATGTCCTGACCAATCAGAATTGACCTGTCTGCTCTGGAATTTAAGACTGACAGTTAACTGCTGCATTCAGTGATGGCACAACCAATCAGCATCCCCTTCTCGTGCTGTATAAAACAAAGTCTCTTTTCAAGGCTGTTTCTTGTGTCCCATTTCTGATTAAAAGTTACAATTTTGTTTTTAGCAAATCCTGAGCAGTCTGTGCTGGTCTCCCTGATGCTGTTGAGAGGGTGATATAGTGGTGAGCATAGCTGCCTTCCAAGCAGTTGACCTGGATTCGATTCCCGGCCATCACAGTGTTATGGTTTGTAAACAGTCTTTGTGGGCGGCACGGTGGCACAGGGATTAGCACTGCTGCCTCACAGCGCCAGAGACCCGGGTTCAATTACCACCTCAGGTGACTCACTGTGTGGAGTTTGCACGTTCTCCCCGTGTCTGCGTGGGTTTCCTCCGGGTGCTCTAGTTTCCTCCCACAGTCCAAAGATGTGCAGGTTAGGTGAACTGGCCATGTTAAATTGCCCGTAGTGTTAGGTGAAGGGGTAAATGTGGGGGATTGGATCTGGGTAGGTTGCACTTCGGAGGGTTGGTGTGGACTTGTTGGGCCGAAGGGCCTGTTTCCGCACTGTAAGTAATCTAATCTAATCTAATCCAATCTAATCAAACTTGCTATTACACACACCCTCTTCCCAACTGCTCTCTCTTGGCCATCCTTGGTCACATAGTGTGAACGCACAGCTTGCAAATCCCAATGACTCACCTGGTCAGTGTGGGGATTGAACCCATGACCTTAGAGTTATTAGCACCATGCTCTAACCATCTAATTTAACCCAGCTGCATGGTCTCACCCCCTCCCCAAAATTGTCCAAATCTCCGATATTTCATTGCCTCGCAGCAATTTCCCAGGGAGTGATCCTGATCCACTCTACACTGGGACAATGGGGGGGGTCTAGTTCTCACTGTGTCGCACTCTCTCTCTCACATGCACTCTCTCAGGCATGCTCTCGCACTCTGTTGGAGAATGACTTGGAGGTAAATATGACCATGATATCAATGATTGGATGAGATGAAGTGAAGGTGACTTGCGGGGCACATAAAGCTAACATGAGGCTTGGGGTCCGAATGGCCTGTTTCTCTCCTGCTCCGTACTTTATATGTACAAAAACAGAAGAGCTCGAGGGGCTGAATGGCCTACTGCTGAGCAAAACCTGTCAGAAATGAAACTGGTGATATGAAATGAAATGTGTTATGTTGCAGGATTTCAGCCTGTTATATGAAGAGGCAAAGTTTTATCAGTTACAGCCCATGGTGAGGGAGCTGGAGAGGTGGAAACAAGAGAAAGAACTTCGCAAATCCTCACAGCCCTGTGAATGCCTGGTGCTGAGGGTGACCCCTGACCTTGGGGAGCGGATCAGCCTGAGTGGAGAGAAATCCTTGATTGAGGATATTTTCCCGGAGACCGGGGATGTGATGTGTAACTCCGTCAACGCTGGCTGGAACCAGGACCCCACACACGTCATCCGCTTTCCCATCAATGGTTACTGCCGCCTCAACTCAGTCCAGGTGAGGGCTCAGCTCGGCCTGGACCTCAGATTGTTGTGTTCTCTTGGTCAGTGTTAGAGTCTGTATCTGTGCTGTTTAATGGTCATCACCTTTGTGAGCCTCTGTGTCCCTGTGTGTGTGAGTATTGGGCTCTCAAGTTTCTACAGTATACTGTATCTTATAGGAGCCAGCTGTTCAGCCCTTTGAGTCTGCTCTGCCATTCACTGAGATCGTCACTGATCTGATGACCCTCAGGTCCTCTCTCCTGCCTTTTCCCTGGGACCCTCGATTCCCTTACTGGTTGGGTACAGGCTGAATTTTAAATGAGGTAAAAACAATGACTGCAGATTCTGGAAACCAGATTCTGGATTAGTGGTGCTGGAAGAGCACAGCAGTTCAGGCAGCATCCGAGGAGCAGCAAAATCGACGTTTTGGGCAAAAGCCCTTCATCAGGAATACAGGCAGTGAGCCTGAGGGTGGAGAGATAAGCTAGAGGAGGGTGGGGGTGGGGAGAAAGTAGCATGGAGTACAATAAGGGAGGGGATGAAGGTGATAGGTGGGGGGAGGGTGGAGTGGATAGGTGGAAAAGGAGATAGGCAGGTCGGACGAGTCCGGACAAGTCATGGGGATAGTGCTGAGCTGGAGGTTTAGAACTAGGGTGAGGTGGGAGAAGGGGAAATGAGGAAACTGTTGAAGTCCACATTGATGCCCTGGGGTTGAAGTGTTCCGAGGCAGAAGACGAGGCGTTCTTCCTCCAGGCGTCTGGTGGTGAGGGAGCGGCGGTGGAGGAGGCCCGCCTTCCGCAAAGACCGTTCCCTCCATGACTACCTGGTCAGGTCCACGCCCCCCTACAACCCACCCTCCCATCCTGGCACCTTCCCCTGCCACCGCAGGAACTGTAAAACCTGTGCCCACACCTCCTCCCTCACCTCTATCCAAGGCCCCAAAGGAGCCTTCCACATCCATCAAAGTTTTACCTGCACATCCACTAATATCATTTATTGTATCCGTTGCTCCCGATGCGGTCTCCTCGACATTGGGGAGACTGGACGCCTCCTGGCAGAGCGCTTTAGGGAACATCTCCGGGACACCCGCACCAATCAACCCCACCGCCCCATGGCCCAACATTTCAACTCCCCCTCCCACTCTGCCGAGGACATGGAGGTCCTGGGCCTCCTTCACCGCCGCTCCCTCACCACCAGACGCCTGGAGGAAGAACGCCTCATCTTCCGCCTCGGAACACTTCAACCCCAGGGCATCAATGTGGACTTCAACAGTTTCCTCATTTCCCCTTCCCCCACCTCACCCTAGTTCCAAACTTCCAGCTCAGCACTGTCCCCTTGACCTGTCCGGACTTGTCCTACCTGCCTATCTCCTTTTCCACCTATCCACTCCACCCTCTCCTCCCCCACCTATCACCTTCATCCCCTCCCCTATTGTACTCTATGCTACTTTCTCCCAACCCCCGACCCTCCTCTAGCTTATCTCTCCACGCTTCAAGCTCACTGCCTTTATTCCTGATGTAGGGCTTTTGCCCGAAGCGTCGATTTCGCTGCTCCTCGGATGCTGCCTCAACTGCTGTGCTCTTCCGGCACCACTAATCCAGAAAATGAATTTTAAATGAGTCAGCCTTGATAACCCTCTGTGGTAAAGAATTCCACAGATTCCCTCCCCTCAGAGAGGAGGAATTCCTCCTTACCCCGGACTTAAATAGATGGGTTTACACACAGTGGTTAAAGTGGGGAGTAATGGTCAGGGTATATTGAATGAGAGCTGTCACCAAGTCAGTTAGAGAGAGACATGTCCACCAGAGAGCTGTGACATCGGTGTGTTGGAGATACATGTACAGTTGGAATAGACTTCTCTGGAAAATTGGAAATACAGGGAATAAACAAGACAGTGTGGCTGAGTGACAGAAACCTGAGAATAAATGATGAACAAAATAAAATCTAGAGATTCTGGAAATGTTTCTGGTCTGAAACATTAGCTCTGCTTTCTCTCCACAAGATGCTGCCAGATCTGCTGAGTTTCTGCAGCAGTTTCTGTTTTGGTTTCAGGTCTCCAGCATCCACAGGTTTCTTTTGCAGCGGTCTCAGTGCTGGTCGGTTCTGGGCAAAGGTGCAGGATGTGGTCCTCCATGAATGGATTACAGGAGCATTCCTGTCTAACGTATGTTAATGACCCAGGCTTGGGTGTTCAGGCCATCATTTCAGAATTTGCATGACGCAAAATCTAACCGTGTTATGGATCATCAGGGACACAGTGAGACTTGTCGCTGTGGCTGGTGGAATCAGCAAGTGAAACTACTGCAGGCAATGCTGAATTGAAACTAGAAATGGACAAGATTGTGAGAACACAAGAATTAGGAGCAGGAGCAGGCCACTTGGCCTTTTGAGCCCGCTCAGCCATTCAGTATGACCAGGGCTGATCTTTTCATGGCCTCAGCTCCACTTACCCGTGCTCTCACTGTAACCATTAATTCCTTTACTGTTAAAAATCTATTTCATTTGCCTTAAAATAATTCATCAAGGTATCTTCATCAGGGCACGGAATTCTACACATTCCCAACCCTTTGGGTGAAGAAGTTCCTCCTCAGCTCCCTCCGAAATCTGCTCCCTCCTTATTTTGAGGATATGCCCCCTAGATCTAGTTTCCAGAATTGATCTCTCTACTTGCATCTTATCTATTCCCATAAATCTATATGTTTCTATAAGATCCCCCCTCATTCTTCTAAATTCCAATGAATATAGTCCCAGTCAACTCAGCCTCTCCGCGTAAACCAACCCCTCAACACCAAAATCAACCCAGTGAAGCTCCTCTGCACCCCCTCCAGTGCCAGTACATCCTTTCTCAAGTAAAGAGACCAAAACTGTACACAGTTCTCCTAGTGTAGCCTCACCAGCATTCACCAGCGAGCAATGGACAATGCTGTTTTTCAGCTTTAAATATAATGTTTGCGTACACTCAATATCTAAGGCCACTGGAAGCCACCCCAGCCACTCATTGTTTTGGCTGTAAGGTGGTCTGCTTGTTTTCATTGTCAGACTCAGTTGTTGACCCCACGGTTGTGTCTTTTACTCACTAGCAGCTTACAGCTGGGCACATGGATTGAGTAGGGCATTGTCACTGTGCACTGAGGATGGGCAGGAGATTGCGAGACTCTTCGCTGGATGCCAGTGACATTTCAGAGAAGGTGACCAGTGATACCCAGCACCAGTGGTTCACTCTGGTACTCAGTCATCAAAGTGTGGTGCTGGAAAAACACAGCAGGTCAGGCAGCATCTGAGGAGCAGGAGAGTCAATGTTTCGAGCATGAGCCCTTCATCGAGAATGTGAGGTGGGGGTGGGTGAGGCTGACAGATAAATGTGGGGGAAGTAGCTGGGAACGTGATAGGTAGGTGCAGGTGGGAGATTATGGTGACTGGACGGAGAGGAGGGTGGGGTGGATAGTTGGGAAGGAAAATGGACAGGTCAAGAGGGCGGTGCTGAGTTGGAGGGTTGGATCTGGGATGAGGTAGAGGGGGGGAGGTTTGGAAACTGGTGAAATTGACATTGATCCCGTTTGGCTGGAGGATCCCAAGGCAGAAGATGAGGCATTCTTCCTCCAGGCACTGGGTGGTTAGGGTTGGGTGATGGAGGCAGCCCAGAATTTGGTGGAGTGGGAGGGGGAATTGAAGTGTTCGGCCATAGGGTGGTGGGGTTGTTTATTGCATGTGTCCCAGAGATGTTCAGAGATCTCTCTGTCTCAGTGAGCAGCTGGTTTTAGTGGGAGTTTTTGAGGCTTCATTGGCTGACCTGTGCTGACATTACCTTCTGACCATTGGAGCAGCACAGACCGGGCTGATCCTTCAGGATCCTGTAGAATTCCACATGCAGCCGGATCCATGGGAATCTTGCAGGAAATTGGATTTTCCATCAGGTGACTCCCCTGTGCCTGGAGCTCTCTGAACCCTGTGTTACAGTTGAAGAATTCATAACTACCCACCTGGCACCAACACGTTACCAACCTCACAGTCTCACCTTATCCCAGGCTCTGCCAGCGTACCCTTGTTACTGTCCATCAGCTCCTGAAATATTCAGTGAGTGTCAGACTGTGTGTTAGTCTGGAACACTGCTCCTGCACTGACAGAACTTCCCATTCCACACAGAGCCTTGTCCTGCCCCAAGTCCATGCAATCCATCAGGAATTGGGAATTTCTCCAGCTGTTTCTCCACTGGGACCTTTGTTCTGTCCCCGGTAGGTTTTGAGAATTTGACTAGGTGTAGCCCTCGCTCTGCAGTGAGGGGGTCAGTTGTGTCGAATTTTCAGACAGCTGTTTGTTGCTGTTCCACCAGCAGGTTTGTATTGATTCCATCTGTATTCCATCTTTTGAACCAAGCACCAAATGTTAAGCAGATGTCAGACTGTTCTGAGAGGAAGCAGGAGTTTGCCAAACTAAATACAACGTAATGGTGCCCTCCAGCTCTCGACTGTGCACAGATCCCTTGCTGTGAATGTACATAACGTGAACCACCATCATATAAACCCAAAGCTGGATCAGTCAAGAGTTCTGTTGTTACCTTGTTAATGATCAAGACCATTTCAGGATTTACCTTCTCAAGTCCTGTCTTAATTTCTTTCTGAATCTTCTCTGCTCCAGACAGTACTGTCTGATTTTGAATTCTCCCCGACTAACTCCACATTGCAGCCCCAGGCACCATTTTACCAAATTATCTCTGTCCCCTTCCCATTTTCTCATGGCTTTGGTAAACTGGGGTGAGGAATTCTGCTGGATTAGCTCCGTGCCTCTCCATCCCCTATATCACCTGCATAGTATCCAAGACCTTTCCAAAGCTCTCACTGTGTTCCCCTTTTATAGAGCTGCTTTTTGTTAAAACACATCAACAAACTAGAAGGAAGTTTCAGTTTCTCACAATTTATTGTAAGACATCTTGTGTCCTTGCTGTTGGTCAGTTATTGATCCCTTATGGCTGAGACTCAAACCTGCAGCCTGCATGGTTTCTGATACTGAGAATAGTAATCTCACCCGAGCAGCTGGAGAGAAAGCAGCAGGACCCTCTCTCTAACTGTCATTGATTCCTATCATTTGGGAATCTCACGCCAAATGCTTGATGGTGTGCAAAATACCAACAGGTCACCACACTGTAATAAAGTACGCTGAGACCCGAGGCAGAGAGGGTGCGAGATTAAATATTAAGTAACGATGAGGGAACTTTACTATTTCTAACCCTGTGCTGCACCCAGCGTCTTTCATTGGTAACAATGTAGAGGCAGCTTTACTTTTGTTGAAAATTATAGAGGGAGCTTTACTCTGTACCTAACCCTGTGTTGTCCCTGTCTTGGGAGTGTTTCGTGGGTGACAGTGTAGAGGGAGCTTAACTCTGTATCTAACCCCGTGCTATGTTGTACAAACTAACAAGACAGAAGCTGGGGTGAGACTCTGGTCACAAGGACCATGTCCTGCACTGTCACAGAAACATGACAGTGCAGGATGAAGCCATTCAGCCCATTGAGTCTGCACTGACCCTCCAAAGAGCATTCTACCCCCTCCCTGTAAGTCCCAATGGCAATCCATCTAACCCGGAGGAAACCCACGCAGTCACGGGGAGAATGTGCAAAGTCCACACAGACAGTCGCCCGAGGCTGGCATCAAACCTGGGACCCTGGTGTTGTGAGACAGCAGTGCTAACCACTAAGCCACCAGTCATGAGAGTAACGGCTGCCTCCCATTCTCCCAGACATTCCCAGTCCAGCCACTAGCTGATTTTGGAAATCACCAGGCGACAATCAGGGAGCTGTGCTGTTACCAGCAGCTTGTTCCTGCAGACCACTCTAACCTGAAACCTGATCCGAGTTGCGTATAACTTGTGTCCTGACTTCTGTAACCGCTCTCCTTGAACTGTCTCTCCACAATGTTCAAATCACATCTGGTCATTGTGTTAGGGACCTCTGCCAAATCTCCAGGAAGGCCATGTCAACTTAGAAAGGAGCCAGTTGTACCTTGCCACTGGTTAACTCCATATAGCACCTAACACCGTGCTGCTGTTCATCTCTCTGCCTGTGAAATTCTATGAGATGGTGAATCAATTGGAGAACACATCAGTTCTTCTGAGCATTACACGCAGCGTTAGTTTAGTGTTTTTTGAGCTGTGCTGTCTGTTACTGCCCTGCGTCTCGGAGTTTGGTGTTTAGTCGCAGCTTCAGGCTAGCAGTGAGAGGAGCTGGAGGATGTTACCTCCTCTCTCTCACTCTTAATACGACTCTTCAGACACAGTTATGTGGTCTCATTAAATCTGGCTTGATCTCCATTTACTCCTCAAACAGCATTGTAACAAGGTGTCAGATTTTCTCTCATGCTTTTGACTTTAATTGATTATAATAATTTTCTGCTTCACATTTAGCACATTCCAGGTCCTTTTACCATTTAGTTCAGTTCCAGGCTGTAGTCTGATCTGACTGTAGAGTGGCCTGTACCAACATATAGTATCTGTTCTATTTGTATCCTATACATTGGTTTCCCTACAGGTTACTCAATGTTGTTGAATACAGAATGCCATTTCAGCTCCTGAGAGCTCTGCTGAGAAAGTAACTTTGTCCCTCTCCTGTTGTTCTGCAAATGGCCCCTTTTTCACAGAGGGTTCTGGGTAATCCAAGATGGAGGACAGGAAAATGTTCTGGCTGTAACAGCTGCTCCTTTTTTGAGGTACTTTAGGTGTTGGAGGTGATTTCCTCGAATTGCAGGAGCAGCAATTACTGTTTTATATGCTGTTGCATTGTTTTGGAACTTTGGGGAAAAAAGAAGTCAAAACAACAGCAGTTTTAAAAGGGAGAAGAGCAGACAAAGGAAGCAGATGGTGAGGTCAGTGCAAGAGAGAGAGAGAGAGAACCTGCACAGTTACCGCCTTTGCTGTTTGAGGCATATGGATGGGTATATGAATAGGAAGGGTTTGGAGGGAAATGGGTCGGGTGCTGGCAGGTGGGACTAGATTGGGTTGGGATATCTGGTCAGCATGGACAGGTTGGACCGAAGGGTCTGTTTCCATGTTGTACATCTCTATGACTCTAGGTCCACAGTGACCCTCTGAAGAGCATCTCACAAGGGTTCACTGGGATGATCCCCGGTCTGGACAGATTGTCTTCCAAATAAAGGCTAAACAGGTTCAGACTCGACTCGACTCACTGGAGTTTAGAAGAATGACAAGTCCCCAGGGCTGGATGGGATTTATCCTCGGATTCTCTGGGAAGCCAGGGAGGAGATTGCAGAGCCTTTGGCTTTGATCTTTATGTCATCACTGTCGACCGGAATGGTGCCAGAAGACCAGTGAGCCTTACTTCGGTTGTGGATAAAGTGTTGGAAAGGGTTATAAGAGATAGGATCTAAATTCATTTAGAGAGGAATAAGTTGATTAGCGATAGGTAAACACGGTTTTGTGAAGGTTAGGTCGTGCCTCACAAACCTTATTGAGTTCTTTGAGATGGTGACCAAACAGGTGGATGAGGGTAAAGTGGTTGATGTGGTGTATGTGGATTTCAGTAAGGTGTTTGATAAGGTTCCCCATGGTAGGCTATTGCACAAAATACAGAGTTTCGGGGTTGAAGGTGATTTAGCAGTTTGGATCAGAAATTGGCAAGCTGAAAGAAGACAGAGAGTGGTGATGATGGGAAATATTCATCCTGGAGTTCAGTGACCAGTGCTGTGCCACAAGAACTGTTTTTGGTCCACTATTGTTTGTCATTTTATAAGTGATCTGGATAAGGGCGTAGAAGGATGGATTAGTAAATTTGCAGATGATACTAAGGTTGGTGGAGTTGTGGATAGTGATGAAGAGTGTTGTAGGTTACAGAAAGACATAGATAAGCTGCAGAGCTGGGCCAAGAAGTGGCAAATGGAGTTAAACCTGGAAAAGTGTGAGGTGAATCACTTTGGAAGGAGTAACAGGAATGCAGAGTAATGGGCTAATGGTAAGATTCTTGGTAGTGTAGATGAGCAGAGAGATCACTGTGTCCATGTACATAGATCCCTGAAAGTTGCCACCCAGGTTGATAGGGTTGTTAAGAAGGCATATGGTGTGATGGTGTTTATTGGTAGGGGGATTGAGTTTTGGAACCACGAGATCATGCTTCAGCTGTACAAAACTCTGGTGTGGCCGCGTGCAGTTCTGGTCACCGCATTATTGGAAGGATGTGGGAGCTTTGGAAAGGGTTCAGAGGAAATTTACTAGGACGTTGCCTGGAATGGAGGGAAGGTCTTATGAGGAAAGGTTGAGGGACTTGAGGCTGTTTGCGTTGGAGAAGGTTGAGAAGTGACTTAATAGAGACATATCAGATAATCAGAGGGTTAGATAGGGTGGACAGGGAGAGCCTTTAACCTAGAATGGTGATGGCTAGCACGAGGGGGCATAGCTTTAAATTGAGGGGTGATAGATATAAGTCAGACGTCAGGGGTAGTTTCTTTACTCAGAGTAGTATGGGTGTGGAAGGCACTGCCTGCAACAGTAGTAGACCCGCCAACTTTAAGGGCATTTAAATGGGCATTGGATAAACATATGGATGTAAATGGAACTGTGTAAGTTACAGATTGGTTCCACAGTTCTGTACAACATCAAGGGCCGAAGGGTGTGTACTGATGAAGGGCTTTTGCCTGAAACTTCGATTTTCCTGCTCCTCGGATGCTGCCTGACCTGCTGTGCTTTTCCAGCTCCACTCTGATCTAAACCTTGGTTTCCAGCACCTGCGGTCCTCACTTCTGTCCTGCCTGTGCTGTAATGTTTGATGTTCTATGACCTCATTGAAACATACTGTATTCTTAAGGGGCTTGACAGGGTCAACGCTGAGAGAATGTTTCCCTTCATTGGAGAGCGTGGGGCCAGAGGGCAGAATCTCAGAATAAAGGGGCACTGATTTCACATTGAGATGAGGAGGAATTTTTTTCTCTGAGTTATGAGCCTTTGGAACGCCTTGTCACAGAGAGCTGTGGGGGCAGGGTCCTTGTGCATGTTTAAGGCTGATGTAGATTCTTGATCAGTCGGGGAATCAAGGGCAGGAAAGTGATATGAGGAATGCCGGAACAGCCATGATCCTGTTGAATAGTGGAGCAGACTCGAGGGGCCGAATGGCCTGCTCCTGTTCCTATTTCTTATGAGCTTACATCTTTCTTAAAATGTAATGTCTAGAATTAAGAACATTACTCTGAAGCTTAGCTGGTGTTTTATAAAGACTTAGTCTAACTTCTTTCCTTTGACATTGGATTATATGGGGTATACAGCATAGGAAGAGGCCATTCAACCCAACCAGTTCCTGCTAGGGTCAAGGCTCCTTCCATCTTTCCTCATGCTAATCTACCATAAACACCTTCTCTTGTCTTCTCCCTTATTGGCCTATCTAGCTTCCCCATTAATATATCCATATGACCACTTACTCTCCATGAGACCCTCCTTCCCAGCAGATTCTTGGAAAGGCATTTTTCCCAAACTCCCCATTGGATTTTTACTCACTCTCTTGTGGCGATGATTTTTGGTTTTGTTCTCTTTGAGTCCACTCTGTCCAAATTCAAGACAGAAGTGACCCATTATATACCAGCGACAGAGACCTCGACATTCCTGGTGGTCTTTCTGTAAATCTCTGTACCCTGACCCAGGACCCCACCTGACCTGTCAGGTGTCCACTCCCTGTGTTGGAGAAGTCTGACCCACATGAGGTTTATAGATCTCTCCAGATGTGTTGTCACAGACAACCCAATGGCTTTCCTGCCACCAGATCACCGTGACTCTTTAGTTTTTGATTTTAAGCTCCTAACCACCACCAGGAAATCACCCTGGGGCCAATCAGATATTTACATGCAGAGTCTAAGGGCACTGCAAACCATCGGGGGGGGGGGGGGGTGAGGGGGAGATGGGGACGTGGGTAGGGCTGAATCAAAATGGAGTTCAAGGGGGAAATACAGCAGTGCCCATATGTTAGAGACCAGTTTAATATAAACTCTTATTTTCTAACCTGTCCGTCCAGGAGTGAGGGTGAGTGGTTTTGCTTTATCATTGCCTTGTTAACTTGTGAAAGCTCGGGCAATTGGTGCTCTCTCTCATTGCTTTCACGAGCTCTTTCAGTGAACCCGAGTGGGCCAGTGGACTTGTGTTTTTTATTTGCTGTCTGATTCCTGATTGTTTGTTCTGCTGCAGGTTCTGGAGCGATTGTT
This sequence comes from Chiloscyllium plagiosum, assembly GCF_037043375.1. Classification (NCBI taxonomy): domain Eukaryota; kingdom Metazoa; phylum Chordata; class Chondrichthyes; order Orectolobiformes; family Hemiscylliidae; genus Chiloscyllium; species Chiloscyllium plagiosum. The sequence continues at coordinate 3,900,939 of NW_028270155.1, forward strand.
ACACAAGGGATTTCGGGTGGTTGCATCCTGTGGTGGTGGTGTGGATTCCTCACAATTCAGTGAATATGTCTTATACCGACAAGAAAAACAGCTACAGCTCACCCCGACACCAATCCGAATAAAACAAGAGCCCCTTGATTAACAGGAGGGTAATCCCATCACCCCTCCCTTTCGAAGCTTTTATTCTTTGTTTTTCTTTCTCTCTCTTTCTCCCCCCACTCCCTTTCCCTGACCCCCTCGTCTCCTGATCTGAATTTAGTTGTTGGACCCCAGGAAGAGCATCTGTGATAGAGACATGTCCTTTGACCAGGATATTTCTCCAATGATTGGATTAGCTGCATTTCCATCGGAATTGGGTACACAATCCTAACTCTTCCAAAGAGACTCTTCCAAATGGTTTTGAGACTGACGACGGTTGACTGGGGGAGAGAGAAGCAGCTGCCAATTGGGCCATTGGTAATTTTGGGCACATTAGTAGAAATACTATCCTTCATGTGGGGGAAGACGGGGAGAGAGAGAGGGAGAGAGAGGGAGGCATTGGTGCTGTGATAATCCAAAACCAGCACCAACACAACTTCATCTCCATTGGGTTCTTTTGACTTGTCCTGTCCTTCAGCTCAGGATTTGGAGAGTGCCCCCCAAACAGGGAGCCAAGACCCTCTTCCCCATTTCCCCCCCCCCCCTCCCCCAGACACAGTCAGTGCTGGGACACTCACTCCTATAAATTAGGAATTTCTCTGATATTGGGTGACACTTCAACGATGACTTCCTGTGGGGGAGTTCATGAAGCAGCTGACAGCAGTGACAGTGAGTGAGTTGACTGGGACAGTGCAGAACATCATGCACTGCACTTCACTTCAGCACATCATTCGCACGCCCCCCCCCCCCCCCCCCATTTAAAGGAAGCTGTCTTTTCCTATCAGCGCCCGCGTCCCGTGAAAAATCTCTTTGCCCCCAGTTCCAGTCCAGGAGCAGGAAGCTCACATTGAAATGCAGCGTACTCACATTGGAAGCAGACACAGTTGATTTTTTTTAATTATAAATAAACTAAGATGTTTACCTGCAACTTGTCAATAACTTTTGGATTAATAAATGTTTCAGACTTTCAGAGAGCAATCAACAAAGTTCATTCTGACTCAGTGAGTCCACACCCTTCCCTGCCTCACTACATCATGGGACATGTGTCAGAGGGTCAGTGCTGAGGGAATAGGCACTGTAAGAGGGTCAGCACTGAGGGAGCGCCGCACTATCGGAGGGTCAGTACTGAGGAAGTGCCGCACTGTCACAGGGTCAGTGCTAAGGGAGTGGGCACTGTCAGAGGGTCAGCGCTGAGGGAGCGCCGCACTGTCGGAGGGTCAGCACTGAGGGAGCACTGCACTGACGGAGGGTCAGTGCTGAGGGAGTGCCGCACTGTCGGAGGGTCAGCGCCGAGGGAGTGCCGCACTGTCGGAGGGTCAGCGCCGAGGGAGTGCCGCACTGTCGGAGGGTCAGCGCCGAGGGAGTGCCGCACTGTCAGAGGGTCAGTCCTGAGGGAGCACTGCACTGACGGAGGGTCAGTGCTGAGGGAGTGCCGCACTGTCGGAGGGTCAGCGCCGAGGGAGTGCCGCACTGTCGGAGGGTCAGCGCCGAGGGAGTGCCGCACTGTCAGAGGGTCAGTGCTGAGGGAGCATTGCACTGATGAAGGATCAGCGCTGAGGGAGTGCCGCACTGTCAGTGGGTCAGTGCTGAGGGAGTGGGCACTGTCAGAGGGTCAGCGCTGAGGGAGCATTGCACTGTCGGAGGGTCAGTGCTGAGGGAGCACTGCACTGACGGAGGGTCAGTGCTGAGGGAGTGCCGCACTGTCGGAGGGTCAGCGCCGAGTGAGTGCCGCACTGTCGGAGGGTCAGCGCCGAGGGAGTGCCGCACTGTCAGACGGTCAGCAGGTCTGAGCCCACCCCCCTGGCAATATGTGTGGTTCTCTGGTGTCTTATTGAAATGTATTCCTGAACTGAGAGCACAAAACAGACCTTCTCATCACTTTGAAGTTTGTGGTATCTTGGTGTGTACAAATTTGCTGCCACGTTTTGTTCTTACAATAGCTACCCTTCCAAAAAAAATTCATGAGCAGTTGAAAAGTGATTTCCTAAAGTCTGTGGTCTATTTCTGCTGTGACCCTTGTACAGTTTATCTACCTGTCCAATGGAACATCCATTGCTCCAGTGGTGATGGTCAGCTGAAATGACAGGGCACTTTTGAAGTTAGTGTCTGACTGGGTTATCTGATCCCTTGAGGATTCTCAGATGGATCCTGTCTGGTGTGAGAGTTGTGGAACTCTTATTCTGCAGACCTGATCCTTTGGTTACCCAATAGATTGGTTTGCAGCATTTCCTGGGACTGCAAACTGCTAACAGCCACTTAGTTAAAATCCATGTGAGGGATTGTTTCAGTACATTGGCCATAAATTGACCATCTGGAAGGTTTTATCTAATTTCTCTTCTATGGGTTCAACTAGGTTTTCACATTCCTTCTAATAATCATAATTGTTCAAAGAAGTTGGATCTAACTTCAAGGGTTACAGTGAACGCACAGCCAGGATCCCATCAATTGGTGGTGCAGGCCCAAGGGGCCGAATGGCCTACTCCTGTTCCTGTTTCTAATGGGCTTCTGGTCTAACTAGCTGTCATTCTGACAAATCTCTAACTTTAGCTCCTTAAGTGTAGGCTCCTTTTGCTGTTTTTGCTCGTCTGTAATCTTCCTGTTAACCCTCCAAATCACTGTTCCCTAACTGGATGGTTTTTGTTTGGAATATTTATGTTAGTTTCTCATTCTCGTTTTCTGTTTTCCAGTAGAATGTTGCTGATGACTCTTGTAAGTCGCATTGTGGCCCAGTGTTTATATTTTCACCTCCCCTTCTGTCTCTCATCTCTTCATTTGGACTGGAATATTAAAAATAGTGCATCCAGTGATTTCCTAGCCATCCTCTGCTGTTCCAGACAGCTCTCCCTGCACCTTCTGTACCTCTGTTCCTGACCAGACAGAATACAATCCTTCACATTTCCCAGTCGATTCAGTCTCAGTTTCCTGTTCTCTCCTCCCTCTGTACACTGTTTATTACTCAATAATCCCTTCTCTAAATATCACAAGGTATCAGACTATGAAACTTTTGAAACGTTACACTATCAGAAGCAACAATAAATCAATAATGAGATTGATTTGTTCATAATGCTACAGTGTAACTTATTCATCAGCAATTCTTGCAGGACACTACTTGTGTTCTTGGTATCTATACGTGTGCACGTCAGGTAAGTGAGCTTTGAAGTTGTGAAAGATAGGTCGTTTTGCCAGCTCCAGAATCATAGAGCCAGAGAGATGTACAGTACGGAAACGGACCCTTCTGTCCAACTCATCCTTGCTGACCAGATATCCCAAATTAATCTATTCCCATTTGCCAGCACCCAGCCCATATCCCTCTAAACCCTTCCTATTCATATACCCATCCAGATACCTTTCGAATGCTGTCATTGTACCAGCCTTCACCACTTCCGCTGGCAGCTCATTCCTTTCCCATACCACCCTCTGCGTGAAAATGTTGTCCCTTAGGTCCCTTTTATAATCTTTCCACTCATATCCTAAACCTATGCCCTCTCGTTCTGGACTCCAACCCAGGGAAAAGACCTTGGCTATTTATCCTATCCATGCCCCTCATGATTTTATAAACTTCTATAAGGTCACCCCTCAGCCTCCGACGCTCCAGGGACTCAGTCCGTCCAGAGGCTCAGCTTCCCAGTAGAGGTGGCAGCGCAGTGGTTTCGTAGTATCAGGTCAAACTTGGGCAAGGAAGCCTCCTTCCATGTACCGCCTTCTTCCATTAACAGCCGAGGGTAGATGATGGTGTTAAGGGCATAGATGTACTCACCAGCTGACTGAGTATTGAAGCTGCCAGACTGGGTCTGCGGCAGCTTGGGAGGAACCAACAGAGGGAGAAACATGTTCAACCTCCTCCTTATCTGTTTGTGCAGATGTATCTATCCATTACAGTGTCAGTAAGAACATTGAACAGTACAGCAGAGGAATGGCCCTTCAGCCCGTGATATTGTGCCAAACGTGACACCGAATTAAACTAATCCCTTCTGCCTGCCCTTGGTCCATATTCCTTCATTCCTTGTATATTCATGTGCTTATCTAACAGTCCCTTAAATGCTCTGATTGTATCCGCCTCCACCATCACCCCCTGCAGTGCGTTCCACACTCTTATCACTATCTGTGTAAAAAACTTATCCCTCCCATCCCCATTGAACTTCCCCCTCTCACCTTAAATGTATGCCCCCTAGTATTAGACATTCCAACTCTGGGGAAAAAAGATTCTGACAATCAACCCTGTCTAAGCATCTCATCATTTTATAGACCTCTATCACGTCTCCTCTTAGCCTCTGCTACTCCAGAGAAAACATGCGTGAGTTTTTCTAGTCTCTCCTTATAGATCATACCCTCTAATCCAAGCAGCATCCTGGTAAACCCCTTCTGCACCCTCTCCAAAACCAACACATCCTTCCTGTAATCTAGCAATCAGAAGTGCACGCATTACTCTTAAGCGTGGCCTAACCAAAGTCTTAGAAAACTGCAACATGATATCCTGACTCTTGTACTCAATTCCCTGCCCAATAAAGGACTTATGCCCGAAACGTCGATTCCCCTGCTCCTTGGATGCTGCCTGACCTGCTGCGCTTTTCCAGCAACACATTTTTCAGCTCTGATCTCCAGCATCTGCAGTCCTCACTTTCCCCCCCGACCAATAAAGGCAAGCATGCCATATGCCTTCTTTACCACCCTATCTACTTGTGTGACCTCTTCCAGGGAGCTATGGACTTGAATCCTAAGATCCCTCTGTACATCAATGTTATTTAAAGTCCTGCCATGAAATGTATACTTTTCCTTAACGTTTGATCTCCCAAAGTGCAGCACCTCACACGTACCCAGATTAAACTCCATCTGCCATTCCTCTGCTCATATCCACAATTGATCCATATCCTGCAGTATCCTCTATCCACAACTCCATCAATCTTTGTTATTGGCTGCAAATTTACGAACCTACCATCTAATCATCCAAGTTATTTATATATATCACAAACAGCAGAGGCCCCAGTATGGATCCCTATGGAACACCACTAGTCATGGACCCCCAGCCTAAAATACACCCTTCCACCACTACCCTCTGCCTTTTATGGACAAGCCAATTCTGTATCCACATGGCCAAGAGGGATAGTGAATCCCATCTTCTCAGTGAGAATATCCTGACCTCATTCCAGCCTTGGTTCAAACATGGACAAAGGTGCTGGATTCCAGAGGGGAGGGGAGAGGGACAGCCGTTGACGTCAAGGCTGCATTCGACTGAGTGTGGCAACACGGAGCCCTGGCAAAACCGGAATCAATAGGTATCAGGGGGCAAACACCCCGCTGGTTACAGTCATACCTGGCACATAGGGAGATGGTTGTGGTGTTGGAGGTCAGTCATCTCAGCTCCAGGACATCTCTGCAGGAGTTCCTCAGGGTAATGTCCTAGACCCAACCATCTTCAGCTGCTTCAGCAATGACCTTCCCTCATCATAGGGTCAGAAGTGGGGATGTTCACTGAGGATTGTACAATGTTCAGCACCTTCACAACTCCTCAGATACTGAAGCAGAACATGTTCAAATGCAACAAGATCTGGACAATATCCAGGCTTGGGCCAACAGTTGGCGAGTAACATTCACACTACACAAATGCCAGGCAATGACCATCACCAACAAGAGATTATCTAACCATGGGCACTTGACATGCAATGGTGTCACCCTCACTGAATCCCTCGTTATCAACATCCTTGGGGTTACCATTGACCACAAACTCAATTGGACTCACCACATAAACCCAGTTGGCTACAGCAGTAGGTCAGAGGTTGGGAATCTTAGAGCAAAATGTTCAATATCCACTCGCTCCTCCACTGATCCCCAGTAGCAGCAGTGTGTACTATTTACAAGGTACACCTCAGATAATCACCAAAGGTCCTCAGACAGCACCTTCCAAACCTATTGGTTTTCTTTGGACCAGAGAAGGCTTGGGGGAGGGGGGGATCCTGGTAGGAGTGTATGAGGTCCCAGGGGGGAGGTGGTGTAGACAGGGCGTACTGTTATTCTCAGTTCAAGGATCAATAACTATGGGATATCATTTTAAACTGAAAGGCAGGAGGTTCAGAGGGGATTTGAGGAAAATATATTACACCTAGAGGTGCTGAGGGTCAGGAATGCACTGCCTGGAAGGGAGGGGGGGGGGGCTGGAAACCTCACAAGCTTTAAAAAGAACTCAGATGAGTACCTGAAATGACATAACATTGAAGGGCATGGTCCTAGTGCAGGAAGGTGGGACTGATGTAGAGAGTAGTGTATTTTTGGTGGTACAGAGTTGGTGGGCTGAAGGGCCTCTTCCATACTGTATGATTCTATGAACCTGTACCACCTGAAAGACAAGCACAGCAGATACAGTGGAATATTTCCATCCTAACTTGGAAATATATCGCCGTTCCTTCACTGTCACTAGGTCAGAATCCTGGAATTCCCTCCCTAAGGGCACTGTGGGTCTACCTACAGCACATGGACTGCAGTGGTTCAAGAAGGCAGCTCACTCTCACCTTCTCAAGGAGCAACAAGCTGTAAAGACTGATGCAAAATACCTGTTTAACTCCTCTGCCATTTCTTTGTTTCCCAGAACAATTCCCCTCCAGATTCATTTTCTAAGGGGATTATGTTCACTTTGACCTCTCTCTCCTTTTTATATATTTAAAGAATGTCTTATCATTACATTATATATTTCTTGCTAGTTTGCTGTCATAATTTATTTTCTCAGTATTTATTATCTTTCTTGTTGTCCTTTACTAGATTCTGAATTTATTCCAGTCTTCAGGGTGATCACTGACTTTCAACTCCTTATATACTTTTTCTTTCAATTGAATGCCCTCCTTAACTTCCTTGGTTAGCAATGGTCGGTTTATCCCTCTCTTGGAATCTTTCCTCCTAACTGGGATGTATTTTTGTTAGAATCATGTATTACCTCCTTAACCATCTGCCAATGTTTCCTTACTGTGCTTCCTGTTAATCTATCTGTCCAATTCATGTTAGCTAACTCTATCTCCATTTCATTGTAACCCCTTAAGAAACTAAGACCTATAAACAGAGAGGCGGGACATAACCACCAGCGCTTCACTGGAGACTCTCACTGATGATGTTACCTAGTCATGGTGATGAAACATCTAAAACAAACCTTCCAGCTCAGTGAGCTAACTTACTTACTTATCATCAACCTGAGCTACAAATCTTCTAAAAAAAAATTGTAACCCCCTTTATTTAAGTTAAACACACTCATTTCTGACCCAAATTCCTCACTCTCAAATTAAATATTAAATTCTTTCATATTATGATCATTACTTCCTCTGGGATCTTTTACTCAGAGGTCACTTACTAAACCTGCCTCATTACCCATTACCTGATCCAAGATAACCTGATCCCTGTTTGGCCACATGACATATTGTTCTAGGAAACAATCCTTAATACACTTTATTAATTTGCTATACTAGGTACCCTTTCCAATTTGATTAACCCAATCAACATGAAGGTTAAAGTCACCCATAATTATTGCTCTATTGTTTTTACATGCTCCTCTTAGTTGATGCTCGATAGCCTTCCCCCCACGGGTTACTGCCTGAGGATCTGTGGACTCCTTTCCCTCACTGATTTTTATTTCCATTGAAGTTGACTCAACATCATCCAAGCCTCGATCGACCCTCATGACTGTCCTCATCCCATTTCTTATTAACAGCGCTGCCCCACCTCCTTTTCCATCCCTCCTGTCTTTCCGAAAGGTCAACTATCCTTAAGTGTAAAGTTCCCAGTTTCGATCTACTTGTAAACATGTCTCAATACTGGCTCCCAGGTCATATCAATTTACTTCAATTTGCTGTGTCTGTTTATCTACCTTATTCCAAATGCTTTGTGCATTCAGATACAAAACTTTTCGGCTTACTTTCTGTCGTTTTTAATCATTCTAACTTTTCTTTAAGCTGTGACCCTATTTGTCTCTGACCCTTGATGACCTTACCTACTGGTTTTGCTTTTTAATGCTCTTTCTTTTACTGCCTTGTTTCTCTTTCCCTTGTCACTCTGATTTGGTTCCCAAACCCCAGCCATTCTCGTTTAAACCCTCTATACCACGTTAGTAAATACTGCCCCTCGGACATCAGCCCTGGCCCTGGTCCTGGCCCTGGTGTAACCTGTTCAGTTTATTCTGGTCCTACCTCCTCCAAGGAGTCTGAAACCCTTCCCTTCACACCACCTCTTTAGCCCCATGTTCACCTGGTATGTCCTGTTATTCCTGCTCTAACGAGTACAAGGGACTGGCAGTAATCCTGAGATCACTATATTCAAAGTCCTACTTTTCAACTTCCTTCTTAACTCTTCATGTTCTGCTTTTAGGACTCATCCCTTTTTTAAATTTATGTCATTGCTAACACAGGATACCATGACCATGGGCTGTTCAGCCTCCCCCTCCAGAACATCTTTTAGTCGCTCTGAGACATTCTTGACCCTAGCACCAAGGAGGTAACATAGCATTCTGGAGTGTTGTTTGTGGCCAGAGAAACACCTGTCTATTGCCTTTACAATTGAATCTCCAATAACTATTGCACTTTCTTCCTTCTCTTCCTCTCCTGTGCAGCAGAGCCGACTGTGGTACAGTACGTGTGGCTGCTCCTATTCTCCGAGAGGTCATTCCCCACACCCCACATCCCGCAACAATATCCAGAGCAGAATATCAGTTTCTCAGCAGAATGGTCACAGGCACTGCCTGCCTAGTCCTGCACACTGAGTCTTAGCCTTCAGTGTGACTATCTCGCTATCTGTTCTGTCCATCATTCTCCCAGCTTTATGGATGCTTCACACTGTCCCCAGCTGCCGCTCCAGCCCCAAATTCTGGGATTGCAGGGTCTGCAGCTGGACACACACACACACTGTTCCTGGTTCCCACAGAGAACTGGAGAGTACACCACGGGTTTAAACTTTCTTGCAATGACTAGATTACTTACAGTGTGGAAACAGGCCCTTCGGCCCAACAAGTCCACACCAACCCTCCAAAGAGCAACCCACCCAGACCCATTCCCCTAACACTACGGGCAATTTAGCATGGCCAATTCACCTAACCTGTACATTTTTGGCTGTGGGAGGAAACCGGAGTACCCGGAGGAAACCCACACAGACACGGGAAGAATGTGCAAACTCCACACAGACAGTTGCCTGAGGTGGGAATTGAACCCAGGTCCCTGACACTGTGAGGCAGCAGTGCTAACCACTGTGCCACCGTGCTGCCCACTTACCCTTTTTTAAATTAAACCTTTAAAGGGCTCTTAAAATCAAATAATATTGATTCTTCCCCTGACCTCACCCACCATAAACCACAAAAAGAGACTTCCCAAAATATAATCTCCTGAACTTCTTAGTGTCCATGGCCTCCTTTAATTTGCTCTTCAAAACCTACTTCTTTGACCAGGATTCTAGTCATTTGTTTTAAAAACTTGCTGTGTGACTTGATGTCAGATTTTTAGTCATTTCCATGAAGTGCTTTGAGGCGTTTTGCGACATTAAAGTTGCTATATGAATGCAAAATGACATCCATGATTTTACAAGCTTTCCATCGCAATCAATCAGTAACTGATTGAAAATGCTCTCAATTGGCACGGCTATAAACAAATCAAATACTCTGTGTATATAAAACACAGCATTTAGGGACATAGGAGCAGGATTAGACCTATCAGCCTCTTGAACTTGCTCTGCCATTCTAGATTACAGCTGTACTCGATCACCAAATTCCTGCACTAATCCCATAACTGTTGATGTCATTGGTAAATCTATCAATGACTGTCTTCAACTCACTGAAAGACCTAACTTCCAAAGGTCTCTGGGGTGGAAGATTCCAAAGACTGACCACCCTCTGATTGAAGACATTTCTCTTCTCAGTCATTAATGGCTTGTCTTTTCTTCTGAAATTCTGAAACCTTTTGATATGATCCCACAGCCGGAGGAAACATCTTTTCTGCATCTACACTGTCCACCCTTTCAGAAATTCTCAGCCACATTCAACCAAGTGTGAAATCCAGCAGCCCGAGCAATACCAGAGGGGGCCAACTCTCCGCTGATTGGAGTCATATCGGACACGTGGGAAGATGGTTGTAGTTGTTGGAGGTCAGTCATCTCAGCTCCAGGACATCTCTGCAGGAGTTCCTCAGGGTATTGTCTTAGGCCCAACCACCTTCAGCTGCTTCATCAATGACCTTCCCTCCATCATAAGGTCAGAAGTGGGGATGTTCACTGATGATTGCACAATATTCAGCACCATTCACAACTCCTCAGATTCTGAAACAGTCCATGTTCAAATACAGCAATTCGTGGACAATATCTAGGCTTGGGCTGTCAGCACCAAATAATATTCATGCCACAGAAGAGCCAAACAATGACCATCTCCTCCAAGAAGGAATCTAACCATCTAACCAGGCACTATCAGCATCCTGGGTTACCATTGACCTGAAACTGAACTGGACTCCCCACATAAACACAGTGACTTTAAAAGCAGGTCAGAGGCTAGGAATCCTGCAGTGAGTAACTCCCTTCCAGATTCCCCAAAACCAGACCACCGTCTACAAGGCACAAGTCAGGAGTGAGATGGAATACTCCCCACTTGCCCTGGATGGGGGAAGCTCCAACAACACTCAAGAAGCTCAACACCATCCAGGACAAAGCAGCTCATTTGATTGGCATCACATCCACAAACATCCACTCCCTCCACCACCAATACTCAGTAACACCAGTGTGTACTATCTACAAGATGCACTTCAGTAATTCATCAAAAATCCTCAGACAGCATCTTCCAAACCCACAACCATTTGCATCTCAAATGACAAAGGCAACAGATACATGAGAACACCAGCTCCTGCAAGTTCCCCTCCAAGCCACTCATCACCCTGACATGGAAATATATCACCATTCCTTCAGTGTCGCTGAGTCAGAATCCAGGAATCCCCTCCCTGAGGAAATTGTAGGTCTACCTACAGCACATAGACTGCAGCAGTTCAAGAAGGCAGCTCACTCCCACCTTCTCAAGGGCAATTATGGATGGGCAATAAACCTAGCCCAGCCAGTAAAACCTAAGTATATCCCTCCCCCATAGCCATCACTAAAAATGAATAAATATACATTTCTATGAGATTGTCTCATTCTCTGCAACTCCAGAGAATCCAAACCCAGTTTCTTCAATTTCTGTTCAAAGGACCGGTATGAATGTGATAAACCTCCACCATACTCCCCTGATGGGGGTCAGTTAGCGACATGGGGTAAACTCGCCTGTTTAATTTAAACCAGCAACACAGAAAAGATTTATCCCATGCTGTAATCTGTGAACATTAGAGAGGCCAAGAACTGTTTAAAGTAAAAATTAACAACTTTATTTCTTAAAGTATAACAGAGAATAATTAACTAACAACTATTTACAACTCCTTCCTCTCACTTATCTTTTACCTTCCCCTTCTACAATACACCCATCGATCGAAATGACTATATTCAATTCTTTCAAACTCAACATAAGTCTGACCTGGTTCCTTCTTTGTGTTCTGAACCGCTGTCTATATGCTTCTAGTACCAACTCATAAGCACTTAAAATAGCCTGTTTGACCTCTTCATAATCTCTTGATCCCTCATCTGACAGCATGGCAAATACTTCACTAGCTCTGCCTACCAGTTTAGTCTGAACTAGCATTACCCATAAACCCTCAGACCACTCCATATGCCTAGCCAATTTTTCAAATGAAATAAAGAAGGCTTCAACATCTTTCCCTTCAAAATGTGGCAGGACATTGACATATTTGTATATATCTTTTAATCTCCATCCTGTTAACTTGACTCTGCTGACTAAGTCGCAACGTCTCAAGTTCAAATTCTCTCTCCTTTTGCTCAGCTGAAAACTTCTCTCTCTTCCTTTTTCCTCTCTCTTTCTTTCTATTTGCTTAGCTAAGAACCTTATCTCTCTCTCGCCCTCTTACTGATCAATAAAGGTACCTTTAAGAGAGCTATTTTTTAGGCAGAGTTTACATGCTGCTGGCGTGGCAGTTCTCCTCCCAACTGTTCAATTTTCCCTGGTCTTACACATCCAAAGCATCAGATTGTGTGTCATTGGCTTTTAAGATTGTCAATATACTAAATTCAAACTTGATTGGAATTTGTTTTTTTTTAATATAATTTAAACTGATTGGCTTAATTCAAATCTGTTTTGTCTCCAGGCAACCAGCTACATTAAACTGCTCGACCAAAAGGTTACATTATATCTTTTTTCAGAACACTTGGTGCTGTGAGGTAGATCTGTTGCTTTTAACTCTCTTAAAGGTACAGTACACCCAGATCTTCATAACAGTTGGTCAGACAGCTGGTTTAGCGATGCAGAGTAATATGAACAGCAGGGCTTCAATTCCTGCAGCGACTGAAGATCCTATTTTCTCAAACACTCAGGTTAAACCACCACCAGTCATGTCTTTCTCTAATGACAAAGCAACCCAATGGTCTGGTACTAGTATGGTGACTACTTTTTAACTCGTTCTCTGGAAAGTACACCCTTCCTTAAGTAAAGGGAGCAGAACTGCACACAATACTCCAGGTGTGATCTATATAACTGAAATGTAACTTCTTTACTTCTGTATTTAAATCCTGTTTTGATACAGAAGATGAGTCTGTTTGCTTGCTGAACTGCTTCCTGCATCTGCAAGCTAGCTTTCTATGACCAATAAACAAAGGCACTGAAGCCAATGTAAATCTAATTCATTGTGATTTTAATTAGGGGACACCTCTGATCTGCCACATTAAAATTCGCCTTTTCTCATTGAATAATTTCTCTGTGTCTGGGTGCAATTCTTTACTCTAAAAGGCTAGTGAAATCTTGGCCTGTATCTGAAAGAGGGTGCACTACAACACAAAGGAAATGGAAAGACATTGGAAAAGGTGAACAAAAATGAAAAGCTCATGTGACTGGGAGGAGGGCCTGTCTGTGGTATAGGTCAAATCCCAGTAATTTATACTCACTGCATTTTCCAGTTTTCAAGAATACTATTTTTCCATAATCATCATTTCTTTTACATTCTCAGTTTTTTGTCTGTAAATTCAGTAATCAAGACCACTGATCCCACAGCATTTAATTTTCTCGTGCAAACCCTAGAAATATCTGATTAGGTTTGTTTCTTATAATCCTAGATTTTAATTGAAAGGTTCAGGGACTACTTCATAATCATCGAGCACAACGAGAAAGGTTACCTCAGACTACAATGGGATCTTGGTCAGATGGGCCATTGGAATGAGGAGTGGCAGATGAAGTTTAATTTAGATAAATGTGAGGTGCTGCACTTTGGGAAAGCAACTCTTAGCAGGACTTATACACTTAATGGTAAGGTCCTAGGGAGTGTTGCTGAACAAAGAGATCTTGGAGTGCAGGTTCATAGCTCCTTGAAAGTGGAGTCGCAGGTAGATAGGATAGTGAAGAAGGCATTTGGTATGCTTTCCTTTATTGTCAGAGTATTGAGTACAGGAGTTGGGCGGTCATGTTGCGGCTGAACAGGACATTGGTTAGGTCACTGTTGGAATTATGCGTGTAATTCTGGTCTCCTTCCTATCGGAAAGATGTTGTGAAACTTGAAAAGGTTCAGAAAAGATTTACAAGGATGTTGCCAGGGTTGGAGGATTTGAGCTATAGGGAGAGGCTGAACAGGCTGGGGCTGTTTTTCCTGGAGCGTGTGAGACTGAGGGGTGACCTTATAGAGGTTTATAAAATCATGAGGGGCATGGATAGGATAAATAGACAAAATCTTTTCCCTGGTCTGGGGGAGTCCAGAACTAGAAGCCATAGGTTTAGGGTGAGAGGAGAAAAATTTAACAGGGACTGTTAGAAACGAAAATCGCTTCTCAATAATCGCTCTAGACAAATTCAGGAAAACAAAGTTTTATTAACAAGTCAAGTCTGCAGAGTCGGGCACCCTTAAAGAAAAGGCGCGCTGAGGCTTACAAAGTCTCCCATTATATACAGCACAAGTCCCTCCTCTCCTTGGCTCCAACAAGCCATGAGGTTCACATTCTTAAAAACATCATTATTCTTATCACAAAGTCTGCAACAAAAGGCTCCAGAGTCTCCAAAGTTGTTGTTTTTCTCACCCTGTAGTCTTATCAGTCAAAGGCTTTAATTTGTAACAGATGTCTCTCGAGTCGTTCCCCTATCCTGGAGTCTTATCAGTCAAGGACTCATCCTTCCCGCCTGTGTTAATGGTTTCATCAATCAAGGGCCTGTTTGTTTTTACTCTGCTCACAAATTGTCAGCATTCTGCACAATTTAAACTAGCCTGTTTGTTTTTACTCTGCTCACAAATTGTCAGCATTCTGCACAATTTAAACTATTCTACTTTTGAGTATATAAAATGTTCTAGAAAAGAAACAAAAGTTTTGTCTTTTATTATAGACCAGTCTGTGGTCCAGGCACATCTTAAAGTTTAAACCGAAATTACCTCTCACAGGGACCTAACGGGCAACTTTTCCACACAGAAGGTGGTGTGTGATTGGAATGAGCTGCCAGAGGATGTGGTGAAGGCTGGTACAATTACAGCATTTAAAAGGTATCTGGATGGGTTTATGTATAGGAACGGTTTAGAGGGATATGGGCCGGGTGCTGGCAAATGGGATGATTAGGTTAGGCTATCTGGTTGGCATGGACGAGTTGGACTGAAGGGTCTGTTTCTGTGCTCTACATCACTATGACTCTATTGATTTTGTTTTAAACAGTTCATAGTCTGCAGATTGGTTTTCTGACAAACTGGCATGCACATTCATAGCTCGACCTTCTAAAACACTTTGTAACATTAAGGTCCAAACATCTTTTGGTTATTTCATCTGCCCAGCTACATTTTCAAATAAAGTGACATATCTTTTGATTCCTTCTTTCGCAAATTTTGGTATTAGCCAGAGATTTTTACTTAATTAGAATCATTCACCAAGGCAATACCTCTTCTTTATTTCTTTAGTCTGAGCTTTTCTCTCAGCAAGTCATGTTGTTTAACTTACCTCCTTGCAGTTCAAACTTTTAAAAATGACATCTCATTAATCTCTCCTTTTCTCTCTACTCTCTTTCCAAGTCAGTTACTTATTTCCAATTATTTTTTCTTTCCTTTTCCTCCCTTTTCATTATTTTTCCAATTCTTTTCATTTCTCATTCTCTCCAAATCATTTCTGATTGTATCTTTTGGCTAATTTTTTATTCACATCTAAATTTCAGGTTTCCATCCTTCTAATAGTAAAAAACTTTAACCATTTCATTGTTACAAGAGCTTGCTTTTATTTCTATCTTTAATTTAACTCAGTTTAGACTTGAAAAGTTCAAATAATCCATCATTATGTCTTTTACTTCTAAAAAAAACTCTAGTAACATTCAAAACCATTTTGAAAATTCAATCTGTATAGTGACCTTCAGCTCAACAGTCCTATTTCATGCCCAGAAACTAGACATCCTTTTCCTTAAAAGATCCCTCTTAAATTCAATGAATTCAAAGTCCCAGACAAGAGCACACACTTGACATAATAGCAATTTACAGCATTTATGACAAATCAGATCCCAGAATGAAACTGGGCTGGATGGATCAAATGCTTTTCATTTTGTTTAGTTAGTTAACGTGTTATTGGTCACAGACATATTCATGTGAGGCTGCAGACTTTCTTCAACAGAACAGAAGCTTATTATACAAAAGAAGAAATATAAAAACATAGCAAGCTTTATCAATGTTGAAAACAGCATGGTCTAAAGATCATGCAGCAAAACAAAGTTTCAACATATTTCCCACCACTATCTGTTACAGAGACACAGGGCCATCTTTAGATTCCACCTCACTGACTCCTGACTGCTGTGGACTGTGAAGACAATTCAATGTACCCTTTCCAAATCTACCAACACAAACCCTTCCACAAATCTGTGAGCCCAAACCTTTGTAATTCTAATAACCTGCAGATTTTCGAACCAATGTCTCTAGGTTTGGACATCTCACAAAGTAAGCCTTCTGCTAACTCCTCCTAGGAAAGAACTAAAAAAAGGTTTTGAAATTCAATATTGGGGCCTTCTAAACTGAACGGAAGAAACTTGCCTCTAAACTGAACTAAAAGCTTGCTCATCCTGGATCGTTCTGAATTGAAACCAATGCTAATGGCTTTATGTTTACCCCACCTGCTGTAAACACCATTAACACACAGGGATTTGCAGTCACCTGCTCTCTGACACGGATTGAATTAGATAACTGCTTCAGAAAGATCTCGGACACTTTTTAAAGAAACCCTTTCCCAAGAGGAATCCATTTGGCACTATTCTGAAATCTAAACTCCAAAAATGACATTGTTATGGATATGTATTATAGAAAATCAAAATAATAGATTCCCTCAAGACAGGCAACATCTTCTTGGCAGCTACACCATCAAGTCCTGTCAGAATTTTATGTTTCCATAAGATGACCTCACCTACACACCGATACGTAAAGGTCCAATCAGTGAAGATAGACAATAACACCTCCTCCAAGACAATGCTCAACCCTGGCACCCTGAACCCTTGTGTACTCAGCCCCTTCCTGTACTCCCTGTACACCCATGACTGTTTGGCAAATTTCATCTGAACTCCATCTACAAGTTCACTGACAACACCACCACTGTAGGCTGGATATCAAACAATGATGTGACAGAATACAGGAAAGAGATAGAATGCTTGGGTGGCATGGGATAAAGATAACAATTTCTCCCTCAATGTCAGCAAAACTAAAGAGCTGATTATCGACTTCAGGAAGCAAGGAGGAAGGCACGACCCTGTCCACATCAATGGAGCTGAGGTGGAGATGGTTGGGAGCATCACGGTCCTAAGAGTGATGATCACCAACAATCTGTCCTTGACCATCCATGTTGATACAACACCTCTACTTCCTCAGGAGGCTAAGGAAATTTGACATATCCATAACAATTTTTATAGATGCACTATAGAAAACATTCTATCTGGGTGCATTATGGTTTGGTACAGCAACTGCTCTGCAGTAAGAAACTACCGAATGTTGTGACCACAGCCCAGACCATCACAGAAGCCAACCTACCATCCATGGACTCCATCTATACTTCTCAATGCCTTGAAAGGCAGCCAACATAATCCTCCCATCCCAGTTACAAACTCTTCCATCAGGCAGAAGATACAAAAGCATAATCACACGTTCAAGAACAGCTTCTTCCCCACTGTTATTAGATTGCTGAATGGACCTCTCAGATTTCAAATCTAAAGTTGATCTTGCTTTTTGTACATCTTCTTTGCAGCTGTAACTTTGTACTCCTTGCTCTGTCCAATCACTTGTATGATATGATCTGCCTGTACTGCACACAAAACAAAAACTTTCACTGTACCTTGGTACATGTGACAATAGGAGAAAGTGAGGACTGCAGATGCTGGAGATCAGAGCTGAAAATGTGTTGCTGGAAAAACACAGCAGGTCAGGCAGCATCCAAGGAGCAGGAGAATCGACATTTCGGGCATGAGCCCTTCTTCAGGAATGTCTACATGTGACAATAATAAACCATATCAAAGCAAATCAACTTGTTTAACCTTTCTTCATAAGACAATTCATTTTTCATATGAGGAATTAACCTAACGAACTTTCATTAGCTCCAATTATATCCCTTCTTCGGTAAGGAGACCAACACAATACAAAGTATACTAGGTGTCTTCTTATCAATAGTTTAGATTAGAGTGGTGCTGGAAAAGCACAGCAGGTCAGGCAGCATCCAAGGAGCAGGAAAATCGACATTTCAGACAAGAGCCCTTCTTCAGGATGAAGGGCTTTTGCCTGAAACATTGATTTTCCTGCTCCTCGGATGCTGCCTGACCTGCTGTGCTTTTCCAGCACCACTCTGGTCTAGACTCTGGTTTCCAGCATCTGCAGTCCTCACTTTTGCCTAGTCTTATCATCAATAGCTTGCACAGTTGCAGAAAGACCTCCCTATTTTATACTTCTTGTTCCTTGCTTTAAAGGTTCATTATGTAAGATCCACTTGAAGAAAAAGCTATTTAAATTTGACAATAGCACAAGACATATCACAAGGGGTGAAGTTTAGACTAATATTGTTCTTCTCCCACAGGAAGGATTATGGTCAGGGAGGGGAGTTGGTCAATGATGATGAGATTGATTGATGTTCGGATGGGGGATTGAACATTAAAGAAACATTGACAATGCTGTTTGTTTCCTTTGTCCTACAGGAAATAAATCATATGACACAGGTGGTGGCCATTTGGCCCATTGTACTTTTAGCAAACCTATCTAATTGGGTGTACTTCTCTGCATGACACCTGTAAATGTGGAGGGTAGAATGAGATTTTATAAAACCAGTCTTTTAGCGCGAGTGATAGAAAGAAATACACATGCAATGTTTAATAAACACCTGTTTTATTTCTTTACAAAATAAGTACAAAGTTTGCAAGTATGCTTTTGCACATGGACTGCACAATGTTATCGTATGTACAGGGTCCGATACCAAAATAACAGAATTCTAATTAACACAAAAGTCTTTGTAAACACTATGTACAAATGACTGACTTTTTAAAACCAGTTCTTCTGTTTCCTACATGATTGTTTTGCTTGCTCATTTGAGTTAACACCTTAAATAATATTTTGGCTAGAATGCAGATGAAGTGCAAATATACCTGCTCGTTCTTTGAGAACCCTAAAAAATTATTAAAACTATTTCAAACTGACTTACAAATTGTTTTATTTGTGCTTTTTTTCTCCCTCCACATTTGCCAATATTTCACACCATTAAAACGTGATGGGTCAGAGTGCTCGAGTGCAGTTATATAACTACGGGTAGGGGAAGTGGTTGAGATAAATTCAGCTAGCCTGATAGAGGTTACCGTATACAGAAGGGAACATCATTGATTGAAAGACCTTGCCCTCTCTCTCTCTCTGGTTCCAGTGAAGCGTTTGCAGACACACACACATACACAGTATATGCAAATCTGACAAAATGGCAGCATTCTTCGCTTTTATGTGAAACATTGGCCTGAATTTTTGAATACTCACATCCATTCTGCTCATCAGCTGTGAAAGTAGTAATACTGGGGAAGGGGAGAAGAAATTAATGCTGGTAATTAAAGTCGTGAATTAATACTGGGGGAAATGGGCAAATTGAAATCAGTTCTGGGGAAACTGATACTGGGAAAGGAGGATTTATTAACAGGGAAAGGAATTAACACTGCAGATAGGGAAGTTAATACTGGTAAAATATATTAATATTTGGGAAAAAGGAAACTAGTGCAGGGAGAAGAGGGCATTAATACCAGGAAAAGGGGGGGAAAGCCATAATAATGAAAGAATAATAGGAAATAAAATTAATTAATATTAGGGGGAAAAGGGGAACCAACAGCAAGGAGGAATTCTTAATTAGTTCTGAGAAGGAGGGGTTTGAATTAATTTTGGGTTAACTGCTGAGTGATTACTCATGAAGAATTAAGATGGGGTTTGGGTGAGTCTGGACTGAGGTGAGAACTAACTATTGCTTTTATCTGTTGCTAATTTTCTTCTGAAGATTTGATTTTGCATAATCACATTCCCAGACAGATGTCCTCTTAGGGTCAACAGTTAAATCCTCTGAGCTCAGATGATCGGATGCAGGAACAGCAAAATCTGCCCAGAGACTGCAGACAGGAGGCTCAGAGATCCTCCTGGAGGGGCATTAGTCAAGCAGAATTTCAAACTGTGGGCATCAGGCCTGCATATGCTATCTGCCCAGGAATCAGCAAATAATTATCACCAGTCCAAAACAAATGCAAAGACAGCTAATTTAACTCTGACAGCTGGAATAGAAATCTAGCTAAGAATGAGTAACTCTGTGCACACTGGGATTAACACCTGGAGCTTCTAGTTCTGGGTGGCAATGGTACAGGGCAGGCACGATGAGCTGTATGACTTCTTTCTGTGCAGTAACTTTTCCATAGTTTTCAAACTGGAATCTGCAGATTCCAATGGTCTGCAGAAACATTTCAGGGGATCAACAATTTAATAACTAATTGGGTTGGGCTTCTGCTAGACATGTTTTATTGCAGAGATACAGGGAAATCTGACAATAACATGTCACAGCAGAATTCATCTCAAACAGGACTAACTATATCACAGTTCATAATTGCATTTGTGGAAGAAGTCTCAGTTGCCCTTTCATCTTGGGAATGGTACAGATTGTAATGAGTTTTGGAGTAGACAATGGGCAAGTCAAGTGAAAATGACCATGTGCAGGTGTATATATCATTGCTATGGGCCTGGAGTGGACAACATAGAGTGTCTCACCTCAGACTGCAGTGTGCATCGAGCCGTGCTGATATTAGGGATTAGAGTGGTGCTGGAAAAGCACAGAAGTTCAGGCAGCATCCGAGGAGCAGGAAAATCAGGGAGAGAGAGGAGGAAAACATCTTCAAGGCAGGCATCCTTGCAAGAGGATTCGCAGTAGGGTTAAAATCAACTAGATAAAAACAATGACTGCAGATGCTGGAAACCTCTCTCTCCCTGATTTTCCTGCTCCTCGGATGCTTCCTGAACTGCTGTGCTTTTCCAGCACCACTCTAATCCGGAATCTGGTTTCCAGCATCTGCAGTCATTGTTTTTACCGTGCTGATATTAGCAAGGAGATAGACATGCAGCAGCTCATCAATGATGGTGTGTGTGTGTGGGTGAGAGTGTATCATGGTGAGAGCGTGTGTGTGTGTGTGGGTGAGAGAGTGTGTGTGGGTGAGACAGTGTGCGTGTGAGTGTGTGTGTGTTTGATGAGAAGTTGGAGAATGCAGACATTTCACTGCGAATAAAGCTTGCGTTTTAAGCAGAACTCACTGCTGAAGATGTTATAATTAGAATTAACACAGTTTTAAAAGATACATCATCTTTACACACAGCACTTCCACATGATATAGGGGTGTCTCTATCCATGATTGTTGAGCCACTTGAAAAGTGATCCTTCAGGAAAACTGTCCGGGAACCATTGTTGTATGTTGGCAATGTCTTTAATCAATCACTCATTGACATCACCTTTAACTCAATGACATCAGCTGTCAACCTGACAGCAACATTTTTGAGAGAGAGAGAGAGAAAGGCAACAGGATCATTAATGTACTCCATTATTGTTGTAATTCCCCACTCACCTTAAGTTTAAATTCAGGAAAACTTTTACAATTAGTTTAAACTAAATGGTCCCACACACTGATTGGTACAAACAAAAAAAACACTGATGAGACCAGCAACGCCCACTTTAATCTCTCCATAAGGAACTTTTGTTGGACAATATGTCCTCACAGTTAAAATTTCTCCAGCAATTTCACCAGGTCTTTGTGTGCAACCATTTAATTTTAGGTTTGCAAAGAAAATTTAAATAAAGTTATAAAATGAAAACAATATATATATTTCCCTTAAACATATAGTTTTCAATACTGCTAAAGGCTTTTGAATGCAGGAGCAGCTATTGAGACTAACTCCTGAAATGGGTTATAACATAATAATACCTTAGGAAAAGACAAACTAAAGCACTGAAACAAGACACTACAATAGACGGTTGCGTAATTGCAGCCTCCCCTTTTCCCACTAAAAACATGGGCATGGAGATGGTTGGTGGGGAGGTAGAAAGAGACAAAATAAAAGTTTAAAAATTGCTACAACAGGTACAGTCTGTGAGTAACTGGAGAGGAAGAGGTCAGTTAACAGTTTGGTCAGAGTTCCTTTCACTTTTCTGACACAAACTCAGAAGGTGTATTCCTGTCTCATGTACTGACAGACCTGCAGTGTGTGGGTTGCAGCATTTATCATTATGGATTTACTAGAATTCACAGTTTTTGTTTTAAATCTCCACTGACATATAGACAAAAAAAACTATGTGGGGAGTTGCAAAGAAATTAAGTACTGGATGCAAACATTCAGCTAGAGGTATCTAAAGGTTATTAGAAGATGAGGTCTGAGGCAACAGTAAACAAGTGTGAATACAAAATGATTTGTTTTAGGAAAAGGCACAAGGCGGCAGTCACTGAATGCTGATGGTCTGTTCATGTAGGTCTGAGGGACTGGGTCCTTGTCCCTCACTGTCTACTTCAGCAGTGCTCGGTACAGTACAAGTGAGTGCCTGGTGTCTCGTTCCTGTTCCATGTAGAAGATGAAGTCCCTGAGGTTTACCCGAGTTACCCTCTGTCGTGTGTACTGGCGAGACAAAGCTGATCCGGCTCCTGCCTGGGGGCCTGCTGGAGGACCTGCACCCTGCAAGAACAAGAAACATAGGTCACAGTGGGAACCAAAGACAAGCTTTCTGGTTAATCATCGCTTTGCAGTCATTCTATTATGCCTGTGTCTGGTATCCTTGCCCTGGGACCAGTAAACCTCTAGCGAGCTGCCCAAGTTACATTCATGATGCATGATACAAGAGCGTTACTGGGCTCTTCAACAATAACGCCAGCATATTTGAATCCAGTGCTAAACAAACCCAATATATTCTGGTGGGGGTTACTGAATATTGATCTGAAGCACAAATCACACTGATACCTCTCTAACCTCCTTCCTGGAATGCAAACATGAACAATCTTATCTTTAGAACTAAATTTTATGATTAAGGAAAGTTTTTTTTTAGAAAATGTTAAAAAAGATCAATCTCAGTATGTCATAAAATGGATGAAATCACCACAGCTTCTTTGCAAAACTGTCGATCTAAGCTTCTATTGGATAGCTGGTATAGTATGTTACCACTTGTAAAAATGTTAGGACAGCTTTAGTTCTGGGAACTCTGGGATGATGCTTGCTGTAGGTCAAGTCAGTCAAGAGAATATTAACAGCCAAGGACAAGGCCAAGGGTCAAACAATTGTCATGGAAATTATGGGGCAAAGCACCCTGCGCTGAGTTCAGCAAATGTGGTGCAAGATCTCACTCATCCTTTACTTCCTCCTCTCTGCAAGCCATGTTCCAGTCTAGCAGCAAAGACTCTGTCTTTAATACCTGGTGCTGTGATACCAGCTCTGAGTTTCTCTTTCAGTGGCAATATTAATTATAAGTGGAGTTCAAATCTCACAAAATCTCGTTGAGGAAATGTACCCTACAATTTGAAGTCAGCATCATCAACAAAAATGCCAAGGAGAAGAGTTGAAAGGCACAAAACTAACTGGACTACAAATACCTTTAACAGGAACCAGCTCTGGACCCCTGCCTGAATTATCCTACCTCGGACTCCAGCTTCTCACAGTGTTATTGATTTTTCATCCTATCCAAAGTAGGAAAACTCTTAATTGTACACTGCTAAGAAGGTATTAGCTTTGTCACAGTGGTAACATGCTCACACTTACATTACAAAGATATTGGTTGAAATTGCCTACCAAAGCCTTGGGCTCAAAAGCCAGGCTGATGCTCCATTGCTGAGGGAGTGCTGCACTGGTAGCAGATGCCATCTGCTGAATGAAGCATTAAAATGAGGCCTGATCTGAACTGGATGGTTATACGGTTTTCCAGTGGCATCATTCGAAGAACAGGAGACCTCTTGTGTTTTGACCGGCATTTAACCTTCAAGTGATCACTGTTTGTCAGAACTGGTTGTGTGCACATTGGTTGTTGTGTTCTCTATCTTACAATAATTGCATTTCAGAAATATTGCATTAGCTCCAAGTACTCTGAAATGATCTTAAACACAAGTTTTTTTCTTCTTTTTCAAGCAATCACAAAACTTCAGACACCATCTTTTGAGGACTATGAGAAGTAGGAAGGTCATTTAGATTTGTTCTAAAACGAAGGTAAATTTATACACATTAAAGGAACACAGAAACAAAAGGTGGTTAAAACGCTAATGAAAAGGTCTTTGAAGTAATTACCCCAAATATCGCAACTCCCTAATTTGTTAGATTGACGAGGTCATGGATGGAACATCAAACCATTGTGTTACAAGGGTTCTCAGCCCAGATACACTGCTTGTAAACAAAGTGAGAGTTCAAAAAAAAGAGGCAGTTTTATTTCCCCAAGAGAAAGCTACAGGAGAGGGGCGTCAGCAGACTCAAGGTTAAGATACACATTAGTAGTTAGATGCTATTTTGCTTAATTGAAGTAAGCTGACCCAGTGAAGTGTAGAACACTATACAAAGAAAAATGTTTGAATGAAGAAACCATAATTATTGTTCTTGTGCTTGCTTGCTTAGTGAAATGAAACAGCTGCAAGATTCAATGTTGATCTCATTAAACCAAAGGCTTTCTTCCAATATTGCTTTAAAAAAACTCTATGAATACATGAACACGTGTGGAAGACAACATCTAGTTCACCGATGAAGAGGACCAAAATGCTACATACACAGCAGAACCAGGTTATGTGGCCCCAACTGAGATTCAAAAACACTAGCAACAGTTCTCCTTCAAGATCCTCCGCTCCACGTTCGCAGCAATGCGCCGGTACCTAACCTCTCTATAGTCTGCCCTGCCTCAGCTGAGGGCCACACTCTCTCAGAATTGCAAAGGACCCACTCTGTACTACATCCTCAGGAGAATCCATACTCTCAACAAACAGTATTTCAATTCCATCTCAAACATCAAAAACTGTAAGTACAACAAACTTTTATCCACCCACCTCCATAACCAGCGCTCCTCAAACATTCCAGAAGATTCCCCTGGCCTCGGAAACGCCATTAGCCACGTGGCTGATGCAGCTACCACCCCCACGCTGATTGGTGATGTCACTTCCGCCCCCATCATGGCCACTCCCACAGCCACTTCCGGCCCTCACATCATCGCCGATGCCACACGCTCAGTGACTTCCGCCACCCCTACTGCCGTGTCTGCCACCACTTCCGACCCCACCAGCGCCACTCACCTGCATTCTGCTGACACGCCCCCCACAGACCCCACTGTCACTATCCCCACCCCCCAGAACCCCGAGGGGAGCACTACCCCTGCTCATGCCTCCACCCCCATTCCCCCCACCATCACACCCACTCCAGGTACTGGCTCTGACCCCACTCCCAGCTCCACACCCACACCAGATCCCAGCTCCCAGCCCTGCCGAGTTTTCACCATCCCCCCGGACCTCCCACTCACTGAGGACGAACGATCAGTTCTCAGCAAAGGACTCACCTTCATCCCCCTCCGTCCATGCATCAATGAATTTAATACACGCCGTGACGTCGAACAATTCTTCCGTCGCCTCCGCTTCCGAGCTTACTTTCACAATCAGGACCCCCGCCCACCTTCCGAGGACCCCTTCGCCCACCTCCAACACACTGCATCCACCTGGACACCCCGCGCTGGCCTATTACCTGCCCTCGACCTCTTCATTTCCAACTGCCGTCGGGACATTAACCGCCTCAACCTGTCTACCCCCCTCCCCCACTCCAACCTCTCATCCTCACAACGCGCAGCCCTCCAATCCCTCTGCTCTAATCCCAACCTCACTATCAAGCTAGCGGATAAAGGGGGCGCAGTGGTAGTCTGGCGCATTGACCTCTACACCGCTGAAGCCAAACGACAACTCGAGGACACCTCTTCCTACTGCCCACTCGACCATGACCCCACCCCCCATCACCAAACCATCATCTCCCAGACCATACAGAACCTCATCACCTCAGGAGATCTCCCACCCACAGCTTCCAACCTCATAGTCCGGGAACCCCGCACTGCCCGGTTCTACCTCCTTTCCAAGATCCACAAGCCTGACCACCCTGGCCGACCCATTGTCTCAGCATGCTCCTGCCCCACTGAACTCATCGCTACCTACCTCGACACTGTCCTAATCCCCCCTAGTCCAGGAACTCCCCACATACGTTCGAGACACCACCCACGCCCTCCACCTCCTCCAAGACTTCCGTTTCCCTTGCCCCCAACGCCTCATCTTCACCATGGATATCCAATCCCTCTACACCTCCATCCGCCATGACCAGAGCCTCCAAGCCCTCCGTTTTTTCCTCTCCAGACGTTCCCAACAGTACCCTTCCACCGACACTCTCATTCGTTTGGCCGAACTGGTCCTCACCCTTAACAATTTCTCCTTTGAAACCTCCCACTTCCTCCAGACCAAAGGGGTAGCCATGGGCACATGTATGGGCCCCAGCTATGCCTGTCTCTTTGTTGGCTACATAGAACAGTTGATCTTCCATAATTACACCGGCACCACTCTCCACCTCTTCCTCCGCTACATTGATGACTGCATTGGCGCCACCTCGTGCTCCCGCGAGGAGGTTGAGCAATTCATCAACTTCACCAACACATTCCACCCTGCCCTTAAATTTACCTGGACCATCTCTGACACCTCCCTCCCCTTCCTGGACCTCTCCATCTCCATCAGTGATGACCGACTTGACACTGACATTTTTTACAAACCCACCGACTCCCACAGCTACCTGGATTACACCTCTTCCCACTCTATCTCTTGCAAAAATGCCATCCCGTATTCCCAATTCCTCCACCTCTGCCGTATCTGCTCCCAGGAGGACCAGTTCCACCACAGAACACACCAGATGGCCTCCTTCTTTAGAGACCGCAATTTCCCTTCCCACATGGTTAAAGATGCCCTCCAACGCATCTCGTCCACATCCCGCACCTCCGCCCTCAGACCCCACCCCTCCAACCGTAACAAGGACAGAACGCCCCTGGTGCTCACCTTCCACCCTACAAACCTCCGCATAAACCAAATCATCTGCCGACATTTCCGCCACCTCCAAAAAGACCCCACCACCAGGGATATATTTCCCTCCCCACCCCTTTCCGCCTTCCACAAAGACCGTTCCCTCCGTGACTACCTGGTCAGGTCCACGCCCCCCTACGACCCACCCTCACATCCTGGCACTTTCCCCTGCCACCACAGGAACTGTAAAACCTGTGCCCACACCTCCTCCCTCACCTCTATCCAAGGCCCTAAAGGAGCCTTCCATATCCATCAAATTTTTACCTGCACATCCACTAATGTCAATTATTGTATCCGTTGCTCCCGATGCGGTCTCCTCTACATTGGGGAGACTGGGCGCTTCCTAGCAGAGCGCTTTAGGGAATATCTCCGAGACACCCGCACCAATCAACCAAACCGCCCCTTGGCCCAACATTTCAACTCCCCCTCCCACTCTGCTGAGGACATGGTGGTCCTGGGCCTCCTCAACCGTCGCTCCCTCACCACCAGACGCCTGGAGGAAGAACGCCTCATCTTCCGCCTCGGAACACTTCAACCCCAGGGCATCAATGTGGACTTCAACAGCTTCCTCATTTCCCCTTCCCCCACCTCATCCTAGTTTCAAACTTCCAGTCCCCTTGACTTGTCCGGACTTGTCCGACCTGCCTAGCTCCTTTTCCCCTATCTACTCCACCCTCTCCTCTCTGACCTATCACCTTCATCTCCTCCCCACTCACCCATTGTACTCTATGCTTCTCTCTCGCCACCCCCACCCTCCTCTAGCTTATCTCTCCACGCTTCAGGCTCTCTGCCTTTATTCCTGATGAAGGGCTTTTGCCCGAAACGTCGATTTTGCTGAAGCTCCTCGATGCTGCCTGAATTGCTGTGCTCTTCCAGCACCATTGATCCAGAATCTGGTTTCCAGCATCTGCAGTCATTGTTTTTACCTTGATCTGTGTCAGTGACCACCCGTGCTCTTCTAACTATGACTCTGGGGTATGCCATGGGTTGTTGAATATTCACTAGATGGGTCAGACTGATACAGGAAGGACCAGAACCTCTGCACTTGAGATATCCAAGGTAAGAAAAAACACTAGCCGGGAATAAATGGTGCCTTTACAAGGTCAACCAGATTTTTAACAAAATGCTTGGGGAATAGGAGAGAAAATGGGGATTCTCATTGTTGGGGGTGGGCTGTTTATGTAAGGAGGGGGCTTTCAGACAGAAATGCAGAAAAAATCCACCAACATGAGGAAAAAGACATTCTCTCAATTTAACGACTGCAAACCAGAATGTACTCAGCTCTTCAGTAGCTTCAACAACTGACAGAAGAAACGATCCAAAACTATATAGATTGTTTTTGTTTACTCAAATAAATCCCAAGTTATCAGTACATACTTGTTTTTCCTATGGTCTGCAAATCACATATGGAAAACTACACCTTTAATAAAGTAACTGCACCTTAAGGAACTCAAACAGAGGCCAACATTGTCTGTAGCCATAGTAACAAATTAGTGAGCAGCACACAGCAAGGGAAAAGACACAAGAACAAAGCCCTCAGGTAATGTACCACACAGCTACCCACACTTCAGGCTCTGGTGTCTCATCTCAATTTCCATCTCTCTCCCTGTTTGGATTTTCTTTCTCCCCCCCAATAGGTTTATGCATGTGTGTGTGTGTACGTGCGTATGTATTTTTCAGCTACATTCAGGGATATGCATCCTATTCTGCTGTCAGGACTGCTTATATTAAACAAAGCCAGCCTTGTTTGTGGGCTGTTTGCCTCCAGGCATCCTCCTCCAGCCAAGAGGGAGGAACAGTTTGGTGCTGGCCTTGGCTGCAGCTGCTGTTCCTTATCCTGTGATCAGATGCCAGGAAGCGATCAGGCAAGGGCGTGTCAAATGACGGTGGTTTTTGCAAAACAATTTTGTTTTGCCCAGGGTGGAACCACCTTACATCTTCCTTATGCTCTCAGCCACCAACTATGTAGGATAAGTACACCAGCAGAAAGACAAGTGGGCTATAGTGCAGTTCCCAAGCCAGCATTCCTCATATATAGAGTTCCTGGGACGCAGGATTTCTGCACAGCAAAAGAAATACCATTTGGGAAGAAGGAAGAAAAATATATGACATTTTACTGGTTGGGTCAGCATTTATTGCTCTTCCGAATTACCCTGGAGAAGATAGTGGTGAGTTAGCTCCTTGAACCACTGCAGTCTTTGGAGTGTGGATTCATCCATAAGACATAGGAGCAGAATTAGGCCATTTGGCCCATCGGGTCTGCTTTAGCATTTGATCATAGCTGGTATTTTTCTCATAGGATCCCTACAGTGCAGAAGAAGGCCATTCGGCCCATTGCAACTGCACAGCTCCCCAAAGAGCATCCCATCCAAACCCAGTCCCCCACCCTATCTCCATAATCCTGCAACATCTAACCTGAACACCTTTGGACTTCAATCCCATTGTCCTGCATGCACCCTGTAACCTCTGATCCATACAATGCTGTGAGGGAGGGAGCTCCAGGATGTTAACCCAATAACAGTAATGGAATGGAAATATATTTCCAAGTCAGGATGCTGAATGGTTTGGAGGGGAACTTGCAGGGGCTGGTGTTCCCATGAATCTGCTGCCCTTATCCTTCTGGATGGAAGTGGTAACAGGTTTGGATGGTGCTGTTGAAGGAGCTTGTTGAGTTACTGCTATCGCTGTGCATTCGCAACAGAGGGAGTGAATGCTGAAGGTGTTGGAGAGGGTACCAATTAGGGACTGGTGTGTTTGATGTGTCAAGCTCCTTGTGTGTTGTTGGAGCTGCACTCATCCAGGTTAGGTGGTGGACAGGCTTTGGAAAGTCAGGAGGTGAGTTACTTGCTGCTGTATTCCCAGCCTCTGACCTGCTCCTGTAGCCACTGCATTTATGTGGCTCATCCAGTTCAGTTTCTGGTCAAAGGTAACCCCCAGGCTGCTATTATTAGAATTAGGATTACATCATTGGGAGAAACAGCCCTTTAGATTATTTAAGGAAGTATCAGGTAAAACTGTAGGAAATAATTTGTGTATTATAAAGAGTAGTAGGCCCTGTGTATACGCTAGAGAATAGCACCCCCTGTACACAGTATAGGGAACAGCAGAATCTGGATATAAAGTATAATAGTTATCAGCAAAAACTTATATTTCTAAGAGATATTGTAATGTAATAAAATATCCCCAGTCATTTTGCAGGATCATGAGAAAATAAAGTATCATACTGAATCACATAAAGAAATATAAGGTCAGATGAGGTAGACTAAGGAATGTGTTGAAGGAGGAAGGCAAGGTGGAGAGGCAGGGAAATGGTGGAACAATTAAAATCAGGGATGTTCAAAGGGCCAGATTGAGAGGTGCATGGCTAAATTGGAGGGTTGTGGGATTGGAGAAGATTACAGAGACAGCAAACGGAAATCAGAGATTGACAGGCTTCTTGATACATTCACTTATGAGGATAGCCGAGAAAAATAGTATTGAAGTGAATGATCAGACAGGATCTAGAATGGCAGAACTGGCTTAGGGAGCTGACTGAACGATTCCTATGATACCAACCAACTGCAACAGGACATAGACACGCTGTTGGAATTAACCAATAAGTATCAGATAGAATATAAATTAACTGTGAAGAAAAGTATTTTGGCAGAAAGGATAGGAAGGGATAATGTAAACTGAATTGTTCTGACACGTGCAGAGAAAATGGTTAGTTTTATGAGTCCAGCTGATGTTATTATCAAAAAATGTCAGATCACAGATGTAAACCTGGCTTGACAGATCATATTTTGAATTGTTTTGGATTTAACAAAGCAGTGAGTGTGGTGCTGGAAAAGCACAGCAGGTCAGGCAGCATCTGAGAAGCAGGAGAATTATGTTTCAGGCATAAGCCCTTCATCCTGATATTTTGTGGGGTGAATTTGTACTTGCAGGGTTACATTGTACTTTGCTCAAAAACTGCATACATTCATGTAGAACTCTGAGCTCAAAAACTGCATGAATTTATGTAAAACTCCGTTGTCTCACTTTTTAGATTAGAATCAATCTAAACATCAGGTCATAGACAGAGAACACAGGGGGCTAACACCTTCAACATATTGTCTAGCTATCAGCATTGTTAACAGCTAACCCGAGAATGCAACTTTTTAAAAAAAAGGTTTTGTGATTTACACATGAAAGAATTGAAACTATCACTGTATTCTAACAGATGAAAGGTTTAACAGACAATCAATTTTTCAATGTATAATTTCAGTTACATCACACTGTAGATTTTTGCTATAAAGTCTGTGTTAGGACTGAGCCCTCTACAATCACCTGATGAAGGAGCGTTGCTCCGAAAGCTAGTGTGCTTCCAATTAAACCTGTTGGACTATAACCTGGTGTTGTGTGATTTTTAACTTTGTACACCCCAGTCCAACACCGGCATCTCCAAATCAAGAATTTTACCATTAGCCCAGTTCCTGTTACTTCTTTCAAAGTGAACTACCTCACACTTTTCTGCATTAAACTCCATTTGCCACTTCTCAGCCCAGCTCTGCATCTTATCTATGTCCCTCTGTAACCCACAACATCCTTCAGCACTATCTACAACTCTGCCTACCTTAGTGTCATCTACAAATTTACTAACCCATCATTCTACGTCCACCTCCAGATCATTTATAAAAATGACAAACAGCAGTTTGCAGCACACCATTGGTAACTGAGCTCTAGGATGAACATTTCCCATCAACCACCACCCTGTCTTCTTTCAGCTAGCCAATTTGTGATCCAAATCGTGAAATCACCTTTAATCTTATTTTGTGCAATAGCTTACCGTGTGGAACCTTATCAAACACCTTACTGAAATCCATATACACCACATCAACCACTTTACCCTCATCCACCTGTTTTGTCACCTTCTCAAAGGACTCAATAAAATTAATGAGGCATGACCCACCCTTCACAAAACCGTGTTGATTATCCCTAATCTAATTATTCCTTTCCAGATGATTATAAATCCTATCTCTTACACCTTTTCCAACACCTTACCCACAACTAAAGTAAAGCTCACTGGCCTATAATTA
Source organism: Chiloscyllium plagiosum (assembly GCF_037043375.1). NCBI lineage: Eukaryota > Metazoa > Chordata > Chondrichthyes > Orectolobiformes > Hemiscylliidae > Chiloscyllium > Chiloscyllium plagiosum. The sequence continues at coordinate 3,932,748 of NW_028270155.1, forward strand.
CCAGGGTTGCGCCGACTCCCCTCCTTTAACAAGGAAACAACATTTGCTCTCCTCCAGTCTTATTACACTATTCCTATCGACAATGATGACATAAAGATCGAAGCCAAAGGCTCTGCAATCTCCTCCCTGGCTTCCCAGAGAATCCGAGGATAAATCCCATCCTGCCCAGGGGTCTTGTCTATTTTCAGATATTCCAAAATTGCTAAAACCTCCTCTTTGTCAACCTCAATCCCATCTAATCTAGAAGCTTGTATCTGTCTATTCTCACTAACCTGCCCTTTTCCAATGTGAATACTGAGGAAAAGTATTCATTAAGCGCTTCCCCATGTCCTCTGATTCCACACACAACTTTCCACTACTGTCTTTGTTTGGCCCTAATCTTACTCTAGTCATTCTTATATTCCTGATATACCTATAGAAGGCCCTAAAGTTTCCCTTGATCCTATTTATTGTCCCCTCCTGGCTCTTCTTAGCCCTCTCCTTAGACCTTTCCTTGCTAACTTATAACTCTCAAGTCCCCTAACTGAGCCTTCACTCCTCATCCTCACATAAGCCTTCCTCTTCCTCTTGACAATAGCTTCAATTCCTTGAGTAAACCATGGCTCCCTCTCTCAACAACTACCTCTCTGCCTATTTATATTTATCAAGGACTCGCAGTAGCTGTTCCTTGAATAAGCCCCACATTTCAATTGTGCCCATCTCCTCCAGTTTCCTTCCCCATTCTATGCATCCTAAATCTTGCCTAATTGCATCATAATTGCCTTTCCCCCAGTTATATCTCTTTCGCTGCTATACATACCTAACCCTGCCCATTGCTATTGTAAACATAACCAAATTGTGGTCACTATCGCAAAGTGCTCACCTACCTCCAAATCTAACACCTGGCCAGGTTCATTCCCCAGTATCAAATCCAACATGGCATCGCCCGTCGTTGGCCTGTCTACATGCTGTGTCAGAAAACCCTCCTGTACACATTGAATAAAAACTGACCCATCTAAACTACTTGATCTATAGTATTCCTAGTCAATACTGGGAAGTTAAAGTCCCCTATTACGACTACCCTGTCACTCTCACTCCTATTGAGGATCATCTTTACTATCCTTTCCTCTACATCCCTAGAACAATTCGGAGGCCTATAGAAAATCCCAACAGGGTGCCCTCTCCTTTCCTATTTCTAACCTCAGCCCATACTACCTCAGTGGATGAATCCTCACATGTTCTCTCAGCTGCTGTAATACTATCCTTGATTAACAATGCCCGCCCCCTTTACTACCTTCTCTGTTCTTGCTGAAACATCTAAAGCCCAGAATCCACAACACAAATTCCAAGGTTAAATAATAAAGATATAATCCCAGTAATCCCAAAGCACTCCTTTATAAATCGAAACAAAACAAAACAGGATAAGTGTTGCTGTGCTGATAATGTTACTGCTCGACCAATATTCTAGGGATATGGTGAAACTTGGACTGAACAAAGAGCTGGACCCAATGGTAAACATGTCAATTGTTGCTGATTCACTGACACCCCTCAGACAGGGAAAACTGACATCCTTATCTGGTTTGCCCTACACAGACCCATAGCAATGTGGTTGACTCTTAATGCCATAATTTAAAGTTGTGGGCTAAGTGTTGGCAAGTGGGAATAGTTTAGATCTAGAGTAGTTTACTCAGTGCAAACTCCATGAGCTGAAATGCCTCTTTTGTACTGTCTTTATTATGTAAACAGCTTTTGGATAGTACCCAAAACATTATCCAAACCATACCCATGTCAAAATATCTTATCTACCATCTCAGTAGTTTGAAGTCACTTGTGATTTTAACCTTTCGACTGGGACTGCAAATAGCTTCTTCTGGAGCTATCATACACCTGCTTGATGTAGTCATTTTAAGTAACCTCTTCAGGGTTTTGTCCCAACACTTCTGGTGTGGATCTAACATTCTAAGCCAACCTAGGTCACTATATATACTTCCCTTCCAAGGAACACTGGTCTACACAGACACCCTATTCTAAAGACTTCACTGGACCGCCCACTCAAAGTAAAAACTGAAATCTGGAAGTCTCTTTCTCTACTCTATGGGTGTTTATACTTAAAAATCTCAAGCTCCAGAAAACTCTAATAAATCTAGAGGCCCCATTAATTAACTGGCTGAGTTGCAAAACAATCTGAAATAATCAAAAGTCCACGGGGGTGGTGCACACAAACCCATTCACTCCAAAACCAAACAAAAACTGTTTTAAAAGAAATCACCAAAGGCTACAGAAATAGATAAACTGTATTATTAACTTTAGACATTTAAAACCCTTCAGTTATAAATTCAAAAACCATAAAGCCAAACACACAATAAATAATATTAAAACAAATATATACAAATCACACAGTTTACACCACACTCCGTCCCCCCAATAAAAATGGAAATGCATGTTAGAGGCATTTTTAATATTTATCAAGTCATCTCACCAGTAATTCTATGACATACAAACTCTAATTACACTTTAACATTAATTATACACTGATTCACACAGCAATCACTTTTACATGTCATAAAATCTCTGGCATGTATGCTGTTGATAAAAGTGTTTGTGATGACATTTTCTTTACCAAATACATGAACAATTGCTGAATTATAAGGTTGAAGAATTATCTCCATGGAGATAATTGTAAGTTTTTGTCCCAAATTATTTCCAAAAAAGCAAACAATTATGAACCATATAAATACTTGTTCCATCCACATTACTGGTGATTTCAAAATGGTGCAGAGTCAGCACTAGGCTCAATGTCTCTTTCTCAATGGTTGAATACTTTTGTTGATATGCAGTTTCATTGAAAAATAACTGACAGGTCAATCAATCCTCATCTTGTTATCTTCCAATAAAACACACCCCACACCGATGTTGCTGACATCAACAGCCAGTTTGAGTGGTTTTGCATAATTTGGCACAGATAAAACTAATAGCATGCTGGTCTTCAAAACAAGAGGAATTGAGTATAGGAGTGAAGAGGTCCTTCTGCAGCTCTACAGGGCCCTGGTGAGACTGCACCTGGAGTACTGTGTGCAGTTTTGGTCTCCAAATTTGCTACTGAGGGAGTGCAGCGTAGGTTCACGAGGTCAATTCTTGGAATGGTGGGGCTATCATATGTTGAAAGATTGGAATGACTGGGCTGGTATAGACTCGAGCTTAGAAGGATGAGAGGAGATCTGATTGAGACGTACAAGATTATCAAAGGATTAGACACTCTGGAGGCAGGAAGCATGTTTTCGCTGATGGGTGAGTGCCGAACCAGAGGATACAGTTTAAAATAAGGGGTAGGCCATTCAGAACAGAGCTGAGGAGAAACTTCTTCACCCAGAGAGTGGTGGATATATGGAATGCTCTACCCCAGAAAGCAGTGGAGGCCAAGTCTCTGGATACTTTCATGAAAGAGATGGATAGAGCTCTTAAAGATAGTGGAATCAAGGTTATGGAGATAAGGCAGCAATAGGATACTGATTGTGGATGATCAGCCATGATCATAATGAATGGTGGTGCTGGCCCAAAGGGCCGAATGGCCTACTCCTGCACCTATTGCCATTATCATCAGCTTTTAAATTTTCAAAGGCAGTTTCACATCCTTCAGTCCATTCAAATTTTCTGCCCTTTTTTTGTTATTTCTTATGAATGCAATGATAGTGCTGAGTTTCAGAACAAAGTTGCAATCGAATCCACTCATGGCAATATAACATAAAACTTCAAGTTTTATCTTGGACACAATGGTCTGAGTAAGAAAAACATCTTGAATACAGAGCTGGAGTAGTGCTGACTGTATAATCACTGTGGATTGTCGTAAAAAAACCCATTGGGTCCACTAATGTCTTTTAAGGAGGGACTCTGCCATCATTATCTGATCTGGCTACATGTGACTCCAGACCCAGAGCAATGTGGCTGACTCTTGACTGCCCTCTGGGCAATTGGGAATAGACAATAAATGCTGGTGTAACCAGTGATGGCTACATCCCATAAATAAATGGTGTGTGCAGGTTTCCTCATCAAATATATAACTAAATTAGCTTTCTGTAGTCAATCCAAAGAGGTTCGTCAAATGCTGTAAATGGTCTTCTCAGGTTTGACTATCAACAAACAAACTGTCAATGTAAACAGTGTAATTGAAGTGTCAGAGGATAAGGGGTGACCTTATAGAGGTTTCTAAAATCATGAGGGGTATGGATAGGGTAAATAGATGGGGTCTTTTCCCTGGGGTGAGGCAGTCCAGAACTAGAGGGCATAGGTTTAGGGTGAGAGGGGAAAGATATAAAATGGACCTACTTTCACACAGAGGGTGGTGCGTGTATGGAATGAGCTGCCAGAGGAAGTGGTGGAGGTTGGTACAATTACAACATTTAAAAGGCATCTGGATGGGTATATGAATAGGAATGGTTTAGAGGGATATGGGCCAAGTGCTGGCAAACTGAACTAGTTTAGGTTAGGATATCTGGTTGGCATGGACGAGTTGGACTGAAGGGTCTGTTTCCATGCTGTACATCTCTATGACTCTATGATTAGTTTATTGCATAATTGTTCAAATGTTGCTGGTACGTTTTCCATTCCAAACAGCATGACTTTGCACTGATAAAGTTCATCCAGTATTATAAAAACCAAGATTTCTCTAACTCTCTTGATTAAAGAAACTCACCAATACCACTTCAGCAATCAATTTTTATTACAAATCAAGTGTGTTCGACCCAATTCTCCAGTCTCAGTATAAGATATATTCCCACTTCCACTACCTCATTGACCTTAAAATAATCAACACGAAATCTTTGCGACCCATCTAGTTTTGGCATCATCACAATCAGCAAGCTCCACTTACTTTGACTCAGTTCAAAAATTCATTGTCCATCATGAACTTAATCTCTTCCTGAACTAATGTAAACTGGGTCTGTAAAGGTGTTGCTTTATATTTCTCAAATCACCATCATCACCAGCAAAACTGTTTCTCCTGGCCCATTCCCACAATTCATTTATAATTCTGTATTAGCATTCAGGCATCACCTTGACAGTTTTCTGGAAGATTTATCTTTTATGCACCTCTGTATTTTCCAATTTGATTATTGAAAGTTAACTTTTGAAATTTCCAGTTCGGATTAATTCTCCCACTGTTCTAAGTACAGTGAAAAGTTATGTTTTGCGTGCAGTAGATGATGGTATATCATAGGAGGAGAAAGTGAGGTGTGCAGATGCTGGAGATCAGAGCTGAAAATGTGTTGCTGGAAAAGCGCAGCAGGTCAGGCAGCATCCAGGGAACAGGAGAATCGACGTTTCGGGCATAAGCCCTTCTTCAGGAATCTGATTCCTGAAGAAGGGCTTATGCCCAAAACGTCGATTCTCCTGTTCCCTGAATGCTGCCTGACCTGCTGCGCTTTTCCAGCATCACATTTTCAGCGATGGTATATCATACCATACGAAGTGCAGAGGTAATAGACCAGAGCGAAGAATACAATGTTACGGCTGCAGAGAAGGTTCACAGAGATGGGGATCAACATTAAAGTTTGACAGACTTATTCAGAAGTCTATTTCTCTTCCTAATTTCTTCACTACTGTAAATACACGTTTCTCCAAACTATCATCCCTACTGTAATAGCTTTTAGACATGTTAACATGACATAATTGTTGACACTCTCGTCATCCAGAGTACTCACTCCATAAATCACATCATTGGGGTTCTTCTTAATTTGATAAAGTCTAGTGAGCCTTCCTTTAATGGTTTCCATGAAACAAGCTTCAACAGTAATAACTGTCGACTGCAACATTTGAACTTTGGCTTTTCTGTCTGCTCTAGCTTTTAGTGTTCGTTAAGATTTTTTTCAATTTTTTTTAAACTAAAGTTTCTCTCTGAAATTTGACACATAGACTGGAAGCAATCTCTCTAAGCTTTGGTTTATTAACTTCTCTTTAATTAATTTAATTGGACCTCTTGCCTCATGCCCAGATATTCCATCAAAAGGACTAAACGCGATGCACTCATTAGGAGTGTCCCTAATGGCAAATGTTACAATGGAACTCCCTTATCCTAATCATTAGGACATTTTTGGCAATAAGCCCTAGTCATAGCCTTCAAAATTTGATGCCACTTTTCCAATGCAACTTGAGTTTGTGGGTGATACGCATAAAAATGTAAATTGTTTAATTCCCAAACTAGACATAATTTCTTTAAATATTTGTAACATATAATTTGAGCCTTGATCCGATTTTATGTCTTTGGGTAATTCATACCATGTAAAAGATTGAGCTAATGTTTTCACCACCACTTTTGCAGTCATTTTCCCTGAAGATACCACTTCAGTAAATCTAATGGAAAAATCCATAATCATTAAAAGATACCGGTTCTCTTTCCTGGTTTTAGGTAGAAGTATCATGCAATCTATTCAGATCTGCTAAATGGTTCTGCAAAAGTTTGTATTGAAATTAAAAGTGCAGCTTTACTGAAAGGTTGGGATTTCTCCACTATCTGACATGTAAGGCATGGAGTCACATATTGGTCACATCAGGCCTATTTCCTTCCTCTATGGACATCACTGAATCAGATGGGCTTTTACAACAATTAACAATGGTTATCATGAGAGTATTATTTTCTAAAATTCCATATTTTAGTGAATTAATTAAAATTCTATTCAAAGCCATGTTCTGAGAGTATCAGACTGGGCTCTGGAATACCAGTCCAATGACATTACAAGCACACCACTCCCCACCTGTGTTAGAGTCCTCATGTCTATCACCAGGCTTTACATTTCTTCTTTACAGTTTAAAAAAATTGGTCATGAGTACTGCTGGGTGGCACAATATTTTCTTTGCCCATTCTTAATTGCCCTTGAGAAGGTGGTAGTGAGTTGCATTACCGAATTGCTGCAGCGCCTGTAGGGTAGGTACAATTCTGAACACCGTTGTCATGTGTGGACTTTGATTGTGTGCACAGTGGCAAGAAATATTAAAAGAAACATAGGGAAGCAGTTCTGGAATTTTGACCAGGTGAGAATGATGGAATGGTACAATTCCAAATTAGTGGTGAGTGGCTTGGAGGGGTTCTTGCAGGGGATGGTGTTACCATGTATCTGTTGCCCTTGTCGGGTTTCTAAATGGTAGAAGTCATGAGTTTTAAAAGTGCCATTGAAAAACCTTTGGTGATTTATTGCAATACCACATATGAGCTATGCTCTGACTGGGTTGTATGAAAAGCAAGCTTGTGCAGTATTGCTCTGAAAGCTATCAACATTTTTCAAGAAAAACAGTTAGGGAAAGTGAGACAAAAACACAATAGAAACCAGGAGACAGTCTTCTGAATTAATATATTTGATGGCCCTGTTTTAATCCAAAATTTCAAGCTCAGGTACTCATCTAAACTGCACCCACGCCCACTGGAGCTAACCAGGATGACAAGCTGCACAACTCCTGCTCATGTCTGACAAATCATACAAGCAGGGACCACAGCCCAAGTGTGGCCACTCTCAGTCCCCTTCTCCAAACAGGGAGGAGGGTCAAAGATAACCTAGACAAACCAGGAAGGTCTCAGTTATCATCTATCATGACTTGCATTCTTGAGGAAATACTGGACTGGAGAAGCTGTTGTCTTTCAGATGGAGATTCCTGCTCGCCAGTATTTCAGGACTCTGTTACACAGATTGTTGGACTAGTGATCCTTGCTGATATCTCAGCTGACAATCCTTCTCTAAACATCAAATATAGTTTAACTAGACCTTCATCTTGTTGTTGTGGAGGAGGTAATGTTTGGACCTTTAAATGGTGAGCTTAAAGCTTGACTGAAAACTCATCTAACCAAAGTGAAAAAATGGTTAAAAGAGGATCAGGGAAGATACAGAGAATCTATTCCCTTTGATTGCTAAATCAAAGCAAAGTAACAATAACCTTAAAATTAGACATAGGTAATTCAAAGTTGATGGCTGAAGAGGTTATTCCACGCAAAGAACAGTGGAAATCTTGAATTCTGCACTCAAAATGTTGTGGATACTGAGGGAAAATGGAGCTTTCAGGGCTGTGATTAATCAATATTTATTGGTTAGAGGGCAACAAAACATAGCAATGTCTAGTAAGTGGAGTTGAGGTACAGCTTAGCCATGACGTAATTTAATGTCAAGATAAGTTTGACAGATGATTGGCCTTCTCTTGTGAATGGATTTCCGAGGAAATTTGGAGTAAATTCAATCTGTTAAAGGGGGCTGGATCTCTGTTTGTCGAGAAGTGGGATCAAGTGTTCAAGATATTAATAACATTGTATTATTTTTTGAGAGTGGCAGTGAATTGACAAGTTGAATATGGGGTGTGGAGCAGGAGATGTAATAACCTAAAAAACCCTCGCTGGAATAGTTAGAACAGTCTTGTAGTCACTGAAGACTTTAAACAGAGCAGTAGTTGCCTTCATTTCAAAATGGCTCATTTTTTTGTTAAATGATTTCAGAGTTTTGAAATATGCCATAGAGCATTAAAGAAGCTTAAGACATTTTTCGGACCTGTTTTGAAACATCAGGAATATGTTGCACCAGTGAGAGAAGCAAGCCAACCTTCCCCATGGTAGTAAATACAAAGATCACCACAAAGTTGGAGCAATGATCAAATTTACAATAAAAAATCACCATTGCCTTAAGATAAATACCACAGCAGCAAAGCACAGGCTGCCAATAGGGCATCAGAGCCTAGTGATCCTGCCTCCCCTGGTACATATGCAACCAGCAATCATTATTTTCCACTCCTTAAGTGTTAAGACCTGGCTGAACATGAACCTGATGGACAGCAAGAATCTAAATGTATTCTGCTCTGGGGAACTAATCTTTACCTCAGGTCTGTGCAGAATGAGTTGAGCTTATGAAGGACAACAGTTGGAGCTCTACATTTGGAATCAGTACCCCTGTGGGGTACTGTGGGAGAGGGAAAAGAGTTCCTGTTCTTATTACCTGTGTGTGTGTCTGCACGTGTGTGTGTACGTTGTGGACATACATACACTGCAACATTTATATGGTGTAAAGGCTTGCATGCATTTGCATCTAATAAATGGGTGTCAAGAATATAATATTTGTATATATGTGTGAGCTTTGTATTTATTTATGGAATTTGGCAGCACTATTAGTGCAATTAGTGCCCTAATTGCCCTAAAAGCTGATGATGGGATGCTCTCTTGAACTGCTGCAGTCTGTGTGGTGTAGGTAGACCTACAGTAATGTCTAAGAGGAAGTTCCAGGATTCTGAACCAGCAACTGTGAAAGAACTTTAATATATTTCCAAGACAGGATGATGTTTAACTTGAAGAGACAGTTACAAGTGGTGGTATTCCCATGTAGCTATTTCCTTTGACTTCTAAGTGGGGGATGTCATTGGTTTGGAAGGTGTTGTCTAAGGAGCCTCAGTGAGTTACCACAATGCATCTTGTACATGGTCCACAATGCTGCCATCTTGAGTCAGTAATAAGGGAATGAAGAAACATCAAGCAGTGCACTTTCATAGCTGACTGACTGCGAAATTGCAAACCTCTCTAGGGGTTGGTCAATAAAATTATTATCAGTGCAGTTTCACAGCTGAATAAGAATTGAAAGAACTGTGGATTCCATAAATCAGAAACAAAAACAGAAGTCGCTGGAAAAGCTCAGCAGGTCTGGCAGCATTTGTAAAGAGAAATCAAAGTTAAGGTTTCAGGTCTGGTGACTCTTCCTGAGAAATGAAATACTAACTCTGATTTCTCTTCACACATGCTGCCAGACCTGCTGAGCTTTTCCAGCAACTTCTGTTTTAGTTTCACAGCTGACCTTGGAGACCTAATGTCAGAATTACACACTGCAACTGGGATTGATGATTTCAGAGGGTGGTGCATGTATGGAACGAGCTGCCAGAGGAAGTGGTGGAAGCTGGTACAATTACATTTAAAAGGCATCTGGATAGGTGTATGAATTGGAAGTGTTTAGAAGGCCAAATGTTGACAACAGGACTACATCAGTTTATGATATCTGGTCAGTGTGGACACTTTGGACCGAAGAGTCTGCTTCTATAATGTATAACACTATGGCTTAAAGGGGCAATCAAGTGGCTGTTTATTCTGGATGGTGTCACACTTCTTGAATGTTGTTGGAGCTGCACCCATCCAGCCAAGTGGGGAGTATTCCAGCACTCTCCTGACTTGTGCCTAGATGGTGGGACAGGCTTTAGGGGTAAGGGTGAGTTACTCAACACACAACACTCATTTTCTGGCCATCTCTGCAGCCACAGAAATTGTCTGGTCTGGTTAAGTCTCCAGTTATGAGTAAACCTTAGTTGACGTGGGGGATCTGACGTTCAGTATGCCATTGAATAACAAGGGAAGATGGCTGGATTCTCTTTGTTAGAGATGGATTGCCTGGTAATTATATGATGCAAATGTGACATCCCTCTTATGCCTAATGCTTAAGTTTTGCTCTGGTCTTGTTGCATGCAGGCACTGACTGCTTCTGCATCTGAGCAACCACAAACTATGTGAATATTGTGCAATCATCAGTGAACATTCCTCCTTTGGAATTTATGATGGAGGCAAGGTCATTGACGAAGTGGCTGAAGATGGGTGGTGGTGGTTGGTGGTGGTGGTGGGGGGGGGGGAGCTGGTTACCTAGGATACTAGCCTGAGAAACTCTTGCAGCTGAGATGATTGACCTCCAATAATACCATCATAGAACAGTACAGCACAGGAATGGCCCTTCGGCCCATGATGTTGTGCTGAACAAGATGCCAAATTAAACTAATCCCTTCTGCCTGCCATTTCTCCATATCCCTCCATTTCTTGCATATTCAAGGACTTATCTAAAAGTCCCTTAAATGCCCCTATCGTATCTACCTCCTCCCCAACTACCCCTGACGTTATGTCCCAGACCCCTACCATTCTGAGTAAAAAACTGAACTTACTTTTATGGTAGGTATGACTCCAAACAATTTTTCTTCTGATTCCCAATGATTTGGTCAAAAGCTATCTTGATATTAAAATCAGTCTCTTTCAGATCATTCCTAGAATTCAGACTTTTTTTCCATGTTTGGATCAAGACTGGAGTCAAATTGTTCTGGTGGAACCCAAAGCATCGATGAGCACCTTATTGCTAACTTGTACCTTTTGGTCAATTGATCCTTTTCATCACTGAGTTGACATATGACCGTGAACGGATAGGGCAGTAACTGGTTGGATTAGATTCATCCTTCTTTTTGGGAGGGTACTGTTCTCAACTTTCCTGAAGCTCCATGTTTGAATCCCTCCAATCAGAGGCTAGCTGTTAATCCAGATTTTTTAATGAATTCAATTTCACTATCTGCCATGGTGAGATTTGAACCCATGTCCCAAGAACATTAGTCTGCAGTTCAGGATTATTAGTCCAGTGACATTACCCCCCCATCCAGAGTACATTCTGTGCCCTTACCATCCCTTGTATTTCATTCAAGTGTTCAACAGAGGAATACCGATTCATCAGCCAACACACATGGCAGGAGAGTTTTCATGTCCCTGTTTTACTTGAAGCATTAGGACTTCATTGGGTTTGGAGTCAATGTTGAGTCAAGTCCTCCCTGACTGTATACTACTGTGTGGCCACTGTCTCTGATGGGCCTTACCTTTCAGGACAGAACATAGTTGAAACTTTATTGCTGGAACAGCACAGCAGGTCAGGCAGCATCCAGGGAACAGGAGATTCGACGTTTCGGGCACAGGCCCTTCTTCAGGACAGAACATACCCAGATATGATGATGCAGCAGGCTGGGATATGGACAGTAAGGTATGATTCAATGACTGTTACCTGCCAGGCTGAGTCTACAGGATGACTCTCCCAGGTTTGGCATCAGGTCTCCAGAATCTAGCTGAGGAGAGTATTGCAGGGCTAACCAAAGCTGCTCCTTTTTCTCATTTGTACCTGGTGCCTAGATCAATATCAGGTGATGTGCCCAGTTTTATACTCGGGATACCACACATCACCATTTAGTTCAAATGAGTGGCTTGCTGTGCTCTTACTGAGGGCAACTAACTATCTTGTTATGGGTCTGAAGTCTCCGTTAGGGCTAAGATAAATTTCATCCCTGAAACAACATTAATGAAACAGATGGGTGTTTTATTGACACTAGCCTCTTATTCCAGATTTATTTTATTAAACAAACCAAAATTTTCCAGTGATGTGTTGGGATTTGTCCTCATTCCTCGGGATTATTAATGCAGACCCAAGATTACACGTCTAGTATGAAAATCATTGTTCTACACACTTCCAAGGGGCATGTTGATTGGTTCTGAGGGGATACACAGATTGATGTTAAGGGGTCCATGGATCAATTCTTAACAAATCCACAGATTGGTTCTGAGCAGATTTATAGATTGATTCCAAGGGGATCTGTACATTGGTTACAGAGATCAGCATTGTCATGAGAAGAGCCATACAGCATGTCTGTAATTGATGATCTGAAGAGGCCCAACAGCAGCACGGGCTGGCACTTCAAGGCAGCAGTTCCATTACTGAAAAGAGCCTGCTGCAGGCTAAGGAGAGCAAACTGGTTAAAATAAACACAGTATCCACACACAGGAAAATCAGTCATGTTCCTGACCCAAAGCACTTCCCTCTGGTGTCTGCAAAGGGTTTGGGATTAGGGACAAGCACAGTATAGGGAAGAGATCAGCAGGCTCTGTCGAGGAAAAGTTTTGGGTATCTGAGAATTAACACAATCGGTGTATTTTTCAGACTGGAAGCAGGTTCATTAACAATCGGACTGGAACTGAAGGCTGAGAAATCAAGAAAAACCTTGCCCATCCTTCTTAACAAGCAGCGTTGAATGCTGTTATTCTCCAGTCTGTTAATCTGGGAGTAGTAATCCAGAACCCTAGGCTGATGTTCTGAAGACCTGGCTTGAAATCCCAGCACAGCACGAGGTGAAATTTAATTGGAATTAAAAAGCTGAAATAAAAAGCTGTCCTCATGATAACCATGTAATCAGGTTCATTGATATCAAGTAACTCACCCAGACCCATTTCCCTCTGACTAATGCGCCTAACACTATGGCAATTTACCATGGCCAATTTAACTGACCTGCACATCTTTAGACTGTGGAAGGAAACCGGAGCACCCGAAGGAAACCCATGCAGACACGGGGAGAATGTGCAAACTCAACACAGATAGTAACCCGAGGCTGGAATTGAACCTGGGTCCTTGGCGCTGCGAGGCAACAGTGCTAACCACTGAGCCACTGTGCCACCCCGTTAGGGCTCAGTATGTCAGGATTTCCAGATGTGTTGCTGGATCTCTCCTGCATTTTCTTATATACATGAAGTGATCCAGAGAGGAAAGACTGACCTAGGCAATGATCAGGCAAGAGAGATCATTGTGCAGGGATGTGGGGGATGAGGGGAGAAGCACAGACAAATCAAAGGGAGTCTTTGGAAACTTTGGAGAATACGGTGGAGTGAATCTGGGTGTTGGAGGGATACAGACAGGCAGCTCTACTGTACAAGGGAATAATGGCACAGAAAGATAACAACACCTGACAAAGTTTCTTCAACAAGCAGCAGGAGAAACAGATGCCTTATCTGCTTCCCTCTCAGTGTCCAAGACTACTAACCATTATTGTGGGCAGTTTTGGGTCCCATATCTCAGGAAGGATGTACTGGCCCTGGAGCATGTTCAGAGAAGGTTCACGAGGATGGTGACATGAATGAAAAACTTAACATGAGGAATGTTTGAGGACACTGGGTCTATACTCGATGGAGATTAGAAGGATGAGGAGGGATCTAATTGAAATATACAGAATACTGAATGGCCTGTTAAGAGTAGATATTGGGAAAATGTTTCTATTGATAGTAAAGACTAGGACCCAAGGGCACAGCTTTAGAGTAAAGGGAAGACCTTTTGAAATGGAGACCAGGAGAATTTCTTCAGCCAGAGAGTGGCGAATCTATGGAATTCATTGCCACAGAAAGCTGTCGAGACAAGGTCATTGCATATACTTAAGATGGAGGTCGAGAGGATCATGATTGTAAAGAGGATCAAGGAGGAGAAAGTGAGGACTGCAGATGCTGGAGATCAGAGCTGAAAATGCGTTGCTGGAAAAGCGCAGCTGGTCAGGCAGCATCCAGGGAACAGGAGAATCGACGTTTCGGGCATAAGCCCTTCTTCATTCAGCCAAGAGGATCAAGGGTTATGGGGGGGAAAGCGGGAGAATGGGATTGAGAAACTTATCAGCCATGACTGAATGATGGAACAGACCCAATGGGCTGAATGGACCAACTTATGCTCAGCTGCTCAAAAGTGTCTCATTGCAGAGTACCTTTACTCTAATGATGAACTGTCAGTTACATTCAGCTCAATAACCTGTTAGTTCCCTATAAGCAGAGAGGAAGCAGGAGCAGGTCAATAGGGAGGGGAGTAAAAAAGAGCTTGTCACTTACATGTTGCTCCATGTACCTGCCTTTTGTGAACAGCACTATTAAAGCAGTATCAAGGAGGCACGCTTTTTGTAATGTGTAGCAATTATTCCAAGCTTGTGCCATACTTTTATACTTTATTTCATTGATTGTCTATAACTGTTATCATTTAAAATTAACTTTCATTTGCATCATCTTTAAAATTTGGTACATTCAAGAAACCAAATAGCTATCTCTTGACTTGCCCATGTCCATTTTTGGGTATAGTGACTGGGGGTAAGGGGACTCTGATGGACAGAAAGTTGATATTTAATCATCTCAGACAGAGCTGGGTAATTTGCGTTGGACTATGCCAGGTGCCTCAATCCCAAGCTGTTGCCACTGCTTAGGGAGTCAGTTAAAGTGGACAGTATCAGCTAATTTAAGAGGGGATGGATGGCTTTTTGATGAAGGATATGGACTGTGTTTTTGTCCTCTGAGATTGGCAGATGTATAGTGCAATCATTTCCTGCTCAATATATTCCTGTGTTTCTACAAGGTAACAACATGCAAAATAGAAGTACAACTGGATAGATACATTAAGGTCTGAGGAAGGTCTCTGGACCCGAAACATTAACTTTGATTTCTCTTCACAGATCTGCCAGACCTGCTGAGCTTTTCCAGCAACTTCTGCTTTTTGTTTCTGAATAAATACAACCTCTTCTGAGCATGTTCCTGGTACGCTTCCAGTTGGTGGGAAACTGTCGAAGAACCAATATAACAAGTGCCCCACAGCCAGCAGCAGTGAGCTGGAACATCTGCTGTAGCTAAAACCTAGAAGTTTCACAAATATAGTGTGTTGCATTTGTGATCATTGGAAGATGTTAAAATATTGTTTCCATTTAATTTACATTAAAATATTTTACTCGACAATTACTATTCATTCATGTATTTATTTTGTGCTTCTACAAATTTATTTTCCTCCCTCTATCTTGTTTGTAGGCCCTCTCCCTTCACAACACTAACATGTCTTCCTCCCTGGTTCAAAGGAACAGAAGACAATCTACTCCCAGGCCACAGTTTACAATGCCCTCTAGTGACTCTACACTAATTGTGTCCAAATCTGGGAAGGATGCTTTAGAAAGGATATCCATGTCTGGAAAGATTTACCCGAGGTAATCCACAATGGTATCAGGAATGATGACGATTCACTTATCTGGAGAAAATAGGGAAAGTAGGGATTCTTCACCCAGGATCTACTTGGGTGTAATGCAATGGTTAAAGTGAACAAAAGTACATTGGAGGTCTTTAAGCACCCCTACCTCTTTGATCAAGTTTTTAGCAACTCATCCTCATAGATTCTTGTTTGACTCCTTGTCAAATATCTTTTGGCTTTTCTGTGGGATGTTTTACTCCATTAAAGGTGCTTAATAAATACTATATTTTTATTGACTTTTAGATGGACAGATTATAAAATTTGAAGCAGCCACAGAGGGAAATAGATTCCCTGGTGGTGGCTTCAAACAACAGCTTCAATCATTTTGATGTTCAGTGAGAGGAAAGTCTGGTTAATCTTTTCAATGTCTGACAGAAGGACTTGTCAACGCTGAAGTGACTGGCGGAACTGATGGAATGTTACAGCCAGATGTTGTCAGTAATGTGTTAACTACGTGTAATGAAGTCCCCAAGGCTGATCTTTAGGAAACTCCAAGGAAGACTACTGCAGCACCCTGATATCTACTTGGTAGTTCACTGCTAGCCTACTGAACTAATAACTCAGAAATCATGAGTTCAAATTCTACCATCACAATTTCAGGATTAGAATTCATTTGACAAAAAATATGCAAAATTAGAAGCTGTTTCTAGTAAAAGTGATCATCAAGCTGTCAGATTACTCATAAAATCTTAACTGGTTCATTCATGTCTTTTTGTGAAAGCAGCCAACAATAGGCAATAGGTGCAGGAGTAGGCCATTCTGCCCTTCGAGCCTGCACCACCATTCATTATGATCATGGCTGATCATCCTCAATCAATATCCTGTTCCTGTCTTATCCTCATAACCCTTGATTCCATTATCCTTAAGAGCTCTATCCAACTCTTTCTTGAAAGTATCCAGAAACTGGGCCTCCACTGCCTTCTGGGGCAAAGCATTCCATATATCCACCACTCTCTGGGTGAAGAAGTTTCTCCTCAACTTTGTTCTAAATGGCCTACCCCTTATTTTTAAGCTGTGTCCTCTGGTTCGGGACTCACCCATCAGCGGAAACATGCTTCCTGCCTCCAGAGTGTCCAATCCTTTAATAATCTTATACGTCTCTATCAGATTCCCTCTCAGCCTTCTAAACTCAAGGGTATACAAGCCCAGTCATTCCAATCTTTCAGCATAAGATAGTCCCGCCATTCCGGGAATTGACCTCGTGAACCTACGCTGCACTCCCTCAATAGCCAGAATGTCTTTTCTCAAATTTGGTGACCAAAACGGCACACAATATTCCAGGTGCGGTCTCACCAGGGCCCTGTACAGCTGCAGAAGAACCTCTTTGCTTCTATACTCAATTCCTCTTGTTATGAAGGCCAGCATGCTATTAGCTTTCCTCACTGCCTGCTGTACCTGCATGCTTGCTTTCATTGACTGATGTACAAGAACACCCAGATCTCTCTGTACTGCCCCTTTACCTAAATTGATACCATTGAGGTAGTAATCTGCCTTCCTGTTCTTGCCACCAAAGTGGATAACCATACATTTATCCACATTAAACTGCATCTGCCATGCATCTGTCCACTCACCTAGCCTGTCCAGGTCACCCTGTAATCACCTAACATCCTCCTCACATTTCACCCTGCCACCCAGCTTTGTGTCATCAGCAAATTTGCTAATATTACTTTTAATACCATCATCTATATCATTAATGCATATTGTAAAAAGTTGCGGTCCCAGCACTGATCTCTGCGGTACCCCACTGGTCACCGCCTGCCATTCCGAAAGGGAGCCGTTTATCACTCCTCTTTGTTCCTGTCAGCCAACCAATTTTCAATCCAAGTCAGTATTTTGCCCCTAATACCATATGCCCTAAATTTGCTCACTAACCTCCTATATGGGACTTTATCAAAGGCTTTCTGAAAGTCCAGGTATATTACATTCACTGGACCTCCCTTGTCCATCTTCAGACTTGCATCCTCAAAAAATTCCAGAAGATTAGTCAAGCATGATTTCCCCTTCATAAATCCATGCTGACTCTCACCTATCTTGTTACTGCAATCCAGATGTGTCGTAATTTCATCCTTTATAAAA
Source organism: Chiloscyllium plagiosum (assembly GCF_037043375.1). Classification (NCBI taxonomy): domain Eukaryota; kingdom Metazoa; phylum Chordata; class Chondrichthyes; order Orectolobiformes; family Hemiscylliidae; genus Chiloscyllium; species Chiloscyllium plagiosum. The sequence continues at coordinate 3,950,405 of NW_028270155.1, forward strand.
GACTCCAGCATCTTTCCCACCACTGAGGTCAGACTAACTGGTCTATAATTCTCTGCTTTCTCTCTTCCTCCTTTCTTAAAAAGTGGGACAACATTAGCCACCCTCCAATCCACAGGAACTGATCCTGAATCTACAGAACATTGGAAAATAATCACCAACGCATCCACGATTTCTCGAGCCACCTTCTTCAGTACCCTGGGATGTAGACCATCAGGCCCTGGAGACTTATCAGCCTTCAGACCTAACAGTCTCTCCAACACCATTTCCTGGCAAATTTAAATTCCTATCAGTTCAGGTCCTTCAGCCACTGTTACCTCAGGGAGATTGCTTGTGTCTTCCCCAGTGAACACAGATCTGAAGTACCAATTCAACTCTTCTGCCATTTCTTTGTTCCCCGTAATACATTCACCCGTTTCTGTCTTCAAGGGCCCAATTTTAGTCTTAACCATGTTTTTTCCTTTCACATACCTAAAAAAGCTTTTACTATCCTCCTTTATATTTTTGGCCAGTTTACCTTCGTACTTCATTTTTTCTCTGCGTATTTTCTTCTTAGTAATCCTCTGTTGTTCTTTAAAAGCTTCCCAGTCCTCCACTTTCCCACTCATCTTCGCTATGTTATACTTTTTCTCTTTTAACTTTATATGTTTCTTAACTTCCCTCGTCAGCCAAGGCCACCCCTGCCTCCTCATAGGATCTTTCTTCCTTTTTGGAATGAACTGATCCTGCATCTTCTGCATTATACCCAGAAGTACCTGCCATTGTTGTTCCACTGCCATTCCTATTAGGGTATTGCACCATTGAACTTTGGCCAACTATCATTTCTTGGTCCGGGTGTACATATGGCTGCAATCCTACACCAACTTGGTTAACCCTTCACTAGCCTCTAAACTGATCTAACTAACCACTCCATTTAGGGATGGATGAAACAATAACAGCAAATAAATATTCAAAGTTAGTGCGAAGATTTGTAGCTCGGGTGCTCGTTTTTGTGGTTCTGTTCGCCGAGCTGGGAATTTGTGTTGCAGACGTTTCGTCCCCTGTCTAGGTGACATCCTCAGTGCTTGGGAGCCTCCTGTGAAGCGCTTCTGTGATCTTTCCTCCGGCATTTATAGTGGTTTGAATCTGCTGCTTCCGGTTGTCAGTTCACATACCTGACCCAGAGTTTGGGTCGAGTTTGCGGTAAGACTGTTCTAATCTTTGCATTACAGCTTCTGCTATGAGTCCAGATATGGGTGAGCCCATGGGTGTGCCGTTGATTAGAACAAACAGTCTTACTGCAAACTCGACCCAAACTCTGGGTCAGATATGTGGATGACACCTTTGTAATCATTAAAAACACAGAAATAGAAAACACACACCGGATCATCAACGCCACACTCACAGGAATTCGATTCACTAGAGAGGAAGAAAAGGACAACCAACTCCCAGTCCTAGATGTGAACACCGAAGGGAGAATTCACCACAAAGGTATAGAGGAAAGCCACACACACAAACCAAGTCCTGAACTACGAAAGCAACCACCCCAACACACACAAAAGAAGTTGCATTAAGACACTATTCAAAAGGGCCACAACACACTGCAGTACACCAGAACTGCAAAAAGAGGAAGAAGAACACCTATACAATGTATTCGCCAAAAACGGATACCAGCACAATTTCATCAACAGATGCCTAAGGGAAAGACAACGGAATGAGGACGTGCCACAACCCAAAGGACTAGCCACATTACCATACATCAAGAGCATTTCCGAACTGACAGCCAGACTACTGCGACCACTAGGACTCATAACAGCACACAAACCAACAGCCACTCTCAGACAACAACTCACCAGGACGAAGGACCCGATACCCAACATGAGCAAGACGAATGTAGTGTACAAAATACCATGCAAGGACTGCACAAAACACTACATAGGACAAACAGGAAGACAGCTAACAATCCGCATCCATGAACACCAACTAGCCACGAAACGACACGACCAGCTATCCTTAGTAGCCACACACGCAGATGACAAGCAATATGAGTTTGACTGGGACAACACTACTATTATAGGACAAGCCAAACAGAGAACAGCCAGGGAATTCTTAGAGGCATGGCACTTATCCACTGATTCAATCAACAAGCACATCGACCTGGACCCAATATACCGGCCACTGCAACGGACAGCTGGAACTGACAACCGGAAGCGGCAGATACAACACCACTATAAATGCCAGAGGAAAGATCACAGAAGCGCTTCACAGGAGGCTCCCAAGTACTGAGGATGTCACCTAGACAGGGGACGAAACGTCTGCAACACAAATTCCCAGCTCGGCGAACAGAACCACAACAGCAAATAAATATAACTAAAAGTAAATTGACTAACAGATTTGGTCACATAGCTTCAAAGTATTAGTAATTAATTACACCTGGAGATTTTTGAGACATTTGTGAAGTTATTCCTTTGGAAGGGTATTATTTAAATGGACATAAACTGCAGAAAGCTGCAGCATAATGGGATTTGGGAGGACTTGCGCATGAAACATAGAAAGCTGGCACCCAGAGGTTGTAGCAGGTAATCTGGAAGACTAATGAATGTTAGCCCTTATTTCAAGAGCCCTCAATAACAGTCATTGAATCAAAGAGTAAGACAGCATGGAAACAGGCCCTTCAGCCCAAACTGGTCCATGCTGACCATGCTGCTCACTCAGCTCGCTCCAATTGCCCGCATTTGGTCCATATCCCTCTAAACCCTTCCCATCCATGTACCTATTCAAATATTTTTAAAATGTTGCTATTGTACTGCCTCAACTACTTTCTCTGGAAGCCCTTCCATACATGCACTACTCTCTGTGTAAAGAAATTGCCTCTCAGGTCCTTCCTAAATCTTTCCCCTGTCAACCTAAACCTATGCACTCTCGTTTTCAATTTTCCATTCCTGGTAAAAAGACTGTATGCATTCATCCTGTCTAAGTCCCTCATAATTTTATACATCTTTATAAGGTCACCCCTCAATCTCCTATGTTTCAAGGAATAGAGTTCTATCCTGGCCAACCTCTCCCTATAACTCAAGCCTGACAACATCCTCGTAAATTTTCTTTGCACTTTGTCCTGTTTACCTATGTCTTTCCTATAATAGGGTGACCTAAACTGTACCCAATAATCCAAGTGCGGCCTCACCAACGACTTATACACCTGTAACATAACATCCCAACTGCTTTGACTGATGAAGGCCAGCATGTTAAATGCCTTTTTTACCATCCTGTCTACCTGTCACACTGCTTTCAAAGAATTATGTACTTGTTCTCCTAGATCCCTCAATTCCACAACACTCCTCAGGACTTTATCATTACTGTACAAATCCTAGGAAGGAAGTGAGGACTGCAGATGTTGGAGATCAGAGTCGAGAGTGTGGTGCTGGAAAAGCACAGCAGATCAGGAAGCATCTGAGGAGCAGGAGAATCGACGTTTCAGGCATAAGCCCTTCTTCAGCAATCCCGAAATGTCGATTCTCCTGCTCCTTGGATGTTGCCTGACCTGCTGTGCTTTTCCAGCACCACACTCACATCTGTACAAGTCCTACCTTGGTTTGACTTTCCAAAGTGCAACACCTCACACTTACCTGTAAGTGTAGAACTTTCAGAGTAGGGAGGTCTCACAATAATGCTACAAGGTGCTGGGGAGGCCACATCTGGAGCACTGTGAGCAGTTTTGGTCTCTTATTTAAGGAAAGATATCACTTCATTGGAGGCGGTTCAGAGAAGGTTCACTAGAACGATCTCTAGTATAGACGGATTGTCTTATGAGCAAAATTTAAACAGGTTGGGATTCCACTCATTGGAATTTAGATGAATGAGAGGTGATCTCTTTGAAATGTAAGGATTCTTAAAGGGCCTGATAGGGTAAATGCTGAAAGGACCAGTTTTAGCATAAAGGGGCACCAACTTAAGATTAAGATAAGGAGGAATTTAATCTTTCATAAGGTTGAAAGTCTTTGAAACTCCTTGTCACAGAGAGCTGAGAGGTCAGAGTCTTGCTGTATACCTATGGCTGAGATAGCTAGATTCTTGACCTGGAGTGTCACTCTGAAAGCTAGTGTGCTTCCAATTAAACCTGTTGGACTATAACCTGGTGTTGTGTGATTTTTAGCTAGATTCTTGACCAGTTGGGAAATCAAAGGTTATGGGGAAAGGGCAGGAATGTGGATGTGATGACTGTTAGATCAGCCATGATCCTTTTGAATGATCGAACAGGCTCAAGAGGTCAAAAGGCCTAACCTTTTTCCTATTTCTTGTGGTCTTATTATGGTCTTAAACCAGACAAATCAATATATAAATACATAATTTTCAAGTTCCCTTCAGCTCTAAAGAAGTCTTGGACTGAAAATATTACTCTATTTCTCTCTCCACGTTCTCCCCGTGTCTGCGTGGGTTTCCTCCGGGTGCTCCGGTTTCCTCCCACAGTCCAAAGATGTGCAGGTCAGGTGAATTGGCCATGCTAAATTGCCTGTAGTGTTAGGTAAGGGGTAAATGTAGGGGTATGGGTGGGTTGCGCTTCGGCGGGTCGGTGTGGGCTTGTTGGGCCGAAGGGCCTGTTTCCACACTGTAAGTAATCTAATCTAATCTAATCTAGATGCTGCCAGAACTACTGAGTTTTTCCCATATTTTCTGTTTTTATTTCAGATCTTCAGCATCCCCAGTACTTTGCTATTACATAATTGACTTTCTTTGCCTCGCTGCAGTTGGAGCTACTGTTTTGTCTGTTGGGACAAGCTTTCTCTAAAATCCAAAGTAAACCTCAGGCCTCAGTACTTTTGAAAAGCTTGGGGAACAATCGATAATGGGAACCAACTTCCCAATTGAAAGTTCAAGAGTTCTCAGAGTTCAAGAGCTTCTGTTGCACTAACTAGTTACAAAAACTTTTGCCAGTGATAACTGCACAGTTCTCTTGCTGAGGGCTATGGATACAAGCATATACAAGTACTTTTAAAACCTCTAACAAAGAAAAATTGCCCTAACACAGTTTATACATGTAATTATGAAACAGACTAGGATAAACCTCATGTATGAAGGGACAGAATTCCTTGAGAGCACACGCCAGGAAGAGGAGGTCTGGAAAAGAAACCAGAGGAAGAAATGCCAGTGATAGAACATAGAACAGTACAGCACAGGAAAGGGCCCTTTGGCCCATGATGTTATGCTGAACATGTTGCCAAATTAAACTAATCCCTTCTGCCTGCCCTTGGTCCATATTCCTTCATTCCTTGTATATTCATGTGCTTATCTAAAAGTCCCTTAAATGCTCTGATTGTATCCGCCTCCACCACAACCCCCTGCAGTGCGTTCCACACTCTTATCACTATCTGTGTAAAAAGCCTATCCCTCACATCCCCTTTGAATTTTCCCCCTCTCACCTTAAATGCATGCCCCCTAGTATCAGACATTTCAACTCTGGGAAAAACATTCTGTTAACCCTATCTATGCATCTCATAATTTTATAATTTGAAGATGCTGGTGTTAGACTGGGGTGTACAAAGTTAAAATTCGCACCAGGTTATAGTGTACAACCAGGTAAAAACAATGACTGCAGATGCTGGAAACCACAGTCGAGATTAGAGTGGTGCTGGAAAAACACAGCAGTTCTGGCAGCATCCGAGGAGCAGGAAAATCGACGTTTCGGGCGAAAGCCCTTCATCAGAAGTGAGAGGAGGGTGGGGGTGGGGAGAAAGTAGCATAGAGTACAATAGGTGAGTGTGGGAGGGGATGAAGGTGATAGGTTGGGGGGGGAGGGTGGAGTGGATAGGTGGAAAAGAAGATAGGCGGGTAGGACAAGTCATGGGGACAGTGCTGAGCTGGAAGTTTGGAACTAGAGTGAGGTGGGGGAAGGGGAAATAAGGAAGCTGTTGAAGTCCACATTGATGCCCTGGGGTTGAAGTGGTCCGAGGCGGAAGATGAGGCGTTCTTCCTCCAGGCGTCTGGTGGTGAGGGAGCGGCGGTGAAGGAGGCCCAGGACCTCCATGTCCTCGGCTGAGTGGGAGGGGGAGTTGAAATGTTGGGCCACAGGGCGGTATGGTTGATTGGTGCAGGTGTCCCAGAGATGTTCCCTAAAGCGCTTTGCTCGGAGGCGCCCAGTCCCCCCAATGTAGAGGAGACTGCATCGGGAGCAACGGATACAATAAATGATATTGGTGGATGTGCAGGTAAAACTTTGATGGATGTGGAAGGCTCCTTTAGGGCCTTGGATAGAGGTGAGGGAGGAGGTGTGGGCGCAGGTTTTGCAATTCCTGCGGTGGCAGGGGAAGGTGTCAGGATGGGAGGGTGGGTTGTAGGGGGGCGTGGACCTGACCAGGTAGTCACAGAGGGAACGGTCTTTGCGGAAGGCGGAAAGGGGTGGGGAGGGAAATATATCCCTGGTGTAGGGTCCGTTTGGAGGTGGCGGAAATGTCGGTGGATGATTTGGTTTATGCGAAGGTTGGTAGGGTGGAAGATGAGCACCAGGGGCGTTCTGTCCTTGTTACGGTTGGAGGGGTGGGGTCTGAGGGCGGAGGTGCGGGATGTGGACGAGATGCATTGGAGGGCACCTTTAACCACGTGGGAAGGGAAATTGCGGTCTCTAAAGAAGGAGGCCATCTGGTGTGTTCTGTGGTGGAACTGGTTCTCCTGGGAGAAGATACGGCGGAGGCGGAGGAATTGGGAATACGGGATGGCATTTTTGCAGGAAGTAGGGTGGGAAGAGGTGTAATCCAGGTAGCTGTGGGAGTCGGTGGGTTTGTAAAAAATATCAGTGTCAAGTCGGTCGTCACTGATGGAGATGGAGAGGTCCAGGAAGGGGAGGGAGGTGTCAGAGATGGTCCAGGTAAATTTAAGGGCAGGGTGGAATGTGTTGGTGAACTTGATGAATTGCTCAACCTCCTCGCGGGAGCACGAGGTGGCGCTAATGCAGTCATCAATGTAGCGGAGGAAGAGGTGGGGAGTGGTGCCGGTGTAATTATGGAAGATGGACTGTTCTACGTAGCCAACAAAGAGACAGGCATAGCTGGGGCCCATACAGGTGCCCATGGCTACCCCTTTGGTCTGGAGGAAGTGCAAGGATTCAAAGGAGAAACTGTTAAGGGTGAGGACCAGTTCAGCCAAACGAATGAGAGTGTCGGTGGAAGGGTACTGTTGGGGACGTCGGGAGAGGAAGAAACGGACGGCTAGGAGGCCCTGGTCATGGCGGATGGAGGTGTAGAGGGATTGAATATCCATGGTGAAGATGAGGCGTTGGGGGCCGGGGAAACGGAAGTCTTGGAGGAGGTGGAGGGCGTGGGTGGTGTTCTCGAACGTCTGTGGGGAGTCCCTTGACTAGGAGGGATAGGACAGTGTCGAGGTAGGTAGAGATGAGTTCAGTGGGGCAGGAGCATGCTGAGACAATGGGTCGGCCAGGGTGGTCAGGCTTGTGGATCTTGGGAAGGAGGTAGAACCGGGCAGTGGGGGGTTCCCGGACTATGAGGTTGGAAGCTGTGGGTGGGAGATCTCCTGAGGTGAAGAGGTTCTGTATGATCTGGGAGATGATGGTTTGGTGATGAGGGGTGGGGGTCATGGTCGAGGGGGCGGAAGGAAGAGGTGTCCTCGAGTTGGCTTTGGGTTCAACGGTGTAGAGGTCAGTGCGCCAGAGTACCACTGCGCCCCCTTTATCTACTGGCTTGATGGTGAGGTTGGAATTGGAGCAGAGGAATTGGAGGGCTGCGCGTTGTGAGAGTGAGAGGTTGGAGTGGGGTGAGGGGTAGACAGGTTGACGCGGATAATGTCCCGGCGGCAGTTGGAAATGAAGAGGTCAAGAGCGGGTAATAGGCCAGCGCGGGGTGTCCAGGTGGATGGAGTGTGTTGGAGGTGGGCGGGAGTCCAAATTGTGAAGGTAAGCTCGGAGAAGAAGAAGTGTTCGATGTCATGGCATGTATTAAATTCATTGATGCATGGGCGGAGGGCGATGAAGGTGAGTCCTTTGCTGAGGACTGATCATTCGTCCTCAGTGAGGGGGAGGTCAGGGGGAATGGTGAAAACTCGGCAGGGCTGGGAGCTGGGATCTGGTGTGGGTGTGGAGCTGGGAGTGGGGGAGGAGCCGGTAACTGGAGTGTGTGTGGTGGTGGGAATGGGGGTGGAGTCATGAGCAGGGGTGGTGTTCCCCTCAGGGTTCTGGGGGGCGGGGATGGTGACAGTGGGATCTATGGGGTGGCATGTCAGCAGAATGCAGGTGAGTGGCATTGGTGGGGGTGGAAGTGGTGGCAAACACAGCAGACAACCACCTGATGAGGGAGCGGTGCTCTGAAAGCTAGTGCTTCCAATTAAACCTGTTGGACTATAACCAGGTGTTGCATAATTTTATAGACTTCTATAAAGTCTCCTCTCAGTCTCCACCCTCGAGGGAAAAAAACCTGAGTTTTTCTAGCCTCTCCTTATAGCTCATACCCTCTAATCCAAGCAGCATCCTGGTAAACCCCTTCTGCACCCTCTCCAAAACCAACACATCCTTCCTGTAATCTGGCAATCAGAACTGAACTCATTACTCTAAGCGTGGCCTAACCAAAGTCTTAGAAAACTGCAACATGATATCCTGACTCTTGTACTCAATTCCCTGACCAATAAAGGCAAGCATGCCATATGCCTTCTTTACCACCCTACCTACTTGTGTGACCTCTTTCAAGGAGCTATGGACTTGAATCCTAAGATCCCTCTGTACATCAATGCTACTTAAAGTCCTGCCATGAATGTATACTTTTCCTTAACGTTTCATCTCCCAAAGTGCGGCACCTCACACGTACCCGGATTAAACTTCACCTACCATTTCTCCACTCATATCTGCAACTGATCTACATCCTGCTGTATCCTTTGAAAGCCTTTTACACTATCCACAACTCCACCAATCTTTCTACCGTCTGCAAATTTACTAACCCATCCATCGAATTTTCATCCAAGTTATTTATATATATATCACAAACAGCAGAGGTCCCAGTATGGATCCCTATGGAACACCACTAGTCACGGACCTCCAGCCAAAAATACACCCTTCCACCACTACCCTCTGTCTTTTATGGACAAGCCAATTCTGAATCCATGTGACCAAGTCACCATGGATCCCATGCATCTTAATCTTCTGGATGAGCCTATCATGACAGACCTTGGTAAAGCCTAACTAAAATCCATGTAAATGACATCCACCGCTCTACCTTCATCGATCACCTCTTCGAAAAATTCAGTCAAGTTATAAGACATAACCTGACCTGCACAAAGTCATGCTGACTATCACTAATTAGGCCATGCTTTTCCAAATATGTGTAAATCCTTTCTCTAAGAATTCTCTCCAATATCTTCTCAACTACTGATATGAGATTCATTGGTCTACAGTTTCCTGGATTATCCCTATTTCTCTTCTTGAACACAGGAACGACATTAGCTACTTGCCAGTCTCTCTTGAACTCTTCAGTGGCTAGCGAGGACACAATAATTTGAGGTCCCAGCAATCTCCTCTCTTGCTTCTCTCAATAACCTGGGGTAGGTACCATCAGGGACTTATCCACCTTAATGCTCTTCAAGACATCCAACACCACTTCTTTCTTGATCTCAAAATGCCCTAGCCTAGTGGCAAGCTCCACACTAATCTCAGTATTCTCCATATCCTTTTCCTGGATGAGTACCAATGCAATCGTTTAGGATCTCACCCACATTCCTGTCTTCAAGCACAAGTTCCCTCCTTGATCCTTCTCCCTAGTTATCCTCTTGTTTTTAATGAATCTATAGAATGCTTTGGGATTCTCTTTAACCCGACTTGCCAAGGTCATTTCATAGCCCCTTGCTGTTCTCCTAATTTCCTGCTTGAGTACTTTCCTGCTTTCTTCTTATTTCGCTCTGATCTCCAGGGAAGGACCAATTCCACCTTCCAAGAGCACCTGTCGAATGTGTGCTGGGAGATATGGCTCTAGGATTGGGCCCATTAACCACACAAGGACCCACTGAACTCCTGACCAGTGACATGGAATTTCCTAGGTGGACAATCATACACGTTAGTGTTCAATTAACTAGTCCGACAATGACAGATCAAACAGAGTTTAAAGCAAACCACAGCAAGGACTGTTGGTTAAATCTGGTCAAAGAGTAGGTTTTAAAGAGAACACTAAAAGAAGGTGGAGAAATTTTATAACAGAGCATCGTGACAGCTGAAGGCATGGCTATCATTGCTAAAGTGATTTAAATCAGCATGAGAAAGAGGCCAGAAAGAGAGAAATACAGGCCTTCAGGGGTCCTAAAGTTAGGGAGGACAACAACCATGCAGTGGGGTGGAAACAAAGATAAGAAATTTGAACTTGAGACATTGTCAGACCAGAAGCCAATGTTGATAAACATTGTTATCAAACCAGCTGATGAAGGTGGTGCTGTTAGTCTGGCACACTGATCTTTAGCCTGTGGACCCTCAACACCAGCTCTCAGACACTTTTTCCTACCGCTCCCTGGACCAGCAAGCCATTGTTGCCAGGACTGTCACTGACCTCATTACCTCCAGAGATCTTCTGCCCACTGCTTCCAACTGAGTAATCTCCCAATCCCTGACAGCCCGCTTCTACCTCCTTCCCAAAATTCACAAACAGGCCCACAGTATCAGCCTGTTTCTGCCCCACTGAGCTCATTTCCTCCTATCTTGACTTCGTCCTCTCTCCATTTGTCCAGATCCTGCACACCTACATGTAAGATTCTTCTGACGATCTCCATAACTGCATCCTGTTCACCAAGGATGTCCAATCCCTCTATACCTTCACCCCCACCAGGACAGACTGAGAGCTCTCGGCTTCTTCCTTGACCAGAGGCCTGAACATTCCCCATCCACTGTCTTCTCTGCCTGGCTGAACGTGTTCTCTCACTGAACAATTTCTCTTTTAATTCATCTCACTTCTGCCAAGTCAAAGGAGTAGCTATGGGCACCTGTCTGGGTCCCAGTTATGCCTGCCTCTTTATGGAGTATGTGGAATGATCATTGGACCCTCCCACAACTCTTTCTTTGGTACTTTGATGACTGCTTTCGTGCCATTTCACACTCCCGCCCGGACCTCGAAAACTTCATTCATTTTGCGTCCAATTTCCACCTCAATAATTTTCACCTTGTCCATGTCCAATATTTCCCTTCCTTTCTTTGACCTCTCTATCTCCATTTTGGGGAATAAACTGTCTGCTGCCATCCACTACAGAGCCACTGTCTCCCATAGCGACCTTCAGTACAGCTCGTCACACCCCACGTCCTGCAAGGACTCCATCCCATTCTACCAATTCCTTCGCCTACATTACATCTGTTTGGATGATGCCACCTTCCATGACAGCATTGCTGACATGGCTCGCTTCTTCCATGACCATGGTTTCCCACCCACTGTGGTTGACAGGGCCTCAACTGCATCTGACCTATCAGCCGTGCTTCCACCCTTGCCCCTTTCCATCACTCACAGCAGCATGATCGGGTCTCCCTTGGACTTCTTATCTCATTAACACCTTGGTACAAACATGATTAAAAGAGCTGAACTCCAGAGGTGAGGTGATAGCAACTGTTCTTGACATGAAGGCCACATTTGACTGAGTCTGGCATCAATGAGCCTAAGAAAATCTGAAGTTCATAGCAATTGGGAAAATCTCTGTTGGTTGGAATCACACCCACACAAACTGAAAATGGTTATGGTTGCGAAAGATTAATCATTTTAGTCCAAGGACATTGCTGCACAAATTCCTTAGGTAGACAAGCGGCTGGGAGAACACAGCAAGCTAGGCAGCATCAGGAGGTGGAGAAGTCAACGTTTCGGGTGTAGCCCTTCTTCAGGACTGGGGGTGAGTGTAAGGAGAGCTACAGATGGGGGGGGGGCTTGAGGTAGGGATAGGTAAACACAAGTAGAAAGTCCGACCTGGTTGCTCGATGGGAGGAATGAATCTGGTTGGTAGCTGGAAGGGAAGGTTGGATCAGAATTCCTTAGGGTAGTGCTCTCAGCCCAACCATCTTCAGCTGCTCCATCAATGTTCTTCCCTCCATACTGAGGTGAGATGTGGGATGTTCCCTGATGATTACACAGTGTTGACAATACCTCAGACAGTGAAGCATTACATGTCCACATGCAGGTGACCCTCAATAACATCACGGCTTGGGCTAATAAATGTTAAGTTTATACCAGCATCGCACAAATGCCTAAGCAATGATCATCTCCAACAAGAGAGAATCTAACCATTGCATCTTGACATTCAATGGTATTATCATTGCTGAATTATTAACATCTTTGGGGTTACCATTGACAAGAAGCTGAACAAGACTAGCCATACAACTAGGGGATTGGGAATTCTATAGCAAGTAATCTATCACCCATTTCCCCAAGGCCTATCCACACCTACAAGGCACAAATCAAGAAAGTTACAAAATATTCCCCACTTGCCTGAATGAGTTGGGAACAAGAGTCTAGATTAGAGTGGTGCTGGAAAAGCACAGCAGTTCAGGTAGCATCCAAGGAGCAGTAAAATCGACGTTTCGGGCAAAAGCCCTTCATCAGGCTTTAGCCCAAAACGTCGATTTTCCTGCTCCTCGGATGCTGCCTGAACGGCTGTGCTTTTCCAGCACCACTCTAATCTAGACTCTGGTGTCCAGCATCTGCAGTCATTGTTTTTACCTGAGTTGGGAACAAGTCTGGATACACAACCAAAATAAAAACAGCCTGCTTGATTGGCGCCCCATCCACCACCTTGTGCTACCTATGGGCAGCAGCAGCAGCGTGCGTCAATTACAAGGTGCAGTACTGCAACTCACACACACTCCTTCAACAGCATTTTCCAAACCCACAACCTCTGTTAGTGATGTATGGAAATGCCACTGCTTGCAACTTCCTCTCCATGCTGCACACATCATATAAACTTGGAACTACATTGCTGTTTCTTCACTGTCACGCAATCAAAATCTTGGAACTCCTTTCCCAATGGAACTGTGGGTGTAGATATAAGATACGGACAGCAGCAATTCGAGAAGGTAGCTCATCACAAGCTTTTCTGGCCAATTAGAGACAATTAAGGCACTAAATGCTGGCCTTGCCTGCAATGCTCGAATCAGAGAACAAATAAAAAAAGGCTAATAGGGAACAAAGTGGAATTGGAGGCACCTATCCTGGGATGCTTGTATACTGCATTATATCAAAGCCACTGCTGATGTCTAGACTGGCTTCAAAAAGCCTCAAGTTGAAATCTGGCACTTCATCAAGAAGCTTGCAAGCCCAGGATCTGCATACACAGGACTCACACCACACAGCTGATTACAAGCAAGAAGAATATTGGGTTAGTATTTGCATTAATATTGAAATAAAATAACACAGGTGAAATAAAATAATAGGAAATTACCATGACAGTGACCCAAAATCAACCTTTACTACCTGAAGTTTTTGTGAAACAAGACCGCTTTTAACAAGCTCCACCCTGATCACAGCATAGCCTTTGGGTAACGAGTTAGAACAAGGTGGCTGCCGCAGTCGGCACCCTGGAACAGAATATCAAACATAAGAGGAGTAAAGTCAGCAGCATTAGTCCAAAGTGCTAGAGTAGAGGCAGAATATCAAGATAAGGCATATAACAGAGACAATTTTATAATGCTGAGTCTGACAGTGAAGGTAATGGGTAAAAGAGAGACAATGTTATAACAGTGAACATGATAGTGAGATATTGAGCATAACAGAAAAAGTACTAAAAACAGAGATCCTGTAAATGGAGATGGGTCTAAAGTACAAACAGAGCTATAGCTGACAGCCTGCTAATGAACGCTGGGTATGTAGTAACAGAAACAATTCTGTGACATGGTAATGAGTGTTGATTTTAAGGAATTGTGTTCAAGCTGGATAAAAATGCAACTGAAGCACTGCAAGGACAGATAAACAGGCTGCGATCCACCCTGGGGTGACGAGGGGGAAGCCAGAATCACGAGCCAGATTTAGCAGGCAAGTGGTTGCACCAGCCTCCCACAACTTTAGCCCCTTCTTGTCTTCAAATACCTCAGCACTTCAGGATGACCTTTACTAACTGACTGTGTGGGGGAGGGGAAAATTAGCTTGGGGACAAAATCAGCCTTTTCAAAGAGCTTTAATTTTCCAACTAATCAAATGAACTCCCTCCACCCTACCTAAAACATATACAATCCCGGCTCCAATTTAATTTGAGTTCTCAGGAAACAAATTCATTTTCTTATTTTGTTTGTGTGTTTTTTTAAACAGAATGAAAAGGGATCATTACATCTCTTGAAGGTTTTAGGTTAGACTTCAATTGGACAATTCCTCTCTTTAGCTACCCTCTTTCTCATTTCTACCCACCCTGTTTCCACTGCCCTATTTTATACAGTTTCAGATTAAACTTTGAGATACCAAAGAGTTAACAGAAATCAAGTGGGGATGCTGGGGGCCGCAATGCTGCAGAACACAGCAGTGTTCGTGCGAAGGCAACTCATTTCCCGAAACACTGCAGACATACTGCCCCAGGCAATCCAAAACCTTTAGAGACTAAAATGGCTTGCAGGAGTTCGAAGTAATAAGGTGTTTTTTTTCCCTGCTTTTCTCCTGCCGAAAAAAGAAAGGCTTGTATAGCTGGAGATTTGCAGTGCCAGAAACCCCAGATATTATGTGGTTTATTTTAAGCTGCATTTGAGCTGTTGTGTTTTAAATGGAGCTTTGTGTGTTTATTAAGCGAAATTCTGTAATAGTATGATATCCTGATTGTTCTGGCATCAGTTTTAGTGGAAATTAACTTGTTTCGCAAGATTAACTCTCTCCCCTTAATGAGAAGTCTTGTAAAAGAGAGATGTTGTGAAATTCTCATCTGCTTCTAACAAACATTCAGAATAATAGGTACCTAGGAGGGAAGTCTGAGGTCATGAACACCAGCAAAGTATTCAGTTGCTGATTAATACTTTGCAAAATATCCTCTTCCCCCTGCAGCCACAAACTGCCTCTTAGCTATCTGCTAGTGCAATTTTCATGGAAACAGATCTGATTTTTTTTAGGTGTTTGATCAGTTGCAATTGCATTCTGCATGTTCTGCAAGTTAGTTGTTGCA
The DNA here is from genome assembly GCF_037043375.1 of Chiloscyllium plagiosum. Lineage (NCBI taxonomy): Eukaryota > Metazoa > Chordata > Chondrichthyes > Orectolobiformes > Hemiscylliidae > Chiloscyllium > Chiloscyllium plagiosum. Next base: position 3,965,465 of record NW_028270155.1, read on the forward strand.
CTGTGTGATGGGTTGTGTCATAGGCTACATAACTAATCAAACTACTATTTACATTTGTGATAAATATAATGATTCAACAACTGAGCTCTGTCAGTCTTACACAATCAGGAGCACTTGCCTTTCAGTTAGAAGGGGGTGCATTCAAGCCTGAGACTTCAGGATATATAAGAACATAATAATTAGGAGCAGGAGGAGGCCATTCAGCCCCTTGAGCCTGCTCTACCATGCAATACGATCATGGCCTTAATTCCACTTTCCTGCCCACTCCCCATAATCCTTTAACCCATTACTAATTCAAAATTTGTCTATCTGCTCCTTAAATTTAATCAATGTCCCAGCATCCATCATAATCTGGGGTGGTGAATTTCACAGATTCAAATCATTTCTCCTCAACTCTATTTTAAATTTGCTAACCCTCATCCTAAAACTATGACTGTCATTCTAAATTACCCCACATAAGGAAACATCCTCTCTGTGTCTATTTTGTCAATTCCCTTTGGCCGCTTATTTACTTCAGTTAGATCTCCTTTTATTCATATCAACTCCATTAGTCTCATCTGCTCAATTTCTTTTCAAAAGACAAGTCCCTGATCTCTGGAATCAATCTAGAGAATCTCTCCTGAACTGCCTCTAATTCAAAAACATCCTTCCTCAATAAGGGCACCAACACTGTACACAGTACTCTAAGTGCGGTCTCATGAATGCCTTGTACAGTTGCAGCAACACTTCCCTACTTTGATAAACAATTCCTTGAGCATAAATGTCAAAATTACGTTTGCTTTGCTTATGACTTGTTGGACCCATACATTAGTTTTCTGTGATTCATGCATGAAGACACCCAGATCCCTCTGAACCAAAGCTCTCTGAAGTTTCCCTCCATTTTGATAATAGGCTGCCTTTCTATTCTTCAGACCAAAATGGATAACCTCACATTCATCTGCATTAAACTACATCTACGAAGTGTTGGCCCATTCACCTCACCTGACCATATCCCTAATTATTATATTCATTACATCCCTTTCCCAAGTAGCTGAGGCTGAACTCAACTATTTGTGACATTGGTGCCATATCTGACCCTAAGATGAGCTTTCAACTCCGTATTTACGCCATCGTTGAGGGACTTGACTATTTAAACACAACCTTGACTGGTCTTCCATGGTCAATTCCCTGTAAAAGTGAACTTTAGCAGCCTATGTCCCAACTAGTGCAGTCCCATCAAATCTCACCTTTGCACTCACCAACACTTTGAGGCCACACCTTGATAGGAAAATGATCTTGTTTTCCAACTGCTCAACTGCTGTTTCACTTCCTACCTCTGAACTGTTTTGTGTCTCTCCAACCCTTCATGATATCTGCATGCCTTGGTTCTTCATGCCTCTTTTTAATCACTACAGTGTTGGTGATTTGCCATGTCTTTATTTGCCTACGCCTGAAACTCTGGAATTTCCTGCATCTCTAGTTCTCTCTCCTCCTTCAAACAGTTCTTGAAACCGGCTCCATTACTAAAAACAACTGACCACCTGCCCGAACACCTCCTTATGTGGCTAAGTGTCAAACTTTATTTAATAGTGCTCTACTGAAGCTCCTTGGGACATTTAATATCATGGCGATGGAGAATCATGTAGGGGACTGGATAGTAGTTTAGAAGAAGCAAGGGAAGGGTATAGGGAGGAATCTTATATTTACACAGTAGCTTGCTGCAATTTCAGAAAACAGGAAGAACTTCTTTGGAGTGCAGTGACCATGATTATGGAGGTCAATAGTTAGTTATGATATAGTTGATAGAGAATGCTGGAGAAACTCAGAAAATCAGACAGCATCTGCTGACAGAGAAATAGAGTTAACGTTTGGAGTCCAGTATGATTTCTTCGGAACTTTCAGTGCAAAAGTCAAGGACGAAGCATTTACAATCATTTCCAGTCAAAATGCCAAAGCGATGATTTACTTTGGCCTTGCTGAGGTTTGTGGTATCACTGGTGCTCATCTTTGCCCAATGTGACAACAAATATGGATATAGTATAGACAATATGCCCTGACAACATCCTGGCTGTGCTTCTGGATTAGTGGTGCTGGAAGAGCACAGTAGTTCAGGCAGCATCCAAGGAGCAATGAAATCGACGTTTCGGGCAAAAGCCCTTCATCAGGAATAAAAGCTGGTAGAGATGAGTTCAGTGGGGCAGGAGCATGCTGAGACAATAGGTCGGCCAGGGTGGTCAGGCTTGTGGATCTTGGGAAGAAGGTAGAACCGGGCAGTGCAGGGTTCCCGGACTATGAGGTTGGAAGCTGTGGGTGGGAGATCTCCTGAGGTGATGAGGTTCTGTATGGTCTGGGAGATGATGGTTTGGTGATGGGGGGTGGGGTCATGATCGAGGGGGCAGTAGGAAGAGGTGTTCTCGAGTTGGCGTTTGGCTTCAGCGGTGTAGAGGTCAGTGTGCCAGACTACCACTGCGCCTCCTTTATCCGCTGGCTTGATGGTGAGGTTGGGATTGGAGCAGAGGGATTGGAGGGCTGCGCGTTATGAGGGTGAGAGGTTGGAGTGGGGGAGGGGGGTAGACAGGTTCAGGCGGTTAATGCCCGGCGGCAGTTGGAAATGAAGAGGCCGAGGGCAGATAATAGGCCAGCGCGGGGTGTCCAGGTGGATGCAGTGTGTTGGAGGTGGGCGAAGGGGTCTTCGGAAGGTGGGCGGGAATCCTGACTGTGTAGGTAAGCTCGGAGGCAGAGGCGACGGAAGAATTGTTTGATGTCACGGCATGTATTAAATTAATTGATGCGTGGACGGAGGGGGATGAAGGTTAGTCCTTTGCTGAGAACTGATCGTTCGTCCTCAGTGAGGGGGAGGTCTGGAGGGATGGTGAAAACTCGGCAGGGCTGGGAGCTGGGATCTGGTGTGGGTGTGGAGCTGGGAGTGGGGGCGAAACCTGTAACTGGAGTGGGTGTGATGGTGGGGTGAATGGGGTTGGAGTCATGAGCAGGGGTAGTGTTCCCCTCGGGGTTCTGGGGGGTGGGGATAGTGACAGTGGGGTCTGTGGGGGGCGTGTCAGCAGAATGCAGGTGAGTGGCGCTGGTGGGGGCGGAAGTGGTGGTGACCACGGCAGTAGGGGTGGCGGAAGTCACTGAGCGTGTGGCATCAGCGATGATGTGAGGGGCGGAAGTGATGTCACATGTGATGCATGAGGAATTGTGAGGGGTGGAAGTGGTTGTGGGAGTGGCCATGATGGGGGCGGAAGTGACATCATCAATCAGCGTGGGGGTGGCAGCTACATCAGCCGCATGGCTGATGGTGTCTGAGTAGTTTCCGAGGCCAGGGGAATCTTCTGGAATGTTTGAGGAGCGCTGGTTATGGAGGTGGGTAGATAAAAGTTTGTTGTACTTACAGTTTTTGATGTTTGACATGGAATTGAAATACTGTTTGTTGAGAGTATGAATTCTCCTGAGGATGTAGTACAGAGAGAGTGTGGCCCTCAGCTGAGGCGGGGCTGACTGTAGAGAGGTTAGGTGCCGGTGCATTGCTGCAAGCGTGGAGCGGAGGATCTTGAAGGAGAACCGTTGCTGGTGTTTTTGAATCTGTAATCTGTACTGTTTGTCCTGTTCGGGTCCGAACTCTGCTGGTTTAAAGGTGGTCCGGAGTCCGTGTGGGATGAGTTGGTTATGGAGGCAGGCACTGAGGAAGCAAATGTGGCTGTGGTCGCGAGTTTGTTTCACGACATGGTTGAAGAGCTTCAGGGCAGAGGAAATGACCTGGGAGTTGCAGTGGGAAAGGGATTCCCTGAGATTCTTGTAGAGAGAGGAGGAAAACTTCTTCAAGGCAGGCATCCTTGCAAGAGGATTCGCAATAGGGTTAAAATCAACGAGGTAAAAACAATGACTGCAGATGCTGGAAACCAGATTCTGGATTAGTGGTGCTGGAAGAGCACAGCAGTTTAGGCAGCATCCAAGGAGCAGCGAAATCTACATTTCGGGCAAAAGCCCTTCATCAGGAATAAAAGGGTTTTATTCCTGATGAAGGACTTTTGCACGAAACGTCGATTTCGCTGTTCCTTGGATGCTGCCTGAACTGCTGTGCTCTTCCAGCACCACTAATCCAGAATCTGGTTTCCAGAATCTGCAGTCATTGTTTTTACAACATCCTGGCTGTGGCCCAGGATAAGCTAAATGCAGCCAAGGTGTTCCTGTATAGCTACAACACTGGCATCACAATGATTTGATTTGATTTATTGCTGTCACATGTACCTAAGTACAGTGAAATGTTTTGTTTTGCAAGCAGTACAGGCAGATCATAGCAAACAAAGACATACAGATCAGAGGATGCTTACACTGTCCAAGTATGTTCTGACAACAAAGTAGCCAGAAATCTAGTCAACCAATTATCACCCCACAGATCTACTCTTAATCATAAGAAAGGAATGGAAGGTGTCGTTGATATTGCAATCAAATGGCTTGTAATTAGTCAAGAGTAACCTGTTCATCACTGCAGTCGGGTTCCACCAAGGGCAACTGACTCATTACAATCTCATTACAGCCTTGGTCCAAATTTTTCTTATTCCTTCATGGAATGTTGGCATTATTGGCTGGACCAGCATTTACTGCTCATCCTAATCTCCCTTGAGAAATTCGTTGTGAATTTACTTCCTGAACTAGTGCAGTCCATGCACAGTGCTGGGAGGGTGGGAGTTCCAGGATTTTGACTCCGCGATGATGAGAGAGGATCAATATATTTCAAAAGTAGGATGGTATGTAGCTTAGGAGAAAAATTTCAGGTGAAGGTGTTCCTATTGATGTGCTGTCTTGGACCTTTTAGATGGTAGAGATTACAGAGGTTTGAAAGGTGTTGCTGAAGGAATGTGGTCAAAAAAGTTGAATTCAGAGGAGTATTGGTGCAATATTTATGAAGTGCCATCAGGAGTTGAGGAGCACGGGTTGGAACCATATCTATTCCATTAGGAGAAGGCTCTGACTGCTGACGGTCAATTATACCAGCACCAAGACATTGCCAATTAAATTCCTCAGGTATGTGCCTTAGCAACAATCACCCAATCATCTTCAGTTCCTTCAAAGACTTTTTCCCCAACAAAATGACAGCAGTGGGGTCATCACTGATAACCATACTGTTCAGTAGCATTCACAACTCCTCAGATGTTAAAGCAGTTAGCGTCAATATATAGAAAGACATACATGATATTCAGGCTTTGTAAGTGGCAAATAACATTTGCGCCACTCAAATGCCAAGCAATGATCACCTCCAATTAGAGACAATCTAAGGGTCAGTCCTTGTCATTCAACACTTTACCTGAAATGGATCTGTGGTGAGAAAAGGATATCAGAAGCTGGAAATTCTGTGATGAATAATTCACATTATAACTCCCCAAAGCCTGTCCACTGCCCATCTTCAACAAGACACAAAACAGCAATGTGATGGAACGCTCTCCAACATCTTCAAACCCTTGATCTCCATCACATAGAAAAGCAAAGGTAGCAGATATATGGGAACACAATCACATGAAACCCACCGACTCCCACAGCTACCTGGACTACACCTCCTCTCATCCTGCCTCCTGTAAAAGTGCTATCCCTTATTCCCAAATCCTCCAACTCCGCTGCATCTGCTCCCAGGATGTTCAATTCCACCACAGAACACACCAAAAGGCCTCCTTCTTCAAAGACCACAATTTCCCCTCCCATGTGGTTGATGATGCCCTCCAGCACATATCATCCACTTCCCGCACCTCCGCCCTCAAACCCTACTTCTCCAACTGCAAAAAGGACAGAACGCCTGCCCCCGGTCCTCACCTTCCACCCCACCAACCTCCGTATACATCGCATCACCCTCCGCCATTTCTGCCACCTACAAAACAGAGATACATTTCACTCCCCTATCCACTTTCCATAAAGACCATTCCCTCCGTGACTCTCATGTCTGGTCCATGGCCCCCACCATCGTGCCCTCCCGGCATCGTGCCCTCCCGGCACCTTCCCCTGCCACTGCAGGAATTGCAAAACCTATGCCTACATCTCCCCCCTCACCTCCGTCCACGGCCCCAAAGGAGCTTTCTACATCCATCAGAGTTTTACCTGCACTTCCACACGTGTCATTTACTATATCTGTTGTTCCCGGTGCAGTATCCTTCACATTGGGGACACAGGATACCTACTTCCAGAGTGCTTCAGAGAACATCTCTGGGACACTCGCACCAACCAATCCCACTGCCCTGTGGCCAAACACTTCAACTCCCCCTCCCACTCCACCAAGGACATGCAGGCTTTGGGCCTCCCTCATCGCCACTCCCTGGAGGAAAAATGCCTGCTCTGCTGCCTTGGGACCCTCCATTCGCATGGCATCAATGTGGACTTCACCAGTTTCCTTACTTTCCCCTCCTCCCACCTTATTTCAGATCCAACCTTTCAACTTGGCACTGCACTCATGAACTGCCCTACCTGTCCATCTTCCATCCCACCTTTCTCTGACCTATCACCATTACCCCCACCTCCATCTACATATCATACTCTCAGCTACCTTGGCCCCAGCCCCACCTCCCTCCCATTTATCTCTCAACCCCCTTGGCTCACAAGCCCCACTCCTGATGGAGGCTCTTGCCCGACACGTCGATTCTCCTGCTCTTCGGATGCTGCCTGACTTGCTGTGCTTTTCCAACGCCACACTCTCAATTTTGACCTCCAGCACCTGCAGTCCTCACTTTCTCGCACATGAAAGCCACCACCCCGTCCCCTCCCCAAAAAGCCACACACTATCCTGACTGGAAAGTATATTATGTATACAGAGGAACCTTAATTATCCGAAGGACATGTGCAGGGACTATTTCAGTCGGTTAATCAAATTCCAGATAATTGAATGCCGGATAATATAGTTTAGCCAAGCATTGGGACCTTGTGACCTTGCCGGATAATCTGATATTCATATAATTGAATGCCAGATAATTGAGGTTCCTCTGTATACTCAAGTAATAGTCGATCTCATGTAAAAGCCAACCCTCTATTTTTGGCCAAATAACCTGGAATTTTCCATGTATCTCCTGTGAAAGTCGATGCCAGTTCTTCACAGATAACAGATCAATGTTTATGAGTCATTATGCAAGCCGTCATATTCCGCTTCAGCTTTCCAGTCTGCTGGCTGTTACACTCCACTCCCAGTCTTCCAGTCTGCTGGCTGTAATGTTTTGCTCCAAGTTTTCATAGTTACTATAATTCTTTTTTTTCTTTATTGGTTTAGAGATCAGTTGTGCTTCTGCTAATGATACGGTATGAATTTTGACGGGCATGACTTTCAGCCCCTCAAAAGTAGTATCCATGTAAGAGTTTAACCTTAAAAAAATAATGTGACTATTACTCAAGTATATACGGTTCCTTTCCTTCACTGTTCCCGATTCAAAATCCTGGAAATCTTCCTCTAACAGCATTGTGGAAGTATCTAATATAGTGAGTGTAATGAGGTCAACTAGGTGGACCTCACACAAAATGAGTTCCCTAATTGGGGCTGTTAAACTGGTCCAGTCAGGGAGCCCTGGCTGACAGATAAGAACAGGCATGTCAGACACCCTGCTCACTCTGACAGCTGTCTCTGAGAGACCCGGATCAGTGTCAAGGACTCTCCGCGTGTAAATAAAGGGGGGCTTGGTGACGGGATACCAGAATCTATAGAAATATTTCAGTGGCGATGAGGGAAAAGCATGTTTCTGAAGACATTCACTTCCAACAGTCATCTTTGCATTGGGGGTAAGCATTTCTGCCATCATGCTGTTATTTGGGAAGCTTGACTCATTTGATCCTGCCACTGAAGACTGGCCCAGTACGTGGAGAGAATGCATTACATTTTACAGGCAACTGATACTGGGGCAGATAAAACATAATGTGTGAATCTCCTGATAGCTTGTGAACCTGTAGCTTCTTCAGTTATCAGGAGCGTAACATTCCCTGAGACACCAGGTACAAAAACCTTTCAAGAGTTAATGGACTTAGTTAATGAATATTATGACCCCAAGCTTCCTCTAATTTGAGATCAGTTTTACTTGGTAATGTAAGAACCAGGGGAACATGTATGAGGATTTTTGACGAGGTTAAGACAATTTGCAGAGACATGTTACATTCGTTTAACACTTAACGAGGTGCTGAGAGACCGTTTGGTATGTGGAATTAATGATGTAACCATGCAAAAGTGCCTACCAGCTTAAACCCTACTGGACTTCAAACAGGCACTACAACCGGCTTTATCTTTGGAAAATACAGCAAGTGGAACATGTGTTGCAGGGTATTCTGACGGAAGTGGACATCCTTGACAGTCCGACTGAATTTGGGGGACACCACTTGAGGGCAGGCAATTTGGAGGGTTTGAGCTATAGGGAGAGGCTGAACAGGCTGGGGCTGTTTTCCCTGGAGCGTCGGAGGCTGAGGGGTGACCTTATAGAGGTTTACAAAATGATGAGGGGTGTGGATAGGGTAAATAGGCAAAGTCTTTTCCCTGGGGTCGGGGAGTCCAGAACTAGAGGGGCATAGGTTTAGGGTGAGAGGGGAAAGATATAAAAGAGACCTAAGAGGCAACGTTTTCACACAGAGGATGGTACGTGTAAGGAATGAGCTGCCAGAGGAAGTGGTGGAGGCTGGTACAATTGCAACATTTAAGAGGCATTTGGATGGGTATATGAATAGGAAGGGTTTGGAGGGATATGGGCTTGGTGCTGCCAGGTGGGACTAGATTGGGTTGGGATATCTGGTCGGCATGGACAGGTTGGACCGAAGGGTCTGTTTCCATGCTGTACATCTCTATGACTCTATAATTGCATAGCCTCAGTCAGGACATGTCCTGAACAGAAGGACTCGAGGTCACTCGCAGCAAAACTCCAAAACAAAGCCAAGCCTCAGCAAAATGGTTAAAAGTTTCTTCAGGATCTGGGCTGAAAAGCCATTGTAGTTGCTGCCAGTGTGAAGTCCTAATTAAATACCCGGAGGTTTTTCAGGAAGGTCGAGGGACTATCACAGGGGTTGAGGCCACCTTGCATTTCGACCAGGAAGCAATCCCATGATTCTGTAAGGCACACCCAGAGCCATTTGCCTTACGGGCAAAAGTAGAGGCAGGAATCAGGAGGCTGGAAAACAAAGGAATCATCAAACCAGTCCAGAGTGTGGAATGGGCAGCACCGATCATACCGATTGTGAAGCCCGGCGGCTCGATTTGCCTTGTGGGGATTTTAAACAAACAGTAAACTGCTTTCTGCAGCTGGTTAATACCCAAAACAAAACGACCAGTTCTCCCTCATATCAATTGAAAATGACAATGAAGGACAACAATTCAACTGGGATAACATTACCATACTGGGACAGGCCAAACAAAGACAAGCTCAGGAATCCCTGGAGGCCTGGTATTCATTCATTGGTTCCATTAACAAACATGTTGAAATAGACCCCATGAACAGACTACTTCTGTACAAAACCAGAAGTAGAACCACCCGACACAACAGACAGAACCATCTGAGTTCGGGGCAGATCACAATGACACTGTTTCATCCAGTGGCAACACAGCACTGAAACTGTCACCCAGGAGGAGATGAAACGTGTGCAAGAAAATCAACCAGCTCAGTGAACTGACAAACAATGTCCGCCACAACCCGAGCTACAGATCTTCACTAAAATCAAATACTAAGTGTGTATAACTACAAGTTGAAACACCATCTGGGAAGCCAAGTAGTGAACGTGGACACATTGAGCCATCTTCAGTTGGCAGATACACCTCCGGTGGTACCACCACTGGAAGAGTCCGTAATGGTTTTAGATTTTCTGGGCACACTTCCAGGCACGGCTGACAATATCAGACTTTGGATGCAGAATGATCCAGTCCTGGCAAAACTGAAACAGCTGATGGTGATGGGGAAACCAAAGAGCCATCACAACCAGAATTGAAATCTTTTAGACCCAGAGAGACCAGATCACTGTAGAGGATGTCATATTGTTATAGGGAGCAAGAATGATTGTCCTGAGTAAAGATCGCTGCCAGACACTGGCTGAACTCCACCAGGGTCATCCAGAGGTTTCCAAAATGAAGGTGTTGGTGAGAAGTTAGGTCTGTTAGCCAGGATTGGATGAAGACATTGCTGCATTGGTGGGGCAGTGCCCGGAGTACCAACAGCAGCTCCCCCACGTTCACAGGAACAGTCAGGTAAACTCTGGACTAGGTTACACGTCGGCTATGCAGATCCGTTCATGGACTCAGTGTTTGGAGTTCATTCGTCAAACACAGGGCCGATGAGTAGAAAATCTGCATCTTTTGCAATAGATGGACTTCTGGAAATATTGGTCACAGATAACAGGCATTATCTGTCAGCAGAGAATCTGAATCCTACGGTCAAATGGTATTTGAGATATAAGGTCAGCTCCATGCTATCCATTATCCAATGGTGTGGCAGAAAGAGAGTCAAAACGTTGAAGGCAGGCTTAAAGAAACAGCCTACAGCTTCACTAGATATCAAACTGTCCCAGTTCCTATTGGATTATAAGACCACCCCTCCTGCAACTACAGGGATTGTTCCAGCTGAGTTCACTCATGGAGAGAAGTCTCCGCAACAGGTTAAATCCAATCTTCCCAGACCTCGGGCGTGGGGTGGATGAAATGGAATCAGGAATGACAATGTCAGACACAAGACTCCACTAACTAAGAGAGACACTTTACTTCAGGGGATGAAGTCTGGTGTAGGAACCAGGGGAATGGCCCTGCATGGGCAAGAAGCATGGTTGAAGTGAGGTCAGGTCCAGGTCCAGTGACGTATGATGTTCAAGTAGATGCAATGGTCCTGAACAAGGACATGGACAATATGAAAGGTGCAAACTCGCAAACAGTGTGGAAGCAAAACATGTCTGGCTCCTCGACAACCTTTCTCATTGTTCCGCTATCAGTAGGCTTTCCCTCTCCATCAAGTGTTGAAGATTCCAAGGTGGACACGGTGAATGTCACTGCCTTGATACCTTTGCCGCCTGAAGAAGAGGATGAATTTCTTCGAAGACTCTCCAGGTGCAGGAGGTGAACTACTGTGTGTTACACACCACTCGTATCAGAGGCAGAGTTGGAGGAACCTGACCCGGGCTACAAAAAAAGAACTGGCCTATGTCTTAGACTCAGAGGGGGAAGGATGTAGGGATTGTAATGACGTCAGCCAGGTAGACCTCAGAGAATATGAGTTCCCTGATTGTGGCTGTTAATCTGATCCAATCAGGGAGCCCTGGCTGACACATAAGAACAGGAGTATCAGACATCCTGTTCACTCTGAGAGCTGGCTCAGAGGGAGCTGGGTCTGTGTCAAGAACTCTCGATGTGTGAGTAAAGGGGGACTTAGTGATGGGATACCGGCCTCTGTGGAGTCATTTCACTGACACTGCATGGACTGCAACTGTAAAAGGAGCAGTGCATTCCAGTTAGCTTCTCAATTAAAGATAGACAACAAACAAATTCTTGTTGATAATGTTCACAGGCCATGAATGAATAAACAAAAAGAGAGAATTTTAGCTATGAGGAATGATTCAGTAGGCTGCAGTCCGACTCTATGGAACAAAGGAGGTTAACAGAAAATTAGTTTGCGATCTACAAAAGAAGGTCCTACATCCCTTATCACATACTAAGGGACACAGATTCACAGTAATGAATTGTGATTTTTAAGTATCAGATGAGTTGAGTACTGTAATCCTTCAATGATATTATCAAGCGACTTCAGTGTGAAAATCTGGAGCAGGACAACAAAACTTCTCGTGATGTTTTATAAATCTGGCTCTAAATCATTTTGAGACAGAAGGGATAAAGTCAGTCTCCTGGGTGACCAAGTAGCGTAATGTGCTGGAATATTATTCTGGCAGATATCTGTAGGTTTTGGGCTCAACTCCAATTATGACAGATGGGTTTATGGTCTGCTCATCATTGCTCCCTCACTGAAGGCTGTTCAGGGTCACAAAACAACAAAGTTAGGCTACTCCAACCCAAATCCCACTGGATACAGGTTCACAAGCTCAAACAGCATCAACACTCAAGGAGCAAGAGCAGGAATTGAACATATGGTCTTTAGAGTCTGCTCTGATATTTTTCATGATCATAACTGACCGTATGCAGATACGATGGATCAAATTGCCTCTTTCTGTTCTGTAACAATTCTAATTCTGCAATCTTTGATTTTAACTCTATTTTCCTGTCAATTTCCCATTTCCTATCATTCCTTAAGATGCCAAAAATCTGTCCATCCCAACATTGAATGTATTCAATGATGGTGCATTGAAAATGATTGGGATAGAGAATTCCACAGATTTACAACCCTCTGAATGAAGCAATTTCTCATCATCTCAGTCCTAGATTATCATTTATCCTGTGAATGTGCCCTCACATTTTAGATTTCTGAGCCACTGGAAACATCTCTCAACATCTACTCTATCAGCCCCTTCAGAATCTCGTTTGTCTCACGGGGATCACATCTCACTCTTGGGGTGACAAGGAACATTCATGCTGCACACATGACAAGTGGTTACCATCTCCAACAAGAGAGAATCAACCCATCACCCTTGACCTTCAAAGACAGTACCTCACTGTCAACATCCTCAGGGTTACCACTGACCAAAACTTAACTGCACTAACCACATAAATGCTGTGGCTACATGAGCAGGTCAGTGGCTAGGAATCCTGGATTCCCTGTCATGAGTGTTTGATGGGGACAGTTTAAAGACAGCTTTAATCTGTATCTAACCCCTATGCTGTCGCTGGCTGTAGAATGTTTGGGGACAGAGTGAAGGTATCTTTATTCTACATCCTGAGCTGTCCCTTCCTTGAGTTTGTTGACAAGCCAATACAGAAGAAGCTTAATTCTGCACCTGACTGTGCTGTACAAGAGAATGCATGATGAGGAATTAATGTGTGGAATGTGAATTGCTTTATTCTTCAGCAATAACATGCCACCTTGACATCTTCAAAAGTTTTTTTAAAAAAAACACAACTTACTGAAAACAAAGGGTTAGGTGAACAATGGAATGGAGATACAGACTGTGGTATTATGCTGATATTTTTTATTTTCAAGAGAATAGAAGATGTTTTATCTTTAAATAATTTATGATATACTTGAATGACAGTCCTGAACTCAGGGTCCTGACTTAGAACAACTGCCATTCTGAACTAGAATTGACTGTTTATGTGATTTCTCCCCAGTATCAGTTCCATCTGTCTCACTCTCATGCAGAGATAAAAGACCCTACATTGCCCTAGTCCATGACACTATTGTTTAGAATGGAAGACTTGCCTTAAGCACCTTTCATGGCTACAAGGCATCTCTAAGAGTACACAGAAAGCTCTCATAAACAGTAACATGAAATAGCCAGCTAATCTAAAAGGGATCTAAGGGGCAACTTTTTCACATAGAGGGTGGTACATGTATGGAATGACCCGCCAGAGGAAGTGGTGGAGGCTGGTACAATTATAGCATCTAAAAGGCATATGGATGGGTACATGTATATGAAGGGTTTAGAGAGACATAGGCAAAGTGCTGGCAAATGGGGCTAGATTAGATTAGGATATCCGGTCAGCATGGACGAGTTGGACCAAAGGGTCTGTTTCCGTGCTGTAAATCTCTATGACTCTAAGTGATTTACATTGGCTAGGTCACCCTTGTTCTTCAAAACTGTGCCAAGCTCTCTTTTACACCTGCCTGAGGGTTGCAGATAGGATCTTAATTTTATTAACTTCTCCACAAGACACAATTGCTCAATGCACTGGAGTACCAGCCTCAAAGTTATGCGCTTGAATCCTGGAGTGGAACCTGCAACCAGTATCTTCTGACTCAGAGGGGCAAGTAAACTACCAACTGAGCCACAACCAGCACATCAAGAAGGTTTAGTCGTACAATGCTTTACTATTACATTCAAAATTGGGAGAACACGAGTTCAAATCCGACTGAGACCTGGAAAATGAATTGTTTAGAAATCAGTCGGTGAAAGCTGTTACCAGTAAAATTGGCCACAAAGTATTAGATCATTATATCTGGGAATCTGATTGGATCATTAATTTTCTTTTACTCACTCACGGGTTGTAGGGAATGGTAGCTGGTGAGCATTTTTACCTTGTTGAATTGCTGCAGTCCATGTACTGTAGATTCACTCATAATGTCATTAGGAAGGGATTTCCAGGAAATCAGTGACACTGAAAGAAGGGTGAAATATGGTGGGCGGCACAGTGGTTAGCACTGCTGCCTCACAGCGCCAGAGACCCGGGTTCAATTCCCGCCTCAGGCGACTGACTGTGTGGAGTTTGCACATTCTCCCTGTGTCTGCGTGGGTTTCCCCCGGGTGCTCCGGTTTCCTCCCACAGTCCAAAGATGTGCAGGTCAGGTGAATTGGCCATGCTAAATTGCCTGTAGTGTTAGGTAAGGGGTAAATGTAGGGGTATGGGTATGGGTGGGTTGTGCTTCGGCGGGACGGTGTGGACTTGTTGGGCCGAAGGGCCTGTTTCCACACTGTAAGTAATCTAATCTAATTTCCAAGTCAGGATGGTGAGTGGTTTGGAGGGGAACTTGCTGGTGGTGGTGTTCCCATGTATCTGCTGCCCTTGTCTTTCAGACTGCAGGTTTGAAATGTGGGAGCATTGATTGCCAAAGACGTTCATGTCATGGACGGTACACACTGTTCCCACTGTGCATCAGTAGTGAAAACAGTGACTGTCAAAGGTATTGGATATGGTGCTAATCATGTGGGCTGTTTTGCCTGGATGGTGTTGAGCTTCTTCAGTGTTGTTGGAGCTGCACCTATCCAGGCAAGTGGGGAGTATTCCATCACACTCCTGACTTGTGTCTTGGTGGACAGGCTTTGGGAAGTCAGAAGGCGAGTTACTCACCACAGAGTTCTCAGTCTCTGACCTTGTCTTGCTGCCACAGTACTTAGATGGTTCGTCCAGTTCAGCTACTAATGAATGGTGACTGTGCACCCACTACCTGCCAGAAAGCTGATAGTAGAGAATTCAGCAATGGGGTTGCCATTTAATGTCAAGGTGTGATAGTTAGATTCTCTCTTGATGGAAATGGTGATTGCCTGACAGTGGTATGCCACAAATTTTACTTGTCACTTATCAGCCCAAATCTGGATGCTGTCCAGTTCTTGTTACATTTGTAAATGGGCGCTTTAGTATCTGAGAAGTCAAAAATGGTGATGAACATTGTGCAATCATTAATGAACATCTTACCTGACCTTATTGTAGATGGAATAAGGAGTAAGGATGGTTGAGTCTAGGACATTACCCTGAGGAACTCCTTGGGTAGAGAAGTCCTGGAGCTGAGATGACTGACCTCCACAGCCACAGCCATCTTCTTTTGGGCTAGGTTTGCACATTTGGACAGAAACAACTTATTGAAACAGTCACTGAAGTGCATTTTGGATGCATGAGACGTCTAAAAGGATCCTTCCAGTCAGCGTTTTTAACAAATCACTCTTGGCGTTACCAAACACTGTCCAAGACTTAGGTGGCTGATCCCTAGACAACTAGCATAGCAAATAGTGCAGCATGGAAGTCATAAAAGTGAGTGCAAACGCAGTGTTGGAGAGTGGTGTGCTTAAAGCAGACTGATGTGTGGCCCACTTGTAGTTTAGGAATGTAAAAGGCTCCAATCCTCTTGGAGAAAGGTCTAAACAGACCCCTCCTCTAATTCTTGTGCCGTTTGGCTACGGGAGATACTCTGTGCCATAGTTCTTAAGGGCAGCCTAGCATGTCACGCTGGCAAAGCTGCTAAATCTGTGATGGGATTTGTGTTGTGTTCTGGTTGCATGGCTTAGCTGTGATTTGGCCACATGTTTCATCTCCTTTTTAATATTCATACTAAAATGGGTCAAAAGATAACAGATAAATGTCTAATTGCATTTATTGAGATCAGAATGAAAGTGGAAAATTCAGGAATTATACAGCAGGGCTGTCAGCATCTGACAGAAACAACAGAGGTTAATGGCTGTGATGGTACCTTAAATATTAATAACTTTATCTTTGAATAAAGAAGAGATTTGACAGAGTGATACAACACAGCAACACAAAAGAAAAAAACAACATGCCTTCAGCATGGATTAAGAAATACTGCCACTAGCAAAGAAACTTCATAAAAGCTCCAGGAAACTCAACCTTTTCATGTGTCTCTACTCATGACCCTTTAGGATCACAGTTGCCAAGTTCAAAGAATTGAGAGAGTCACTTTATTGATGCTTCTGTTCTAACTCCCTTACTTCTTGCTGAGGGGCAATTCAGAGGGCAGCCTGTGGTGCCCTTCTCAGGAGCCATTATATTTATATAGTGAGGCTCGCTCTGTAACTCTGAAGAATATTGTGACCTTGTTCTGCTAGTTGTCATCTGACAGCTCGACATTCTCACGGTTCGCAGCAGAGGTCACCAGATCAGAAGTGGTGACAGCATCTCATGTTTCTCTTCCAGCCATTGCTCTGTCTGTACTGTCTCAGGATCAAAAGGTTGCAGGTTCAAGTCTCAATCCAGAGTCATTCCTGAAGAAGGGCCTGTGCCCGAAACGTCGAATCTCCTGTTCCCTGGATGCTGCCTGACCCGCTGTGCTGTTCCAGCAATAAAGTTTCAACCTCAATCCAGAGTCATCCCCAGTGCAGGACCAAGGCAAAGCTGCACTTTCAGAGATACCATCTTTCAGATAAGACGTTAAACTGAGCCCTCTCAGATGAATGCAAATGCCTGCATGGCACAAGAGGCACTAAGGTATTCCCAGTATTTATGTCCAATACTTATCCTTCAATCAGCATCACTAAATAAAACCTGGTCTAGTCATTTCTACCATATTGGTTGTGGAACTATGTGTGTGCAAACGGTGACAATCAGTCTTTTATGTTTCAGTTTTACATTCAGCCAGTGGGATGCGGTTTCCCTCCATTACAGCAACTTGCTTTAAAAATACTGATGTGGATTGGTACATCCAGTGGTCACATGAGACATTGGACAGCACTGAATTTTCAAATGCCTGCAGACCTGGCACTTCAAGCATGTACTACTGCAGGTAAAACAAGTGATAACAGGGGTGCTTTTCAGGAATGCAAAAACAGACAGGCACATCCATATTCCTCCTCAGTTTCCAAAAATAAGGATAAACTTGAAATTACAGTCATTGGAATCAGAGAGTCATACAGCATGGAAACACACCCTTCACTTCAACTGATTCGTGCCAACCATGCTCCCAAACTAAACTAGTCCCACTTGCTTGCGTTTGGCCCATTTCCCTCCAACCTTTCGTACCCATGTACTTATCCAAAAGTCTTTTAAATCTTGTAACCATACCCGCATCTGCCACTTCCTCTGGAAGTTCATTCCATATATGAACCGCTGTCTACATAAAAAAGTTGCCCCTCATGTCCTTTTTAAATCTTTCTCCTCTCATCTTAAAAAAAACATAGCTTCTAGTTTTGAACTCCCCTATCCTAGGAAAAGACCCTTGCTATTCACCTGATCTATGTCCCTCACGGATTTTATAAACCTCTATAAGGTCACCCCTCAACCTCCTATGCTCCAATGAAAAAAGTTCCACCCTATCCAGTGTATCTTTATAACTCAAACCCTCCATTCCTGGCAACATCCTGGTAAATCTTTTCTGAATCCTCTCCAATTTAATAATATCCCTTCTATAG
This sequence comes from Chiloscyllium plagiosum, assembly GCF_037043375.1. Classification (NCBI taxonomy): domain Eukaryota; kingdom Metazoa; phylum Chordata; class Chondrichthyes; order Orectolobiformes; family Hemiscylliidae; genus Chiloscyllium; species Chiloscyllium plagiosum. Next base: position 3,983,105 of record NW_028270155.1, read on the forward strand.
CAGGGTGACTAGAACTGTACACGTTACTCTAGAAGAGGCCTCACCAAAGTCCCATATAACATCAACATGACCTCCCAACTTCTACACTCAAACATCTGAGCAATGAAGGCATGGCAGCCAGTCTGAACACAGCAAACTCCCACAATTATTTATGATATAAATGAATAATGCATCATTCCACACAATGCTGGTGGAAAGATAAACATTAGCGGGGCATCCGAGGGAACACCCCTGCTAATCTTTAAAATAATGCTATACGATCTTTTAAATCCACTTTAGAGTTGCAAACAAAGCAACATATTTTTTGAAAATTTAGACAGACACATGAGCAGGTAGGTAATCAAGGGACATGGACCATCTGCAGGCAGGTGGGATTAGTTTGGAATGCATCATGGTCAGCACTGACATACTGGGCTAATGGGCCTGTCCCTGTGTTGTACTGTTCTATGAAAGACAGCTCCTCGAACAAGGCAAAACTCTCTCAGTCCTTCTGGATAATCTAAGATGGAGGACAGGAAGAAGTTGTGGCTGTAAGAACTACTCCTTTTGTTGAGGTATTCTTAGGTGTTGGAGCTGATTTCCTCAAATTCCAGGAGCAGTAATTACCATTTTATAAGCTGTTGTGTTGTTTTGGAACTTTGGGGAAAAAAAATCAAAATAACAGCACTTTAAAAAAGGAGGAAGAGACAAAGGAAGGGACCACATGGTCAGTGAGAGAGAGAAGGAAACCTACATTGCTATCTTGACACAGCACTGAATCTGCACAGCTACTGCCTTTGCTGTTTGGGTTCAAGTATCTCTGGACATTGGAGTGCATCTAAGAAAAATTAACAAAGCAAAATTCACAGCTAACCTTGGTGGAACCTGTGTGGGAGTGATCACAGCACAGGAGCAGACAAATGCATAGTTTTTAAGTGTAACCTTGCAGTCTTTTTTTAACAGTGAATAGAATGGGTTCTTTTTGGTTATATGTTATATTGAGATCTGTCTCTTGATTAAAATTTAAAAATATAAAACATAGGTAATATGTTAGCCTGGAGCAGTGTTTTTTCTGTAGATTGTTAAGGTGCCAAGGTGGCCTTTAGTACAGTTATGTGCTCTTCCTCTCGAATGTGGGAGATTAGGGAGCTTTTTCATGTTTTGATGATCATGTCTACAGTAAGTGTGTTCAGTTATTAATCCAATCAGATTGCATGGATTGGTTGGAGTGGCAGTTAGAGGCAATGTGGAATTACAGGAGCTAGGGGGTGTTATAGGAAGGGAGAAAAGCTGCAGATACAGTCAGGTAGATGGGTTACCACCAGGAAAGGTAGGAGGGAGAGGCAGGTAGTGCAGGAGTCTCCTGTGGCTATCCCCATCTCAAACAAGTATGCTGTTTTGGAAAATGTCAGGGTGATGGGCTCTCAGGGGAATGTAGCATGAACAGCCAAGTTTCTGGTACTGAGACTAGCTCAAATGTAATGAGGGGTATACCAGGTTCCAAGTGATCGATTGTGATAGGGGACTCTCTAGTCACGGGCACAGAGATATGATTCTGTGGCCAGCAGTGAGACATCAGAAAGGTGTGTTGCCTCCCTGACACCAGGATCAAGGATATCTCAGAAAGAGTGCAGAAAGGGACAGGAGGAGGATGGTGCACACATTGGAGCTAACGACATAGGAAGGAAAAAGGATGAGATTCTGAAGGGAGAATATAGGAAGTTAGGCAGGAATTTAAAAAGGAGGGCCTCAAGGGTAGTAATATCTGGATTACTCCCAGTGCACAAGCTAGTGAGGGTAGGAATAGGAGGATAGAGCAGATTAAGACATGGCTGAGGAGCTGGTACAGGGGAGAAAGGTTCACATTTTTGTATCATTGGAATCTCTTCTGCGGTAGAAGTGACCTGTATAAGAAGGATGGATTGCACCTGAATTGGAATGGGACTAATATCATGGCAGGGAGATTTGCTGGAGCTGTTGGGGAGGATTAAAACTAATAAGGTGGGGGGGCGGGTGGGACCCAGGGAGATAGTGAGAAAAGAGATCAGTCTGATACTGGTACAGTTAAGCAAAACAGCAAGTCAAACAGTCAAACCAAAGAATGAGGTAAATTAAATTGCATTTATTTCAATGCAAGAGGTCTAACAGGGAAGGCAGGTGAACTCAGGGCATGGTTAGGAACATGGAACTGGGCTATCACAGCAATTACACGGATGGACAGGACTGGCAGCTTAATGTTCCAGGACACAAATGCTATAGGAAGGATAGAAAGGGAGGCAAAAGAGGAGGGGGTGTGGTGTTTTTATAAGGAATAACATTACGGCTGTACACAGGTATGATATTCCTGGGTATGCATCCAGGAATGTTATTTGGATGGAACTGAGAAATAAGAAAGGGACGATTACCTTATTGGGATTCCACTACAGAACCCAACCCCCATCCCCCGCCCCAACCCCCAATAGTCAGCTGAAAATTGAGAAACAAATTTCTAAGAAGACCTCAGTTTAAAAAAAAAGGAAATTGAAGGGAAAGTTAGAACAAGAGAAGTCAAGAAAGACAACTGTATTAATGAGGCAGAAAACTCGGAAAGGCATCATGCTGTAAGGTTGAGTGAAATAAGGGTTGATGGGAAGGGTGAGAGCAGTAACAAATTAAAAATACTATACATGAATGCACGAAGCATTAAAAATAAGATGGATGAGCTTGAGGCTCTTTTGGAAATTGGCAGATACGATATTGTGGGGATAACTGAGGCTTCAAGTGGACAGGGCCTGGGAAATGAATATTCAAGGCTACACATGCTATCGTAAGGACAGACTGATGGGCAGAGGGGGTGGGGTGGCCTTGTTAGTAAGGGATGATATTCAGTCCCTTGCGCAGGGGGACCTAGAGTCAGGAGATGTAGAGTCAGTGTGGATAGAGCTTCGAAATACCAAGGGTAAAAAGACTCTCTTGGGAGTCATCTACAGGCCCCCAAACAGTAGTCTGGATGTCGGATGTAAGTTGAATCAGGAGCTGAAATTGGCCTGTCGCAAAGATATCACTACAGTTATTATGGGGGATTTTAACATGCAGGTAGACTGGGAGAATCAGGATGGTATTGGGCCACAAGAAAGAGACTTTGTGGAGTGCCTCAGAGATGGATTCTTAGAACAGCTGGTGCTGGAGCCGACCAGGGAGAAGGCAATTCTGGATCTGGTATTGTGTAACGAACCAGAATTGGTCAGAGACCTCGAAGTGAAGGAGCCATTGGGAAGTAGTGACCATAATACAATAAGCTTCAATCTGCAATGTGAGAGGGAGAGGGTACAGTCGGAAGTGACAGTACTTCTGTTGAATAAAGGGAATTATGGAGCTATGAGGGAGGAGCTGGCCAAAGTTCAATGGTGCAATACCTTAGCAGGGATGACCGTGGAGGAACAATGGCAGATATTTCTGTGTATAATGCAGAAGTTGCAGGATCAGTTCATTCCTAAAAGGAAGAAAGATCCCAGGAGGAGGCATGGGCGGCCGTGGCTGACGAGGGAAGTAAAGAAACATATAAAGTTAAAAGAGAAAAAGTATAACATAGCTAAGTGGGAAAACTGAGGACTTGGAAGCTTTTAAAGAGCAACAGAGGATTACTAAGAAGGAAATACGCAGAGGAAAAATGAGGTACGCAGGTAAACTGGCCAAGAATATTAAGGAGGATAGTAAAAGCTTTTTTAGGTATGTGCAAGGCAAAAAAATGGTTAGGACAAAAATTGGGCCCTTGAAGACAGAAACAGGGGAATATGTTACTAGGAACAAAGAAATGGCAGAGGAATTAAATGGGTACTTCAGATCTGTGTTCACTTGGGAAGACACAAGCAATCTCCCTGAGGTAACAGTGGCTGAAGGACCTGAATTTAAGGGAATTTATATTTGCCAGGATTTGGTGTTGGAGAAGCTGTTAGGTCTGAAGGTTGATAAGTCTCCGGGGCCTGATGGTCTGCATCCCAGGGTACTGAAGGAGGTGGCTCGGGAAATCGTGGATGCATTGGTGATTATTTTCCAGAGTTCAATAGATTCGGGGTCGGTTCCTGAGGATTGGAGGGTGGCTAATGTTATACCACTTTTTAAGAAAGGTGGGAGAGAGAAAGCAGGTAATTATAGACCAGTTAGTCTGATCTCAGTGGTGGGAAAGATGCTGGAGTCTATTATAAAGGATGAAATTACTGCACATCTGGATAGTAGTAACAAGATAGGACAGAGTCAGCATGGATTTATGAAGGGGAAATCATGCTTGACTAATCTTCTTGAATTTTTTGAGGATGTAACTATGAAGTTGGATGAGGGAAATCCAGTAGATGTCGTGTACCTGGACTTTCAGAAAGCTTTTGATAAAGTCCCACACAGGAGGTTAGTGAGTAAAATTAGGGTGCATGGTATTGGGGGCAAAGTACTAGATTGGATTGAAAATTGGTTGGCTGATAGGAAACAAAGGGTAGTGATAAGCGGCTCCATTTCGGAATGGCAGGCAGTGACCAGTGGGGTACCGCAGGGATCCGTGCTGGGACCACAGCTTTTTACAATATATGTTAATGATATAGAAGATGGTATCAGCAATAACATTAGCAAATTTGCTGATGATACAAAGCTGGGTGGCAGGATGAAAAGTGATGAGGATGTTAGGAGGTTACAGGGTGACCTGGACAAGTTAGGTGAGTGGGCAGATGCATGGCAGATGCAGTTTAATGTGGATAAATGTATGGTTATCCACTTTGGTAGCAAGAACAGGAAGGCAGACTACTACCTCAATGGAATCAATTTATGTAAAGGGGCAGTACAGAGAGATCTGGGTGTTCTTGTACACCAGTCAATGAAGGCAAGCATGCAGGTACAGCAGGTAGTGAAGAAGGCTAATAGCATGCTGGCCTTCATAACAAGAGGAATTGAGTATAGAAGCAAAGAGGTGCTTCTGCAGCTGTACAGGGCCCTGGTGAGACCACGGCTGGAGTATTGTGTGCAGTTCTGGTCTCCAAATTTGAGAAAAGACATTCTGGCTATTGAGGGAGTGCAGCGTAGGTTCACGAGGTCAATTCCTGGAATGGCAGGATTACCTTACACTGAAAGACTGAAGCGACTGGGCTTGTATACCCTTGAGTTTCGAAGATTGAGAGGGGATCTGATTGAGACGTATAAGATTATGAAAGGATTGGACACTCTGGCAGTAGGAAACATATTTCCACTGATGGGTGAGTGCCGAACCAGAGGACACAGCTTAAAAATACGGGGTAGACCATTTAGGACAGAGATGAGGAGAAACTTCTTCACCCAGAGAGTGGTGGCTGTGTGGAATGCTCTGCCCCAGAGGGCAGTGGAGGCCCACACTCTGGATTCATTTAAGAAGGAGTTGGATAGAGCTCTCAAAGATAGTGGAATCAAGGGTTATGGAGATAAGGCAGGAACAGGATACTGATTAGGAATGATCAGCCATGATTATATTGAATGGTGGGGCAGGCTCGAAGGGCTGAATGGCCTACTCCTGCACCTATTGTCTATTGTCTATTATCTATAAGAATAATAGGGTAGTTATGGCAGGGGATTTAACTTTCCAAACATTGACTGAGACGGCCATAGTATTAAGGGTTTAGATGGAGAGAAATTATTTAAGTGTGCACAAGCAAACTTTCTGATTCAGTATGTGGATGTACCTACTAGAGATGGTGCAAACCTTGACCTACTCTGGGGCGGCAAGGTGGCTCAGTGGTTAGTACTGCTGCCTTACAGCACCAGGGTCCCAGGTTTGATTCCAGCCTCGGGCGAATGTCTGTGTGGAGTTTGCACATTCTCCCTGTGTCTGCGTGGGTTTCCTCCCACAGTCTAAAGACATGCAGGGCAGGTGAATTGGCCAAGCTAAATTGCCCATAGTGTTAGGTGCATTAGTCAGAGGGAAATGGGTCTGTGTGGGTTACTCTTTGGAGGGTCGGTGTGGACTTGTTGGGCCGAAGGGCCTGTTTCCACACTGTAGGGAATCTAATCTAAAATAAGGCAGGGCAGGTGACTAAGTGTCAAGGGGGAGCACTTTGGGGCCAGCGACCATATTCTATTAGCTTTAAAATAGTGATGGAAAAGGATAGACCAGATCTAAAAGTTACATTTCTAAATTGGAGGAAGGCCAATTTTGACAGTATCAGGCAAGAACTTTCAAAAATTAATTGGTGCAGATGTTCGCTGGTATAAGGATAGCTGGAAAATGGGAAGCCTTTAAAAATGAGATAACAAGAGTCCAGAGACGATATGTTCCTGTTAGGGTGAAACGCAAGGCTGATAGGTGTAGGAATGCTGCATGACCTGAGAAATGGATGCTGCCTGACCTGCTGCGCTTTTCCAGCAACACATTTTCAGCTCTGATCTCCAGCATCTGCAGACCTCACTTTCTCCCCTGAGAAATGGAGATTTTGGTTCAGATAAAGAAGGAAGCGTATGTCAGATATAGACAGCAGAGATTAGTGAATCGTTAGAAGAGTAAAAAGGCAGGAGGAATATACTTAAAAGGGAAATCAGGAGGGCAAAAAGGGGTATGAGATTGCTTTGGCAAATAGAGTTAAGGAGAATCCAAAGAGATTTTATAAATACAATAAGGACAAAAGGTAACTCCGAAGAGAATAGGACCTCTCAAAGATCAGCAAGGCAGCCTATGTATAGAACCACAGGAAATGGAGATACTAAATGAGTATTTTGCATCAGTGTTTACTGTGGAGAACGACATGGAAGATGCAGAATGTTGGGAAATAGATGATGACATCTTGACAAATGTCCCTATTAGAGAGGAGAAAGTGCCGGCCTTCCTCCAATTTAGAAATTTAACTTTTAGATCTGGTCTATCCTTTTCCATCACTATTTTAAAGCTAATAGAATATGGTCACTGGCTCCAAAGTGCTCCCCCATTGACACTTAATCACCTGCCCTGTCTTAAAATGCATAAATTCCCAGGACCTGATTAGGTGTACCCCAGAACTCTGTAGGAAGCTAGGGAAGTGATTGCTGAGTCCATTGCTGAGATATTTGTATGATCGATAGCCACAAGTGAGGTGTTGGAAGACTGGAGGTTGGCTAACGTGGTGCCACTATTTAAGAATGGTGGTAAGGAAAAGCCAGGGGACTATAGGCGGTGAGCCTGATATCGGTGGTGGGCAAGTTGTTGGAGGCAATCCTGAACGACAGGATTTACATGCATTTGGAAAGGCAAGGACTGAATAGGGATAGTTAGCATGGCTTTGTGCATGGGAGGTCATGTCTCACTAACTTGATTGGCTTTTTTGAAAAAGCAACAAAGAGGATTGATGAGGGCAGAGCAGTGGAGATACTCCAAATGGACTTCAGTAAGGTGTTTGACAAGGTTCCTCACAGTAGACTGGTTAGCAAGGTTAGATCACATGGAATACAGGGAGAACTAGCCATTTAGATACAGAACTGGCTCAAAGGTAGAAGACAGAGGGTGTGGTGGAGGGTTGTTTTTCAGACTGGAGGCCTGTGACCAGTGGAGCGCCACAAGGATCGGTGCTGGGTCCACTGCTTTTCTTCATTTATATAAATGATTTGGATGTGAGTATAAGAGGTATAGTTAGTAAGTTTGCAGATGACACCAAAATTGGATGTGTAGTGGACAGCGAAGAATGTTACATCAGAGTACAACGGGATCTTGATCAGATGGGCCAATGGGCTGAGGAGTGGCAGATGGAGCTTAATTTAGATAAATGTGAGATGCTGCATTTTGGAAAGGCAATTCAGTGCAGGGCTTAGAGTGTTACTGAATAAAAAGACCTTGGAGTGCAGGTTCACAGTTCCTTGAAAATGGAATCTCAGGTAGATAGAATTGTGAAGAACATAGAACATAGAAAAATACAGTGCAGTACAGGTCCTTCGGCCCTCGATGTTGCGCCGATCCAAGCCCACCTAACCTACACTAGCCCACTATCCTCCATATGCCTATCCAATGCCCGTTTAAATGCCCATAAAGTGGGAGAGTCCACCACTGCCACTGGCAGGGCATTCCATGAACTCACGACTCGCTGAGTAAAGAACCTATCCCTAACATCTGTCCTATACCTACCACCTCTTAATTTAAAGCTATGCCCCCTCGTAATAGCTGACTCCATACGTGGAAAAAGGTTCTCACGGTCAACCCTATCTAAACCCCTAATCATCTTGTACACCTCTATCAAGTCACCCCTAAACCTTCTTTTCTCCAATGAAAACAACCCCAAGTGCCTCAGCCTTTCCTCATACGATCTTCCTACCATACCAGGCAACATCCTGGTAAACCTCCTCTGCACCCTTTCCAGTGCCTCCACATCCTTCCTATAGTATGGCAACCAAAACTGCACACAATACTCCAGATGCGGCCGCACCAGAGTCTTATACAACTGCAACATGACCTCAGGGCTCCGGAACTCAATTCCTCTACCAATAAAAGCCAATACGCCATATGCCTTCATTACTGCACTATTTACCTGGGTGGCATCTTTCAGAGATCTGTATATATGGACACCAAGATCCCTCTGCTCATCCACACTACCAAGTATCCGACCATTAGCCCAGTACCCCATCTTTTTGTTACTCTTACCAAAGTGAATCACTTCACGCTTACCTACATTGAACTCCATTTGCCACCTTTCTGCCCAGCTCTGCAACTTATCTATATCCCGCTGTAACCTGACACATCCTTCCGCACTGTCAACAACTCCACCCACTTTCGTATCATCCGCAAACTTGCTCACCCAACCTTCTAGCCCCTCCTCCAGGTCATTTATAAAAATGACAAACAGCAATGGTCCCAAAACAGATCCTTGCGGAACACCGCTAGTAACTGCACTCCAAGATGAACCTTTACCATCAACTACTACCCTCTGTCTTCTTCCAGCCAGCCAATTCCTAATCCAAACCTCCAACTCACCCTCAATGCCATACCTCCGTATTTTTTGCAGTAGCCTACCATGGGGAACCTTATCAAACACCTTACTAAAATCCATATACACCACATCTACCGCTTTACCCTCGTCTACCTCCTTAGTCACCTTCTCAAAGAATTCAATAAGGTTTTGAGGCACGACCTGCCCTTCACAAAACCATGCTGACTATCCTTGATCACATTATTCCTATCCAGATGTTCATAAATCCTATCCCTTACAATTCTCTCTAAGACTTTGCCCACAACAGAAGTGAGACTCACCGGCCTATAGTTGCTAGGGTTATCCCTACTCCCCTTCTTGAATAAGGGAACCACATTTGCTATCCTCCAGTCTTCTGGCACTATTCCTGTAGACAACGAGGACATAAAAATCAGGGCCAATGGCTCTGCAATCTCCTCCCTTGCTTCCCAGAGAATCCTAGGATAAATGCTATCAGGCCCAGGGGACTTATCTATTTTCACCCTTTCCAGAATTTCCAACACCTCTTCCCTACATACCTCAAAGCCGTCCATTCTAATTAATTGTGACTCAGTATTCACATCGGCAACAATGTCCTGTTCCTGAGTGAATACTGACGAAAAGTATTCATTCAGTGTCTCCCCAATCTCTTCAGCCTCCACACCCAACTTCCCACTACTATCCTTGACTGGACCTATTCCTACCCTAGTCATTCTTTTATTCCTGACATACCTATAGAAAGCCTTAGGATTTTCCTTAATCCTACCAACTAAGGACTTTTCATGTCCCCTCCTTGCTGCTCTTAGTTCTCTCTTCAGATCCTTCCTGGCTACCTTATAACTCTCAATCGCCCCAATTGAACCTTCACGCCTCATCTTTACATAGGCCGCCCTCTTCCATTTAACAAGAGATTCCAATTCCTTATTAAACCACGGCTCCCTCACACGACCCTTTCCTCCCTGCCTGATATTCTAAATTAATCTAGTCTCATTTGCCAGCACTTGGCCCATATTCCTCTAAACCCTTCCTATTCATATACCCATCCAGGTGCCTTTTAAATGTTGTAATTGTACCAGCCTCCACCACTTCCTCTGGCAACTCATTCTATATACACACCACCCTTTTGAGTGAAAACGTTGCCCCTTTTGAAAATTTCCCCTCTGTCCCTAAACCTTTGCCCTCTAGTTCCAGACTCCCCCACCCCAGGGAAAATATATTGTCTATTTACCCTATCCATGTCTCTCATGATTTTATAAACCTCGATAAAGTCACCCCTCAGCCCCCTTATCAATGACATACTTATCAATGACACTCAATAGTTGCTCCTTGAACAAGCTCCACATATCAATTGTGCCCATGCCTTGAAGCCTACTTTTCCAAGCCACGCATCCTAAGTCGTGCCTCACCGCATCATAATTTCCCTGCCCCCAGCTATAACTCTTGCCCTGCAGTGCACACTTATCCCTCTCCATCACTAGAGTAGAAGTCACCAAATTGTGGTCACTGTCCCCAAAGTGCTCACCTACCTCCAATTCTAACACCTGGCCTGGTTCGTTACCCAGAACCAAATCCAGTATGGCCTCACCTGTTGTTGGCCTGTCTACATATTGTGTCAGGAAACCCTCCTGCACACACTGGACAAACACCGACCCATCTAACGAACTCGAGCTATAGCTTTCCCAGTCAATATCAGGAAAGTTAAAGTCCCCCATAACAACCACTCTATTACTTTCACTCTTCTCCTGAATCATCCTCGCAATCCTTTCTTCTACATCTCTAGGACTATTAGGAGGCCTGTAGAAAACTCCTAAGAAGGTGTTTGGTATGCTTTCTTCGCCACAGCACTGAGTACAGGAGTTGGGGGGTCATGTTGCGATTGTATAGGGCATTGGTTAGGCCACTTTTGGAATACTGTATGCAATTCTGGTCACCTTCCCATTGGAAGGATGTTGTGAAACTTGAAAGGGTTCAGAAGAGATTTGCAAGGATGTGACCAGGGTTAGAGGATTTGAGCTATAAGGAGAGTAGGCTGGGGCTGTTTTCCCTGGAGAGTCGGGGGCTGAGGGGTGACTTTATCGAGGTTTATAAAATCATGAGAGACATGGATAGGGTAAATAGACAATATATTTTCCCTGGGGTGGGGGAGTCTGGAACTAGAGGGCAAAGGTTTAGGGACAGAGGGGAAAATTTCAAAAGGGGCAACGTTTTCACTCAAAAGGGTGGTGTGTATATAGAATGAGTTGCCAGAGGAAGTGGTGGAGGCTGGTACAATTACAACATTTAAAAGGCACCTGGATGGGTATATGAATAGGAAGGGTTTAGAGGAATATGGGCCAAGTGCTGGCAAATGAGACTAGATTAATTTAGAATATCTGGTCAGCATGGACAAGTTGGACCATAGGGTCTGATTCTGTGCTGTATTGTGTTGGAGGGCCGAACCAACAATAAGTTGAACATAATTCTGCTCGGTATTAATCAGCCCCTATTGCAAAAAGTACTAAATTATATAGTTTTGCACTGAAACTTATAATCAAAAGAATAAGGATATTCTGTTGCAATAAAGATATGAAATTGTGGAGTAGGTCAAAAAAGAATAAATAAACAGTAAAATCAATAATTTCAGTATTTCATTTTATTTTTAACATGTTAATCTCACAAACCAATAATGAACAGTTGTTTCATTATTGTTCAGTATTACAAACAACAAACAACTCTATACAAAAAGCAATAAGTGCTTTTGATGTTTTTCAGTTCATTTTACTTGTTTAGTGAGAAAAGCCAGTCTGTTTTGGGCTTGAACAAGTGCACTGAAATCTGCTTGAATGTCTGAGGTGGATATGCGAAGGACAGCTGAGATGGTGAACATCAGTGATAGAGGATCGGGATTTGGATTTGTTGAACTTCATCACTAAGAATGTCTGTTCGCATATATAGGTAGATCCAAAAAGGACTAGAATCTTCTGAGCATGCCTCCTCATGTGTGGAAAGTTCTCCTCTGTGAGGGAAGAGAAAAAATCAAGCAGTGAGACTGACCTAAAGTACTCTGCCAGAAGTGTGTCAGACTGCAGGTCAATGAGTTCAAGCTGAACATCGCTAGGTGCATTCTCCACATGTAAATGGGGAAAAAATCATGTGCATTTCATTCTCAACCGTTTTAAAGTCTTGAAATCGCCTTGAAAATTCACATGCAGTGCTTCTAACATAGATGAGTACCTGTGGAGGTGATCAGCTGAAGGTGTGGCTTCCTTCAGTGTTGGTAAGTGGGTGAGAATGTTGTCCTCCATTTGGCTTGAGAGAAGCTGCAACTTTCTCATAAAAGCCTTCACCAAGTTGTACATTTCATGCACAAAAAGGCCCTTGCACTGCAGTTTCACATTTAGTTCATTCATAAGCGCAGTCACATCAACAGCAAAACCAAGGTCTGCAATCCAGTCTGCATCTGAAAGCTGTGGGATGAAATTCCCTTTCTTCACACAGAAATCTTGAATCTCTTCTCTCAGGTCTCATACACTTTTCAGCATTTTGCCCAGGCTGAGCCACCTGACAGCTGTGTGGTAGCCTATGTTCACGATGTTCAGTCTCATTTTCCTCCAAAAGTGCAACAAACTGCCTGTGATTCAAAGCTCTTGTCCTGATGAAGTTAACTATTTTAGTTACAACATCAACCACATGGTTAATTTTTAACACTGACTTACACAACACTTCCTGATGTATAATACAAGGCAAAAATACCAATTTCTGTTCAGGGTCAATTTCTGTCACTTTATCCTGCATTCTCTTTAAGAGTCCAACATTTTTCCCGTTAGATTTGGACAACCATCCGTTGTCACATCCGTCAGCTTGTCCCATTTTAGTCCCAATGTGTTCAAATATGCATTTACCTCCGGGAACAAATCATTACCAGTTGTTGTTCCTTTCACTGACTGCATGGCTGCCAGCTGCTCCGTGATTTTAAAGTCCGTAGTTATCCCACGTACGAAGATGAGTAGCTGGGCTGTGTCATGTATGTCGCAGCTCTCATCCAAAGCCAAGGAAAAAAAGTCAAAGTTGACCATTCTGTGCTGCAGCTGAAGCTCCAGATTTCTCGCAATGTCCCCAATCCTTCTTGTTACAGTGCGTTGGGAGAGGGACACATTCTCAAATGCCTCCTTTTTCTCCGGGCATATTAGTTCTGCAGAGTCCAACAAGTACTCCTTAATAAACTCTCCATCAGAAAACGGTTTACTGTTTCTGGCGATTTTGTGGAATATGACATGACTTGTCTTGGCGTGAGCTGACATTTTGAGGGCTAGCCAACAAGCATCACTTTTAGCTGTTCGCGCATGCACACATGCACATACACGCGCATGTGCATCCATACGTAAATAAAAAAAACAGCATGGCATAAATACTTTTTCATTTATGTTCTAATTTCAGATTGACCTCATGCAGGCCGGACAAGAACGACCAAAGGGCCGGATATGGCCCGCGGGCCGTAAAATGCCCAGGTCTGGTCTAGATCATGGGCTCAAGTCTCTGAAGCGCAATTCAAACTATGAATCTTCTGACTCAGAGACAGAATATCATCACTGTGCAAAGGCTGACACTCCATCTGGCGATAAACAAGTAGTAAATATGGGTTAAGGACTTACAGAATTCCTACTTGAATGATTCCAATCTTTAAACAGATTCAACACACTCCTCCCTCTCTGCAATATATCAGCTACTTTCCTTACTGTGTAGCTTACAGCTTCTCTCTCAAAGTCGTCAATAGCACTGATCTCCATCTCAGACAACTTTTCCATGGAATTAATAATCTCTGTAGTGAGGAGTTAAATCAGATGCTTTTCTCCACTTTTCCCTCGACCTAGCTCTAGTCAGTGCCCTATTGTAATTGTGTAATTAATTCAACTAAACTTATGGTTAATTTTACCTCCACCCCTTCTGTTGCTCCAATGTAACAATCAACAAAAATCTGTGCTAGAGTTTTGGGTACAAACTGCCTGTACATGTTGATTTCCTTCTCCGGGTACTGGGATAAGTGCATTATTCTCAAAGCTGCTTTACACAAGAACATAAGAACTCGGAGCAGGAGTAGACCATCTGTCCTTCGAGCCTGCTCCACCATTTGAATAAGATCATGGCTGATCTAATCATAAACTAAGCTCCACTTACGCGCCCTCTCACCATAATTGTTAATTCCTTTACTGTGCAAAAATTATCTTAGCTTTAAAAATATTCACTGAGGAAGCCTCAACTACTTCACTGGGCAGGGAATTCCACACATTCACAACCCTCTAGGTGAAGAAATTCCTTCTCAATTCAGTCCTAAATCTGCTCCCCCTAAGTTTGATGCTATGCCCTCTTGTCCTAGTTTCACCTGCCAGTGGAAACATCTTCTGTACTTCTACCTTATCTATTCCCTTCATAATTGTACATGTTTCTATAAGATCCCCCCCATTTTTCTAAATTCCAATGAGTATAGTCCCAGTCTACTCAGTCTCTCCTCATAAACCAACCCTCTCAACACCAGAATCAACCTAGTGAACCTCCTCTGCATCCTTTCTCAAGTAAGCAGGCCCAAACTGTACACAGTACTCCTGGTGCAGCCTCACCAGCATTCTATATAGCTGCAACATAACCTCCCTGCTTTTAAACTCAATCCTTTTAGCAATAGATGACAAAACTCCTTTTGCCTTTCTAATTACCTGTTGCACCTGCAGACCAGCCCTCTGTGATTTATGCACAAGGACATCCAGGTCTCTCTGCATAGCAGCATGCTGCAATTTGTTACCATTCAAATTATCATCCTTTTTACTGTTATTCCTACCAAAATGGATGACCTTACATTTATTAATTTTATCACACATGCCTCACCATTCTCTGTGAAGGGAACAGTTTACTGCCTTCTTGAATTGCATGTAGTATGGAATGATAGGGCTGAAATGACATTGTGAAGTTGAAAATCCAGGATATTAACCCAGTGATGATGATAGATATCCAAATCAGAGTGGAGTGTAACAGGTAGTTTTCAGTGGTAAAGGCTGTGGGGATGGGAGTCAAGGCACACAGGAATTTGTGGCTTATGGTGGTAATGAATTCCTCAAAGACACAGACCACTGTAAGAAAACTTAAAATTTAGACAAGGGTTGAAGTTAAGGGATACATGTTTGCCATGTTGGCACTGATTGAAGTCTGAACAAATACTGTTCCGAATGATTATTCCACCCCAATTCTATAGGGAAAGTCGACCAAGCTGGTGATTATTTCTGATATGCAGTAACACGTTTGAGTATCATACAGATGTTTAACCTCATTATCTAAGCTACCACAAGTACCGTGAGCCAGCAGGTTTCTGGGGGAAGACAATTCCAGATTTACTCTTCTCCATGATTCTCAGATACTTCTTTCAATGGCCCCACCACTGAATATCAAGTAATTGTTTCCAGGACTGTCACACATACATCTCCTGTGGAGATTTCCCCATACTCCAACAGCTTCTAACCTTATTGTTTCCCTAATCCCAAACCTCTTTCCAAAATCAACCATCAGTTCATTCCTGGTAGATACATAGTCTCAGCCTGTTCTTGCCAAATGAACATATTTCTTCCTACTTTGACTATTTTCTTTCCTTTGTCTAGTCTTTTCCCATTTAAGCCTGTGATTATTAAAATGGCCTTTATCATTTCTACAGTTTCCAGCTTCCTGGCCCTAACAGCTTTCTCTTTATGGATATAGAATCTCTCAATACCTCCATGCCTTTTCATGTCTGAGGGCTTTCCACTCCTTCCTTCAGTCATAAAGCTATTACAACTTCGCCCCCATCTGTCTTTACAAATAACATTAAAAATCACGCAATATAATTTGCATATATGAGGGGATTTTCCTGTTATCCAAATACTGCCCAAAATCAATACCACTAAAAATAGACTAATATGCATTCTGTATATTTAATCTTGCTTTGTGTAAGTTGTTCACATATTTCACAACATGTAAGTCACCACTTAAAAGTTAATTTTGTAACATAGATTGAAACAATAGTTAGGACAAAATGTAACTTTTTTACAATTTTAGATTCCTCCCACTATAATATTCAGATCAAGCCCTGCATTAATTCTGTAATACTATTTTTAAAAAATTTACCAAGAAAAAATCAAAAACAAAAGACATTAACCATTAAAATGAAGGAAACAGTTCCCCCAAAACTACTATGAGGATGCCTTGATGCCACTGCGTAGGATAATCATTTTTCGGTAAAACCAGGAATTGCTTTGTCTCTTTCTCAGTCCTCAACTAGCTCTATTCAGATGTTAGTAGGACACAAACTGGGTAGCTGTTCCCTTCCTATTCATAAAGGGGAAACTCGGTTGCTGTTAACCATCTGCACCTCTACCCTAAATATATGAAATAGGGCAAGCCTGAGATCACATTTTTACATTGTAGGAAGCATGCAGCACTATATACTAACACTGCAATTGCAAAATACATGCAGGTTCACCAACAGAACAACAGAATTATTTTCTTTGCTTTTGTTATGGGGGAGGGGGTCAGGGAGGGCTTCTGTGGGTGGGAAAGAGAAAAGAGAAATAATTTTGATGCAGACATATGGGCCATTAAATAAATTTCTCAAAAGGAGAGACAGAAATAAAAGTGATAGGGAACGAGGATACAGATCCATCAGAGTTGACGCTTTATTGGCGAACTGGCCATTCCTCAAACAGTGACCAATTATAAGTGGCAGCATCTGCCCAAAGAAAGGCCTTTAGGAAAGACAGAAGGGCAGGTTAGGCATATTTCACATTCATCAGACACAACAATTAAATAGACTAGCATTCCCTGAAAGACTAAGACACAGCTTGCTATTTTTTGACGCATGTCTTGAGTAAAAATCTATTGATCTCAAAGAATGTCCCTTGGCAATTATGAAATATTAAATCCAAGTCACGCACTTTTAAAAAAATGCAGTTTAATTTTTTTATATATTCATCGCATTTTTCATTTGATCAATTTTTAGCAAGTAGGTAATATATTCTGAAAAGCAATGTTTTTTTTTGAAAAAAAGATAACCATTATTTAGGGCCACTCTCATAACATTAATTATTTTAAAAGTGGCATGGTTTTTAATCAAAGCACCTTCGACAGATCTTTGTTTGACAAACACCTAAATACGATTTGAAATACAAAAGACTTGTATTCAGACAGGGTTGCAATACATCTCAGAAACATCCCAAAATCTTTAATGTATAATGAATTACTTTAAGTTGCAGTCAATAATATGTAGATAAATGTCTGAGCCACACTACACATAGTTGGAACCCACATTGTAGCAACAATGAGGTGATTAGGAAATCTGTTGCCTGTGACTCTGACTGAAGAAGAAATTGTTGGCTAGGAGCTTAGATAAATATTTAAATCTTGAACTATCAGAACATCCCTCGATTACAAGTTTGTCTGACATAGAATAAAATGCTCAGATGTGCAGCGCTCCCTCAGTGCTGCTCTTACACATCAGCACTCAGATTTTTTGATGAGGACTTGAACTTTCTGATTCAGATATGAGAGTTGTCGCAAACAAGCCCAGCTGGCACAATTGGTTCAAGACACGTTGTGGTCCCTATCAAACTGGATCATTGCATGGTAACTCAATTTTACACATAAAACAATGGTATTAAAAGAGGGTACTGTCTGATTTACAAATAACAAAGAACAGTACAGCACAGGAACAAGCCCTTCAGCCCACCACGCCTGCACTGACACATGATGCCTTTCCAATGAAAAACCTTTTGCCTCTAGACTATCTGTATCCCTCTATTCTTTGCCTATTCATATACCTGTCAAGATGCCTCTTAAACACTGATATTGTATCTGCCTCTACAACCTCCTCTGGCAGCACATTCCAAGCACTTAACACCTTCTGTGTAAAAAACCTGCCTCTCAGACCTCCTTTAAATTTATCCCCTTTTACCTTAAACTTATGTCCCCTAGTAATTGACATATCTACCTTGAGAAAATGGCTCTGAGCATCCATTCTATCAATGCCCATCAATTTAGGTAGGTAAGGAGACTTTTCTTGAATGTGGTGAGATATTGTGTTCTCTAGTGCAATCTTCTCAAGATCTACAACCTTCAGGACTCAGTATTCCTCCAATGCCAGCCTCAAGTGCATCCTCTGTTTCACCACAATGCTCTCAGCTACCAAGGCTGCAATTTCTGGAAATGCACCATTAACCCAACTGTCTTTCTCCGCTCTTTACAGCATCTCTTTAAAATCTGTTGCTTTGATGAAACTTTTAGTCACGTTTTTAATCATTCATAGGATGAGGGTGTCACTGACTGGGCCAGCAGTTATTTTCCCATCCCTAGTTTCCCTTGAGTGCATAGGAAATGACAGGAGGAGTAGGCCATTCAGCCTCTCAAACTGCCCTACCATTCCATAAGATCATGGAGGATGTTTGTCCATAGCATCTTTTTCACAGCCTTTCACTCCTTGATACTTCAAAAATCCATCTGCCTCCTCGTTAAATACTTTCAGTAATCTAGCCTCCACATCTCTCTGCGGTAGAGAATTCCAAGCATTCATGAATCTTTGGGAGATGAAATGTCATTGCAATTCAGTTTTAAATCAATGTACCCTCATTTTGTAACAATGTGAAACAACTTCTCAACATCTACTCCATCAAGGTCCCTCAGAATCCTGTGTCTCAATAACATCACCCCTCATTCTTCTAAACTGTAATGAATAAAGACCTAACCTATTTAGCCATTCTTGGTAAGTTGACCCCTTCATCCCAGAAATCAGCCTCACAAGTCTCTTTTGAATTGCCTTAAATTCCAGTATATCTTTTCCTAAACACAGTGACAAAAACTCTACACAGTACTCAGGTATGGCTTCACCAACACCATATACAGTTCAAACAAGATTGCTCTACAGTTAAATTCCAAGCACTGAGCAATGAAAACTAAAATTCTATTTGCTTTTTTAATAACTTACTGCACCTGCAGATTAACATTTTGTTTTTCATACAAGAACAGCCCGATCCCTTTGTGCTGCAGTTTTTGCAGACTTTTTCCCATTTAATCTCTGAAAGTTGCCACCCAGGTAAATAGTGCGGTGAGGAAGGCATATGGCGTACTGGCTTTTATTGGTAGAGGAATTGAGTTCCGGAGTCCTGAGGTCATGATGCAGTTGTATAAGACTCTGGTACGGCCGCATCTGGAATATTGTATGCAGTTTTGGTCGCCATACTATAGGAAGGATGTGGAGGCATTGGAACGGGTGCAGAGGAGGTTTACCAGGATGTTGCCTGGTATGGAAGGAAAATCGTATGAGGAAAGACTGAGGCACTTGGGGCTGTTTTCACTAGAGAAAAGAAGGTTTAGGGGTGACTTGATTGAGGTGTACAAGATGATTAGGGGGTTAGATAGGGTCGACAGTATGAACCTTTTCCCGCGTATTGAGTCGGGTATTACAAGGGGGCATAGCTTTAAATTAAGGGGGGGTAGATATAGGACTGATGTTAGGGGTAGGTTCTTCACTCAGCGAGTCGTTAGTTCATGGAATGCCCTGCCAGTAACAGTGGTGGACTCTCCCTCTTTATGGGCATTTAAGAGGGCATTGGATAGGTATATGGAGGATAGTGGGTTAGTGTAGTTTAGGTGGGCTTGGATCGGCGCAACATCGAGGGCCCAAGGGCCTGTACTGCGCTGTATTCTTCTATGTTCTATGTTCTATGTAAATAATAAGCTGTTTTTTTCATTCCTCCTATGAAAGTGCACGTTCTCTTATTTTTCTACATTAAACTCCATCTGCCGTGCTTTTGCCCACTCATTAACCTCTCTCTATCCCCTTGTAGATTCCTTATATCCTCATTACAACATGCCCTCCCATCTATTTTTGTATCATCATCAAATTTGGATACATTACACTTTGACCCTACTCCAAGACATTAATATAAATGGTAGCTGACAGCAAATTGAGAAAATGGTGGTAAGCTGTCTTATTGAAATGTTGCAGTTCACGTGTTGTAGGTAGACTCACAATGTAGTTATGGAGGAAGTTCTAAGATTTTAACCCAGTAACACTGACTAATGCACCTAACAACTATGGACAATTTAACATAGTCAATTCACCTGACCTACACCTCTTTGGACTGTGGGAGGAAACCAGAGTACCCGGAGAAAACCCACGCAGATACGGGGAGAATGTGCAAACTCCATACAGATAGTCACCCAAGGCTGGAATTGAACCTGGGACCCTGGTGCTGTGAGGCAGCAGTGCTAATCACTGAGCCACCGTGCCATCCCTATATATTTCCAAGTCAGGATGCTAAGTGGCTTGGAGGGGAACTTGCATGCAGGTGATGGTGGTGCTCCCATGTATCCTTCTAGATGATCAAGAATGGACTAAAGGGGAGATGGTTGGATTGGATTTGTCCTGCTTTTGAGTACAGGATATATCTGGGCAATTTTCCAAATTGTCGGGTAGATGCCAGTGTTGTAGCTGTACTGGAACAGCTTGGCCAGTGCAATGGTACATTCTGGAGCACATGTCTTCATTACTATTGCCAGAATGTTGTCAGGCTCAATAGCCTTTACAGCTTTCAATGCCTCCAGGCATTTATTAACATCAAATGGAGTGAACTGAAGCTGAGACTGGTTTGTGTGACGCTGGGGATCTTTGGAAAATGCCAAGATGGATCAGCCATTTGGCATTTCTGGTTGACGATTGTTGGACTGATGTGCTGGGCTCCCCCATCCTTGAGAATGGGAATATTTGTGGATCCTCCTTCTCCTCATTTGTTAACCAACATTCACAACTGTGGCAGGACTGCAGAACTTAGGTCTGATCTGTTGCTTGTTGAATTACTTAGCCCTGTTAATACTTTTGGCATACAAGTTTTATAGCTTCACCAGGTTGACACCATATTCTGCGGTTTGCCTGCAGTTGCTCCTGGCATGTCCTCCTGCACTCTCCATTGAATCAGAATTGATCTCCAGTTTGTTGGAGATCGTAATGGTGGAGTGAGGGATATGCCACGAAGTTACTGATTGCGTTATGATACAATGTTTTTGCTGCTGATGGTCTACAGTGACTTATGGGTACCCAATCTGGAGAGTGGTTCATGGGTACCTAATCTGGAGTTGTTAAATCTATTCCAAACCTGTTCCATTTAGCACAATGATACTGCCAGACAACACAATGGGGGGTGTTCTCAGTGAGAGAAAAGATGTTGTCTCCACATGGACTATATGTCACTCTTGAAAGCTGAAAATGTGTTGCTGTAAAAGCGCAGCAGGTCAGGCAGCATCCAAGGAACAGGAGAATCGACGTTTCAGGCATAAGCCCTTCTTCAGCCCTTCCTGAAGAAGGGCTTATGCCCGAAACGTCGATTCTCCTGTTCCTTGGATGTTGCCTGACCTGCTGCGCTTTTACAGCAACACATTTTCAGCTCTGATCTCCAGCATCTGCAGTCCTCACTTTCTCCTCCTATATGTCACTCTTACTAATATTGCCGTGGATAGTAGCAGTTGCATAGACAGATTGTTAACGATGAGCTAAGTGTGTTTCTCCCTCTTGTTGGTTCCCTCACTATCTATTGCAGACCCAGTCTTGCAGCTATATCCTTTAGGACCCAACCAGCTTGATCAATAGTGCAGCTGCCAAGCCATTCTTGCTGATAGATTTTGAAGACCCCTACATGGAGTACAATCTCTTACTTGGCACCATCACCTGCTCAAGAGGAGCACTGACACATCAGGTGAGGTGGAGTGATACCTAATAATTAGTCTTCCAAAACAGCCTTTTAATTGGATTGTATTACTGCAGTGCCCTATCATGGTTCAATCGTGCTGATTTTAAAGATTCAGTCAGACACTTGGTGGTCTTCTTGCCACAAGCAAGCTGTATCTTTGTGTAGCAGCTCCCTCAGTATAGTATTTCCTTGACAAAATTAGGGATATAAAGGGCCAAAAGATTGAAAGAACCTGTGCACTTCTCTCTGTCTTTCCAGCCCTGGAGAGCTGGCATTGCTCTGACGTGTTCCATTTTGTCTGAGTCTGTGCATATTCCTGTGGGGGAAAACATTGATGCAAGATGTCGGTGTGCCCAACTTTGACTTGAAAACCTCTTACTATTAAACAAACAGACTTCACAATGAGCAACCAGCATCAGCAAATGGAAGTTTCTCTCTTTTCTTTATTATTCATTCATGGGGCATGGGTGTCACTCGGTAGGTCAGAATTTATTGCCCATCTCTAACTCACATGGAGAAGGCAGTGGTCTGTCTGGCTATTGTAACTCATCAGCTACACATATACTGCCTGGCATTTTCTGTTATCCTACTCATTTATTGTTGAAATATATTTTGGCTAGTTGTCTGAGTAGTATCCCTGAACAGCATCTTCAATACTATGAATTGCTGAGGTTCTTTGGCTAAATGGACAGACCAATACTGCTGATTTGTGCTGAGTTTACTTGACACAAGCAACGTAAAGTTCAGATCCTCAAAGGTCAGGATTTAATGTGGATATCATTCAGAAATTAAATTCAACCATCTTGAGTCAAAGCAAATAGACCCAAGACCACAAGACCATAGGAAGTAGGAACAGGAGCAGGCTGTTCAGCCCCTCAAGCCTGTTCCACCATTCAGTGAGAAACTGTGATGCCAAGGCATACAAGGTTATGGATCGAAGAGTGTTGTGCTGGAAAAGCACAGCCAGTCAGGCAGCATCCGTGGAGCAGGGGAATTGATATTTCAAGCATAATCCCTTCATCAGAAAGGCTTTGGGCCATACAAGGTTATGGGCCAAGTATTAGAAAATGGGATTAGAACACTTGTGCTTGTTTTTGATCAGTGCAGACTTGATGGGCCAAAGAGCCTTTTTCTGTGCTGTAAATCTCTCAGACTCTCTTCCATAGTTTTATTTATTCATTCATCTATGTCAATTTTCACAGTAATTTATATGGTTCACGGGAAGGAATATTTGACTCCAGACCCACAGTAGTGCAGTTGAATCTAAACTGCCTTCTGGGCAATTAGGATGGTCTACCTGGCAATGCCAATATCCCATGAGATTTTTAAAAAAATTTCCCTTGAATAAGTAATGTTGAGCCAAACCTCTTGAACAGCTGCAGTTCATGTAGTGTAGCTGCAGCCACACAGCTGTAAAAGAGAGTTCCAGGATTTTACCCAATGATGATAAAGGAATGGCGATATGGTCCTAAGTTAAGATAGTGTAAGATTTTGAAGGGGACATTACAGTCATGGTCTTCCTTTGTGCACATTACCTTCATCTTTCAAAGTGGTGGAGGTTGCAGATTGAGAAAGGTCTAGGGCGTTAATGCATCTTGGAGAATGGAGCTCACTGTACACGGGTGGTGGAAGGAATGATTGTTGAAGGTGCTAGCTGGTTGCTAAGTAAGTGGGTTTCTGTCCTTCAAGAAGTTGAGCTTCTTGAACTTTGTTGAAGCTGCATTCATTCAGGGAAATGGTGAGCACTCCATTATACCCCTGACCAGTGCCCTGTGAATGGTGGACATGTTTTCAGCAAATGAGAAAATTCTCAACATCTGACCTATTCTTGTCGTCACAATATTTATGTGATTGGTCCAATTAGGTCTCTGGTCAATGGCACTTCACAGGATATTGATTGTAGGACACTTGAGAATGGTTGAATATTGAGGGAAAGTATTTAACCTCTTGCTGGTTGGGGATGGACAATTTCCTGACACTTGTGTGGCAGAAAAGATTCTTATCAGCCCAAGCTTGAGTGCTGTTCAGATCTTACTGTATGTGAACTGCTTAATAGTCTGAGGAGTGGAATCAGTGATTATCCCTATTTCTGATACTATTTTGGAAAGACGGTCATTGAGGAAATAGCTGAAGCTGACTGGTCTTTCAGAAAGTGTAAGTTCAAATCCTTCCATGGAAATTTGAGAACTGAGTTCCGTTTCAAAACATGTGGAAGTAAAATTCTATTATTAGTACAGGGCGACTGTCGTATCTGCGGAATCGTTTCCCACAGTTTCAGTTACCCGCAGCCCAAACATATTATCGGGAACATTCCTGAATATGGACCGGGGATCTGCTGGGGAGGTAAATTTCCCATTGAAATGAATGGATTCGCTCATATCCGTGGTTAGCGGGCTTCCGGGGTAGGTCTTGGAATGTATCCTCCGCGGGTACAGTGGGGGGGGAGGGGGGGAACTACTGTAACTTCTTTTAAGTATAGTAACTGTCAAGCTAGCTGATTTGTCATAAAAAAACCCAACCAGTTCACTAATTCTTTTGGGGAAAGAAGCTTGCTATCCTTACCTAATGTGGTCTACATATGACTCCAGTCGCAAACCAATGTGGTTGCCTCTTAACTGCTCTCTGAGTTTTTTTGAATGTTTATTTATTTTGTGGGACATTGGCATCGCTGCCTGGACCAAGCATTTATTGCCCATACCGAGTTGCCCCTTAAGAAGGTGGGGGTGAGCTGCCTTCTTGAATCGCTGCAGTCCGTGTGCTGTGGGTAGACCCACAATGCCGTTAGGGAGTGAATTCCACGATTTTGACCCAGTCATAGTAGAGGAACGGTGATATATTTCTAAGTCTGGATGGTGAGTGGCTTGGAGGGAACGTGTGGGTGGTGGTGTTTCCATAGATCTGCTGCCCTTGGCCTTCTAGATGGAAGTGGTTGTGGGTTTGGAAGGAGCTGTCTGAGGATCTTTCGTGAATTTCTGCAGTGCATCTTGTAGATAGAACTGCTGCTACTGAACATCAGTGGTGGAAGGAGTGGATGATTTGTGGATATGGTGCCAATCAAGCTGACTGCTTTGTCCTGGATGGTGTCAAGCATCTTAAGTGTTGTTGGAGCCGCACTCATCCAGGCAAGTGGGGAGTATTCCATCACATTCCTGACTTGTGCCTTGTAGATGGTGGACAGACTTTGGGGAGTCAGGTGGTGAGTTCCTCGCTGCAGTATTCCTAGCTTCTGACCTGCTCTTGTAGTCAACTGTGTTAATGTGGTGAGTCCAGTTGAGTTTGTCGTCAATGGTAATCCTAAGGATGTTGATAATGGGGATGCAGTGATGGTAACACCATTGAACGCCAATGGCCGGCGATTAGATTGTCTCTTATTGGTGATGGTCATAGCCTGGCATTTGTGCAGCGTGAATGTTACTTGCCACTTGTCAGCCCAAGCCTGGATATTGTCCAGATCTTGTTGCATTTGAACATGGACTGTTTCAGTATCTGAGGAGTTGTGAATAGTGCTGAACATTGTACAATCCTCAGTGAACATCCCCACTTCTGACCTCCTGATGTAGGGAAGGTCTTTGATGAAGCAGCTGAAGGTGGTTCAGCCTCGGACACTATCCTGAGGAGCTCCTGTAGAGATGTCCAGAAGCTGAGATGACTGACCTCCAACAACTACAACTATCTTCCTATTTGACAAGTATGACTCCAACCACTGTAGAGTTTGTCCCCTGATGCCCAATGATTCCAGTTTTGCCCGGGCTCCTTGATGCCACACACTGTCAAATGCTGCCTTAATGTCAAGGGCTGTTCCTCTCCCCTCCCTTCTGGAATTCAGCTCTTTTGTCCATGTTTGAACCCAAGACTGTAATGAGGTCAGGAGCTGAGTGGCCCTGGCGAAACCCAAATTTGGTTGTCACTGAGCATGTTATTGTTAAGCAAGTGCTGCTTAATAGCACTGTTGATGACACCTTCTATCATTTTACTGATGATCAAGAGTAGAATGATTGGGTAGTAATTAGCTGGGTTGGATTTGTCCTGCTTTTTATATACAGGACATACTACCCTCAGAGTAACTAGGGGCGGACAAGAAAAGTCAATCTTTCCAGCGACAGGCGCGTCCTGATTGTAAATTTAAATTAAAATGAGGAAGGCGATCAGGTCAATAATGAATGTGGCAGCTTTTTAATGTAACATCATGACCCACCTTTGGTCCAGAAAGCCTGGGTTCAAGTCCCACCTGCACAAGATATATTTCTGAACAGGATGATATCGATAAATTAAATAACCCATGTGTGCATTAGGCCTAGACACTGAATCATTCGCTATGACTCTACAACTGTGGTTGTTTCATTCACACATTTCTCCAGCAATAGTCTGTCCATAAACTGGGAATATCACCCACTGCTTTCAAATTTTTATTCTCTTTTTACCTCTGTACTGCTCAAACAACATCTGATGAAATTAGCCAGGAGTCAATCATCATTTTTTTTTTCTAGGTCAGAATTACTTTAGAACTTTACAATCATAAAGATATTGAACCAAAAGACTTGGTCGTATCTCAAACAGCAAATGCTCCCTGAAGTAGTCACAAATTTGAGGTTAAAAGTGGTTGTGGTCACCCTTTAGCTATTTCTCAGAAGATCCTTGACCCCCTACCCCCAGGCCTGTCTGCCAGACAGTCAATACACTTCACATAAATAATCCAGGTAGCAAAACGTAAAATGTATGGAAAATGCAAAATATGTAAAATAATTACAAAATAAAACATAAAAGAGTCACATCCAGAGACCTCTGGATGCCAATCGTGGCATATGTAAATCTTATTATGTTAAATTTCTAAAGGATCAATTCATTTATTAAATGGTAAATAACTGGATTTAGGCCTAAAATCAAAAGACTGATTCAATCAGTACCATTGACTCAGTTGGAAATTCTACTCTGACTCATGACATCCCCCACAATTTTTCATTTTGGGTCTAAATCGACTGAATGTTTGTGCTGTTTTCGATACCCCTCTCCTCTACTCTGTCTCCTGACTGGCTTTTTCTACCTAAATCCACTACTTAGGTGAACAATCAGCTCATGTGGGTCCTATGGCTTATTGAATATTGGTTTGGAACTGTGCATTGCAGGGTAAGTAGTAGGGATAGGCATAACCTTCATCGAGAGTGTGGTGCTGGAAAAGCACAGCAGGTCAGGCAGCATCCAAGATGCAGGAGAATCAGTTTTAGACATAAGCCTATCATCAGGAACGAGGTTTATGGACTGGGGAGAAGCTGAGAGATAAATGGGAGGGCGGGTGGGGTTGGGGTGAAGGTAGCTAAGAACGTCATAGGCAGATGAATGTGGGGGAGAAGGTGATAGGCTGGAGAGGAGGGTGGAGTGGATAGATGAGAAAGGTGATGGACGGGTCAGAAGGGCGGTGCTGAATTGGAGGCTTGGGACTGGAATAATGTGAGGGGAGGAGAAATGAGAAAACTAGTGAAATCCACATTGATCCAGTGTGGTTGCAGGGTCCCAAGGTGGATATGAGGTGTTCTTTCCCAAGGGTGGTAAGGGTTTGGCAATGGAGGAGGCCCAGGATCTGCATGTCCTTGGTGGAGTGGGAGGGGGAGTTGAAGTGTTCAACCAAGGGGTGGTGGGGTTGGTGGGTGCGGGTGTCCAAGAGATATTCTCTGAAACGATCACAAGTGGGCATCCTGTCTCCCCGATGTAGAGGAGACCATACCAGGTGCAACGGATACAGTAGATGACATTGGGGGAGGTACAGGTAAATTTCTGTCAGATGTGGAAGGGTCCCTTGGGGCCTTGGACGGAGGTGAGGGGAGTGGTGTGGATGCAGGTTTTACACTTCCTGCGGTGGCAGGGACAGGTACCAAGAGTGGGGTGTGGGCTGTTGGGGGGGCGTGGATCTGACAAGGGAGTCGCGGAGGGAATGGTCTCTCTGGAAAGCTGTTAGGGTGGGGAGGGAAAAGCATATCTGGTGGTGGGGTCTGTTTGTAGGTGGTGGAGGTGGCGAGGATGATGCAATGTATGCAGAGGTTTGTGGAGTGGAAGGTGAGGATCGGTGGGAGGGTTCTGTCCTTGTTGTGTTGAGAGGGTGGGGTTCAAGGGCAGAGGTGCAGAAAGTGGAGATGTGCCGGAGCGTTCGTCCGCTGCATCAATGACTGCATTGGCGCTACCTTGTGCTCCCCTGAGGTGATTGAACAGTTCATCAACTTCACTAACCTCTTTCACACTGACCTCAAATTCACCTGGACCATCTCGGCCATGTCCTCCCATTCCTGGACTCTCCATCTCCATCTCCAGTGACCGACTAACTACGAACATCTCTACAAACCTACCGACTCCCACAGCTATCTGGAATACACCTCCTCCACCCTACCTCCTGTAAAAACACCATCCCTTATTCCCAAGTCCTCCGCCTCCACTGCATCTCTTCCCAGGATGACAATTCCACCTTAGAAAATCCCAGATGGCGTCCTTCTTCCAAGGTTGCAATTTACCTTCCCACATGGTTGACGATGCCCTCCAGCGCATCTCTTCCAATTCCCGCACCTCCGCCTTTGAACCCCTGCCCTCCCAAGTGGTGGATGCAGGTACAGTTACAACATTTGAAAGACATCTGGACAGATACATGAATAGAAAAGATTTAGAGGGATATGGGCAAATCAAGTGGGACTAGATTGGTTTGGGTCCTCACCTTCCACCCCACCAACCTCTGCATACATTGCATCATCCTCCACCACTTCCACCACCTACAAACAGACCCCACCACCAGATATATTTTTCCTTCCCCACTCTATCAGCTTTCCAGAGAGACCATTCCCTTCATGTTTCCCTCGTCAGATCCAAGCCCTCCCACCAGCCCACACCCCATTCTTGGCACCTTTCCCTGCCACCGCAGGAAGTACAAAGCCTGCACCCACACCACTCCCCTCACCTCCGTCCAAGGCCCCCAGGGATCCTTGCACATCCAAAAAAATTTACCTGTAACTCCCCCAATATCATCTACTGTATACATTGCACCTGATGTAGTCTCCTCTACATCGGGGAGAGAGGACGCCTTCTTGCGGATCGTTTCAGAGAAAATCTCTGGGATACCCGCATCAACCAACCCCATTGTCCCGTGGCTGAACACTTCAACTCCCCCTCCCACTCAGCCAAGGACATGCAGGTCTTGGGCCTCCTCCATCGCCAAACCCTACCACGCGACACGTTGAGGAAGAATGCCTCATATTCTGCCTTGGGAACCTGCAACCACATGGGATTAATGTGGATTCCACCAGTTTCCTAATTTCTCCTCACCCCACATTATCCCAGACCCAAGCCTCAAACTCAGCACTACCCTCCTGACCTGTTATCATACCCTCCTGACCTGTTATCATACCCTCCTGACCTGTTCATCATCTTTCCATTTATTTGCTCTACCCTCCTCTCCATCCTCACCTTCTCCCTCATCTTCATGTATCTATCAAATTCTCAGCTACCTTTCCCCCAACCCCACCGCCCTCCCATTTATCTCTCAGCCCCTCCCCCCCTCCCCCGCTCCACAAGCCTCATTCTTGATGAAGGCCTTATGCCTGAAAGGTTGATTCTCCTGCTCCTTGGATGCTGCCTGACCTGCTGTGCTTTTCCAGCACCATATTCTCGACTCTGATCTCCAGTATCCGCAGTCCTCTGTTTCTCCTAATAGACATAACCTTGCAAACCTTTTACATGAATATGAAACTGCTTCCCCAGTCAAATTGTTTGTTCAAAATTAACAAAGATAGGAACAATACCCACAAGGCAGAGTGCCATCCAAAACTTGAATACCTAGAATTTACTTAAGAATGTGCCTGCACATCAGAGAACCTGATGCCTGAATAAATGAATTCTGTCTTCTACTGTGACTTAGTGGTAACACTTTCACCACTGAGTCACGACGTGGTGGATAAAAGTTGTTTTCTAGTAAATTTGCACATTAAATCTCAGCTGACACTCTCTGTGCAGCACCAAGGGAGTGCTGAAAGTCGTCCACAAGACATATCAAATTCAGTTCTGAGGAAGGGTCACCGGACTCGCAACATTAATTCTGGTTTCTCTTCGCAGATGCTGCCAAACCTTCTGAGCTTTTCCAGCAATTTCTGTTTTGGTTTCAAATTTAGGCTTGTTCAGTTCCTCCTGGGTAGATGAGAAAGATCCCATGACACTGTCCAAAGAAGGGATTTCTCCTCAATCCTGGTCAATATTTATCTCTTTCACTAAGCATGCAAAACAGATTATTTGCACATTATCACTATTTGTGGAACCTTGTGCACCGGTTTCCTGCTACATTTCCTACATTACAACCGGGACTACAGTTGAGAAGTAATTCATAGGTTGTGAAGTGTTTTCAGGTGTGAAGCTGTGAAAAGCACAGGATAAAATAGAATTTTTCGGTGCTTGTCCCTATTGTTTCTGTTACTTTTATCAACGTTTTTGTTTTAAAGTTTAATGAAACCTCAGGTGCAGATGGATTTATTCATTTCATCTTCCAAACATCCATAAAATTCTGCAGCAGCCACATAAAGAACATTATGGAACATGACACCCCTTACCTAACTAAATGCTTTGTAATCTAGAACATCTGGGCTAAAAATAAATGGATTGGAATTTCCAATTAAGAGGTATTGGTTAATGAAAACAGGGTCGTGAAACAAATTGATAGCTCTACCAAAGAGTGCGCAGTGGATCAAGGGGCCAAACGGCCTCCTTCTTTGTGCATTGTTCCATAATTCTCTTATTCCCAGCCAAGTCAACATGATATGCAGATGGTATTCACACTGGGCCAGCAGGTCTGCTTTTCCTTCAAATTCCATTTGAAAATTGCTGACTGGAAAAGATTTAAAGTAAAAAATGTAACCTTTTAAAATGTATTTTCTTCTCCCTTTCAGAAAGTGCTTCTTCTCTCTAAGTCAAGTCTTCAGGAACCAGAAACATGTGGGTACTGTTCCATCAGGGTGTCCTTCAATGTACATTATACAATGGAGCCAATGCACTAGCACTTTCTGAAAGGGTCCCTTGGTAGCAATCAAGAGCAACAACTCTGGCTGCATTTCTCCTCCCAAACTCAAAGGTGCAGGGATGGAGCAAAGATGTTTTCTATTTTGCAGTCTCAAACTGGGAGTAGTTAACCCAACAGAACCCAGGGATGAAATCCAGAACCTTAAGGACTGTATGGCTCAGATCACAACGGGCACTTATTTAGGAATCAGGAGTGCTCCTAAAACAGAGAAGTTAAATAATATGCCTTTCATGTACTCAGGACATTACCAGAGGCTCTGCAGACAATAAACTATTTTTTGAAACATGGTCACTCTAACCAAACTCAGCAGCTAAGTTGTGCAGAAACATCCAACAATCTGTCAGTGGTAAATGAGATTTGCTCAGTTCCTGGAGTAGGTTTTATCAGAATTAAAACCACAAGCTTCCAAGTCAGAGTGTAACACAGTTGAATTTTACAGATGTGTGCAGTTTAGAATGTGCAAAAATCTTTATCCTAGTATAGCGTTTTCAATTTCAATGGAAAACCATTAAACGCACAAAAAACAAAGATTCATAAACTTGGATCAAATGCAATTTGCTCTTATACAACTAAAGGACAAAGGAGTGTTACAATGTGTAGTTTCCCTGCCTCTGAGTTGGGAAATTTAGGGTTCAGTCTTACCCAAGGACTTAAGGGCTAAGCAGGTTATGTATCAATCTGTAAAATCCTTCCAACCCAGCTGGTAAGAGGAGGCAAAGATTCTTGATTAGCCATGTAATGGAAAGGAAATTGGTGTCCTCACTATTATTATTCATAGCTCCAGGCTACAACATGCACTTATGAGGAGAGGCAATGGAGTAGTGGTAAAGTCATTTGACTAGCAAATCCAGAACCTATAGAACATAGAACAGTACAGCACAGTACAGGCCCTTCGGCCCACAATGTTGTGCCCAACATTTACCTTAATCTAAGATTACCCTAACCTACACACTTCTCAATTTACTGTTGTCCAGGTGTTTATCCAGCAGTTGCTTAAATGTCCCTATGTCCCTGACTCTACTACCACCGCTGGCAGTGCATTCCACACACCCACCACTCTCTGTGGATGAACCTACCTCTGACATCTCCCCTAAACCTTCCTCCAATCATTTTAAAATTATAACCCCTCATGACAGCCATTTCTGCCCTGGGGAAAAGTGTCTGGCCATCTACTCTATCTTTGCGTCTCATTACCATGTACACCTCGACCAAGTCACCTCCCTTCTTCCTCCTCTCCAGTGTGAAAAGCCCTAATTCACTTAACCTCTCTTCATAAGACAAGTCCTCCAATCCAGCCAGCATCCTGGTAAATCTCCTCTGCACCCTCTCTAAGGCATCTACATTCTTCCTATAATGAGGTGGCCTGAACCGGACACAATATTTCAAGTGTGGTCTAGCCAGGGTTTTATAGAGCTGCAGCATAACCTCGCAACTCTTAAGCTCAATCTCCCAGTTAATGAAAGCCAAAACACCATACGCCTCCTAAACAACCCTAACAACCTGAGTGGCAACTTCGAGGGATCGATGTATGTGGACCCCAAGATCCGGCTGTTCCTCCACACTGCCCAATACTGATCCAAAGCTGGATATAGAAGACAGTGATGACAAACGTCTTGTCAAAGGAATGGGTTTTAAGAAAAGCCTTAAATAAAGAAAAAGATATGGAGGGCGGACTCTAGATGGATTATGGTAAATCTGCCAATCATCCAGATCCCAGAAAGGCATCATGAGTTCACAGAGTGTATTGAGGACTCTTTCAAAGTGACCAGGAAACTGGCTATTTTGGACCTGGTAATGTGTAATTAGTTAGGCGTAATTAATGATCCCATGGTAAATGATCCTCTTGGGAAAAGTGAACATCACATGCTGGAATTTTGCACCAGGTTTTACCATGCCCTGTAATTATATCATATTCCAAGAATACTGTCTTTAACCCTGTATTCAGCATTCAAATTTGACCTTTCAGAATGAATCACCGCATTTATCCAGGTTGAACTCCATCTGCCACTTCTCAGATCAGCTCTGCTTCCTGTCTATGTCTAGTTGTAGCCCTTGACACTATGTACAACACCACTGACCTTTGTGTTATCAGCAAACTTACTAACCAAACCTTCCATTTCTGCATCCAAGTCATTTACAAAAACTAGAAGGAGCAGAGACCCAAGAACAGATCCCTGTGGGACACCACTGGTCACTGCCCTCCAGGACGAATACTTTCCATCCACTACCACTCATTATCTTCTTTTGGCCAGACAATTCTGTATCCAGACAGCCAAATTTCCCTGGGAGAAAGTTAGGACAGCTGGAGATCAGAGTTGGAGGGTGTGGTGCTTGAAAAGCACAGCCAGTCAGGCAGCATCCAAGGAGCAGGAGAATCGACATTTCAAGCATAAGCTCTTCATCAAGAATGAGGGGGTGGCCCAAGGGGGATGACAGATAAATGGGAAGGGGGTGGGGCTGGGGGGGGAAGGAAGGCTTGTGAGGCATTACCTGCCCCTCACAAAGTCATGCTGACTATCTCTAATCAAACTATGTTTTTCAAAATAGTCATAAATCCTTACTCTCAGAATCCTTTCCAGTACCTTGCTTACCACAGATGTAAGACTGACTGGTCTGTAATTCCCAAGGATTTCCCTAATCCCTTTCCTGAACAGAGGAACAACATTTGCCTCCCTCCAATCAGCCGGTACTACTCCAGTGGAGAGTGAGGATGCAATGATCATCACCAGAGGTGCAGCAATCTCATTCCTCGTTTCCAATTGTAACCTTGGATATATCTGGTCCAGCCCTGGGGACTTATCTATCTTGATGCTTCCCAGAATTTCCAGCACATCCACTCTTTTAACACCAATCTGTTCAAGCCTATTAACCTGGTCCACGGTGTTCTCACTACCAACAAGGTCCCTCTCGCTAGTGAATACTGAAGCAAGAAACTCATTTAGGGCCTTCCCTACCTCTTCAGACACTGGGCACAAGTTCCCTCCACTATCCCTGATTGGCCCTACCTTCTCCCTTATTCCTCATGTACGTGTAGAACGCCTTTGGGTTTTCCATAATCCTTGCTGCCAAGGATTTTTTGTGTCCCCTCCTCGCTCTCCTCAGAGTTCTTTCTTTCCCAGATAACCTTTTGTTCTGGCTAATGTTCTGGGCATGTGGGCTCAAATCCCATCTGGTGGTGAAATGTGAATCTTAATAATATAAAATGGAAAATCAAAAACGAGTCTAATGGTGACCACATAGCAATAGTTAGTTGTCATAAAAACCCACCAAGGCCACTAATGTCCTTTAGGGAAAGAAATCCCCTCACCTGGTTAGACCTGCATGTGACTCCATACCCACAGCAATATTAGATTAGATTAGATGATTACTTACAGTGTGGAAACAGGCCCTTCGGCCCAACAAGTCCACACCGACCCGCCGAAGCGTAACCCACCCATACCCCTACATTTACCCCTTACCTAACACTATGGGCAATTTAGCACGGCCAATTCACCTGACCTGCACATCTTTGTGACTGTGGGAGGAAACCGGAGCACCCGGAGGAAACCCACGCAGACACGGGGAGAACGTGCAAACGCCACACAGTCAGTCGCCTGAGGCGGGAACTGAACCCAGGTCTTTGGCGCTGTGAGGCAGCAGTGCTAACCACTGTGCCACCGTGCCGCCTAATATGGCTGACTTTTAATTGCCCTCTGGACAATTATGGACAGGCAACAAATGTGGCTAAGCCAGTGATGCCAACAACCCATTAACAAATTTTAGAAAATGTTGTCACAGCAACTCAGACATTTTGGGAGGCCAGTTGGCTGGACAGCTGATGTCGGTCAGACTGTTAGCAACAGCATGGGGTTTGATCTCTCTGGTCCCAGCTTGGGGTAGATTCAGGACCTGTGCTCTTGTGCCACCCCTGATGACAGTCCCTACAATTAGGGTATTGGACCTAATTAAGGACAGCTAGAATCCCTTCTTAAAATTGTGTCTCTCATAAAGCTTTGGCAGAAATTGCAGG
Organism: Chiloscyllium plagiosum; assembly: GCF_037043375.1. Classification (NCBI taxonomy): domain Eukaryota; kingdom Metazoa; phylum Chordata; class Chondrichthyes; order Orectolobiformes; family Hemiscylliidae; genus Chiloscyllium; species Chiloscyllium plagiosum. The sequence goes on from NW_028270155.1 coordinate 4,017,758, forward strand.
TTTATTAAAAGCTTTATTTGTCTGTTGCTAAATTACTGCAAAGACAAGATTTAAAAAAACTGCATGCAAAGAAGGGGAAATCTCATTCTTCCAAACTAATTGTGTTTTTGCTCCTAATAACCAGTGTACTTCCTGTATGTCTGGTTAGGGACCATTCCTGTGAATTCTCAGACAAGAATGGAAAAAGAAAAAGCACGACCAGTGCAAAGAGGTAAAGAAAAGGAATGGGTTTCGTTCAGTTCATTAGCTGAGATTACAAGTTTAACTTACAAAACCAGGGGTCAAGAATTCTCATTAACAAGGAGGCTGTGCACAGCTGCAGGGTCTGGATCAAGAGGAGACCCAATCTTGCGGCTAACTATATATTTCAAACCTGTCTTTGATGTTCTTATCCACCCCCTCCCATCCCCCACCCTTTCTTTTCTTTTGGCAAAAGAGTTGATTTTAATTGTAGCTACATGCTGCACTAGACTTCTGCCTGAAAGCCAGCCTCCACATCTGCAGTGTGAGAGGCTCCAGTGATATTGGGTGCAGTCCATAGCCCTAGGCACATTTTAATGGCTCCCCTTTCCATTCAAGCCTCAGATTGCTTGCCATGTGACTCCCTGTTCAGTTTAGCTGCAGGAAAGGACATTATTTCTCACTATTCAGACGATCCAGACTCTTTAACAAGGTAAGCTGCAAGACAAGGAGTGGGAGCTGTCGCTGTTTCAAAAATCACTCTTCATTATCAATTAATCCTGACCCTTTGATTCATAACACTTGAGATAATTTACCATATATAGTCAAAACTGCATTTATACAGGGAGTCAGCTTCTTACTCATATATCAGTACTTCACATGTGACATCAATAATTTGCATTTATCTAGTAACTTGAATATAGAAATAAATCCTGATAGTTTGTCAGAAGCACGGTCAGGCAAAAGTGAATACTGATCCAAAGCTGGATATAGAAGACAGTGATGACAAACGTCTTGTCAAAGGAATGGGTTTTAAGAAAAGCCTTAAATAAAGAAAAAGATATGGAGGGCGGACTCTAGATGGATTATGGTAAATCTGCCAATCATCCAGATCCCAGAAAGGCATCATGAGTTCACAGAGTGTATTGAGGACTCTTTCAAAGTGACCAGGAAACTGGCTATTTTGGACCTGGTAATGTGTAATTAGTTAGGCGTAATTAATGATCCCATGGTAAATGATCCTCTTGGGAAAAGTGAACATCACATGCTGGAATTTTGCACCAGGTTTTACCATGCCCTGTAATTATATATTCCAAAATTTCAAGAAATGGATTGTACCCTCTATCAACTTGTTGAAAGTGATTTGAAAAGTAAACACCGTTCCCTCTCAAAATGTTTGCTGGAAAATCAGGTGAGTTTCTGTGATTTCTGCACAAAAGATGATCTCGTGGCTGAACATGCAGAAAAATGACAGTGCTTGCGACATCCTCCCTTGAATAGAGACACTGGAGGCAAATCCACTTGCAGAATTAACGGCCCCATTATCTGTGCAAAGTATTTACTGAACCTCAAAATCAACAGCCCCATCAAAGAGTCTGCAAATTTGACTCTCAACAAAGAGGGTTGCAGAGAAACCAGGTGTGAACAGCCACCATTCTATCCACTGTGTCAGTGTTTTTTGAAGATTTTAGAGATTTTCAGATATTTTATGATACATCTCTTGGAATAGGTCGGACTTGACCAAGGGCTCCTCTCAAATGTAGGGACACTACCACTGTGCCATAAGAGCCCCTTATAAACCCCATTCTGAAGCAATGATTTTCAACTTGGAATCATGTGTTTGTGTGCAAGTGTAAGTGTGGGTTTGATTACTCAGAGGGGTAAAAACATATTTTCATTGTATGAACTGTGTGTTAACTTGTCCTGCATATTTGTAGAGTACGTTTTGCTTTATAATAAAACTATCATTTTGTGTTTGGGGAAACTTGGTTAATAGAACACTTCAGTCTAAGCCTAAAATAGAGAAAGCAAATGATTGGCCATAAAGGGGGCGTGGTAAAACAATTAAATTTATGTTGTGACTAGCAGAGTAGTAGCACTAAAAGGAGACAGTGTACTCCTCCAATCTTGGTCAACAACCTCATTTGGAAACACAGACACTTCCAAAGAATCATGACCCAAGCCCGAAACATATGTATCTTAAAGAACTGAAATTTGGACATGACTTTTAATTCTAGATTTTCTGCTAATAACCCAAGTGCATGTTTTGTTTTTAGAATTCTTATTTACTTTTGTGTCTGGGCATTCAAGTGCAAGAGGGATTGAGCGTGTTCCACTCTATTTCTAAATCGAGGTGTTGTGTGAATAAACTTCTTCTAATTTAGGCTTAATCATGTTTATGTTTATTACTGAAAATCACAACACTCAAAAACTTTAAAACAGGCTCTCCAAAAGCAAATCTGGCTTCAGCCAAAGGGGATGTGAGGAGAAAGAGAGAACCTTGGCCTGCCATCTCTCTTTCTCTATCTGTAACAGACACAGGGTATGAAACTTGAGTTTGAAACTGGTGCCTTACACTTAAATAAAGGCAATTATAAAGGCATGAAGACAGGACTGGCTATGGTAAACTGAGATGAAAGTTAAAAGGTAAGCAAGTAAATCATCCTTGGCAGGCATTTAAGGTGACAGTTCATAACTCTCAACAATAATCTAGACCATTGAAAAAGAAAGTCTGTCTATGAGAAGGATGAATAACCCATCACCAACTAAGTAAGTTAAAAATGAAGGAAAAAGCACACAATGCTGCGAAGATTAGCATTAGGCCAGAAAAGAACATGTTAGAAACCATCAAAGGATAAAAAACAGAAACTATCAAAAAACGTAAGCATATATTACAAGATAGTAGGAGCAACCCTGCATTTAGAAAGCAGGAGAGAAGCTAAAGTAAATACTGGTCTCTAGAAGGAAGAGGTTAAGAAATTAACAATGAAATGCCTAAGACTTTGAAGTATTTTGTGTCTGTCTTCACAACAAAAGACAAATAAAAATAAACCATATTTAAGAAAGTAGGGTGACAGAAAGGGGGCAAACTAAAAGCTAGTTAGTCTAACATTTGTTATTGTAAGGGTGCTAGAATTCAAGAAAGTAGGAGCTGGACCTTTAGAAAACCGTAACACAAGGCAGCAGAGAAATCATAGCTTTATGAAAAGAAAATTATATTGACAAATTTAGTAGAGTTCTTCGAGGATGTAACATGTAGATGGATAAAGGGGAACCAATAGATGCAATCTGTATGAATTTCAAATAAGATGCCACGTAATAGGTTGCTGAACAAGACATAAGCTCATGGTATTCATTTATTAGCTGGACAGAGGGTTTGCTAACTAACAGGAAACAGATCCAGGTAAATGGATAGCTTTCAGGTAGGCAGCTATAACTAGCAGGGTCCCATAGGAATCAATGCCAGGTTGTCAAGTGTTCACATGTCTATATTAATAGCTTAAATGAAGAGACTGAGTACTGTAGGAGAAAGTGAGAATTGCAGATGCTGGAGATCAGAGTCAAAAAGTGTGGGGCTGGGAAAACACAGCCGGTCAGGCAGCATCAAGGAGCAGGAGAAGTGAGGTTTTGGGCAGAAGCCCTTCATCAGGAATGAGGCTTGTGGGTCGGGGGGACTGAGAGATAAATGGGAGGGGGGGTGGGGCTGGGGGTAGGTAGCTGGGAATGTGATAGGTAGATGGAGGTGTGGGGCTGGGAAAACACAACCGGTCAGGCAGCATCTGAGGAGCAGGACAGTTGATGTTTCGAGCATAACTTCAATGAAGAGCTAATGAAGGGCTCTTGCCCAAAATGTCAATTCGCCTGCTCCTCAGATGCTGCCTGACTGGCCGGGCTTTTCCAGCACCAAACTTTTGGACTGGGTATGTAGACAAGTTTGCTCAAGATACAAAAGCAACTAGAAAAGCAAGACGTGAGGAAGACACAAAGTTTGCAAGGGATTACAGTGAGTAGGTTAAAATCTGGCAAATGGTTGTATAATGTTGTATAATTCATATAAATGATTTGGATATGAATATAGATGGTATGGTTAGTAAGTTTGCAGATGACACCAAAATAGGTGGTGCAATGGACAGTGAATAAGATTATCTCAGAGTACAACAGAATCTTGATCAGATGATCCAATTGATCAAAGATGGGAAGATGGAGTTTAATTTATATAAATGTGAGTTGTTGCATTTTGGTAAGACAAAACAGGGCAGAACTTATACAGATAATGGTAGGGTCCTGGGGAGTTTTGCAGAACAAAGAGGTGAAGATTCATAGTTCCATGGAAGTGGAGTTGCAGGTAGACAGGATGCACACTTGCCTTCAATGGTCAGAACATGAAGTATAGGAGTTGGGACGTCATGCTGCAGCTGTACAGGACACTGGTGAGGCCACCTTTAGAATATTACATTTGATTCTGGTTGCCCTTCTATAGGAAGGATGTTGTTAAACTTGAGAGGATGCAGAAAAGATGTACAATGATGTTTCCTGGGTTAGAGGGTTTGAATAGGCTGGGGGTTTTTCCCCTGGAATGCTGGAGGCTGACCTTTGAAGTTTATAAAATGATGAGGGTCATGGATCGGGCAAATAGCCACGGTCTTTTTCCTTGGATGGCGGAGTCCAGGTATAGAGGACAAAGCTTTAAGGCGAGAGGGGTAAGATTTAATAAAGGGGTTGGTGTGTGTATGAAATGACCTGCTAAAAGTGGTGGAGGAAGGTACAATTACAACCTTGAAAAGGCATCTGGATGGGCATATGAATAGAAAGGTGGAGGGATATGGGCCAAATGCTGGCGAATGGGACGAGATCAGACTAGGATGTCTGGTCGGCATGCATGAGTTGGATCAAAGGGTCTGTTTCCATACTGTATGACTCGATGTGGGAAAATATGAGGTAGTTCACTTTAGTAAGACAAATAGAAAAGCAAAAAATTCTTAAACGGACAAACACAGCAGAATGCTGAGGTTTAGAGGAATCTGGAAATCCCTGTACTGGAACACAAAAATTTTACATGTTGGTGAATGGAGTTCCTGGACACAGTCGGAGAGGTCACGGGGTCTCCAGGGAGCAGCGGAGCCTGTCGGGATATGTGACTATACAGTTTAAAGTTCTTTTAGTTCTGGTTTTTCTTCAGTTCTTGGACGCAGAGGTCACAAGGTCACATATTTGGGCAGTTGCTTTACCCGAAACACTACTCGGATAGTGTCTCCCACCCATCCCCCTCCTTTAACCAAAAAAAAAGTTCTGTGCATTGGTTGGTAAGGTGACAAGTGTTTTCTTTTGTGATTTTTTTTTTCTGGCAGTCTATTTGGGTATTTTGAATAGTGGAAATGGAGGTTAGGGCAGTTGAATGTTTCCCCTGCAGTACCTGAGAGGTAAGGGTCACCTCTAATGTCCCTGCTGACTTCACCTGTGAGAAGTGCACCAACTCCAGCTCCTTGAGAACTACGTTAGGGAACTGGAGCTGCAGCAGGATGAACTTCGAATCATTCAGGAGGGGGCTATTGAGAGGAGTTACAAGGAGGTAGTTACTCCACAGCCATGTGAAGGTAGATGGGTTACTGTCAGAAGTAGGAAAAGGAAGCAGCAGGCAGCGCAGGGATCTTCTGTGGGAGATAACAAGTATAGTGTTTTGGACACTGTTGTGGGGGACGACTTACCGGGGTGCACAGGTTTCTGGTGCAGTGTCTGTCCCTGTTGCTCAGAGTGGAAGGGGGAAGAGGAGCAGTGCTTTAGTCATTGGGGACTCCATCGTTAGGGGGACAGATAGGAGGATTTGTGGGAACAAGAGAGACTCACGATTGGTGTGTTGCCTTCCAAGTGTCAGGGTTCGTGATGTCTCTGTGTTTTTGGGATCCTTGAGTGGGGTGGGGGAGCAGCCCCAAGTCGTGGTGCACATAGGCACCAATGACATAGGTAGGAAGAAAGGTGGAGATCAAAGGCAGAAATTCAGGGAGTTGGGGTGAAAGCTTAGAGTGAGAACAAACAGAGTTATTATCTCTGGTTTGTTGCCCGTGCGACATAGTAGTGAAGCAAGGAACAGGGAGAAAGTGGAGCTGAACACATGGTTGCAGGGATGGATTCTTAGATAATTGGAGCTCTTTCTGGGGAAGGTGGGACCTCTACAAACAGGATGGTCTTCATCTGAACCAGAGGGGTACCAATATCCTGGGGTGGGGGTGGAATTTGGTAATGCTCTTCGGAGGGTTTAACCTAAATGCAGCAAGTTGAACAATGAGAGAAAGTTTTACAGTTGAACAGCGTAATGGATGAAGCAGTCAGCATTAACAATCAAGTAGAGAGTGTACGGAGACTACAGTGAAGGAATGTCTTCTCTCAGACGGTGGTGAATCTGTGGAATCTCTTATTGCAACGGTTGTCAGGGCTGAGATGGACAGATTTTTAATCAGGGAGGCAATCAAAGGTTCTGGGAAACGCAGGAAAGTGGAGTTGAGGATTATCAGATCAGCCATGATCTCACTGAATGGCGGAGTAGACTTGATGGGCTAAATGTTCTGCTTCTGTTCTTGTGTCTTGCGAGGTTCTTATATCGATAGAAGGTCACTGAGGCAGGGGAACAAGGACCAGAGTCAGCAGTATCTTGCTCTTTTCTGTGAACACTGCTTCGCAAAATGTTTACATTGATCAACTCCACCAACAGAAAAAAATAGTGCAGTTTGGAATGTCATCAAACTAGGTCTTGGGCTAAAAGTACAATCACATAAGCAAAGGAACTTTACGGACTCTAGTTTTTAACAGAAGAACTTTGATTCACAAATATTCACAATACTGATTTTCAGCCCTTTACAAGAATTAAGATTTCACTCCTTGTTTACGTGTACATATAGAGTCATGGAGATATCAGCACGGAAGCAGACCCTTCGGTTCAACTTGTCCATGCCAACCAGATATCCGAACACAATCTAGTCCCACTTGCCAGCAACTGGCCCATAACCCTCCAAACCCTTCCTATTCATATACCCATGCAGATGCCTTTTAAATGTGGAAATTGTACCAGCCTCCACCACTTCCTCTGGCAGCTCATTCCATATACGTACCACCCTCTGTGTGAAAACATTGCCCCTTAGGTCCTATTATATTTTTATATCTTTCCCCTCTCACCCTAAACCTATGCCCTCTAGTTCTGGACTCCCCCACCCAGGGAAAAGACCTTGTCTATTTACGCTATCCATGCCCCTCATGATTTTATAAACCTTGAAAAGGTCACCCCTCACCCTCTGATGCTCCAGGGAAAACAGCCCTATCCTTTTCAACCTCTCCCTCTAGCTCAAATCCTCCAACCCTGGCAATATCCTTGTAAATCTTTTCTGAACCCTTTCAAGTTTCACAACATCTTTCCAATAGGAAGGAGACCAGAATTGCATGCAATATTCCAATAGTGGCCTAACCAAAGTCCTGTACAGCCACAACATGACCTCCCAACTCCTGTATTCAATATTCTGACCAATAAAGAAAAGCATACCAAACGCCTTCTTCACTGTCCTATCTACCTATGACTCCGCTTTCAAGGAGCTATGAACCTGTACTCCAAGATCTCTTTGTTCAGCAACATTCCCTAGGACCTGACCATTAAGTGTATAAGTCCTGCTAAGATTTGCTTTCCCAAACTGCAGCACCTCACATTTATCTAAATTAAACTCCATCTGCCACTTCTCAGCCCATTAGCCCATCTGGTCCAGATCCTGTTGTAATCTGAGGTAACCCTCTTTGCTGTCCACTACACCTCCAATTTTGGTATCATCTGCAAACTTACTAACAATAACTCTTATGCTCACATCTAAATCATTCATATAAATGATGAAAAATAATGGACCCAGCACCGATCCTTGTGACACTCCACTGGTCACAGGCCTCCAGTTAAAAACAACCCTCCACCACCACCCCCTGTCTTCGAGCCAGTTCTGTATCCAAATGATTAGTTCTGCCTGTATTCTATGAGTTCTAACCTTGCTAACCAGTCTCCCACTGGGAACCTTGTTGAAAGGCTCACTGAAGTCCTCTGCCCTCATCAATCCTCTTTGTTACTTTTTCAAAAAACTCGATCAAGTTTGTGAGACATGATTTCCTACGCACAAAGCCATGTTGACTATCCCTAATCAGTTCTTGCCTTTCCAAATACATGTACATCCTGTCCCTCAGGATTCCCTCCAACAACTTGCCCACCGCCGAGGTCAGGCTCACTGGTCTATAGTTCCCTGGCTTGTTTTTACCGCCTTTCTTAAACAGTGGCACCACGTTAGCCACCCTCCAGTCTTCCGGCACCTCACCTGTGACTATCGATGAGACAAATATCTCAGCAAGGGGCCCAGCAATCACTTTCCTAGCTTCCCACAGAGTTCTAGGGTACACCTGATCAGGTCCTGGGGATTTATCCACTTTTATGTGTTTCAAGACATGCATGTTCCTCTCTGTAATATGGACATTTTTCAAGATATCACCATCTATTTCCCTACATTCTATATCTTCCATATCCTTTTCCACAGTAAACACTGATGCAAAATACTTACTTAGTATCTCCCCCATCACCTGTGGCTCCACAAAAGGCCGCATTGCTGACCTTTGAGGGGCCCTTTTCTCTCCCTAGTTACCCTTTTGTCCTTAATGTATTTGTAAAAACTCTTTGGATTCTCCTTAACCCTATTTGTCAAAGCTATCTCATATCCCCATTTTGCCCTCCTGATTTCCCTTTTAAGTATACTCATACTGCCTTTATATGCTTCTAAGGATTCACTCGATCTATCCTGTCTATACCTGACATATGCTTTCATCTTTGTCTTAACCAAAATCTTCATTTCTCTGGTCATCCAACATTCCCTACACCTACCAGCCTTTCCTTTCACCCTAACAGGAATATACTGTCACTGGACTCTCATTATCTCATTTTTGAAGGCTTCCCGTTTTCCAGCCGTCCCTTTACCTGTGAACATCTGCCTCCAATCAGCTTTTGAAAGTTCTTGCCTAATACCGTCAAAATTAGCCTTTCTCCAATTTAGAACTTCAACTTTTAGATCCAGTCTATCCTTTCCCATCACTATTTTAAAACTAGTAGAATTATGGTCACTGGCCCCAAAGTGCTCTCCCACTGACACTTCAGTCACCTGCCCTACCTTATTTCCCAAGAGTAGGTCAGGTTTTGCACCATCTCTAGTAGGTATATCCACATACTGAATCAGGAAGTTTTCTTGTACACACTTAACAAATTCCTCTCCATCTAAACCCTTAACACTATGGCAGTCCCAGTCTATGTTTGGAAAGTTAAAATCCCCTACCATAACCACCCTATTATTCTTACAGATAGCTGAGATCTCAATACAAATGTGTTTCTTAATTTCCCTCTGACTATTAGGGAGTCTACAATAATCCCAATATGGTGATCATCCCTTTCTGGTTTCTCAGTTCTACCCAAATAACTTCCCTGGATGTATTTCCGGGGAATTTCTTCCCTCAGTACAACTGTCCTTTATCAAAAACGCCACTCCCCCTCCTCTATTGCCTCCCTTTCTGTCCTTCCTGTAACATTTGTATCCTGAAACATAAAGCTGTCAGTCCTGTCCATCCCTGAGCCACGTTACACATTAGAGATTTGTCAACTTGAAGAGCATGGAACTGTTATGGTTGTATCACTAAGCCTCGAAACCTAGGTGACACAGTCATGAACAGGAAGGAGATGGCCACCTATATGACCACACTTCACAACCCTCTGAGTAATTTCTACTTATGTTGGACCGAGGTGTCATTCCTATACTTTTAAATTGTGCCCCCTGGTTTTAGACTCAACCATTTTATCTGTCTATTCCTTTAAATGTTTTGTAGATTTCAATAACATCACCTCTCGTTTTTTGAAACTCTACAGAACACAGGCCAGTTTGTCCAACCTCTCTTCATGCGAAGGTCCTGGGAATAAGTATGATGAACCTTCACCGCATTCCCTTCACTGCAATAATATCTATGCTCATAGAGGGATGAAGCCCTTAAATGAACAGTGATTGTCCCTAAGGATCTCAGTTGGCACACTCAGTGCCACCTCACCATTAGTATAAGTACGTCAGGGACAAGTAGGCTGCAGGCAGGTTGCCCATTGGATATAACAATATCCTGAACTCTCAAGCATGTCAATAAATCCCAGCCACAGAACCATTACAGCACAAGAGAAGCCAATTCTAATGAAATGAACCAGAAGCTAGCCCAAATACACTGGAAGATAAATTCATATAAAACATAAATTAGATATCTTCCAAGAGGATTTAACTACATCGTAGCTTTGACACAATCTCAGAAGTAACAGTGGTGCAGAAAAGCATAGCTTCTGCGATGACCGCAGGAACTAAAATTAAAATTAAAAAGGTACTTTAAAAAACAAGCAAATGATAAATGTAGCACCAGTTATAGAAACATAATCAAGCAATTATAGAGACAAAGTAGAACAGAGAAGAAAGACTTAAGGGAACTGTAAAAAAGACAGACAGGGAGCAAGATTTTAGTTTAGTTAAAGGGACAAAGAAAGAAAATCTTATTGAGGATACACAAATCTTTGCTAGTGGGAGGACAAGTTGATGAAACAGCAATAAAAAAAATCCAGGATTCTCGACTTTATAAAAGGACATGTACAGTACAAAAGCAAAGAGGCAATTGCTAAACCCACATAAATCATAAGTCAGGGCATAACACTGTGTCTGGTTACAGGTCCTCAATTTTAGGAGGGTCTCTAAACAGAGGAAGGTCCGTGGGCGGCACGGTGGCACTGCTGCCTCACAGCGCCAGAGACCCAGGTTCAATTCCCGCCTCAGGCGTCTGTCTGTGTGGAGTTTGCACATTCTCCCCGTGTCTGCGTGGGTTTCCTCTGGGTGCTCCAGTTTCCTCCCACAATCCAAAAATGTGCAGGTTAGGTGAATTGGCCATGCTAAATTGCCCGTAGTGTTAGGCGAAGGGGTAAATGTAGGGGGCTGGGTCTGGGTGGGTTACGCTTCGGCGGGTCGGTGTGGACTTGTTGGGCCGAAGGGCTTATTTCCACACTGTATGTAATCTAATCAGATCCACAAGGATCAGAAAATAACTGTGTATAATACAGATCATTCACTCACTCACTTTAAATCACTCATCCAAGAGAAAACCTTCAGTTTACAAATTATTTTTAAATGATTCAGGATTTTCACCTTCATTAGCCTTTGAAACTGAAAATTCAGAGTCGAAAAGTGTGGCATTGGAAAAGCACAGTAGGTCAGGCAGCTTCTGAGGAGCAGGAAAGTTGATGTTTCAGGCATAAGCTCTTTATCAGGAATGGGTGGGGGGGGGGGGGGTTGCGCGGAGAGATAAATAGGGGGATAAATAGGGGGATGAGAGTGCGGCTGGGGGGAAGGTAGCTGGGAAGGTCATAGGTAGATACATTTGGTGATGGTGATAGGCCAGAGGGGAGAGTGGAGTGGATAGGTGGGAAGGAAGATGGACAGGTAGGACAGACAAGAGGGCGGTGCCGAGTGGAGGGTTGGATGTGGGATAAAGTGGGGGGAGGGGAAATGAGGAAACTGGTGAAATCGATGTTGACGCCATGTGGTTGGAGTGTCCCAAGGAAGAAATTTGAGGTATTCTTCCTCCAGACGTCAGGTGGGTTTGATTTGGCAGTGGAGGAGCCCCAGGACTTGCATGTCCTTGGATGAGTGGGAGTGGGAGTTGAAGTGGTTGGCTACAGGGTGGTGGGGTTGGTTGGTACCTGTGTCACAGAGATGTTCCCTGAAACATTCCGCAAGGTGGCAACCTGTCTTCCCAATGTAGAGGAGATCACATTGAGAGAAATGGACAAAGTAGGTGAGGTGTTTGGATGTGCAGGAAAATCTCTGCTGGATGTGGAAGGATCCTTTGGGGTCTTGGACAGAGGTGAGGAGGGAAGTATTGGTGCAGGTTTTACACCTCTTGTGGCAGCAAGGGAAGGTGGAGGGTGGGTTGGTGGGGAATGTGGACCTAACAAGGTCCAGGAAGGGAAGGGAGGTGTCCAAGATGGTCCAGGTGAACTTGAGGTCAGGGTGGAAGGTGTTTGTGAAGTTGATGAACTGTTCAACCTCTTTGTGGGAGGGAATGGTTTCTGCGAAATGCTGAGAGGGGAGGGGAGGAAAATATATCTCTGGTGGTGGGGTCTGTTTGTAGGTGGCTGAAATGGCAGAGGATAGTGCACTGCATCCAGAGATTAGTGGGGTGGAAGATGAGGACAAGGGGGAGGTTCTATCCTTGCTGCAGTTGGAGGGGTGGGGTTCAAGGGCAGAGGTGCGAGAAGTGAAGGAGATGCACTGGAGGGCATCATTAATCACGAGAGGGGAAATTGCGGTCCTGAAAGTAGGAGGCTATCTGGGATGTTCTGGAGTGGAATTGCTCCTTCTGGGAGCAGATACAGCTGAGGTGGAGGAATTGGGAGTACGGGGTAGCATTTTTACAGGAGCGGGGATGGGAGGAGATGTAGTCCAGGTAGCTGAGAGAGTTGGTGAGTTTGAAGTAGATATCCATGTTGAGTCGGTCACTGGAACTGGAGATGAAGTGGTCCAGAAAGGGAAGGGAGGTGTCCAAGATGGTCCAGGTGAACTTGAGGTCAGGGTGGAAGGTGTTTATGAAGTTGATGAACTGTTCAACCTCCTCGTTGGAGCATGACGTGGTGCTGATACAGTCATCAATATAGCGGAGGAAAATATAACTGATAATTTACCCAAGTATAGATAATCCTTTGATATCACTCATAAATATACATTTCATGAAGTGGAATTTGTGTTCCTTTGCCCTAGTCTTACAATGCAGCTTATAATTTTTCAAAGTGACTCTTTTAATTTCATGCTTGCTTCCTCCTCCTCGAATAGATCACCTGTCAGCTCATTTGCTTCCAGATCAAAAAACAGAGAATTGCTGAATGATTAAAGCACAGGAGCCAGCCAATTGGTCCATCATGTATGTGTCATCTTATGAAGAAAAACCTTCAATCTCAGTCCCCTGCTTTTTGCCCACAGCCTGGCATATTTTTTCTCTTCAGATAATTATCCAATTCCCTTCTAAATGAATGTCTCTCCATCACACTCTCAGGCAGTGCATGGCAGATCCGAACCGCTGCATTTCTTGTGCTGCGGGCACACCCAAATCTCCTACAGAAGGAATTCCAGGATTTTGACCCAGCGACAGTGAAGGTATGGTGATATATTTTTCTAAGTCAGGATGATGACAGGCTTGGAGGGCAATTTTCAGGTGGTAGTGTTCCTGCTGCCCTTGTCCTTCTACATGGGAGTGGTCATAGGTTTGGAAGTTCCTGTACCTTCTCAGTGTATAAAGGTTTTCCTCATGTTGCCACTGCTTCTTTTGCCAATGGTCTTACTAATGGAATGTTTCTTCCAAATCAACTCTGCCCAGATCCCACGTAACTTGTTATGTATGTATAAACTCCACCTAATCTTCCCTCCTCCAAGAGGAACAGCCCCAGCTTTTCCAAATCCATCATTGTAACGGAAGCTCATCATTCCTGGAACAATTCTTTTAAACTTTTTTTGAACCTACTCAGAGTCTTTCACACTCTTCTTAAACGTGGATCCAGCATTGGACATAATACTGCAGTTGAGGCGAAAGCAGTGTTTATGAAGGTTTGTCATAAATTTCTTGCTGTTCAACCTTAAGACCACAAAACTACAAGATATAGGAGCAGGATTAGGCCATTTGACCCATTGAGTCTGGGCTGATATGTTTCTCAACTCCATTCTCCTGTCTTTTTCCCATAACCCTTGATCCCCTTACTAATCAAGAACCTATCTCCCTCTGTCTTAAATACTCAATGACTTGGCCTCCATAGCCTTCTGCGACAAGGAGTTCCACAGAATCACCACCCTCCTTATCTCAATTCTAAAGGATTGTCCCTTCACTCTGACCTTGTACCCTCAGGTCCTAGATTCTCCTATTAATATAAACTTCTTCTCCAGGTCTTCTCTATCACTCCAAGTTCCTGATTATAAAACTCAGAATCCATACGTTTAATTAACTGCTTTCTTAGCTGTCCAGGTCCATCAATGGCACCAACTGGACTCATTTTAAAAAGCTCCCATCTCTTCTTGTGATGCAAACCCCTCACATCAGTAAACAACCCAGAGGTCTGTCGTATGGAGCCTTGTGCCTTATTGTCCTGAACCAGGACTCACCAAAGTCTAATGAATGTTCTGTAAAGTGTAGATACAATCTGCCCTGAATTGTATTTTAATGTTTGGTTTGTATCATTCAATATTTCATTGGAATTACTGATTACTACTGAGCATTAATTCAGCAAAGGACTACTTGAAGGAGATAACAGAACGTGGTGAATGGGGAAAGTCCAAAGCATGTTGCATACATGGATTTTGGAATGTTTTTGAGAAAGTACCACATGGAAAAGTTTAAGTGACATGGAATTAATGGCAAAATAACAAATTAAGTTCACAACTAGTTAGAAGGAGTTAAGATCAGTTTCTGGAAGTAGGTAGTGTGTTTCATAGAGTTTTGTCTGAGGACACTTGTATTCCTGGTGTCTATCAATGATGTGGATATGGATTATGGTAGTGGTATTGAAATCTGAAGAGGACACCAAAATAGGAGAGTATAGTTAATTAACTAGATCTTAGGAAGTTACAAACAATTAGGTGGAATGGGCTAAAAAGTGGCAGAAAAATTCAATCTAAGTAGTACATGACATATTTCAATGAGGAAATAAAAGCAGTAACTGTAGTCTGAATGTGTGTAGGCAGGGTGGAGAGATTTAGTCAACAGGTTCAAATGAGATTAAAGTCAGTTTCTCAGGTTGAAAAGGCTAGAAAAAAATTAATGTATGTTTAGGTGTCATCAGCACATGGACAGAAACAAAAGCCAGCTTTAATGAGGAGATTATAATGTCTTTATAAAACCTTACATTTGCAGTACAGTGCACAATTATAGCAACAGAAAATATAGGTAGGATATTGAAGTTTTAGATGGAGTAAAGTCAACCCATACTGACTTGCATTCTGCCTGATATAAGCCAGTACAACTATGAATGAAGACTTTTTTTTGTCGGAGACACACTTCACAGGGTGGTAGATTAGATATGTTGACTATAACAAGTATCAAAATTCCTGAAGAAGAGCTTATGCCCGAAACGTCGATTCTCCTGTTCCCTGGATGCTGCCTGACCTGCTGCGCTTTTCCAGCAACACATTTCCAGCTCAAAATTCCAGCCTCTTCTTTTATAAATCTCAGTGCTTAAGATTACAATTGACTAATCCAAGTAGACATTTCTATATTTCTTGATTGCAGAAAACAACAGTCCAAAACTCTTAGTTCATTACATTCATAAAAATCAAATGAAGTGATAATCTATGGTTTCATTGCTGAAGATCACACTACAGGGCGACTGCTGTATCTGCAGAGTCAGTTTCCGCAGTATCAGTTACCCACAGTTTGCTGAAGCCCGAACATATTACAGGAAACGTTCCGGAACCAGGGACCAGGCGGCTGTCCGGAAGGTACATTTCCCATTGAAATGAATGGGTTCGCTCCTATCCGCGGTTTCGGGTTTCCACAGTGGGTCTTGGAAAGTATCCCCTGCGGGGATGGGAGATTGCTGTATATTTAAGCCAAGTGTCCAGCAGTGTGATCACATGTCAAAAGACCTGTTGCCTGTTAGTACACCTTTCACTGGGTGTACACTAACTTCATTGTAGAAATGAAAACTTATTGCCCAAACTGACTCTACTGCAGTCTCATGCAGACCCTCGTGGGCAAGGGCCAACAGTAGAAAACTGTCCTTGCTTGGCACAAAGTAGCACTCTTATTGTGTGGAGCCATGAGCATAAAAATAAGGAAATGACACATTTGTGTTACGGGTTAATAGCAGTGGGCTTATCTTAGCCATGTTCCTGAGGATGAATCAAGAGAGTTGTACTTCACGGCATAATTGTGCAGCACGGAAACTGGGCATCTATATATACCCTTTCACAGCTTTGAAGATCTCTCACTTAAGTAGCAAGAGGAAAAACAGGGAGAAGTCTGAGTAAAGTAGAAAGTGTAGGAAACATGTAACATATACAAATATGTAACATTTAGTGGAAATTAATTTTTCAGAGTGTTCGGTTTTATTATTTATTTTAAATCAAACAACACTAAGATTTTTATGTTATTTCACAGATTTATGAAGTATTTCAGTTAGCTATGATTCATTCAAATTTAACCACTTGAACATCATTTTTATATAGTACATTTTTGGCAAGATGGTACTCATGATGGATCATCTGATGCCATGTGACATACACACTAACATCATAGTCACTAATGTATGGTAACAAAACGTAATCTCATCTTTATTATAAAATAATGTGAGAATGAGACTCATATTTTAGGTTCAAACTGTCTGGTTGTGTCAACATTTCTGTAGGAGTGATAAATTAATGATTTTTAGTCTGTGGTTACATGTGGGTCAGACCAGATAAGGATGACAGATTTCCTTCCTTAAATAAATTAGTGACCCTGACGGATTTTTTAAACAATCAACAACAGTTTCATGCCATATTACTTGGCCTTCACTCCTCCAGAGAACATCTTGACACCAAGAACAACTACATAAGAATCCTACTCATTGACTACAGTTCAGCCTTCAACACTCTTATCCCCTCGAGACTGATTACTAAACTTAGTGATCTCGGACTAAGCCCCACTCTCCTTAGTTTCCTGACCCACAGGCCATACTCAGCGAAGATTGGGGACAATATTTCATCCTCACTAACATTCAACACTGGTGCCTCCCAGGGGTACGTACTCAGCCCCCTACTGTACTCACTACTTCCTCACAAATTAGAAATATAGAAAGATTCTTGGGGAGGTACTCCAAGTCTTAGGTTGTATACAGGCATGAAAGCAATTGTACGTGTGAGACGGAGGGGAGTGCCC
Source organism: Chiloscyllium plagiosum (assembly GCF_037043375.1). Taxonomy (NCBI): domain Eukaryota; kingdom Metazoa; phylum Chordata; class Chondrichthyes; order Orectolobiformes; family Hemiscylliidae; genus Chiloscyllium; species Chiloscyllium plagiosum. The sequence continues at coordinate 4,034,690 of NW_028270155.1, forward strand.
AAATTTGATGTTTTTGGGAAGGTGGTTCAGAAGTATAACAGAGGCCAGGGGCAAGTGATATATCGGAGCAGAAGTCGATAGGGGAAAGGATATTTGAATGAGAGGAGCAGGAGAGTCAGCTCAGGAGTTCTCAGATTGTGGCATTGTTGGATGCGTGGTTCCAATGAGGTAGCACTGGAGAAGTCAAAAAATGGGAGTGAATGATGGGAGCAGTGAAAGGCAACGCACAATCTAGAATCTAGTCTGATTCATCACTGGAGTCAGTTACAAGAAAAGAATAAAATGGCTGTAAGTACAGTCATTACAAAGTTTAAGCATTACAGATATCCTTGGCAGAAAAAAAGCATGACATGATTAGAAAATGTTATTTTTGCAGGAGCAGCTTGCATTTAGATTATTCAATACTGTCTAATGATAGGAAGTCAATTCTATACATTTGGTTTTTTATTCACTCATGGAATGTGGGTATTGCTGACTAGACCAGCATTTTTGTCCATTCCTAATTGCCCAGAGGGCAGTTAAGAGTCAATCACATTGTCGTGGGTGTGGAATCACATGTAGGCCAGACCAGGTAAGGATGGCAGTTTCCTTCCCTGAAGGATATTAGTGAACTGGATGGGCTTTTTCCAACGATTGACAACACAATTTCATGATCATCATTTGACCCTTAATTCCAGATTTCTTTATTGAATTAAAATTCTACCATCTGCTGTGAAAGTTGCCTGGATCTCCAGATTAATAATCTAGTGATTCTACCACCAGATCAAAACCTTCTCCTGAGGAATTAGATGTAATTAGAACAACCAAAACTATCTCATTCAGGTTATACACCAGGAAGGATAGGGATGGGGTTAGGGTTGAGGGTAACGCGAGGACAGAATTGGCAACATTCTATACACAGCAGAAAAGCTCCTGAATTAGCCCAGGTCTGTGGATAGAAGATAAAAGGAAGGAAAATCAGTGTTGTCCTCCAAGTGTTGTAATCCTGATCATTATCTTATGACACCCAACTGAAAGTATGAGATGGGGGCTCCTGCTAAACGATTCAACAACACTCACAGTACGTTAAGATTCACTGAATCAAAAGTCTTAACAACCAATGAGACCATTCAGCCATCCCGCCTTTGCAGACTTGCTAAAACATTTGATTGAATGGAAATTGCTGATAGCTGTTACAATGGTGACATGATTTCAGCCAACTAATCTGAATTTTAAAAAAATCATGTATTTACTTAATAAACATCAAGGAATCAAAAAGCTCATGATAATCAAAAGACCTTTGCTTTCAGGTGACTATTTTGTCAAAGGTAAAAGTTCAATATCAAATGAGTATTGGGATCAAATGATTGATGTTGGTGTTACAGTCATAGAGTCATAGTATCATACAACACAGAAATAGACCCTTCAGTCCAACAAGTCCATGCCGAAAATAATCCCAAACTAAACAAGTCCCACCTGCTTGCTCCTGGCCCATTTCCCTCCAAACCTCTTCTATCCATGTACTTATCCAAATGTCTTTAAACAACACAATTACAGCCACAGCCACTACCTCCTCAGGAAGTTCATTCTACATGCAAACCACACTCTGTGTAAAACATTTGCTCCTTATGCCACATCTCGATTCACAAAGGTGCAAATGTGGTGAGTGGCTCAGTACTGGGAAACCCTTCTCTAAAAGAAGTTCTTTTCCAATTATTATCATTTACCTTTAAAAAAATTTGATTCAATTTTTACCATGTTTCTGATCAAGTAATCTATGAACTATCAATGCTCCACATTTTTGAAAAAAAAAACTAATTTACAAGAAATGGAAATAGCTACCATTACTAGCATTGATTGTCCATCTAATACCTTCTGAGGGTGAGTACCTTCCTTGAATTGATGTAGTCCAGTTGGTGAAGGCTCTCTGACTGTATTATTAGGGATTTCTCAATTTTGAAGGATCAGCAACATATTTTCAAGTCAGGATCGTGCATGACTTTGAGGGGCATTTGCAAGCAACTCCCATTCACAAAATCACCTTGTTCTTTGAGATGGTACAGGCTGAGGGTTTCAGAGTCATAGAATCATAGAGCATGGAAACAGCCTCTTCAGTCCAATGCATCTGCACCAACTGTACATCCCAATTTGACCTAGTCCCATTTGCCAGCATTTGGCCCATATCTCTCTAAAACTTTCCGAATTATATACTCATCCAGATGCCTTTTAAATGTTGTAATTGTATCAACCTCCACCATTTCCTCTGGCAACTCATTCCACACATGCACCACGTTCTGTGTGAAAAAGTTGCCCCTTACGTCCCTTTTAAATCTTTCCCCTCTCACCTTAAACCTATGTCCTCTAGTATTGGACTCCACCGTAAGAAAAAGACCTTGGCTATTCGCCCTATCCATGCACCTCATGATTTAGATGTGAATATAGAAGGTACCTCAAAGGTCACCCCTCAGCCTCTAACATTCCAGGGAAAACAGCCCCAGCCTATTCAGCCTTTCCCAATAGCTCAAACACTCCAACCCAGGCAGCATTATTGTACATCTTTTCTGTATCCTCTCAAGTTTAACAACATCCTTCCTATAAAAGGGTGACCAGAATTGTATGCAGTATTCTCAAAGTGGCCTAACTAATGTCCTGTACAGCCACAACATGAAGTCCCAACTTTTATACTCAATGTTCTGATCAATAAAGGCAAGTGTGCCAAATATCTTCTTCACCACTCTCTCTACCTGCAACTCCACTTTCATGGAACTATGCACCTCCAACCCTAGGACTCTTTGTTCTGCAACACTTCCCAGGGTCCTAACAGTAACTGTACAGGTCCTGCCTTGGTTTGCCTTACCAAAATCCATCATCTCACATTTATCTAAATTATATTCCATCTGTTGCTCCTTGGCCCATTCGCCATCTGATCAAGGTCCCTTTGTAATCTGAGATAATTTCCACTATACCTCCAATTTTAGTGTAATCTGCAAACTTACTAACTGTACCTTCTATATTCACATCTAAATCATTTATATAAATGACCAAAAACAACGGACCCAGCACTGATCCTTGTGGAACACTGCTGATCACCTATTCTTTAACAGTATCCTGTAGATGGTACACACTGCAGCCATGTTCAGCCATCAATTGGAGGATGTGAATGTTGAAGGTTTTAGATGGGGTGCCAATCAAGCGGACTATTTTATCTCTCATGCTGTCAAACCCCAAGTGTTGTTGGAGCTGCACTCATCCATGCACGTGTGGAGTACTACATCACACTCCTTACACATCCCTTACAGATACTGGACAGCCTTTGGAGAGTCAGGAGACAAGTCCCCAGATTGCAACCGGCTTTCGGTCTCAAGTCCATTTGCCAGTCAATTTGTACGTAAGTCAAAGCACAATGCAGGACAATATAAAATAGCCAATCATAAATACGGGAAAAGTTTTTATGTCAGATCTTTAAAATTGCAGCCATATATGGGATCATATTCATAAGCCGGATGTTCCTAAACTGGGGACCCCCTGTACAAGGTTACTGTTTGAGACCCCATCTCAGGTGTCAGGTTTAGTTTTCATCTCCTTGTTTAAGAAGTCATGCAAATGTATTGGAGATTGTTCGGAGAAGGGTTACCTGGAATGCAAGGGCTGTCTTGTGATCAAGGATAGACATACTGGGCTGCTCATTTTGACTGGAGTTTAGAACAACCGGTGGTGGTTTGTTTGAAGGTATTAAGATCCTGAATAGTCTTGGCAAGGTCAAGATGGGAATGATGTCTACTTTTGTGATTGACTCCAGAACTAAGGGGCATGGTTTTAAAATTAGGGGTGTTCTCTTAGAATAGAGAGAATTTTTTTTTCGCTCTCAGAGTACAATCCAACTTTGGAGCTCCCTGGAGGAGATGGGATCATTGAATATTTTCAAGGCAGATAGATTTTTGTTAAGTAAGGGAATCAAAAGATATCAGGAGTAGATGGGAATGAATTAAAAGCATAAACTGATCAGCCAAAATCGTAGTGAATGGCAGAGCAGGCTCAAGCGGCTGAAGGTCTTGCTTCAGCTCCTATATCAGGTGCTGATCTATAGTTGGCCCAATTCAGTTTTAGTAAATGGTAATTTTCAGGGTGATGGTTGTGGGAATTCAATTACTGTCCAATGTCAAGGAGAGCTGAGAGACTTTATGATATTGCTGATGGTTATTGCATGGCACTAATGTTACTGACACCTACTGTTAAACCCTAATTTTATCCACGCTTTACTGCATGGACTACTTCATTTTCTGAGGAGTTGAAAATGGAACAAAACTCTACAATATTAGTAAACATCCTCACTTCTGGCCTTATATTGGAAGGAATGTCTTGATGAAATATTTCAGGATGGTTGAGTCTTGGAACTCACCCTGCAGAACTGCAGTAGGTGGTGCCCCAGGATTGAAATGATTAACCTCCATTAACACAACCACTTTCATTTTCACTAGATATAACTCCAGCTAGCAGCGAGCTTACTCCGATTCCTAGCAACTGCAATTTTGCATGTATCCTTAATGCTACAATTAGTTAACTGTGCTTGATGTCAAAGAACGCCACTTGCTCTCATCTCATCTCAAGTCCACCTTTTTGTCCCTGGTTGGACCAAGGCTGTATTATGGTCTCAGGCCAAGCAGTCCTGCCAGATCCCGAAACGAATGCTGATAACCTGCTTATCAGCTAAACTTTCCCTTTATTCAATCACCTTGAATTTTTAAATGCTGAAATGAAGCACAAATGCAGAGGGGAAAGGTACCACAGTTCCACACTATTGAAAAACAAAGCAGATTTCTGTCATGACAAAAAAACCCCAAAACTTTAAGAAACAAAATATCTTTCCCATCTATCACTACAGCAACCAGTGGCTTGTTCTCACAAGCACATGTAAATAATTACGGCAGCTGGGGAAAAAGAATCACAGTTTAACTGTGCCTTCCCTCCCAACTTAAATGACAATGTTTATTAGAACCAGGACTGCACACACCCAGAAAAATGTGAATACAGTTTTTGTGCTGACAGCAAATTAGTTTCTCTCATCCCACCGCACTCCCCTTCCCTGCCCCCAAACACCACTCCCTCCAGGTCCCTCTTCTGAATGCTTCCCATTGCCAGTTGTGTAACTTATACACCTTCAGGATCTCTATAGGCCTTTGTGTGCCTCTGGATTTAAAATCAAGCTCAGGAGAGACTTGCTGGCCCTGAACAGCTATCAGTTTCAGCCCCTGCAGCAGTATGGGTCACAGGACTAGCTGCAGCATTCAATCACCTTTGTAGTTCAGCCCCCAAATGAAGGATATATCTTATCATCAAAAGGTAGCAATCAATGACTTTAAATTTCAGCTGAGGTCATTCCAGCAGGCCGATGCCACAAAAAAGGTCATTATCCTTTTAAATTAAGCTTGGCACAGATCTGAGAACTGTCTTTGTTTCAGAATAATTTGGAAAGCTAGAGATTTGCTGTCAGTGGGAATGAATCAGCTGTGGGAGCTAATCAAGCTGCCATCATCTTCTCCTCCTGGCTAGTGCCTGGGGCTCATTTCTGAGGAGATGAAAACTGTGACAAGCCCTTCAGTTTGGCTGAAAGCAGGCGAGAGAGTGGAGTCCAGTAACAGCCACAGGCCTCTGAGATATTCTGTGACTCCTCTATGTAAAAGAAGTCACATTCAGTTTGCTCTTGAGAAACAAAGCTGACAGCCAGAGGCACAGGCAAGATGTGAAATGATGAAACATAGGGTGAAAATGTAATGAAAAAGGTTGAAATTACATTCCTTTTTTTCCCAGCCTCCTACAAGTAAGGGTTTTCCATCTGGCATAGAATACAGGGCAAAATATACCAAAATCTCTCATAATCCAGCTGGTGCTGAGTATGAGAGATGTAACACAGCTTTTATACATGATAAAGTTAAAAATCGTGATGAAGGGCTTATGTCCAAAATATCAAGTCTCCCGCTCCTCAGATGCTGCCTGACTGGCTGTGCTTTTCCAGCACCACACTCTCAAAAATTAAAAATTGCACAACACCAGGTTATCATCCAACAAGTTTATTTGGAAGCACTAGCTTTCAGAGTGCTGCTCCTTCATTAGGTGTTTGTGGCGAATAAGACCATAAAACACAGGTTTTATAACAAAGGATTACAGTGTCATACAACTGAAATTATATATTGAACAAACCTGGATTGTTGTTAAGTCTTTCATCTTTTAGAATGGGGGTTGCAGGTTTCTGTTCATTAATATGTAAATCCCAGAACTTCTTTTAAGTCTACTCTCGAGATAACTTAAAGTTTCATAGCAAAAGGTGACATCTTAGCTCAGGGGCAGCATTGTGGCTCAGTGGTTAGCACTGCTACCTCACAGCACCAGGGACCTGGGTTCAATTCCTGCCTTGGGTGATTGTCTATGTTGAGTTTGCACATTCTCCCTGTGTCTGTGTGGGTTTCCTCCCACAATCCAAAGATGTGCAGGTTAGGTGAAGTGGTCATGAGTCTGGGTGGGTCACTCTTCGGAGGGTTGGTGTGGACTTGTTGGGCCAAGTCGTCTGTTTCCTTACTGTAGGGAATCGAATCTAAAAAAAAATGCATCAAAGGTGTGAACTTAGAGTCTGGCTGTAACCCAATCTTTAGTCAGACTGGTTCTATCTCCAAAGTGGGAATTTACAAAATATTACATGGATTGACTGCCTGCAGATTGTGCATTTTTTGAGCAAAATAGAATGTATCTGCAAATATAATTCTGCAAATACAAATTCAACCCATCGACTTATATATGTGTGTGTGTGCGCATGGGAGAGAGTGAGTATGTGCGTGTGAGTATGAGTGCATGTGAGAGTGTGTGAAAGCTTAGTAAAGTGTGTGTGATGGAGTATAAGCCTGTGAGAGGGTGTGTGGGAGGTGTAAGTGTGTGTTTATGACAGAGAGCATGTCCAGAGTGTGTGTGTGTGTGTGTAGGTAGTGTGTGTGTGTGTGTGTGTGTGTGTGTGTGTAGGTAGTGTGGTGGGGTCACCTTTAGAATGACATGAACCCAAGGTCCTGGTTGAGGCCATCCTTATTGGTACTGAACTTTGCTTTCAACCTCCGCTCGGCCACTTTGCGTTGTTGCCTATCCTGAAGTCCGCCTTGGATGATGGTCACCTGAAAATCCGAGGTCCTGATGGTGAAGTGTTCCCTGACTGGGCGGGAACACACCCATCTGTTGATTATTGTGTACTGTCCATTCATTCATTGTTGCACCATGTCTCAGGGCATCCTTGCCTGTAGCGTATGAGACAGACAAAGTTGATCAAGTACCAGCCGTGTACTCGGCAGGGGGTGTCCCCACATGTAATGGTGGTATCCGTGTCGACATTCTGATACGTCTTGCAGTGGTTGACATGACAGGGTTGTATGGTGTTGTCCTGAAGGCCAGGCAGTTCACTGCAAGCAATAATCTGCTTGAGGTTTGGCGGTTGTTTAAAGGCGAGAAGTGGAGGTGTAGGGAAGGTCTTGGCGAGATGCTTATCCTCATCGATAAGGTGTTGCAGACTGTGAAGGACATGGCGTAGTTTTTAGGCTCCCGGGAAGTACTGGACAACGAAGGGCACCCTATCGTTTGCAGCTCGTGTCTGTCTCCTGAGGAGGTCATTACGGTTTCTCGCTGTGGCACGATGGAACTGGTGATCGATGAGTTGAGCATCGTACCCTGTTCTTATGAGGGCATTCTTGAGCACCAAATTCCTTATGGTTCGAACTTCACACTAATTGAGCCAGACAGTCCCCAAATGGCAATATGAAGATTCTGAAGTGGCTTGTGGGTTGGTAAGATTGGCAACTTCTTTTATATCAGTACATAAGAAATAGGAACAGAATAAACCATACAACTCCTCAAACCTGCTTCACCATTCAATATAATCATGGTTTCTGACTTGGTTGCTGGTAAAATATGAATTCAATTAATAGGAACCTGGATTTAAAACTGGTCTCAGTGTTGGTGACCATGGAATAATTGCTGGCTCTTGTATGTAACCCATTGAGTTCACTAATTTATTTTGTGAAGTAATTCTGTCATCCATTTGGTCTGGCCTACATGTGACTCCATACCCAAAGAAATGTTACTGACCTTAACTGCCATCTGTATGGCAGAGCAAACTATTCAATGTATCAAACTGCTAAATGAAATCAGTAATTGATTAAACTAGTCAGCCAGGAACACTTTTCCTAACAGGACCATGGGTATACTAACACCAAATGGACTGCAGCAGTTCAAGAAGGAGGTTTTTTCAAAGGCAATTAGATCTGGACAATACTGCTGGCCTGATTAGGAGGCCACATCCTGTGAATGAAAAAAAACCTTCCCTTTTCTGGTCCTCATATCTGTTGGTTTTCCCCAGGTATACAAATCCATATGTCCTTAACTTGCATATTAACCTTTTGTGTGAAACCTTATCACATGCTTTTTGAAAATCCCAGTGTAGTACACTATTTCTGCTCTATCTACTCTTCTAGTTACATCATGAAAATACTTAAACATGTTTTTCAAACATAATTTTCCTTTTGTAAAAACGTCAACATTGTTTAATTATATGCTGGATTCCCTCGGTGCATTCCCTAGGAAGTTTTAATAATAGACTCTACAAAGACCAATAACAAAAACAGAAATTGCTAGAAAAACCCAGCAGGTCTGCCAGCATCTGTGGAGAGAAATCAGAGTTAATCTTTCAGGTCCAGTGACCCTTTTTCACAACTTGTTTCTGATTTCCAGCATCTGCAGTTCTTTTGGGTTTTTCTCCCCCCACAAAGACCAATGTCACATTAACTGATCTGTGGCCCCCTCATTTCTCTCTTCCTTCTTTCTTAAATAGTAATATTGCATGTAAGATCATAAGACTGTAAGAAATAGTGCACCAAATTCCAAATGGTTGGGATCAATCCAGAATCTTATGAATTTTGTAGGGAAGCAAACAGCATGACATTCAAGCCATTAGGTGAGAGGACAGAAAGAGAGAAGTCAAGTTTGAAGATTGAGGTTTCTGGAACATGTTGATGAAAGGGTTACATCAGCCTGAGGTGCTGCACCCATTTAGGTGTTTACATAGATACTGCAGGACTCTGTGTGGGGACTGACTTAATAACAAACATTGATTCCAGTCATACCGTACTTCATTCAACCACAAAAATGGAAACATAGGGACTTCCAATCCCATTGGCAACTTGAAGGTTTCAGAAAATTATAAAAGTTAAGTCAAATTTAAATGTGATACCAAAACAATAGTCAACTCTTCAGCAACATCAGAGAAAAAAACACAGATTTCATGGCAGCACAACCTTTGGGGGGGGAGGGCATCAATATTGATATTGATATTAATAACAAACAACAATCATCTTTTGAAGCATGTGTCAAGATTCAGAATGGTTGCAATAATTTATGATGCTAATTACAACGAATGTCAAATCTATGAAAGTTTGCAAAAAAACTATCAATATATGGAGCTATGGAGTTCAATGCAGCTAAATGTGAGGTGATGCACTTTGGGAAGAATAACAGGAAGGCAGAATACTGGGTCAATGGAAAGATTCACGGTAGTGTGGATGTGCAGAGGGATCTTGATGTCCATGTACATAGATCCTTGAAAGTTGCCACCCAGGTTGATAATGCTGTTAAGAAGGCACACGGTGTGTTAGGTTTCAGTTGTACAGAGATTGAGTTCCAAAGCCACAATATCATGCTGCAGCTATACAAAATGCTAGTGCGGCCACACTTGGAATATTGTGTACAGTTCTGGTCACCATATTTTGGGAAGGATGTGGAAGCATTGGGAAAGGTGCAGTGGAGATTTACCAGGATGTTGTCTGGTCTGGAGGGAAGGTCTTATGAGGAAAGGCTGAGAGACTTGGGTCTGTTCTCATTGGAAAGAAGAAGACTAAGGGGGGATTTGATAGAGACATACAAGATGATCAGAGGATTAGATAGGGTAGACAGTGAAAGTCTTTTTTCCTAGGATGCTGACGTCAGCGTGTATGAGGGGGCATAACTACAAATTGAGGGGTGATAGATTTAAGACAGCTGTCAGAGGCAGGTCCTTTACTCAGAGAGTGGTAAGGGCGTGGAATGCCCTACCTGCCAATGTAGTTAACTCAGCCACATCAGGGAGATTTAAATAATCCTTAGATAAGCACGTGGATGATTTTGGGATAGTGTAGGGGGACGAACTGAGAATAGTTCACAGGTCGGCGCAACATTGAGGGACGAAGGGCCTGTTCTGAGCTGTATTGTTCTATGTTCTATAATGCTGCTGCCTATCTGTAAATGGGGTGCGGTTCTTTTTATGTGAGCTACCTGTCTGGTTACCTCGCCAGCTGCCATTCCCACCTCAGTCGCTTGCAGTCCTGGGGAATCCCGTTTGTGTTTCTTACGTGGGCCGATGGCAGCAAGAGCTGTCAAGTTTGCATCTCGTTGTCTCATCTGTGCCAGCTCCTGCTGCTGCATCTACAGGAGTAAAACACTTCAGGTTAGAAGACACTCTGTTTTCTCACATTATTATAGACTAAACACATTGAAGACTGATCAACAAAAAATAAATGCTGAAGGAGGATTATTTTTAAAAACGTAAAATTTGTCAAGATTACTGTTCAAAGAGACTTGGGTGTACTTGTTCAAGAAACACTAAACATTAGCATGGAATGAATGAGACAGTTGAATTATAATGAAGGGCTGAGTAAATTGGGTCTGTACTTTCTGCAGTTTCAAAGGATGAGAGTTAATCTCATTGGAACATTGAAGGTTATTAAGGACTTTTCAGGACATACGCTAAGATGTTGTCTCTCCTGGCTGGGCAACAAGGGGAAAATATAATGAGGAGGCACGTTTTCAGGTAAAGGGGACAATTATTTTGGACTGAGTTGAGGAGAAATTTCATCTGTTACAACCAAGGCTGGATGAGTGCACTAGTGCCATTACACCATGGGTCACAACAAAAAATATAAACACTGGCCCAGATACCAATATTCCAATTAAAAACCTTTTCTGTTTGAACAAAATAATCAAACAAAAGTCTTTTTTTTAAATAAACACAATTATTGGTTTGTAAACAAAACAAAATCCATTCAATGAAGATGCAATAATTAACATGCACTGCCAGTAATACAGTTATCCCTCTTTATACCCCCAAAACACACTCATACAGAGACACACAGACTCTCCAGAAAAAGAGAAAAAAGGACAGATTTCCCTGCAGAGACTGATCAAAGAATTATTTTTCTAGAAAGCCAATGGGTTATTCTGGTAGGCAAACAGATAAAGCATTCAGCGAACGAAAATCAATCTTACATACCAGCTTACGTTTACCTCGTGTCTTTGACACACAGCCTGCATTTTAATTTACACCAAGGGCCATTCAGTTCTAACCCTGTGTTTGTTGACTTATATTAGCTCCCAGTTAAGCAACACCTTGATTTTAGAGCTGTTCTTATTATTTCCAAATTCCTCAATTGTCTCACCCTTCCCAATCTCTGTAACTTCTGATATTCCCACAATCTTCTTACATCTCTACCAATTCCAATTCCTGTCTTGAAAACTCTCAATCTTAAGTATTCCATTAACAGTACGTCTGAAAAAGAGTCACATCAAACTCAAAACATTAACTCGGTTTGTCTCTCCACACACGCTGGCAGACTTGCTGAGTTTCTCCAGCACTATCTCTTTGTTAATTCAGACCTCTACCATTCATAGTATTTTGCTTTTGATATAAATGCAATTATTTGTTGTGAATGTGACAGGCGATTTTGCAGAAATGAAAATGAAGTACACAGAAGGGTTAACCAGTATCTGAAGAGAAATAGTTACTTTAGAATAAGTGTCCGTAGATGGTTAGATATGTAGCAAGCAGGAGGAATTTCGGTGGACTGTTTGAGAGTGTACATCCAAGGTAGCTCATGGTTCTTTTTTTAGATTAGGTTCCCTACTGCATGGAAACAGGCTATTCAGCCCCACAAGTCCACACCGACCCACCGAAGAGTAACCCACCCAGACCCATGCCCCTACCCGATATTTACCCCTGACTAATGCACCTAACACTACAGGGTAAAAACAAGGACTGCAGATGCTGGAAGCCAGAGTTTAGATTAGAGTGGTGCTGAAAAAGCAGCATTCGAGGAGCAGGAAAATCGACGTTTCGGGCAAAAGCTCTTCATCAGGAATAGAGGCAGGGTGCCTGCAGAGTGGAGAGATAAATGAGGGGGGATGGGGCTGGGGAGAAAGTAGCATAAAGTACAATAGGTGACTGGGGGTGGGGATGGAGGAGATAGGTCAGAGAGGAGGGTGGGGGAAGGTAGCAAAGAGTACAATGGGTGGATGGGGGTGGGTGGAGCGGATAGGTGGAAAGGAAGATAGGCAGGTAGGACAGATCATGAGGGCATGGCTGAGCTGGAAGGTTGGAGCTGAGGTGAGATGGGGGAAAGGGAAATGAGGAAACTGGTGAAATCCACATTGATGCCCTGGGGTTGAAGTGTTCCGAGGCAGAAGATGAGGCGTTCTTCCTCCAGGCTTCTGGTGGTGAGGGAGCGCGGTGGAGGAGGCCCAGGACCTGTATGTCCTCGGCAGAGTGGGAGAGGGAGTCGAAATGTTGGGCCACGGGGCGGTGGGGTTGATTGGTGCGGGTGTCCCAGAGATGTTCCCTAAAGCGCTCTGCTAGGAGGCGCCCAGTCTCCCCAATGTAGAGGAGACCACATCGGGAGCAACGGATACAATAAATGATATTAGTGGATGTGCAGGTCCATTGCCTATCTTCTTTTCCACCTATCCGCTCCACCCTCCTCTCTGACCTATCACCTCCATCCCCACCCCCACTTACCTATTGTACTCTATGCTACTTTCTCCCCACCCCCACCCCTCTCTCATTTATCTCTCCACTATGCAGGCACCTTGCCTCTATTCCTGATGAAGGGCTTTTGCCCGAAACGTCGATTTTCCTGCTCCTCAGATGCTGCCTGACCTGCTGTGCTTTTCCAGCACCACCAAACACTACAGGCAATTTAGCATGCCCAATTCACCTGATCTGCACATCTTTGAATTGTGGGTTCTGCCACCAAAAAGTTGGAGCAGACCAAACAGATGCATAGAAACAACCAGAAAAGGAAAAGAAGAAAATGCAATTGGGCATGTAGTATGGACGGGAGGCTGTGGGGAGACCTGTAAACAAGTACTCTGAGCTCTATGCAACTGTCAGAAGGAAGTCAGGGAAAAAAAGCACAAAAAGAAATGGCTAGGACACAAGCTTGGGTGTAGGATTTATGGATCCGGTGAAGCCAACCAGGAAATTAATGAGAGGATTATATCTTGGAGGGTGAGCAGCATGTTAAGTGTTTTAATAGCAGTGAGAGTGAAATAAAGACAAAGATGGAAGTGGTCATGAATAACGTCCAAAGTCAAGAGATGTTATAACAGAGAAAATAAAATGAACTCGCTCTCACTAGCAGGAAGAGACAGGCTGAAAGTAATTGCCAAAAATCCAGGGGGAGATTTACTTTTAAATAGAGTAAGTTACAATGATCTGGAAAGCAATGCCTGAAAGGGTGATGGAGACAAAAAAAACTGCAGCTGCTGGAATCCAGACAGGCAGGAGTTTGGAAGAACACAGCAAACCAGGCAGCATCAGGAGGGGGAAAAGGCAAAGTTTCAGGTATAACCCTTCTTCAGGACTGGGGGTGGGTTTAGGAGGAGCTGCAGATAAAGGGGGTGCAGGGACAGGGTGGTGAAGTGGGAATAGGTGAAGGCAGGTGGAGGGTACAACTTGGTTGGTCAGTGGGAGGAATGAATCCTGTTGGTGGCAAGGAGGGGCTGGGAAGGGAGCCGGAGGATGGGAAGGGAAGCTATTTGAAATTGGAGAATTCAATGTTGAGTCATCCGGGCTGTAGGCTGCCCAGACAGATGAGGTGTTGTTCCTCCAATTTCCACTGAGCATCGCAACCAGGGTTGCAGGGGCCGACCAGACCTCCCAGTTACCGCCCATTTAAATTCCTCTTTCCAACATGCCCATCCTTGGCCTCCTCCATTGCCACACTGAACCAAACCGCCCCTCCCCCTCCCTTCCACTCCTCCCAGCCACCAACCGGATTAATTCCTCCCATTTCACCTATCCTCACTTCACCACTATCTGCAGTTCCTCTGAGACCCACCCCCAGTCCTGAAGAAGGGTTACATCTGAAACCTCGACTCCTGCGCTCCTGATGCTGCCTGGCTTGCTGTGTTCTTCCAGCCTCCTGCCTGAAAGGGTGATAGAAGCAAACTTAATAGGCACTTCCAAAAATAAAGTGAATAATTACTTGAAAAGGAGAAATTTCGACAACAATGAGGAAATAACAAGAGGAATTGAGTTCCGGAGTACTGAGGTCATGTTGCAGTTGTATAAGACTCTGGTGCGGCCACATCTGGAGTATTGTGTGCAGTTTTGGTCGCCATACTATAGGAAGGATGTGGAGGCACTGGAACAGGTGCAGAGGAGGTTTACCAGGATGTTGCCTGGTATGGTAGAAAGATCGTATGAGGAAAGGCTGAGGCACTTGGGGTTGTTTTCATTGGAGAAAAGAAGGTTTAGGGGTGACTTGATAGAGGTGTATAAGATGATTAGGGGTTTAGATAGAGTCGACAGTGAGAATCTTTTTCCACGTATGGAGTCAGCTATTACAAGGGGGCATAGCTTTAAATTAAGGTGGGGTAGGTATAGGACAGATGTTAGGGGTAGGTTCTTTACTCAGCGAGTCGTGAGTTCATGGAATGCCCTGCCAGTAGCAGTGGTGGACTCTCCCTCATTATGGGCATTTAAGCGGGCATTGGATAGGCATATGGAGGATAGTGGGCTAGTGTAGGTTAGGTGGGCTTGGATCGGCGCAACATCGAGGGCCGAAGGGCCTGTACTGCGCTGTATTCTTCTATGTTCTATGAACTGGATAACTCTATGTGATGGGCTGAATTGCCTTCGGTGCATACAACTTACTAGGGTAGGGGATAAGGACAACTTAAGAATTCAGAAGATAAGGAAAACTAAAGAATGCAAGATTCTGACCAACATTTATTCAGGGAACAGTTATTATGTCCCTCCATACTGTTATTATGTACACTGGAGCTGCCTCCCTCCATACTGTTATTATGTACACTGGAGCTGCCTCCCTCCATACTGTTATTATGTACACTGGAGCTGCCTCCCTCCATACTGTTATTATGTACACTGGAGCTGCCTCCCTACATACTGTTATTATGTACACTGGAGCTGCCTCCCTCCATACTGTTATTATGTACACTGGAGCTGCCTCCCTCCATACTGTTATTATGTACACTGGAGCTGCCTCCCTCCATACTGTTATTATGTACACTGGAGCTGCCTCCCTCCATACTGTTATTATGTACACTGGAGCTGCCTCCCTCCATACTGTTATTATGTACACTGGAGCTGCCTCCCTCCATACTGTTATTATGTACACTGGAGCTGCCTCCCTACATACTGTTATTATGTACACTGGAGCTGCCTCCCTACATACTGTTATTATGTACACTGGAGCTGCCTCCCTCCATACTGTTATTATGTACACTGGAGCTGCCTCCCTCCATACTGTTATTATGTACACTGGAGCTGCCTCCCTACATACTGTTATTATGTACACTGGAGCTGCCTCCCTCCATACTGTTATTATGTACACTGGAGCTGCCTCCCTACATACTGTTATTATGTACACTGGAGCTGCCTCCCTACATACTGTTATTATGTACACTGGAGCTGCCTCCCTCCATACTGTTATTATGTACACTGGAGCTGCCTCCCTACATACTGTTATTATGTACACTGGAGCTGCCTCCCTACATACTGTTATTATGTACACTGGAGCTGCCTCCCTACATACTGTTATTATGTACACTGGAGCTGCCTCCCTACATACTGTTATTATGTACACTGGAGCTGCCTCCCTCCATACTGTTATTATGTACACTGGAGCTGCCTCCCTCCATACTGTTATTATGTACACTGGAGCTGCCTCCCTCCATACTGTTATTATGTACACTGGAGCTGCCTCCCTACATACTGTTATTATGTACACTGGAGCTGCCTCCCTACATACTGTTATTATGTACACTGGAGCTGCCTCCCTCCATACTGTTATTATGTACACTGGAGCTGCCTCCCTACATACTGTTATTATGTACACTGGAGCTGCGTCCCTACATACTGTTATTATGTACACTGGAGCTGCCTCCCTCCATACTGTTATTATGTACACTGGAGCTGCCTCCCTCCATACTGTTATTATGTACACTGGAGCTGCCTCCCTCCATACTGTTATTATGTACACTGGAGCTGCCTCCCTCCATACTGTTATTATGTACACTGGAGCTGCCTCCCTCCATACTGTTATTATGTACACTGGAGCTGCCTCCCTACATACTGTTATTATGTACACTGGAGCTGCCTCCCTCCATACTGTTATTATGTACACTGGAGCTGCCTCCCTACATACTGTTATTATGTACACTGGAGCTGCCTCCCTACATACTGTTATTATGTACACTTGAGCTGCCTCCCTACATACTGTTATTATGTACACTGGAGCTGCCTCCCTACATACTGTTATTATGTACACTGGAGCTGCCTCCCTCCATACTGTTATTATGTACACTGGAGCTGCCTCCCTCCATACTGTTATTATGTACACTGGAGCTGCCTCCCTCCATACTGTTATTATGTACACTGGAGCTGCCTCCCTCCATACTGTTATTATGTACACTGGAGCTGCCTCCCTCCATACTGTTATTATGTACACTGGAGCTGCCTCCCTCCATACTGTTATTATGTACACTGGAGCTGCCTCCCTACATACTGTTATTATGTACACTGGAGCTGCCTCCCTCCATACTGTTATTATGTACACTGGAGCTGCCTCCCTCCATACTGTTATTATGTACACTGGAGCTGCCTCCCTACATACTGTTATTATGTACACTGGAGCTGCCTCCCTACATACTGTTCTACCCTGCCACCTATCTGAAAGCCTGGGTCAGCAAAGGCAGCTTTATCACTTTTTCTGTTCAAACAAACGCTCCAATACTAGCACAAATGCTTCCATAATATCAGAATAAGCCCTTCAGCCACTATCTCTAAAATCACAATCATCTTCTTGGTTAGGTCTTGCAATTACATTAGGCAAAAGTGAGGATTGCAGATGGTGGCAACCGGAGTTTAGATTAGAGTGATGCCGGAAAAGCACAGCAGGTCAGGCAGCATCCGAGAAGCAGGAAAATTGATGTTTCGGGCAAAGGCCCTTCATCAGGAATGGAGACAGGGAGCCTCCATGGTGGAGAGATGAGTTTTGGGGAGGGGTGGGCAGGGGGGTGTAGCTGGGGAGAAGGTAGCAAAGAGTACAATAGGCAAATGGGGGTGGGGATGGAGGTGATAGGTCAGAGGGGAGGGTGGAGCAGATAGGTGGGGAGGGAGATTGGCAGGTAGGGCAGATCATGAGCACAGTACTGAGCTTGAAGGTTGGAATTGGAGTAAGGTGGGGGGAGGGGAAATGAGGAAACTGGTGAAGTCCACATTGATGCCTTGGGGTTGAAGTTTCCTGAGGCGGAAGATGAGGCGTTCTTCCTCCAGGCATCGGATGGTGAGGGAGTAGCGGTGGAGGAGGCCCAGGACCTCCATGTCCTCGGCTGAGTGGGAGGGGGAGTTGAAATGTTGGGCCACGAGGCGGTGTGGTTGATTGGTGTGGGTGTCCCGGAGATATTCCCTAAAGCGCTCTGTGAGAAGGCGTTCAGTCTCCCCAATGTAGAGGAGACCGCATCGGGAGCAACGGATACAATAAATGATTTTGGTTGATGTGCAGGTGAAACTTTGATGGATGTGGAAGGCTCCTTTGGGGCCTTGGATGGAGGTGAGGGAGGAGGTGTGGGCGCAGGTTTTGCAATTCCTGTGGTGGCAGGGGAGGGTGCCAGGATGGGAGGGTGAGTTGTTGGGGGGTGTGGATCTGACCAGGTAGTCACGGATGGAATGGTCTTCCTGGACGAGGGGGGATAGGACAGTATTGAGGTAGGTGGAGATGAGTTCAGTGGGGCAGGAGCAGGCTGAGACAATGGGTCTGCCGGAGTGGTCAGGCTTGTGGATCTTGGGAAGGAGGTAGAATCGGGTGGTGTGGGGTTCCCAGACTACGAAGTTGGAAGCTGTGGGTGGGAGAATTCCTGAGGTGATGAGGTTCTGTATGGTCTGGGAGATGAAGGTTTGGTGATGGGGAGTGGGGTCATGGTCGGGGGTGGGGGCGGGGCGGTAGGAGGAGGTGTGTACGAGTTGGCGCCTGGCTTCAGCGGGGTAGAGGTCAGTTACATTGTTGAATAGGGCTATGCTTTCGCATTTACTGGAATCTCAGCTTTTACAAGTTTAGGCTTATTGGCTTCTGGCTGCTCCGAATGCAAATGAAGAACTTTTTTTGTTGAGATTTAGATTACGAGTGAAAATAACTTTCTTACTGCCCTGCAAGCTAGATTGGTTTGGGATAGCAAGCGGCTCACCACTTGTTCCAAATGATGAACACACATTAAAATGAGCTATCACAAGGCATAATTTCCAGAAACTAAAAGGGTAATTTAGTACAATGTCCCACAGAGGGTTTGGTCGTCGGCTGGACAGGGGAACATAATATGGTGGACCTTCTTAAAAACAGGCAACGAGTAACTCTTACTGGCCAGTACGAGAGACATTCCATTACATACTGCACTCAGTGACAATTTGGAAAAATGTGATAAAGTGCAACTTGCTAAGACCAGAGATTAGAGATTTGATTCTTCACATGCCACAACTTCCAAATAGTGGGGAGAGAGCAGAAAGGCAGGCTAAGGAGAGCAGGAGGGTGAGCTAGCTTGGTGGGGTGGAGCAGGACAGGAGGGACAAACGAGGGAGTAAAGAGACAGTCTACAATTAGCCTCATTTTTCGAGGCTTGGGAAAGGAGATTTCACCCAGTGACCTAGACTACATAGTGTGTATGATGCTCAGTATGTTGCTTAGTTCTTATGCACTAACTCACTGCCTCAGAACACACAGTGAGATTGGAGACTTGGCTATGAACTGCCTGCCAGCAACAATTTGGACAGGGAGGGAACTAAAACAAAATGATGATTCTAGAACATAGAACAGTACAGCACAGAACAGGCCCTTCAGCCCACGATGTTGTCCCGACCATTGATCCTCGTGTATGCACCCTCAAATTTCTGTGACCATATGCATGTCCAGCAGTCTCTTAAATGTCCCCAATGACCTTGCTTCCACAACTGCTGCTGGCAACGCATTCCATGCTCTTACAACTCTCTGTGTAAAGAACCTGCCTCTGACATCCCCTCTATACTTTCCTCCAACCAGCTTAAAACTATGACCCCTCGTGTTAGCCATTTCTGCCCTGGGAAATAGTCTCACCATGTTCCCACTCTGGTAACAATACCACTAATAACAATACCACTAACAGTACAACATGTGGATTAGGAGATTTCCACTTCCTGCTTTCTTGCACTCCCAGCATTTGCTAATGGGACCAGACACAGTGGTGTATGAAAGGATCACATTCAGAACTGCTGTGCAGACATCATGCAGTGCATCTTCTCTTATCCGCCAGACTAACTGAGTCAGAGTGTCAGTCAGAGCTATGGCCCACTTAGATATTTACATCCAGCTGCTTGCTTTGTAAATGTCACTTGCCTATATTGGAATCTTTGAAAAGAACCAAATCAATCATGACTGTGGCGTGTTTCTTCACAGTCCTTCGCTGCAAACTCAAATGGCAATGATCAGTGTCCTGTTATTACCTTCACTCACGATAACACAGATAATACTGCCAGTTCATAAAGTATACTAATTAACAACTAAAACTATTACATAAAAATCATATTCATACTTGGTGACTTGCTTACTGCAAATCCTGACCAGATTCTGAAGGCCTGGTACAGTCACAGTGCATTAACCTGGATGAGTGAATTGCCCAGCTTTGGTTCTGTACTGTTCTACTCTGAGAACCGGGAATTGCATTAATCATTTAATTAATCACATCACTCCTAACCAAGCTGGAAATAAATCTCAAAAATTCTGTCCAAGTTTCAGAGATCAATGTCATACATTTTCCTCTCTTCATTCCTTCTTCCATTATGACCCTCTTTTCAGAATCACGTCTGCCTTTTGACCCCACTTACACTAGTAGCCACTACTACATATTTTTAGTGTTATTAGTCAGTAAAAGCAAAGAAAGAACATATGGTTTTATACTTGGACATAAACACATTGGAATATCTAGATTAAAACATGCACTTTGTTATGAATCAGGATAGACCGCTCCCCCCAAAACATTTTAAGAAGATTGCCTAGACCCTAACTTTTCTTATTTTAAAGACGATGTGTAGTGGATATTCCAGGTGTAATGCAGCTGGTCAACCCACTTGGCTTTCAGTAAAACAGAATTTATTTAAACACTGCAGTTGAAACACAAACAAAAGAAAGTGGAATTTAGAATATCTCAACTATTGGAAAATTTCACTGACCCATTACAGTAACTTAGCTAATTAACTGTTCCAATATGGTAATATCCCCCATTTACCCTTGGCAAAAAGGTAAATTCAAACATAGATTCTACAGGCAGGAGGGAACAACTTCCAGAGAGAGATTTCAGAGAACGTCAGAGGAATCCTTTACTGAAGTTAAAAAACTGAACTGGGAGAATTGGCTGCTCCCCTTCCATTTTTGAACTTGACTCTTCAGCATCTCTGCCTTCAGGACCTGTCTTCAAAAAAACCAAGGACAAAATAACCTTTTAAAATGGCAGCACCGTCACACCTGTGTGTGAGCCCTGCTTCACCTGAGAACAGCATTTACAGAAGGTCAACTAGCATTTCAAGAAAATGTGCCTTGCTCTTCCTGCTGACCTATTAAAATGTTCTCCATCCAACAATTTAATGCCTCCCTTCTTATTTTGGTCTTCTTTTGTATCGGTAAGCAGCCAATCTGTACCTCATTCTCTATCAGTACTACTCCTGGAATAAGCCACCATCAAGGTTTACTCCATTGCTTCACCCACATGGCAATTCCCCTGTGGGGAAAGACAGGGCCATTCACAACTCATCAGGCATAGCAGCTCAGTGGTTAGTACTGCTGCCCCAGAGTGCCAGCGAGCCAGGTTCAATTCAGCCTGAGGTGACTGTTTGGAGTTTGCACGTTCTCCCATAGTCTGTGTCGGTTTCTGCTGGGTGCTGCTGATGTTTCACAAATCCACAGTAGTCATCAACAGACAACACTGAATAATCAGCAATTATCCTGCATTGCAGGGTGCTGGATGCGGGATGGACATTACCAGAACACTCAGGTAGTTTTGAGCTCTTCTTCATAATCATATCACAGTACCTTCAACCTCCACCTGTACTTGGGAATAGGGACTCAGTATCACCTGAGAAACAGCATACCACCTCTGACAACTCAGCACTCCTTCTGTAACTGGAGTTAGCCTGGATTATGTAATCTTCCAGCTTTTAACTCAGAGCTAAGTGTGTTTCTAAATGGAAATCAAAGAAGAAAATCCCAGTTACCCTTAATAATATCTGTTTTGAGAGATCATGCAAGGAGGCAGTTTCCAAACTCCATCATTTATGCACCAAATTACAGTGATATAGAATGTGCTATCTCAAAGGGAGATGGACATCGGCTTAATACCAACTTTCAAAAGGCAATTATATAAATGCTTGGAGAGGAAAGCAATTTAAGGCTGTGAAGGAGCAAGGGGAAAGCAGGACTAATTGTAAACAGAGATAGCAGAGTCATGATGGGCTGATTGACTTCTACTGATAGAATAGCAGCAAGTGAGGACTGCCAATGCTGGAGATCAGAGTCAAAAAGTGCGGTGCTAGAAAAGCACAGCCAATCAGGCAGCATCCGAGGAGCCAGGAGAATCGATGTTTTGAGCAGAAGACCTTCATCAGGATATTCTACTGATAGAACATTAATCAATGAAATTCAAAAATATATTCCATCATACTTTACAGTATGGTGTTTTTTTGAGAATGGGACTGAGAAGGAACAAGATCTGGTTTATGGAATAGCATATTGTGGGCGGCACGGTGGCACAGTGGTTAGCACTGCTGCCTCTCAGCGCCAGAGACCCGGGTTCAATTCCCGCCTCAGGCGACTGACTGTGTGGAGTTTGCATGTTCTCCCCGTGCCTGCCCGGGTTTCCTCCGGGTGCTCCGGTTTCCTCCCACAGTCCAAAGATGTGCAGATCAGGTGAATTGACCATGCTAAATTGCCCCTAGTGTTAGGTAAGGGGTAAATGTAGGGGTATGGGTGGGTTGCGCTTCGGCGGGGCGGTGTGGACTTGTTGGGCCGAAGGGCCTGTTTCCATACTGTAAGTAATCTAATCTAATCTAATATGAAGAAATGGGAGAAAAGATGGTTATAGCCTATATGTAAACTCAATAAAAATAAAATATTTCAAATTTAACTGTTGATAACAAATACAAACAGGTCAGGGAATTAACTCCCAGTCCACTTCACTCTCTTTCTTTTAAGAACAGCTCGAAATGGTGGTGTTTAGAACTGGCCTTCTCCCATGCCCTTTAAGAAGCAGGTATCAATGGTGACTGAGGCTTTCTTCATTTACAAAGGTCAAGGAGCAGTGGCGAGCCTGTGAGCAGTCATTTAAAATTCGATTGATCCCTATTTGTAGTCAGGCCAAACAGCGTAAAAGACATTTCAGCTATGTTGTAATTGCAAAGGCTGCAAGGCAACAGTAAATATAAGTGCACACATCTAAGATGTGTAGATGTTTGCACTTAGATTCCAGGCACCTTCAGTACCGTCATTTTTCTGTCGGTGAAGAGAAACCACAATCAGTAAAGCATCGTACATGCAAATGGGAGTGGGATAGCTAATATATGAGCATTGGCAAAATAAAATAGAATTCCACGTTTGAGTGAAACAAAATTATGATTTGGTTTTTTTGTAAAATGTTTTGCACTGTGGGGAGGGTGACAAGAGGTTCAAATATTGTTATCCAAAACTGAATGCCTTTTCCTTCCCTTACCAGCAACATTATTCACTTCTGTAGGTGTTGGCCCTTGCCTGGACATTCTTCCACAGTGAGTGGTTTATCCCATTACACAGCACAGTGGGATATTCAGTCCATCGGATTTGCACTGCTCTGTCAGAGTAATACAGTTAGCCCCCATATTCCTGCGACATTCTCTCCTTCAATTATTTATCAAATTCCCTTTTGAAGGTTGTGATTGAATCTGCTACATTAACTACCTTATGAGGCAATGAATTCCACATCCCAACAATTGATTGTCAATAAAGGTATTTACACTCACTGTGGAGAAAGTGAGGTCTGCAGATGCTGGAGATCAAAGTTGAAACTTTATTGCTGGAACAGCACAGCAGGTCAGGCAGCATCCAGGGAACAGGAGATTCGACGTTTCGGGCACAGGCCCTTCTTCAGGGCCTGTGCCCGAAACGTCGAATCTCCTGTTCCCTGGATGCTGCCTGACCTGCTGTGCTGTTCCAGCAATAAAGTTTCAACTTTATACTCACTGTACCTTTTTCTAAATATTTTAAATCTATGTCCATTGGTATTCAGACATTGGAAAACCTTACTCCACATAGGTATTTACCATTTCAAAAACACCAAGTTTTTCACACCTCTCTCAAATTTCCTCTTATCTTCATTGCTCCAAGGAAATCTACTTCAATTTCTATAGCTTTGGGACTATGTTGAATCATTCAAACTCAACTATGTTGAAGGTGCTACATATATTCAAGAAATTAATTGGTACAGATTTAGATTTAGATTTTATTGACACATGTACTCAAGTGCAGGCAGACAGGAGTACAGTAAAAAGTAGATAATGTCGCCACACATGGCGCCACCTTAGGTACCAAATGACCTAGATACAAAAAAAGCTTAAGTACAAAGCAGTAAGAGAAACGAGAGGTAAAAATGCGAAGCATTTATTTCATAAAATAATAGAATTTACATTGAACTCTTAATAGTTTAAACTAGGAAAATAAAGGAATAAGCTAAAAGTTCAGCTGTCAATATCTAGTTTTTGATTCCCTTACCCCTTATTCCACTTATCTCGCTCTCCAGGACACATCAGTTGTCTGTTCTTGAAGTTGCCACCACAGATACTGGCGTTGCTGCTGTAACTGGCACCTCTCTACTTTCCCCCGAGAACATGCTCAGACAGGATCTACTCGCATGCCGAGCTGAGACACAGCCATGAACTACCGAGAGACTGACCGATACACTGCTGAGAAACCAGCCTGAGAGCCGGAAAGATACCAGGCTTAGGACCCGCCACGAGCTGCTGAGAGACCAGGCCCAGGACCCACCACAAGCTGTTGGGTGACTAGGCTGAGAAAGGCCCCACTGCCAAGAGACCAGGCCTGGGAATCACTGAGAGACTAAAGGGGGACAAAAGAGAAAGAAACAGAAGGAGCAGAGGTACTTCAGTTGAAGCATCCAACTCCACCGCCATTTTGAATAGAAGTAGAAGACAGGAGAAACTAGGCGTAAGTGAGATATTAGATAGGTATATGGAAACACTTGAAGGTGACAACTCTGAACATTGAACAGGAGTACAATCCTATAATTATACCTCTTCCATTCTGTTTATTACCAACCAAGATTCCAGGATTTGTAAAACACGTACAAAATGATTTAGAGAGATGTGTCCCCATGGGACTACAGCAAAGCTCACCTCAACCTTTAGGGATAAGCGCAATATTTAGGCACTACATATTCCAGTTAACAAATGCTTACTATTGCTTGCAGCACTTGGACGGCCTTTTTTTGGAAAAGAGCACCACATAGCTTGGATACGGGCTACAGTTACTAGAATAGCCAGTCACCCTGAATACAGTGGGTGGATTAATGCCTAATGGGAGTGAGATGAAAACTCAGCCAGTCATACATGTTAGATGACATAGAAGAGACCTTTTAGGCCCATCAAGTCTATGCTATCCTATCAACACTAATCTCACCTTCCAGCATTTGGCCCATAGCCTTGAAATATTATGACATTTCAAGTGTTCATCAATGTATTTTTTAAAGGGTCTGATGTTTCCTAGCTCTACTGCCTTCACAAACAGTGTATCCCAGATTCTCACCACCCTCTGGAGTAAAATTGTTTGAAATCCCTTTTATTCATCCCGCCCTTTGTCTTAAATGATGCCTCCTTGTAACTGACCCTTCAATTAAGGGGAACAGCTACTTCCTATCCATTCTGTCCATGTCCATATTTCCTTTTTTATCATTTACATATTAGAAACAATAAGGGGCCCAGCACTGATCCCTGAGGTACACACTGTACACCAGGCTTCAGTCACACAAACGGCCTTCTGGTACCACCACAAAGGGAATTATGGATCCTAAAAGCTTAAATCGCTATTTTAATAAAAAAAACTTTAACCCTGAATTACATCCAGGAGACAACCACCTAAGCAATGACTGCATCATTCATAACCCCATGCACATTTAGAGAGTCACAACTCCACAACTCAAAATCCCATGTTCAGAGTCATAACTACCTAAATTGAAATGCTGTGGATATTCAAAGAGCCACAACTCCCCAAGTCAAAATGCTGGGCAATCTTTGATTCTGAGTCAGAAGATTCTGCTGTCTGTTAGGGGATTATCACTCAATCCAGACTGACATTCAGTTCTGTAAAGGGCATCTTTCTAATGAGACATTAAACCGAGATCCTATCAGCCCCTTTCAGGAGAATGTAAAGTTGCACTATTTGAAGAAGTGCCAGGATAAACACTGCTGTGTCCAGACAATATTTATCCCTCAAACAGCACATAAAACAGGTTTAGTCACTATCTCATTTTGTGGCTTGCTTATTTTGTCAGTCTAAAAATCACAATGCAAGAGTGCACAGAACACATCACCCATTATGGAGCCATTGTGAATGAGAAATCAATTACATTCAATAGAAGAAGATTAGATGAAGATTAAAGTTTTCACATGTTCATGAAAGTGAAAATCCTTAATGACAAAGGGATGCAGAAAAACTGAAACAAGCAAATTGCTCCCTACGTAAATGGGGTTGAAGCCCAGAGCACAGAAATTAAATTTAAAAATAGAATTAAAGTAATAAATTTAGGGGAACATTATAAAACAAAAAGAGAAATTGGAAAGGCATGAAAATGTTCAGTATACTCATCACTGTTGGTAGTCCTTCAGTTCAAGGAGGACATCTACACACAAGTCATTGGCTTTTGCTGTAGGTCTTTGTGTAATTCACCAGGCTGATTCTCAACACAGCTGCCTGACCTGCTCCACATTTTATAGACTCTAACCTTCCAGCATCTGCAGTCCTCACTATCTTCAAGATAGACACTAGTCTATGTACTCTCATGGAAGTTGCAGTAGGGACATTTCTGATGGAAGGTCTTTTGTGCCTCTAACATGTCACTGATACAGAGTCCAGATTTCACTGCAGCATATGAGAGTGGAACGTCAATTGCTATGTGCACCAGAAGAAAGCGTTTTCCATGCAGATGATATTTAATGCTGACACCTAAGAACAATTGATCTTTGATAAGGTGAACAGATAGATCTTAAACAGTTAAAGGGCTATCACATTTCTTGACCCCAATTCAGATTTTGAAAATATCTGAATGGAAGGTAACTTCCATTCAAGACAGTTGCAGTCAGATCACCATGAAGCAAATGCTGGATTGTGATTAAGTTTCTTAGGCAGCCAAAACTTTTGGAGTATAATGCACACGGTTTTTGGATTTACTGAGTCAAATGTTTTGGTCACGCTCATGAATGCAATGGAGGGCTCTGCAGTTCTTCTTAAAACTTTTCTTGGAGTTATTTGGCAATAAAGACCATGTTGGAAGTTTCATTGCATTTTTGCTTCTCAATTGTCTGACTGCTTATTGCAGCCCTCCCATGAATGGTGATTCACTCATGGATTCTACTACAGGATACTGGGGGCAAACCTGGAGAGTATCAGATGCCACGTGGATTCCTAGTTAAGGAGTTTTCTAAAACATTGGTTCCAACATCGATGAATAGTCTTGTTATTTTTAAGAAAAACACCATTCTGTAATTAAAGGGTTTTTTTAATCCAATTGACTTGGACTTAAAAGCTTTGCATGTCATGATGGTCAGCATATGTCTCAGGCACTCTCTTCCAACCATATGTCCTTTATCTTTCACATTTGTCTTTGTGTTAGCTTTGAGCATTGGAATGCAACCTGATCAACTTATGTCCTTGGGGAGTTCTTCTAACAATGAAGGCTTCTCATTTATTTTCTAGTAGGTCATAGATTTCATTGAACCAATAAAACATGAGATCTTGCGGCACAGTGGTAGCATCCCACCTATGTGCCTGAAGCTCCTAGTTTGAGTCCCAGCTCGTGAATGGATGGTCCTGAAAGGTATATCATAACACAGCCAAACTGGTTGATTATCAATCTGTAAATCCTTCTAATATGCCCATAACAAGAAATAAGAGTAGGAGAGGTTTCTGGTCAAAGAGAACAATGTTGTAGCTGCAGCACAACAGCCTCCTTGCATTAAAATACTCAGAATCTTGCTATGAGCAAGTGTCAACTTCACTCCAAGCAGCCACCACATACATTGAACCAGTCCTGACAATGATGATGTGAAAACCTAATGGTCGGGGCACAGGAGTCTTGTACAGCTGATTTTATTCAATTCCACATGATTTCAGTTGGACATAAAAAGCACTTCCAGCTTGGTCACTTGTGTTGGGAATTCCTCAGTTTGGTCAAGCTGCTTTGCAGCTCTTCTTCCTTTTTTTTTACTCGCTCGTTGGATTTGGATGTCACTGGCTGGGCCAGCATTTATTGCCCATCCCTACCTGCCCCTTGAAAAGATAGTGGCGAGCTGCCTTCTTGAACCGCTACAGTCCATGTCATGTAGATACACCCACAATGTCATTCAGAAGGGATTTCCAAGATTTTGACCCAGCAACACTGAACACATGGCCATACACTTCCAAGTCAGGATGGTGAACAGCTTGGAGGGGAACATGTAGGGAATAGTGTTCTCATGTATTTGCTGCCCTTATCCTTTGAGATGGAAATAGTTGTTAGCGTGAAAGATGCTGTCGAACGATCTTTGGTGACTTTCTGCAGTGCATCTTGTAGATAGTACACACTGCTGCAACTGAGCATCAGGGGTGGAGGGAGTGGATGTTTGTGGATGTGGTGCCAATCAAGCGGGCTGCTTTGTTCTGGATAGTGTCAAGCTTCTTGAGCTGCACCCATCCAGGCAAACTAAACATCTTGTAGATGATGGGCAGGCTTTTGTGCTTTGATATGTCCTATTATTAGGTGGATGTCCATCACTGATCAAAAATAGCAACGATCTACTCAGCTGGACTCAATATCCTAAATTAATTTGAGTGGTTCAGACATTGTTGGTTTGAACAGTGAAGATACCAACGTTTAAGTCTAGGACACTTCTGGTGGCTTTGTACTTGTCCCTCTGACAGAAAAGGATATTTGTCATACTAAGGTCACACTGAGCATACCTTGTTTGCAGAGTTCCAAAGAAGAATACTTGAACTTGAAATATTAACCTCTGATTCTCTCTCCATAGATGCTGCCAGATGTGCTCAGTTACTCCAGCACTTCCTGTTTTTTTGTCAGTTGGAGATGTTATTTGCACTAGCTTTATTAATACTGTTTTTTCCAATACTTCCATTGTAGATATCGGAGTGAGAGCCAGTCTAGCATTAAAGTATCCCAGAGGATGCATGCGCAGAGTCAGCCATGGTGATGGAGGAGCGTTGTCTCCCTCTGCTCTGGGATCGTTAACAGTTCAGCCGGATGATGAGGCCCTCTGGATCTGGAGATTGGGCCCAGAGGCTTCAGAAACATGATGGGAATCATCCCATCTTTCACCTGCTGATTGGAGGCAGCGGCAGCAGCAACAGAGGCTACTCCTCCTGTCGATCAGTGACGGCTGCAGCAGCAACAAAAGGGTCCCCTCCTGTTTTTTAAATTCTAGTTTTGTATTTTTCATTTTAAGATGGCACCATGGAATGGCGACTTTGTCCACTTTTCACTGTACTCCTGCATCCGTGTACTTGAGTACAGGTGACAATAAAATCCAGTCCCAAACCTAATTCTAAGGATGACTCTTATTTATTTTGGAATAGCAGTGAGGAATTCAACAAATTCAGCATGGAACTTTTTCCTCACATCCTCATCAAGACCAACCATTGAGGGAAATGCATTAATGATAGGCACATATGTACTTGTGATGGTGGAATACTGGTGATGGCTGAACGGCAGTTCTCTCATTTATAAAAGTGGTTAGCCTGGTAGTACATTCAACATTCTACTCCAGTCGGTGAAACCAACTCTGCAGACAACAAGAGTTGTTGTCCTTCTGCTACTGCTCTGTAGAAAGACATGTACAGTGCCACGTTGTGACTTTTCTTGCTGCTGAGAAGAACATCATCTCAGAAGTTGCCAGGGCATGAATGTTCATCTTTCCTTCTATTTTTCTTTGTGAATAGAATGGAATTAAGTCATACGAGTCAAAGGAGGTTACAGTACACAGCAACAGTCGCATTGTACAAACTTTCTGTGCTGCTGCTGTTTGATACGGATCAGCACTTTAAACTCGGTGTTATAAGTGAAAAATTTATTTAATTAAAACTTTTGACTAAACAGTACACTGCCTGGTGATGAAGCAATGTAGCATGCCCCAGGATCACAGAATCAGCTGCATTCACCACCAAGGGCAACATTCCTGCAAATAATTCACAGCCTCAGAAGTATGAACAAGGGTTAGCTGTCTCAACTTGGTGCCGAATATAATCAGGCCATGGGCAATATCCAGTGTACTGGGAATCATCAGTTGGTCACAGGGCTGATTGACCAGACTTCAGGGCTCAATACCAAATGAGATCAGCCTCATGTTCAGCAATGTTGCTGGTCACAATGAATTAAGGGAGGCACTGAGAATTTCAAAGCATAACCAAACTATGCAGAAGATCAGAAAGCTGATAGATGTTCTTAAGTATGTCAAAACCTTTGCCCACTTGCTGACATGCCTTTGAAACAAAAAGTTTCCTTCAATTTATTGGGTCTCCTCTTGCACTGAATGATGCAGGAAGAGATAAATACAGGTGCAGATGTTATGGTGAATGAATCATGCCACACAAACACATGTACAGACTGAATGTCACATATGAAAAGAAAGCAGACATGTATACATGAGAGAGGACTGAAAATGCGCGACAAAGTGCAAGCTAAACAAGAAACTAATGACATAATGCACAGACACAGGGGTCACAGATCAGCATTGCTGTGAGATACAAAGGCCATTACTGCTGCCATTACCAGTGGCCCACTAAGAGACTAAGAGAACAGGGGAGCTTATAATGCTCAATTTCTGGGCCTAAAAATATCTACTAAAGTATAGTAGTGGTCTCACTCAGAGCATGAGGCTTCATGCCATTCCCAGTTAAGTATGTAATAATGTGAGAGCCGCTGCGAAATACTTGAGGAGTAGCAATGGCTTTGTGTACTGAACTTGTCAAGATTTTACTTTTGATTTAAACAATAATTATTTCTTGGTCCACAATGAAGGTGACAGCTGGACTGCACTGACAGCAAATAAAGTGCCAAACAAAACAGGCAAAGTTGTTGCTGAGCAATCTGAATTCTCTAGTTACCAGTCGAAGGCTCTGTTAACACGTCAGAAGTCACACGACACCAGGTTATAGTCCAACAGGTTTATTTCAAATCACAAGCTTTCAGAGCACTGCTCCTTCACCAGGCAAAGTCCTCCACATCATCTGTTAACACATGTTTACTCGTGATATGAACAATACACTCTCAGTCAAGTACTGGGAAAGCAGTGTGAAGAGTTTTTGGATATCTTGAATGATATGAGGAGGTTTTAAATAAAAACAACTTCTTTCTTTTAATGTTCTCAAAGTTCATGCTCTCAAACCATTTGAAATAATGATGTGGAGGTGCCGGTGTTGGACTGGGTTGAACAAGGTCAAAAATCACCAGGTTATAGTCCAATAGGTTTATTTAAAAACACTAGCTTTTAGAGCGTTCCCTCCAGCCTCCTTCCCCCTCCACAGTCCTGACGAAGGGTTAAGTCCAAAACATCGACTCTCTTGCTCCTCAGACACTGCCTGACCTGCTGTGCTTTTTCCAGTGCTACACTTTACCTACTCTGACTTCTCCAGCATCTGCAGTCCTTACTATCTCCTTCGTTCGGCATTAGCCAAAGTGCAGGAAGCAAATATTATCATGCACTGCTGTCTGCTGAGCCACGAGAAAGTAGATTCAGGTGGATATTTTATACTGCAAATCTTTCTGCCATTGGTCCTCAGCTGTTACTATGCAGCATGACGACTTTAATTACATGGGGTGGAGTCAGGGAAGGGGTAATACTGGTGGCTGAAGAGGTCATTGAATCAAAATAGACTTGAGTTGAAATAATCCTCCCCTAGTAGCTTGCCTGTTGCAATGACCTTTGCTCAAGACTGGGAACCAAGAATGGTGAGTTGGTTGAAGAATAACTGTGATGATCTGCGTTGTCACTACCTTTTCAAGGGCAATAAGAATTGGCCTAACCAGCGACACCTAGATCCATGAATGAGTTAAAAAATACTAAAAGCTTAGGATCTTGCATGCATTATTTGGTTGCTGTAACTGTAAATTATTTAATGTGCTGTCAGTTACTTCGTTTATTGTCATGTGTTGCAGCTGTACAGGACTTTGGTTAGGCCACAGTTGGAGTACTGTGTGCAGTTCTGGTCGCCTCACTTTAGGAAAGATGTGGAAGCTTTGGAGAGGGTGCAGAGAAGATTTACCAGGATGTTGCCTGGAATGGAGAGGAAGTCGTACGAGGATAGGTTGAGAGTTCTCGGCCTTTTCTCGTTGGAACGGCGAAGGATGAGGGGTGACTTGATAGAGGTTTATAAGATGATCAGAGGAATAGATAGAGTAGACAGTCAGAAACTTTTTCCCCGGGTACAACAGAGTGTTACAAGGGGACATAAATTTAAGGTGAAGGGTGGGAGGTATAGGGGAGATGTCAGGGGTGGGTTCTTTACCCAGAGAGTGGTGGGGGCATGGAATGCGCTGCCCGTGGGAGTGGTAGAGTCGGAATCATTGGCGACCTTTAAGCGGCATTTGGATAGGTACATGGATGGGTACTTAATCTAGGTTAGAAGTTCGGCACAACATCGTGGGCCGAAGGGCCTGTTCTGTGCTGTATTGTTCTATGTTCTATGTGTGTGTCTGATGTGCTTCTGAAATACATAAATGGTGCTAAAGAAATGAAAGCAATTTAAAAGGAAAACAATTTTGTTAAAATATACTTCTAAACATCAGCAGATAATTCACAGCTTCTCTGTTTGTGGGTGCAATCTCCTTCACTCATGAGTACAAACACTAACTATGACCAGTGTCGAATCGTACACAAGAGATAGCATGCAGCGGAGAACTGGAAGAGTAGCTGAACCAAATGGTCTTGTTCTCTTTTCTAAATGTGCATGGTAAAGAAATTAAACTGAAGCAACAGATCCTCAGAACATACCAAAGCATTATCCAGGCATGAAATTACTTTGAAGTGCTGCTGCTGTTTCTTTTGCAGACATATGCAGCAGCCAATTTACCGATTATGTCACTGAACCAGTAATTGAGAGACTTGAACTAATAACCAGACAAAGTATTCAAATTCCAATTTGGCAGTTTGACAACTGCACGAAAATATCTTGAGCCAAAAAGTGGCCAAATAGTTTTCAGATTGTCATAAAAACCAAACTAGTTCACTAACATTCTTTTGGGAAGGAAACCTGCCATCCTTTGCCAGTTTGGAGCTATGGACCTATGTGTATACCAACTTGGTTGGTTTAACAGGTCACTGAAGTGGCCCATAAGCAGCTCTGTTGTATCAAAACAACAACACGTGGTTGAAGTAAAACATCCACCACTATCCTCTCAGGCCACGTGATGTGCACAAGACACCTGCTTGATTGAGCAAAGTGTTCTTTAGAATTACAAGCTCACACACACATGAAGATTACTGACAAAACCAAAAACACTTTAAAAAACCATTTTGAGTGGGTAATGCCTTGAATTTTGTTATCTGTTCATTGGATGCGGTTGTTGCTGACAGTATTTACTCACCATTGCTATGTAACTGAGTGGCTTGTGAAGGCATTGAAGAAGCAGTTAACAGTCACGCTCATTGTTTAGCATAATTTTTGAAGGTATCTATTTACAATACCACCACATTCTCAAGGATAATTAAGGCTGGGAAATATATCCAGGCCGAACTAAAGTCATTCATAACGCCTGAGTGATTAAAAAAAATGAATCGAGTGTTCTCTTCAGTGCTGTGTTACATATCAGCCTAGGATTTGTGCACCCACTTCCCAAAGAAGTGGGTGAATTTTGACACTTACGGAAAGGCCCAAACACATTATGCAGGAATTCAGCAAGATAGAGGGAAGGAAATGACATACGTCAGGTAATACACTTCAAAGTTATGGCTTTTAGGTTTAAAACATAAGCCGTATAAGAGTTTAGTTAGGCCATATTTGGAGTATTGTGCACAGTTCAGATCCCCACAATACAGGAAGGATGTGGAGACTTTGGACAGGGTGCAAAAGAGCTTTAATAGGATGTTGCCTGGACTGGAATGTATTAGCTATAAGGTGAAGTTGCACAAGATTAGAATGTTTTTGCTAGATCATTAGAAGCTGAAGGGTAACCTGGAAGAAGGGTATAAAATTATGAGAGGCATGGAGAGAATGGATAGTTGGAGTCTAATATCAGAAATTAGGGTGTGTAGATTTAAGGTGAGAGGGGTAATGTTTAAGAGAGATGTGCAAAGATGTTTACACGGAGGGTGGTAGGTGTCTGAAATGCGCTGCCAGGAGAGGTGGTAGTAGTAAATTCAATAGCAAAGTTTAAGAGGCATTTAGAAGAGACACATGAACAAGTAGAGAAAAGAGAGATTTGGACCAGGTACAGGAAGATGGGATTAGTTTAGAATAGCATTGTGGTCAGCAAAGACATTGTGGTCCTCTTTCTGTGCTAATACTGTTCTATGTTCCATATCACAAAGGGTATCTGACTTGAATATAGGGTGGCACTGTGGCTCAGTGGTTAGCATTGCTGCCTCACAGCACCAGGGACCTGGGTTCGATTCCAACCTCTGGTGACTGTCTGTGTGGAATTTGCACGTTCTCCCCCTGTCTGTGTGGGTTTCCTCCAAAGATGTGCAGGTTAGGTGAATTTGCCACGCT
Organism: Chiloscyllium plagiosum; assembly: GCF_037043375.1. Lineage (NCBI taxonomy): Eukaryota > Metazoa > Chordata > Chondrichthyes > Orectolobiformes > Hemiscylliidae > Chiloscyllium > Chiloscyllium plagiosum. Next base: position 4,069,000 of record NW_028270155.1, read on the forward strand.
AAATTACCCATAATATTAGGTGCATTAGTCAGGGAATGAGTCTGGGTGGGTTATCCCTTCGCAGGGTCAGTGTGGACTTGTTGGACTGAAGGGCCTGTTTCCACACTGTAGGGAATCTAAGCTAATTCCTGGAAAAAGACATGGAGTTTTTTGTGTTTGCTCTTATGAATGTAAAAGCATGCAGAAAATTTGAGAAAGATATAGCCCATGATTTACAAAGCCCCAGGTTACTGGATGATTTGTGCCACATCGTCATTAATCTTACAAAAATGGAAGCCACAATTTTTAAGTCAGTTTCAAGAAATTGCTACATTTGTGTATTTCGTACCAATCAAACTGACCACAGAGATTTAGTGACAGTACTTGACAGCAGAGGGGCTTTTGTGTAAAGAGATTTATATTCCTGTGATGCCAGTCAACTTCTCCAGCCCAGAAAGGGTACAACTGAAATAATGCAGTCTCATTTCTGGCGACAAATTGTTAAAAAAAATCAAAATTTAAATGTAAACATAGTTTTTCTGTGTCTGTTTTTCTGCTCTTCTCAATTCAAATCCCTTTTCCTCTAGCCATGTTTTGACTTGAATTCATTCTATTTCCAATCTATCGTCTCACTGTTCCTTTCCCAATCCTTAAATCACATTAGATAATGGATACACTGTTGGCCCTGTTGTTCACTGAGTTCTCAGGTAGTTGGTCATAAGCTCCAGCAATTTGCAGCAGAGACATTTTCAGCAATAGGCTGAGAAGGAAAATCTGACCAATAAGTGCCACACTCAAATGCCATTTGTGGCACAGACGCACACCTTCAGGACTTTGTCTCCTCATTTCCTGAAGGTGTTAACTTGGTGAGTGACAGGCAATGGTCTCAGTATCTTGCCCAAATATGCACAGCTGACACTAATGTTTTCTAAGTTAACAGAACTGCCAGAGGAATTGCAGGACAGAAATTGGGAGCAGACAGCTGAGCTGTCTTCAGCCTGCAGTATAGAAAACTCTATGACAGTTAATCCTTATAGAAAATAACAGCAGGAGACGGACTTACAGACACCAACACAATCCTAGACTCCCTCATTTTATTGTTCTCTGAACCCAATGAACTGCAATAAACTTAGAAAATCTACAATCCTTTAATTCTTTTACCAGACCAGCTACCCAAGTAAATAAAAATTCCACTCGTCCTCTGGCAGTGGGTTCAGTAAATTTGATAATTTGTGACTGAAACCAGAGAAACAGTCATGCAAGTTGTCTATGTGTCATAAACACCCAACCGATTGACTGATGCCCTGAGGGAAGGAAACCTGTCACCTGTGAAGCTGGGGTCATGCCTAATTTTGGACACCAGTCTAAAGGAACATGTTTTAATTAGTTTGTGGGATATAAGTGTCACTGCAAGGCTAGCATTTGCTTGTCACTAAGTGGCTCTCAGAAGGTGGTGGTGGTGAGCCATCTTCTTGTATCGCTGCTATCCACTGGGGTTTCAGGATTTGGATCCTGCAATGGTAAAGAAATAATATATTTCCAGGATCATGAGTGGCTTAGTCAAGAACTTGCAGGAGGTACTGCTCCCATCTTTCTGCTGCCTTTATCCTTCAGGGTGGGAGAGGTTGTGGATTTTGACAGGTGACAGTGAAGAATCCTTGGCGAGTTGCTGCATTGTATCTTTCAGATGGCACACACTGCTGCCACTCTGCAATGGTGGTGGAGGATGTGAATGTCTAAAACGTGGTCAATGGGGTGTAGATCAACCGACTGCTTTGTCCTAGACAGTCTCACATTTCCTGAGTGTTGTTGGAGCTGCACTTATGCAGACAAGTGGAGAATATTCCACCAGACTTCTGATTGTGCCTTGTAAGTGATTGGCAGGCTTTGAGGAGAGACGAGATGACTTATTTGCCATGGAACTCTCATGCCAGGCCTGTTCTTGTAGTCACAATACATGCAATATGAATTAGGGGCAGTAAGAAGCTATTTGGCCTCTCTGAATCTCAATCATTTAATGTTACCATGGTTATTCTGATTGTGGCTTCAACTGATCTTTCCTATTGACATCTGATAACATTCAACTCTTTTACTCGACAAGAATCTACCTAATTCTGCCTTCAAATTATTCAATAACCCTGTCTTCACCACGATCTGGGAAGAGTTCCAAAGACTCTCAGCCCTCAGACAAAAAGTTCCCCTCCTCTCCATCTTAAATGGGAGATCCCTTGTTTCTAAACTGAGTTCCCTAACTCCAGTCTCTCCGACAGGGTGAAATGTTGTTTCAACATCCAGCTTGTCAATTTCCCTCAGATTACTGTATATTTCAATAAGATAGGAACACAGAAGCGTATTACACCATTCAACCTGTCGAGCCTAGTCAGTCATCCAATTAAATCATGATTTATTGTACGATATCTCTGTATCCCTTGTGTCATTGGTCCCAAGAAATTTGTCAATTTCTGTCTTGAACATTTTCAATGACTAAGCTTCTACACTCCCTGGGATAGAAAACTCCAAAAGGTACCACTCACTGCATGAAGAAATTCTTCCAGATCTCAGCCTTAAATTGCCTGCTTGTTATTCTAAGGCTATGTCCCTGGTTCTATACTCACCACTGTGAGGAAACAAGCTTTCAGTATCCATCATGTCAGGCTCTGTTAGAATTACACACTTTCAATAAGATCACCTCCCCCTTCTTCTACACTCCAACGGATACTATACTAGCTCTTCCATGAGTCAGATAACACCAGGTAACAGCTTATTTAATATCACAAGCTTTTGTAGCGCTTCTCCTTCGTCAGGTGAAGTGGTGTCGTGTGACTTCTGACTTTGCCCTTCCGTGTCCAACACCTGCACCTCCATATCATGGCTAGCTTTTTCAACCATTCCTCCTAAAATAACCCTCACAATCCAGGTGCTAGCGAAATGAACGTCTTTGAACAGCTTCTAATACGTCTATATCCTCATTAAATAAGAGTCCAAAACCATGCACAGTAGTCCAGATGTAGTCTTGCCAATAGCCTGTGCAGCTGTATCAAAATATCCCTAATTTTATTCCTTTGCCCTTGGATTAAATAATAATTTAGAGTGTAGGTTTGCTCGCTGAGCTTTAGGTTTGATATCCAGACATTTCATTACCTGGCTAGGTAATGAAACATCTGGATATCAAACCTACAGCTCAGCAAGCAAACCCACACCCTAAACCTCAACCTGAGCTACAAACCTTCACAAACCTTGCATTAAATAACAATATACAATTTGCCTTCCAAGTTGCTTTACGTACTTTATACTACACTTGTGATTCACATACTATTATAAATCCAGATCTCCCTGTACTGCAGAGTTCTGCATTCTATCCTCATTTAAATAATATAAAATAATATATTTTTTCTATTCTTCCCATCAGAGTTGCTCCAGTTACCAAACTTTGCCCAATTAATTAACCTACAGTGAAATCTCAATAATTCAAATTTGGATAAATTTGTCACCCGCTCCTGCCAGCAGAATATGAAATCAAACTGAAGGACGACCATGATAAGATGAAGTTGCATCATTAGCCAAACTAACGCAGGCTTGTCATATTAACATGTCAATCAGGACATTGGTTAGGCCACTTTTGGAATATTGTGTGCAATTCTGGTCTCCTTCCTATTCGAAAGATGTTATGAAACGTGAAAGAGTTCAGAAAAGATTTACAAGGATGTTGCCAGGGTTGGAGGGTTTGAGCTATAGGGAGATGTTGAATAGGGCTGGGCTGTTTTCCCTGCAGCGTCAGAGGCTGAGGGGTGACCTTATAGAGTTTTATAAAATCATAAGGGGCATGGAAAGGGTAAATAGACAAAGTCTCTTCCCTGGGGTGGGGGTGTCCAGAACTAGAGGGCATAGGTTTAGGGTGAGAGGGGAGAGATAAAAAAGGGACCTAAGGGGCAACTTTTTTACACAGAGGGTGGTACGTGTGTGGAATGGGCTGCCAGAGGAAGTGGTGGAGGCTTTACCAGCCTTGACCAAATCACTCCTTAATGTTTAAAGATTGACTGTGTTATTGTCGGAAGCAAAGCAAGGAACTCATCCATAACAGCATGCTAAGCAAAAAAATCTTCCAAAGCTAATTCCCAAGGATTTTCCTTTACTGTATAAGGTCAGGCCATTGTGCGGTGTGAAGAATTTGAAAAATAAAGCCATTTTTCATATATGTACTGCATCACTCTTCCTTTTTTTGACACAGAGTACAAGTGGAGGCAAGTGTGGTTACATAGGCACTCAAAACCATGCTTAACACAAATTTGTGGGGATGTCCTAAGGTTTGACTTATTGCGATATCTATATCTATTTATATGTGTTTAAAGGCTCCTTGTGGTCTCTTTACAGTTTGTCTTCCTGTTCTTTGTGGCATCAGCAAATGTACCAGCTACATCTTTGATTTCTTCATCTAAGTAATTGATATAAATTGTAAAATTTAATGTTTGTGCAAAGATTTGTAGCTTGACTGCTGGTTGCCATAGTTGTGGGTATGTTTGCAGAGCTGGGAAGTTGATTTGCGGACGTTTTGCCCCCTGTCTAAGTGACATCGTCAGTGCTTTAGAGCCTCCTTTGAAGAAGGAGAAAGTGAGGACTTTAGATGCTGGAGATCAGAGTTGAAGAGTGTGCCGAATAGACATTTTGGGCCTCATTCCTGATGAAGGGCTTATGCTCGAAACGTCGATTCTCCTGCTCCTCGGATACTGCCTGACCCCCTGGGCTTTTTCAGCACCACACTCTTCGACAGCGTCCTGTGAAGTATTGCTGTACTTTATCTTCTGGAATTTATCTGGTTCCGTTCCAACTGCTTCCGGTTGCCAGTTCGGGTAACGAACAACCGAAACAGACAACCGGAAGCAGCAGAAATGGAACCAAATAAATCCAGAAGACACAGTACAGCAGAGCTTCACAGGAGGCTCCAAAGCCCTGAAGGTGTCACCTAGACTGGGGACAGAATGCCTGCAAATCAACTTCCCAACTCAGCGAACATCCCCACAACTATGTAAAATGTAAAGCTCCAGCATTAATCCCTGTGGAGTGCAATTCGACACTTGAGCCATTTAAACATAGTCTATTTCCTGTTAAATTAGCTATCCTTATGTTACTTGTTGGGAACTTGCATATATTTGCAGATTTTGAAAATTGGAATATTGTTTGGATATTCAAGGGTTGCAAATTATTTATCATGTGATTGCTTGGAACCACAAAGTCAAAAGGTTAAAGGAGACTATGGCCTATCTGCTGCTTTTTAAAAAAGTCATTTTGGAAAGTAGTGTCCAACAAGGTTTTTAGAGAAAGAGGTAAGGATGGAACTTATTGCTGTAATTGCTGAACAAACAGAACTGTACAATATTAACAAATCTGTAGTAGCATTGCCTAGCAATAGTCTCTGGACTGAGCTATTAGATGGCTTCTTACTACACAAAAAAGTGGAGTTAGTTGCTGGAGACATTTTGCAAGGATAAGTAGGGCTCTGTCTTTCTCAATCAGTAAGCTTGGAGCTGAATGTATCACTCTGTCTATCCCTTTCAGTGAAGTAGGGCAATAAACTTTATAAAGTGGCAGACATCAGGACTCAACTGTTTCTCAGCTGAATCTGAAATCCAGTCTTACGATTTGCCATCATTCTGCAACTGGCAATAACTGGATCTCAACAACAGGTATTGAAAGTAACTATAAGAAGTCAACCCTTTTTTTTGCTTTCTGAATTAGCCCTTGACCTACAGATGTAATTCCTTTAACTGAAGTTGCCCCCATACATTACAGCACTGCAGAGCCATATCTTTGCCCCATCTGTATATGAACACGTGTGTGTTTAGGATTAAGAGAGATAACCATTCGCTTGGACAGCCACTGAATTGATAACCAGTTTGCCACTTGTTTGAATGGGTTTTGATACAAGTTAGGGGATGGGCCACATTGCAGTGTGTTGGAAAAGTAAAATGCAAAGGTATAAAAACACAGATAAGGTTTCAGCAGCAGATAGGCTGAGCCAGGGGAAGACAGATCATGTCATTGATACGGAAGTAAACAATGAATGCAATGATTTGGAGATGCTGGTATTGGACTGGGCTGTACAAAGCTACAAATCACACAACACCAGGTTATAGTTCAACAGGTTTAATTGGAAGCACTAGCTTTCAGAGCACCGCTCCTTCATCAAGTGGTTGTGGAGGACACAATTGTAAGACACAGAATTTATAGCAAAAGTTTACAGAGTGATGTAACTGAAATTATACATTGAAAAATACCTTAATTGTTTGTTAAGCTGATCAGGTGCACCTGAGGACTCTGTGGGAAGCTGGAGAAGTGATTGCTGGGCCTCTTGCTGAGATATTTGTATCATCAATAGTCACAGGTGAGGTTCCGGAAGACTGGAGGTTGGCAAACGTGGTGCCACTGTTTAAGAACGGCGGTAAAGACAAGCCAGGGAACTATAGACCGGTGAGCCTGACCTCGGTGATGGGCAAGTTGTTGGAGGGATTCCTGAGGGACAGGATGTACATGTACTTGGAAATGCAAGGACTGATTTGGGATAGTCAACATGGCTTTGTGCGTGGGAAATCATGTCTCACAAACTTGATTGAGTTTTTTGAAGAAGTAACAAAGAAGATTGATGAGGGCAGAGCAGTAGATGTGATCTATATGGACTTCAGTAAGGCGTTTGACAAGGTTCCCCATGGAAGACTGATTAGCAAGGTTAGATCTCACGGAATACAGGGAGAACTAGCCATTTGGATACAGAACTGGCACAAAGGTAGAAGACAGAGGGTGGTGGTGGAGGGTTGTTTTTCAGACTGGAGGCCTGTGACCAGTGGAGTGCCACAAGGATCGGTGCTGGGTCCTTGACTTTTTGTCATTTACATAAATGATTTGGATGGGAGCATAAGAAGTACAGTTAGTAAGTTTGCTGATGACACCAAAATTGGAGGTGTAGTGGACAGCGAAGAGGGTTACGTCAGATTAGAACAGGATCTGGACCAGATGGGCCAATGGGCTGAGAAGTGGCAGATGGAGTTTAATTCAGATAAATGTGAGGTGATGCATTTTGGGAAAGCAAATCTTAGCAGGACTTATACACTTAATGGTAAGGTCCTAGGGAGTGTTGCTGAACAAAGAGACCTTGGAGTGCAGGTTCATAACTCCTTGAAAGTGGAGTCGCAGGTAGATATGATAGTGAAGAATGTGTTTGGTTTGCTTTCCTTTACTGGTCAGAGTATTGAGTACAGGAGTTGCGGAGATCATGTTGCGGCTGTACAGGATATTGGTCAGGCCACTGTTGGAATATTGCGTGCAATTCTGGTCTCCATCCTATCGGAAAGATGTTGTGAAACTTGAAAGGGTTCAGAAAAGATTTACAAGGATGCTGCCAGGGTTGGAGGATTTGAGCTACAGGGAGAGGCTGAACAGGCTGGGGCTGTTTGCCCTGGAGCGTTGGAAGCTGAGGTGTGACCTTACAGAGGTTTACAAAATTATGAGGGGCATGGATAGGATAAATAGACAAAGTCTTTTCCTTGGGATCGGGGAGTCCAAAACTGGAGGGCATAGGTTTAGGGTGAGAGGGGAAAGATATAAACGAGACCTAAGGGGCAACTTTTTCATGCAGAGGGTGGTACGTGTATGGAATGTGCTGCCAGAGGATGAGGTGGAGGCTGGTACAATTGCAACATTTAAGAGGCATTTGGATGGGTATATGAATAGGAAGGGTTTGGAGGGATATGGGCCAGGTGCTGGCAGATGGGACTAGGTTTGGTTGGGATATCTGGTCGGCATGGATGGGTTGGACCGAAGGGTCTGTTTCCATACTGTACATCTCTATGACTCTATGTCTCTATGTCTCTCATCTGTTAGGATGACCATGATATTTTCACTTCTTTCATATGTAAATCACAAAATATTTTTTTAAATTACATTCTCAGGTTAACTAAACAATTGGTATCACGCAGATAAGATGTTGAGATGTTGAAGGTGTTAGTCCCCTGTGTTCCCTGTCTGTACCATAATGTTTAGACTGATTCTAATCTAAAGAGTGAGATAACAGAGTCTTACATGGATTCATGCAGTTTTTGAGAAAAGCACAATGTAACTCTGCAAGTACAAATTTACCCCACAAAAGTATATGTGTATGTGTGCATGTGTGTGCATGCATGTGTGCGTGCATGTGCATGCATGCGTACGTGTGTATGCATGCATGTGCGCATGTGTGTGTGCACGTGTGCGCGCATGCGCGCGAGTGTGTGTGCCCGTGTGTATGTGCGTGTGTGTGCGTGCTTGCGTGCGTGTGTGTGTCTGGGGTGGGGGTTTGTCCAGTACTTCCCAGGAGCTGAAAGACTACGTCATGTTCTTTGTGACCTGCAACACATTATCAATGAGGATGAGCAGCTCGCCAAGACCTTCCCTATACCTCCACTGCTCGCCTTTAAACAACCACCAAACCTCAAAAAAAATCATTGTTTGTAGCAAACTGCCCAGCTTTCAGGACAACACCATACAACCCTGTCGTGGTAGGCGCTGCAAGACGTGTCAAAGTGTGGACATAGATACCAGCGTTACGCGTGGGGACACCTCCCACAACCACCTGATGAAGGGGCGGCGCTCCATAAGCTAGTGCCTCCAATTAAACCTGTTGGATTATAACCTGGCAATGTACGCAATGGGAAGCTGAGTCCAGGCTCTATTAGGTTACCAAGGCTGCAAACAGACTGCCACAGCTACCTGGACTACACCTCCTCCCATCCTGCCCCCTGTAAAAATGCCATCCCATTCTCCCAATTCCTTCGTCTCCGCCGCATCTGCTCCCAGGAGGACCAGTTCAAAATACGTACAACACAGATGGCCTCCTTCTTCAAGGACCGCAATTTCCCCCCCGACGTGGTCGACGGTGCCCTCCACCGCATCTCCTCCACTTCCCGCTCCTCCGCCCTTGAGCCCCGCCCCTCCAACCGCCACCAGGACAGAACCCCACTGGTCCTCACCTACCACCCCACCAATCTCCATGTACAGCGCATCATCCGCCGTCACTTCCGCCACCTCCAAACAGACCTCAGCACCAAGGATATATTTCCCTCCCCTCCCCTATCAGCTTTCCGTAGAGACCACTCCCTCCGCGACTCCCTTGTCAGATCCACACCCCCCACCGACCCAACCTCCACTCCCGGCACCTTCCCTTGCAACTGCAGGAGGTGCAACACTTGCGCCCACACCTCCCCCCTCACTTCTCTCCAAGGCCCCAAAGGAAACTTCCATATCCGCCACAGATTCACCTGCACCTCCACCCACATCATCTACTGCATCTGCTGCAGCCGGTGTGGCCTCCTCTATATTGGGGAGACAGGCCGCCTACTTGCGGAGCGATTCAGAGAGCACCTCTGGGCCACCCGGACGAACCAACCCAACCACCCTGTAGCACAGCATTTCAACTCCCCCTCCCACTCCACCGAGGATATGCAGGTCATTGGACTCATCCACCGCCAAACCACAACAACCCGACAGTCGGAGGAGGAGCGTCTTATCTTCCGACTGGGAACCCTCCAACCACAGGGGATGAACTTGGACTTCACCAGTTTCTTCATCCCCCCTCCCCCCATCTTGTCTCAGCCGGATCCCTCCAGCCCGGCACCGCCTTCCTCACCTGCAGTCTTCTTCTTGACCTCTCCGCCTCCATCCTACTCCGACCTATCACCCTCACCTTGACCTCTTTCCACCTATCACATTTCCAACGCCCCTCCTCCAAGTCCCTCCTCCCTACCTTTTATCTTCTCCTGCTGAACACTCTCTGCTCATTCCTGAAGAAGGGCCTGTGCCCGAAACGTCGAATCTCCTGTTCCCTGGATGCTGCCTGACCTGCTGTGCTGTTCCAGCAATAAAGTTTCAACTGCAAACAGACTGGGTCAGCCTGAGAAGGTGGCCATAAAAGGTGTCAAAATCAAAGCAGGCCACGCAACATCCGATTAGCAGGAGAATCGACGTTTCAGGCATAAGCCCTTCCTGATGAAAGGCTTGTGCCTGAAACTCTCGACTCTCATCTTCAGCATCTGCAGTCCTCACTTACTCCTAGTAACAGTCATTGCCCAAGAATGAACAAAAAGGCAAGCAGATCACCTGCCTGTTGTTTAGTTAATGGAGTCAGGAGACAGTCGATGAAAAGCCAACCGAGATGGAGCTTTGTCTAAATGGAATACGGTAATCCTCACCTTCAAATCTATCGCATACAATTTACATCTTTCAAGATGCAAAACTACATATTCACACTCAGAAAGGAAGTTCTCAATGATTTATTCATCTCAAAAAAAATTGCTAGTTAGATGAGAAGAAATGACTTCACAAGCCATGTCTTTCTCAGGGCATTAAAGCAAGTCTCTTATTTTTCTACAGCCCCAGGCTCTCTGTGTGCCAGTCCTCTTAATTAACAAGGTGAATCATGCAGCAGACCCCTAATTAGCGAACATGACAACCTAAATGGAAACATGTAGACAGACCTGGCACTGGCACAATACTCACTTGTCGGAGGTGGTGGAGCAGGGGAGAAGTAGAGTTGGGGGGGGGGGGGCAATAGTGGAGAGAGCAAGTGCAAAGGTGGAAGAGAGGGAGAGAAAGCAAGACAGTGTGAAGGAGAGAGAGAGAGCGGGGGGAGAGGAGAACAGAGAGAGAGAGGATTGGGAGAAAAGGAGTGCCCGTAAGGGTGGGAAAGAATGTGAATGGGCGGGAAAGACAGCATGGGGAGGGAGAGAGAAAGCGAGAGAGAGAGAGAGAGCAGGAGGGAAACAGAGTGTGAGTGAGAGGCAGGCCGCAGAGGGAGAGAGAGTACGGGAGGGACAGAGTATAGGAGAGAAAGAAAGCAGGAGGGAGGGAACACATGGCAGGGAGAGAAAAAGCCTGGGGTAAAGCAGAGAGAGCATGGGAGGGAGAAAAAGAGCGCTGGAGGGACAAAATGAGTGTGGGAAGGTGAGAGATTGATAGAGAGAGAAGGCAGGAGGAAGAGAACACATGAGAGGAAGAGAGAAAGCCTGGGAAAGAGATACAGAGCATTGGAGGGAGAGGAAGAGACAAGGGGTGGGGGAGAGGAGGTGAGGAGTGCATGGGAGGGAGAGAGAGTGAGCACAGGAAGAGGGGGGAATCATAGGAGGGAGAAAGAGTGAGCTGTAAGAAGAGAGGGAAAGCAAGAGACAGAGAGAGAGAGAGAAAAAAAAGCAGGAGGGAAAGACTAAGACAGGAGGAAGGTGAGCACAGAAGGAACAGAGCAGGAGAGAAAGAGATGGACAGCAAGCACAAGAGCAACTGTGTATGAGCAGAAGGGGGAGAGGAAGTAGAGCAGAGGGTGCAGAGAGAAGGAACACAGGAGAGGGAAATGGAGGAAGAGAGAGACAAAATGATGCAGGCTTTTGGAGGGAGAGAAGATAATTTGGAGGGAGGGGTCATTTGTGTGAGAGCCACATCTGTAAGGAAGAGGAAACGGACATCTTAGAGAAAGAGAGGATCTTGTGAAAGAGAGGGACTTCTTGGGGGGTGTGAGAGAGTCTAAGGGAGAGTGGGGTCTGGGAGAGGGGAGGGCATCTGTTGGGGAAGAGGCGCATCTGGGGAAAGCAGTCTAGGAGTCAGGGTTGTCTGAGAGAGAGAGAGAGAGAGAGAGAAAGGGGTTCTATGGAAGAAGGAGGTGTGGGGTGGGAGCGTTGTACGGGTCTATCAGGTGAGGGTGGTCTGGGTAAAGATAGGGCTCTGGGAGACAGACTCTGTGGAAAAGGAGAATGAGCACAGCAGGGAGCAAAGAAAGAGGGAAAGAATGAAATGCATTGGGCTCCAGCCTGCAGCAATTTACTGCTTTAATAACTGGGTGTGTTTCCAGCATCAGCTGCAACAGCAGCAAGTCCAGCTGAGCTTTTCTTTCTGCTGAGATTGGCTGGGAATGGACAGCTACTAATAGCTTCACCTTAGTAATTTGTCACAAATACAATTTACAGAACATGGCCACAGCCCTCCAATTTATAACTATAATGTCACATGACAAGGAATGTTCAGATTTCAACTTGGCAGAAGCTACATTCAGCAGAAATCTCTGGTAGAGGATTCCAACATCACAACCCACTGAGGAAAAAGACTTTTCCTCATCTCCAAACTAAGTGGCCTTCATTTTAAATTGTGCTCTGGCTCTCTTCTTCCCAAACAGTGGAAACACCTTACTTGCACCTATTTTGTATTTTGTAGGCTTCAATGAAATCACCCATCATTCTTCAAAATTCTAGAGAACATAGGCCCAGTTTTCCCAATCTCTCTTCATGGGACATTCCCACCATCCTGGGAACAAGTCTGGTAAACCTTCATTGTTCTAGCTCCTTAGCAATAATATCTTTCCTGAGATAAGGAGACTAAAATTGCACAGAGTACTCCTGATACAGTCTCACCAATGTTTTATACAATTGAAGTAAGACTTAATTACTCCTATACTCAAGTTCTCTTGCAATAAAGGTTAACATTCCATTAGTCTTCCTAATCTGACCTCAAACTGTGATGATCCTTGAGCCAAGGATGTTCAAGGTTTCAAACAGCTGAGTGACCACTTCAATAGGACACTAAAGAGTGTGCTGTATTGGCTAAGGACTCAAGCTACATATGGACTAGTTTGGGTAAGGATGATAAGTTACCTTCCCTGAGGGACATGAGTTAACCAGCTGTGTTTTAAAAATAATCCAACAGTTTCATGGTCATCTCCACTCAAACTATCATTTTATTCTGAACATTTAAAAAAAACTGAATTCAAATGTGTCAACTGCTGTGAATTTGAGCTCTTATTCTGTGCATTATTAGTTCAGCACTCATTAAGTCGGACAGTTTAGTAACATAACTGACAACACATAATATCAAAGGTAATATCTTGGACTGAGAGGATTGAGAGGGGAGAAAATAAGAGTTTCTCCATTGAAAGAGAGATTTCAACTTTATACAGGTGAGAGGGGAAAGATACAAAAGAGTCCTAAAGGGCAACTTTTTCATGCAGAGGGTGGTATATGTATGGAATGATCTGCCAGAGGAAGTGGTGGAGGCTGGTACAATTACAACATTTAAGAGGCATCTGGATGGCTATATGAATAGGAAGGGTTTGTAGCAATGTGGGCCAGGGGCTGGCAGGTGGGACTAGATTGGGTTGGCATGGACAAGTTGGACCAAAGGGTCTTTTCCATGCTGTACATCTCTATGACTCTATGATTTTGTTTTTCAAATATACCTTGCATATCCTGCATTATTCTTCGATTGCAGTCAATACTGCATTCATAAAGTGCACACTGACCTGTGTCAGCACAGCCCCACAAATAACCATGAGATGAACAGTGTCCAACATTACACAGACTGTTGCCTAACGATCAGGCTCACATATGAAGAAGAGCCACTTGAATGAATTACTGAATAGGAGCCATGGCCTGAAGAACTTCAGGTCAGCAAGAGCTAAAGCTTCAACAACAAACATGGTGGCACAGTGGTTAGCACTGCTGCCTCACAGCACCAGGGACCCAGGTTCAATTCCAGCCTTGGGGGACTGTCTGTATGTAGTTTGTACATTATCCAAGTGTCTGTGTGGGTTTCCTCCAGGTGCACTGAGTTCCTCCCAAAATCCAAAGATGTACTGGCCATGATAAATTGCCCATGATGCTAGGTGCATTAGTCAAAGGGAAATGGGTCTGGGTGGGTTACTCTTCGGAGGGTCGGTGTGGACTTGTTGGGCCAAAGGGTCTGTTTCCACACTGTAGGGAATCTAATAAAAAAATGTTTAGATATAGCATCTTTAATCAAGTGAAATATCCCAAATTGATGACTAGGAGCTGTATTAGGCAAAAAAATGTGATACTAAGTCAAACATGATATTAGACTAGATATCTAAAAAGTTTGCCAGAGGTGCATTTTAAGCATTGTCTTAAAAAGGTTTGGAGAAGGAATAAAAAGGTTTGGAGAAGGGCCTGAAGACCTGGGTAGCTGCAGGCATAGTGCAGATGAGAAAACTGGGGAGATACAAAGGAGGAAAAGATCCTACTCAACATACCATGGACAAAAATCTTGGTAAGATGTCCTGTGCATTCTGAGACAAAAAGGTTTTATACCAGAACATCATCCCTTACAACAAAGTCCCTCACAGCTCAAGAGAAGAGGCTAGTGCAATATTTCCAATCATTTTGAAAACTGTGTCTTGGCTTTAGTCACAGCCTGTATATAGTTAGGCAAAAAAAAATAATTGCAGGAAAGTGATTTCCATGTAAACTAATTTACAAGGCATGTAACTTTAAGATGACTATAACTTAGTGCTATAAAATACCAAATCCTCTTAACCTGCTCCAGCTGTTACCTCATTAAATGTGTTATCATGATTTTTTTTTAGATAACCTGTGTGCAAATATATTCAGAGAGAAATTATGAATTGTGAGATCACAAGATAATTTCAACTTCCATGTCTTTAAAATCTTCTCCAAATCTTCACCCTTCTTCTGTCCTCCCCACTTCTAACAGGGCAACGCAGATAACTAAACTGACAGTTCAAAATTTCACAATAATTCCAGGCAACAACACAGACAATCAAACATTAAGAAAACAAATCTCCAACAGACAGAGGAACAAAAGTAACAGTGGTCAAGATATAAAATATAAATGCTACAGACAGGTCTGAAGATGCGGCTGCCTCAAGATGGTGAGGTTTTGATAGTATTCAGTAAATAGGATTTACTATTAAATATTTGAAAGCTATAACTATTGTCCAATCATTGGAATTCATTCAATTTGCAACAACATTTAATATGTTGGATGACCCCATCCACCACCATCCTTCCACCGCCCCAACCCGATACAGTAACTCTCTCATACTGACATTGATAAGACGCCTCTTTTATCTCACACTGTGGTGTGTTCCAAATATTCATCTTTCTGACTGCTGTTTCACTGGTATTCTTTCTGAATTCACTTCTCATCACTTTGATTCATGTTCCAGCTCAAGCCTTGCTGAGTGATTCTGAAGCAATATTCTGAGTGTACCTTTCTAATATAATTTATCATTTTATATACTTCTATGAAGTTCCCATCAACACTTTACCCAAAATCTCTGAATTTACCTCTGAAATCATCGCCTATATTGACGTCTTTTGTTTCAGTCTTCAAAGCTACACACAGGACTCAAAGGCATGTATTCCAACAGCACACGGAATATCCCAGCAGAATTCCTATTAATTTAACTGTTCTGCTCAATCCACAAAGTCACATGCTTCCACAGATCTGAGTACCTGAAACACCTGTTCAGTAGAGAGGATGCTGACGGGAACACATCACCAGAGACAACAATAAGACTGAAAATCACACTAATCTAAATGGAAGGGGTCCTCTATGTGCAAGGCAAAGTTCACATCTCAGCCAATATCCTCTAACAGATTAGATGGTCAGATCCATTTCACTTGCAGTTTGCAAAACCTTGCTGTGTATAAATTGGTTGCATAGCAATAGTGACATACACCAATTATATGTCATTGACTCTAAAGTTTTTTGTAATGTCCTAGGCATATGAAAGACACCATTTAAATACAAAAACAATCTATTTTCAGCATAATTATAATTCAATAAATTACCAGCTTTATTAATTGCTATCCCATTCGAATGATGAGGTCTAAGTCTACTATTAGACTTGGAACTTAGAAGAATAATGGATGTAAGTTTGCTCGCTTAGCTGGAAGGTTTGTTTTCAAATGTTTCGTCACCATACCTGCATGTCCTTGGCAGAGTGGGAGAGGAAGTTGAAATGTTCAGCCACGGGGTGGTGGGGTTGATTGGTGTGGGTGTTCCGAAGATGTTCTCTAAAGCGCTTTGCAATTAGGGGCAGCCGATACTGCGGGGAACCTTATCAAATGCCTTGCTGAAGTCCACATCCACCACATCCACTGCCTGACCTCCGTCAACCTGTCTCGTTACCTCCTCAAAGAACTCAATAAGGGTTGTGAAGCATGACCTGCCCCTCACAATCCACCCTCCCGTCCTGGCACCCTCCCCTGCCACCGCAGGAATTGCAAATCCTGCACCCACACCTCCTCCCTCACCTCCATCCAAGGCCCAAAAGGAGCCTTCCACATCCATCAATGTTTCACCTGCACTTCCACAAATGTCATTTATTGTATCCGTTGCTCCCGATGCGGTCTCCTCTACATTGGGGAGACTGGATGCCTCCTAGCAGAGCGCTTCAGGGAACATCTCCGGCACACCCGCACCAATCAACCCCACCACCCCGTGGCCCAACATTTCAACTCCCCCTCCCACTCTGCCAAGGACATGCAGGTCCTGGGCCCTCTCCACTGCTGCTCCCTCACCACCTGATGCCTGGAGGAAGAACGCCTCTTCTTCCACCTCGGAACCTTTCAACCTCAGGGCATCAATGTGGACTTCACCAGTTTCCTCATTTCCACTCCCCCACCTTACCCCAGTTCCAACCTTCCAGCTCAGCACCGTGCTCATGACTTGCCCTATCTGTCAATCTTCCTTCCCACCTATCCACTCCACCATCCTCTCCGACCTGTCACCTTTACGCCTTCCTCCATCTACCTATTTACTCTCAGCTTACCTTCTCCCCAGCCCCACCCTCCTCCCATTTATCTCTCTACCCCCGAGGCTTCCAACCTCATTCCTGATGAAGGGCTCCTGCCTGAAACATCGATTTTCCTGCTCCTCAGATGCTGCCTGGCCTGCTGTGCTTTTCAAGCACCACTCTAACCTTGACTCTGGTTTCCAGCATCTGCAGTCCTCACTTTCGCCTCCTCCACATCACATGTCACCCAAGGTTTTTTCAACCTACCATTCCTTTCTTGCCTCAGTGGGACAAACCTGCCCATTTAATTATCAGCAAACAATCTCACTTTTCTGATCTTTTGATGGAGAGCAAATCATTGAGTAGCTGAGTATTGATATGCTAAGGATACTGTCCTGATTATCTCCTGTAACAGTGTCCTAGAACTAAGATGATTAGCCTGAAAAGCCTACAACCACCTCTGTATTCAAGTCTGAGATTCGGTGATGGCATGACCAGACACTGGAAATTTCCCCAGCCCTTCATCCCCTCGTATTCATACATTTTGATTTTACCATAGGTTGCTAAACTCACACTTAGTCAAATACTGCCTTGAAGTCAAGGTCAATCATGTTACCTCAGTTCTGAAATTCAGTTTGATTATTAATGTTTGAAGCAAAACTGTAATGAGGTCTGGAGCAGTGATCATGAACAGTTTGCCTAAAACAATGATTGAGAGAGGACTGATGGGGTGGTAATTGGCCAGATTGGATTTGTTCTGCTTTTACACATGAAGCACTTCTGAGATATTTAATACAGTATCCGGTAAGTTTTAATACAAATGCAAGCTTTCCTTTTAAACATATATCCAATGCTGATTAAATAACAGCTTTTATTTTCCAAAGGATTCTGTGAGGGAAATAAAATAGTATTTGGACAAACTAATTTTTAAGAAAGCACATACAGACTACTGAAATAGCCTTGGAGCTGTTCTTTCTCAGACCATCCTTTAAATTATCTATGTTGATTGTTGTTAACACTGCTAAGACAATACAAGAATCCTTGGCATGCTTACTGAAGCAGCAGCAATTCAATTCGCTATCCAGCTCACAACCATGCCGAAAACAACAAATGCTGGAGATCACAGCGGATCAGGCAGCGTCCACAGAAAGAGAGCAAACTAATGTTTCAAGTTTAGATGACTTTTCATCAGATGATGAAGATGTCTGATGAAGAGTCATCTACACTCGAAATGTCAGCTTGCTCTCTCTCAGTGTGGATGCTGCCTGGCCTGCTGCGATCGTCAGCATTTTTGTTTTCAATTCAGATTCCACCATCTGCAATAATTTGCTCTCACAATCACACAGGACTCTTTACAGGGTGGAGGTGGAAAGGATTTTTTTTTGTGGGATATTCTAGAACTAGGAGTTACTGTTTAAAAATACAGGATGGTACATTTAAGACTGAAATCACAGGGAGTCCTGAACTTTTGGAACTCTTCCTCAAAAGACAGTGGAAGCAGAGTCAAAAACAGACATTGGTAAAATTCAGCACATCTGGCATCATCTTCTAAAGGAGAAAGCAGGGTTAATGTTTTGGGTTCAGTGACCTAAGGATGGTTTCTGAAGAAGGGTCACTGAACCAGAAAGATTAACTCTGCTTTCTCCCCACAGATGCTGCCAAGCCTGCTGAGTTTTCTCAGCAATGTTTTTTTTTGATTTCCCGCATCATAAGTTCTTTGGCTTTGTTTTGTTTTGTTTTTTTGTGGAAGCAGAGTGTCTGAAGGAAGAGGTAGACAGAATTTTGTTAAGCAAGGAGATGAAAAGTTACTAGAGATAAGTGGAATTGCAGAGTATCTGGATCAGCAATGAACTTACTGAATGGCATGAACGGCTTATGCCCAAAATGTCAACTCTCCCTGCTCCTTGGATGCTGCCTGTCCTGCTGCTCTTTTTCCAGCACCACACTTTTGAACTTTTACTGAATGACAGAGCAAGGTAAAGGGACAGAGTGGCCTACTCCTGCTCTTAACTCGTGTGTTCACAGGGGAGGTGGTAGTATAATGAGATTGTCACTTGACTAGCAGTGACCACAGGCCAATATTCTGCGAAATAGGTTTGAATTCCACCATGGCAAATAGCACAACTTGAGTTTTAAAAATGTGCAATAAAGAGGTGACATAATAACAACCATGAAAGCATTGTCAATTGTCATAAAAATGTGTCTGGCTCATTAATGCCCTTCAGGGAGAGAAATTTGCACTTTGTGTTACTTGGTCTGACCTGCATGTGACTCCAGACCCACAGCAATGTTGTTAACTCTTAATTGCCCTCTGGGCAATTAGGAACAGTCAATAAATGCTGACCCAGCCAGAGACACCCACATTCCATGATCAATTTTTTTTAAAAAATCACTCAGCTAAGATGACCAGTGTAGGCAAAAATTTTTATATACTTGTGTTGAATTTGTAATGCTTTGCCAAATGAAAAATATAATAACTTTTTTGAAATTTGGAGCTATGCATTGAGCAAGATTCAGCAGTTTCAGTTGTTGTAGAGTGAATTTTGCGGAAAGACCAATTGGATGGTAACAATTACAACTGCTTTAAAAAAAATGTCAGACAAATTAAAAATCAAAAATTTCAACATAACATATGCTTAAATCCATGACTTTTTTTAAAACTTGCAGTAAAATTATCGGGCCTCTTACCCAAAAATTAATATGCAACTGTCACAGTCAGTGCTTCTGCTATTTCTCTGAATTTTCATACTGGTGTTTTCTCGACATTAAAAGGCATAATACTCAAATAGGGCTCTGTTCCAAACTCTATGCTCATTTCTGATTGTCAGGATATGAGAGACAGGTTCACACATTAAAGCTTAAGCATGACAGCCACCTGATTCATTCTCAGAAAAGTTATAGTAAAAGACTGGACAAACCTGATATTCTCAAATATGAAACAAATCAATTTAGTAGTGACTGTAAAGATGAGAAGGCACAAATATTTGGAATGCATTTGAAAATAAACACAATGTGACATGTGACTGGTAGATGACAAATGGGACCAGTTCTCCAGGAGATGCTGGAGATCAGAGTCCATAAGACCATAAGACATAGGAGCAGAAATAAGGCCATTTGGCCCATTGAGTCCACTCAGCCATTCAATCATGGCTGATGGGCACTTCAACTCCACTTACCCGCATTCTCCCCGTAGCCCTTAACTCCTTGTGACATCAAGAATTTATCAATCTCTGCCTTGAAGACATTTAGCGTTCCGGCCTCCACTGCACTCTGCGGCAATGAATTCCACAGGCCCACCACTCTCTGGCTAAAGAAATGTCTCCGTATTTATGTTCTGAATTTACCCCCTCTAATTCTAAGGCTGTGTCCATGGGTCCTAGTCTCCTCGCCTAACGGAAACAATTTCCTAGCGTCCACCCTTTCCAGAGTCGAGAGTGCGGTGCTGGAAAAGCACAGCAGATCAAGCAGCATCCGAGGAGCAGGAGAATTGATGTTTCGGGTAAATGCTCTTAATCAGAAACTTTGATTCTCGTGCTCCTTGGGTGCTGCCTGACCTGCTGTGCTTTTTCCAGCACCACACTCTCAACTCAGTTCTCTAGGTACAGTCTGATTAAGCATGAAATAGATCAGATTCGTGTTTAGTTGGAGAACCAAAGGTTCTGGAGAAAATGTGGAAAAACATGTACATGAGGAATATTCGATCACCCATGATCCAAACTGAATGGTGCAGCAGACTTGAGGGGTTGAATGGCCTACTCCTGTTCCTATTTCTTAAGATCTTAAGAGACAACAATTGATCAAATCCCTATGTCCATTCCTTCCTCCCTCCATTACTTTTGTTAATTTGAATTGACTGTATGTTCGACCTAAATCCTTTCATTTCCAACAGCTCAAACTGGAAAACCTTAGACTAATCACTTTTGACGCCGATCACTACCTACTTAGCAACGACACCAATTCAAGAAAGTTCACCAGCTACATGTTTGAGCTGAGGCACACTGACAACATTTACTTGAGCTCATAACAGAACTTCAGGCTGATCAATTGCTGAGAATACCTGGGGCTCAGTACAGAATATGCTGCAGGATTGATCCCACAAATTGATGCAGGAAGGCTGATGATGGAGATAAGGAAATAGCTGAAG
Source organism: Chiloscyllium plagiosum (assembly GCF_037043375.1). Lineage (NCBI taxonomy): Eukaryota > Metazoa > Chordata > Chondrichthyes > Orectolobiformes > Hemiscylliidae > Chiloscyllium > Chiloscyllium plagiosum. Next base: position 4,089,684 of record NW_028270155.1, read on the forward strand.
AACTTAATAAATACTTTGCATCAGTCTTCACATTGGAAGACATGAGTAATATCCCAACAATTAAGGAGAGTCAGGGGGCAGAGTTGAGTATGGTGGCTATTACAAAGGAGAAAGTGCTAGAAAAACTAAAAGGTCTAAAAATTGATATATCTCCTGGCCCTGATGGGCTACATCCTAGAGTTTTGAGGGAGGTGGCTGAGGAAATAGCTTGGTTGTGATATTTCAAATGTCACTGGAGTCAGAGAAAGTCCCAGATGATTGGGAAATTGCTGTTGTAATCCCCTTATTCAAGAAAGGATCGAGACAAAAGATGGAAAATGATATGCCGATTAGCCTAACCTCAGTTGTTGATAGAACCCTAGAATCTATTGTTAAGGATGAGATTTCTAAATTCTTTGAAGAGGTAACAAGTGGATTTGACCAGTGAAAACCAGTGGATGTCATCTATCTAGACTTCCAAAAAGGTCTTTGATAAGGTGCCTCACGGGACGCTGCTGAGTAAGGTGAGGGCCCATGGTGTTTGAGGTGAGCTACTGGCATGGATTGAGGATTGGCTGTCTGACAGAAGGCAGAGAGTTGGATAAAAGGTTCTTTTCAGAATAGCAGCTGGTGACAAGTGGTGTCCCGCAGGGTTCAGTTTTGGGGCTACAGCTGTTCACTTTATATATTAATGATCTGGATGAGGGGACTGGGGGCATTCTGGTGAAGTTTGCCGATGATACAAAGTTAGACGGACAGGCAGGAGGGGAGGTGGGGAGGCTGCAGAAAGGTTTGGAGAGTTTAGGAGAGTGGTCCAGCAAATAGCTGATGAAATTCAATGAGAGCAAATGCGAGGTCTTGCACTTTGGAAAAAAGAATACAGGCTTGGACTATTTTCTAAACGGTGAGAAAATTCATAAAGCCAAAGTACAAAGGGATCTAGTCCAGGATTCTCTGCAGGTTAACTCGCAGGTTGAATCCGTGATTAAGAAAGCAAATGTAATATGTTATCATTTATCTCAAGAGGTTTGGAATATAAACGCAGCGATGTGCTTCTGATACTTTATAAAATTCGACACTGAAGCAGTCTATCTTCAAATGCGACAAGTCCTGGATAATATCCAAGCTTGGGCTGATAAGTAGCAAGTTAAATTTATGTCACACAAATATCAGACAGGGTAACCACTGCCCCTTGACATTCAGTGGCGTTTCCTTCAGTGAATCCCCCACTGTCAACATCCTGGGGTTCCTATTGATCTGCAACTCAAATGGATTCACCATATAAACACAGTGGCTACGAGAGCAGATCAGAGACTTGTGATGAGTAACTCACCTCATGACACCCAAAACCTGTCCACCATCTACAAGGCACAAATTAGGAGTGTGATGGAATACATCTCACTTGCCGAGATGGGAGCAGCTCCAACAACACTCAAGAAACTTGACACCATCCAGGTCAAAGCAGCCCACTTGATTTGTACCCATGTGCACAGGCACTCACTCCCTCCACCAGCAGCACTTAATGGCAACAGTGTGTACTATCTATGAGATGTACAGCAGAAATTCATCAAAGATCCTTAGAGAGCACCTTCCAAACCCCAACAACCACTTTCGCTTAGAAGGACAAGGAATGTACATGGGAAAATCACAATCCCTGCAAGCCGCTCCCCATTCTGATTTGAAAATATATTTTTTTCCTTTACTGTGGCTGGGTCAGAATCTTGGAATTCCCTCCCTAAGGGCATTCTCGGTCTACAGACAGTACATGGACTGCAGCGGTTCAAGAAGGCAACTCACCCCCCACCTTCTAAAGGGGCAACTAGGGACGGGCAATAAATGCTGGCCCAGGCAGTGATGCCCTTGTCCCATGAGTGAATAAAAATAAGGGGAAGATGCTTTTGAGAGGATTAGCTCAAATAACATAAGATAAATGTGAGGTGTAGCATTTTGGTAAGGCAAAGCAGGGCAGGACAAAGTGGAGCGCCTCATGGATTAGTGCTGGGTCCACTGCTTTTTGTCATTTATATCAATGAATTGGATGTGAACCTAGGAGGTACAGTTAGTAAGTTTGCAGATGACATCAAAATTGGAGGTGTAGTGGACAGCGAAGAAGGATACCTAGGAGTATACCAGGATCTTGATCAGATGGGCCAATGGACCAAGGAGTGGCAGATGGAATTTAACTTAGATGAATATGAGGTGCTGCATTTTGGAAAGGCAAATCAGGTCAGGACTTATACAGGTAATGTTGGGACCCTGGGGTGTGTTGCTGAGCAAAGAGACCTTGGAGTGCAGGTTCATGGCTCGTTGAAAGTAGAGTTGCAAGAGTTGGGAGATCATGTTGCAGCTGTATGGACCATGGGGTACAGGTGCATAGTTTCTTGAAAGTGGAGTTGCAAGTAGACTCAGAAGAAGGTGTTTGGCACACTTGCCTTCATTGGTCAGAACTATTGCAGCCACTTTTGGAATGCTGCATACAATTCTGGTCACCCTTCCATATATCTGCAACATGACCTCCCAACTCCTATATTCAATGCTCTTACCAATAAAGGGAAGCATACCAAATGCCTTCTTCACTATCCTGTCTACCTGCAACTCTACTTACAAGGAATTATGAACCTGCACTCCAAGGTCTCTTTGTTCAGCAACACTCCCCTGGACCTTACCATGAAGTGTATAAATTCTGCCCTGATTTGCCTTTCCAAAGTGTAGCACCTCACATTTCTCTAAACTAAACTTCATCTGCCACTCCTCGGTTTATTGGCCCATCTGATTATTATCCCATTGTACTCTGAGGTAACCTTTTTTGCTGTCCACTACGCCTCCAATTTTGATGTCATCTGCAAACTTACTAACTGTACCTCTTATGTTCACATCCAAATTATTTATATAAATGATGAAAAGCAGTGGACCCAGCATCGATCCATGTGGCACTCCACTAGCCATCGGCCTCCATCTGAGAAGCAATCCCCCCACCTCCACCCTCTGTTTTCTACCTTCGAGCCAGTTCTGTATCCAAATGGTTGGTTTTCTCTGGATTTTATGATGCGGAGGTGCCAGTGTCGGACTGGATGAACAAAGTCAAAAATTATACAATACCAGATTGTAGTCCAACAGGTTTATTTGAAACCACAAGCTTTTGGAGCCTCACTTTTGAAGACTAGCTACTTGAAGAAGGAGCGAGGTTCCAAAAGCATATGGTTTCAAATAAACCTATTGGGCTATAACATAGTGTTATGTGATTTTTGATGGTATTCCATGATCTAACCATACTAACCAGTCTACCATGAGGAATCTTGTCAAACACCTTACTGAGGTCCATATTGAACATGTCCACCATTCTGCCTTCATCAATCTATTTCTTCAAAAAACTCAAATAAGCTGGTGAGACAGGAGTTCCAATGCACAAAGCCATGTTGACTATTCAAATACATTAAATCCTGTCCCTCAGGATCCCCTCCAACTTGTCCATCACTGATGTCAGGCTCACCAGTCTGTACTTCCTTGGCTTTTCCTTGCCACCTTTCTTAAATAGTGGCACCACATAAGCCAACATCCTGACTTCTGGCATCTCACCTGTGGCTATCAATGATACAAATATCTCAGCAAGGGACCCAGAAACCACTTCTCTAGCTTCTCACATTGTTCTAGGGTACACCTGATCAGGTTCTAGGGATTTAATGCCATAAGACCGTTCAGTCTATCGAGTCTATGTCGCAATTTAATCATGCTGATGGGCATTTCAACTCTACTTATCCACACTCTCCCTATCGCCCTTAATTCCTTGTGAGATCAAGAATTTATTAATCTCTGCCTTGAAGACATTTAATGTTCCAGCCTCCACTGTGCTCCGTGGCAATGAATTCCACAGGCCCACCACTCTCTGGCTGAAGAAATGTCTCCTCATTTCTGTTCTAAATTGACCCCCTCTAATTTTAAAGCTGTGCCCAGCAGTCCTAGTCTCCCCGCCTAACAGAAACAACTTCCCAGCGTCCACCCTTTCTAAGCCATGCACTATCTTGTAAGTTTCTATCAGATCTCCCCTCAACCTTCTAAACTCTTAACAAATACAATGTCAGGATCCTCAGACATTCATCGTACGTTACAAATGATGCTGAACGTTGTACAATCATCGGGGAACATCCATAATTCTGACTCTATGATGGAGAGAAGGTCATTGATGAAGCAGCTGAAGATGACTGATCCTAGGATACTCCCTTAACGTCCAGATGCAGAAATGTCCTAAAGCTGAGATGACTGACCTCTAATCATCTTTCTATGTACCAGGTATGACTCCAGCCAGAGAGGAGGTATGCCCCTGATCCCGATTGATACTAGTTTTGCTAGGGCTCCTTCGTGCCACACTTGGTCGAATGTGGCCTTGATGTCAATGGCTGTCTCTCTCACCTCACTTCCAGAACTCAGCTCTTTGGTCCATGTTTGAACCAAGGCTGTAATGAGGTTGGGAGATGAGTGACCGAGGTGAAGCCTAAACTAGGCATCATTGAGCAGGTGCAGCTTTATAGCACTAGTGATGACATCTTCCATCACTGTACTGATAATCAAGAGTAGACTAATGGGGTGGTAATTAGCCGGGTTGGATTTGTCCTGCTTTTTATGTACAGGACACATATGCGCAATTTTCCACATCGTCGGGCTGATGCTAATGTTGTAACTGTACTGGAATGGTTTCCTGCAGAGACCAGAGAGCAAAGAAAGAGAAAGCACTTCAAAATAAAAACAATTGCTGCTGGGTTACTCCAATAAGGTCATTCTTCTTAAGGTGTGGTAAATCACTGATGTCTGATCAGCTATGATTTAAATGAATCATCAATGTGCACAATATGACTATACAACAGGGGGCTTCACTCCAGCAGGACATACTCCAATTTGATCTATAGACTATATTTTAAAACGTCGTATTGCACTAAAGGCAATATCATTCTATCATGTTGGACGGTGCATTAATAGTTCTTTCACTACAGTACAACAGGAAGGGAAATTTTTCTCACTTTTCATTAAAGGAGAGTTGGAATATCTTCCACAGTGTGACACACAGAATTCCTATGGGGTTTGCAGTCGAGCATTTTCTTTGCATTGAATTTCATTTTGGAATTTTCATCCAGTTCTTTTCATTTCACAGACTTACACAATACTTTCCTGGAAAGAGAGAGAGAGAGAGAGAGAGAGAGCGAGCAAGCGGGATTGTATATATTTGTGCATTGTGGATCTTTCCTAATGTAGATGCATTGTCAGTTGACAGGGAAACCAACGTTTTAGCATCATGGCAGCAGCTCTGAAGTGGGGTTCAATGCAGATTTTTTCATTCATTTATGTATGTGGCAATTGTTGGCTGGCCAGCATTTATTGTCCATTCCTACTTGTCCTTGAGAAGGTGGTGAGCTGCATTCTTGAACCGCTGTACTCCAGTTATTGAAGTTACATCCATAATGCTGTTCGGCAATAAGTTTTAGGAATTTAACCCAATGAAACTGAAAGAAGGGTGATACATGTCCAAGTCAGAATGGCAAGTGGCTTGGAGGAGAATTTGCAGGTAGTAGCATTCCCATAAATCTGCTGTGCTTGTCCATTTGGCTGGCAGTAATTATGGGTTTGGAAGCTGCCACCAGTGGATTCAATATTAATTGTGTGAAAGATGCTGTAAATAGGGGTCTACATCTTCCCCATTGAGAATTAGGGAAAGCTAATGGGGCTAAAGGCAAATAAGTCCCTGGGTCTAATGGGATTCATCCTAGAATATTTAAAGGAGTAGCTAGAGAGAGAGTAGATGCAATGGGAGTAATCTTCTAAACATTCTTAGATTTTTGAGAAGTCCCAAAAGACTGGAAAACTGCCAACGTAACGCCTTGCTTCAAAATGGGAAGAATACAAAGAAAAAGGTAACTACAGGCTATTTTCCTAATAATAGACCACTGTTATCAAGAAAATGTATAAAGGATGCAATAGTAGAAATTAGATTATACAATAAAATGAAGCATTGTCAGCACAACATCATGAGGAGAAATAACACCTCACGAATTTATTAGAGTTCTTTGAGGAGGTAACAAGCAGGGTAGATATAGGGAACCAGAAGATGTAATATATTTGGATTTCCAAAAGGGATTCAATAAGGTACTGCACATAAGGCTACTTAAAATCAATAGTATTGGGGTAGCATGAATAGTGGATTGGCTAACTAATAGAAAACAGAAAGTTGGGATAAGGGAGGACATTTTTGAGGAAGGTATTCTGTTACTGGAAGAGTGCCACAATTATTTACAATGTACGTTAATGACTTGTATAAGGAAAGGAAATTTACTATTGACAGGTTTATGTATGACACTAAATTAAGTAGGAAGGGATCCAACACTGCATCGTTATGCAACCAAACATGAGTTCAACACTTAATGCAAAGTGACCAGCCTTGCATGTGAATGCTGCAGTAAGTGGTGGTCATGGTGAGGGCAGGGTCAGTAATTCTCCTTGATTCACTCTAGTTTACAGGGTAAAGGTGCTCCCAAACATGCTGTTAGGATGCTTCAGAGTTGTGATGCAACAACAATGAAGACTTTGCAGTACGTTGCATTGAGACCAACACTGAATGGCCTGTTCAATTTGATTAGCTTGCTCAGCTATTTTAGATCGCAGTTTAGAATGCACAACATTGTTATGATCCTGGAATCAAACATATGACTGATGCCCTTTAGGGAACGAAACTGCCAGCCTTACCTGGTCTGGCCTACAAGTGACTCCAGACCCATAGCAATGTTGTTGACTCTTAACTTCCCTCTGGGCAATTAGAGATGGGCACTAAATGCTGGCCTAATCAGTGACGCCCTCATCCCGTGACTGAATAAAAAAAGGTTCCCTCCCAAAACAACATTCATGAACCAGATTGGATTTTACAACAATGATGGCCACCACTACCAAGGCTAGCCTTTTATTTCAGATTTATAAATGAATTGAATTTAAGTTGCCTAGAGGCTGTGATGAAGTTTGAACTCACACCTTCGGATCACAGGCCCTTGGATTAGTAGCTAATGCTAAATTCCTAGTCAGTTTCCATTAGAAGGCAGATTTGAAACCGTGCTGTGTGCATCCAAGGAAGCACACATCAGACATTTCCAGGTACAATTCCTGTTAGGCAGTCATAGCATACAGACAGTGTCCTCAGTGCCACTGTTATGGCAAGAGTGGGGGTATAGCTCCAAGAGTTTCTGCTCCTGATGAGTGTGGAGTTACCCTGGCCAGAATAGTTTCAGATCTGACAAGAGATTTGAGTCAAGCATCAAACCGCAGTATGTAACAGCAAGCTCACCACAGCTGCATAACATGGCTGAACAAAATAATATGTCGAGAGTGTGGTGCTGGAAAACACAGCAGCTCAGGCAGCATCCAAGAAGCAGGAGAATCAACGTTTCAAACATAAGTTGTTCATCAGGAATATTGGCTTTTAGGCACTTTCTCCTGAAAAAATAACATGCATACCAATGGAATGTTGGCTTATAGGCCTGGTCTCCAAGGGAGATTATACGACTGCTGTACAGAGTTCTGCATGCTCTCAGTTTTGAGCATTTTTGCATGGTGGGTGGCAGCATAAATTCACCAGAATGACAATGGGCAAATCGCTTAGCTCTTGTTCTTTTCAATACAGAAGATTAGGGGTTGATCTAGACAAGGTTTTTTAGATGATTAAGAGATTTAACTGGGGTGGGCTATAAATGCTATATTATGATATTGCTACAATCAGTTCTGAAGAAGGATCACTGGATTCTGAAACATTAATTCTGTTTTCTTTCTACAGATGCTGCCTGACCTGCTGTTTACCCAGCAATTTCTGATTTACAGCATCCACAGTTCTTTGGGTTTTTTTTGTTTAATAAATGTTATGATTTTGTCAGTGACATCTAAATGCATAAATATGTAGAGGAAACAGAGTTAGAAGAGACCAAAACAAAGAAACAATGCTAAAATGTGATGTCAGGAAATAGTTCTTCAGCCAGTTATTTTCTAACAAAAAACTATGCTCAAGCTGCAAGTCAACTAGCATTTAAAAAGTGAGTTACTAGATTGTTCAGCAAGAATATTAAAAATTATGAAAAAAGGGATAAATGGAGGTGACATGCATTTCAATCATAACATAACTGCTCAAGTGACTGAATGGTCTCCTCCTGTTCCTTCGAACAACCAGTTATAGACTCATGTAACACGGAAACAAGCCCTTTGGTCCAACCAGTCCATGCCGACCATAATCCCAAACTAAACTAGTCCCACCTGCGTGCACTTGGCCAAACTCACTCCAAATATTTCTTATTCATGAACTTATACAAATTTCTATTAAACATTGTAAGTGTCCCCACATCCACCACTTCCTCTGGAAGTTCATTCCACACACGAACCACTTTCTGTGTAAAAAAGTTGCCCCATGTCTTTTTTACATTTTTCTCCTCTCACCTTAAAAATATGGCTCCTAGTCCTGAAATCCCTCATTCTAGAGAAAAGACACCTATCATTCACTCTATCTAGACCTACCATGATGTTATAAACCTCTGTAAAGTCAACCCTCAATTTCCTACACTCCAGTGAAAAACATCTCAGCCTATTCAGTCTATTTTTATAACTCAAAGCCTCCATTCCTACCGACATCCAGGTAAATATTTTTTGAACCCTCTCCAATTTAATAATATCCTTTCTATAACAGGAAAATCAGAACTGGACACATTACTCCAGAAGAGAACTCACTAATATCCTGTACAACCTCAAAATGACATATCAACTCCTCTATTCAAAGGTCTGAGCAATGAGGGCAAGCATGCTAAATGCCTTCTGAACCACCCTGTTCATATGTGATGCGAACTTCAAAGAATTATGGACCTGAGCCCCTAGGTCTCTATGTTCTAAAACACTACCCAAGGCCCTACTTTTAATTATATAAGTTCTGCCCTTGTTTGTCTTATTAAAACAGTTGTGCTTGCTAAGGGCAACATTTGAAGAATGATCATTGAAGGCTGGCCCGATGCTTGAGACAGGCTTGCAAGGCATGCAGCAAATTAATTTTGAGCCATCACTCAGGAAAGAAAAGGCCGTCCTCTTTAATGGGAGTCATGATTTGGAGATGCCATTGTTGGACTTGGGGTGCACAAAGTTAAAAATCACATAACACCAGTCCAACACCAGGTACTTCCACATAAACCTATTGGACTATAACCTGGTGTTGTGGGATTTTTAACTTTTTACATCCTCTTTAGGACATGGAAGACTATTGTTCAAACTCTTGAACAAAGTAGAAGTTTCAGACTGAGTCTCAGCACCAACAGCAGCAGTCACTGCAGGAGCCAGCTTTACCACATTTCACTGGTTCCCCAATCTTTTGTCAAAGAAATGTTTCTCATATCAGGTTGCCGAAAAAAATTTGGAAAACCTTTGTAGATTTTAGTCCCACAATCCCTCTTCAGCTACAACCATCTGTGATAAATTTATTGTGGTCAAGATCATTTTCAGGCTAAGTATTACTCAATATTTAGCATGTAACTACGGTAGTTGAATCAATCAGGATTTAAAAGGGAACTAACAAACAATTGATACAAGTTTGGAGTGGGAGGGGAGGGATTCAGCTGTCACTGCCCACAGTGGTCCAAACAACATTGCTTGGACTAGAAAGAAGGTTCTACAGAAAGATTTGAACAGTTTGCAGCTAAATTAACAAGCAAAACTTCCAAGGTTGGCTGGAGAGCAAAGTGCTGTAGAGAGAGCTTTAAACTAAATGGAAGGGAGGGGTTAGGAAATAAAGGCTTACAAAGCAAAACGATATGGCAGCATTAAAAGGCAAGTATTTAAATAACAATGTCTAGGATTGACTGGAAGGGACAGAGTGTTTGAACATCGAAAAATAACAGCAACTCAGGTCAAAGGGGGAAAAGAAATGGTAAAAAGGCAAAATTAGAAGCTCTTTATTTAAATGCACATAGTATTCAGAACTAAATAAATTAATTAAGGGCGCAACTAGAAATTATGAGGATGAACTTATAGCCAAAATGGTGGCAAAATGGTGACAAGAAAATCATAGCTGAGAACTAAATATTCAAGAGTATGTGACTTCTTAAAAGGATGAGCAAGAAGAAAGGGTGATGGTATCGTGGTTGTGGGTATGCTCACTGAGGTAGGATGTTGATTTGCAGATGTTTCGTTCCGTGTCTAGGTGACACCTTCAGTGCTTTGGAGCCTCCCGTGAAGCTCTGCTGGACTATGTCTTCTGGAATTTGTTAGGTTCCGTTTCTGCTGCTTCCAGTTGCCAGTTCCAGTTGTTCATTGTAGTGGCCAGTACATTGGGTCCAGGTTAATGTGCTTGTTGATGGAGTCCATGGTTGAGTGCCATGCTTCTAGAAATTCTCTAGCTGCCCAATGTTTAGCAAATGGAAGCAGCAGAAACATAACCAAATAAATTCCAAAAGACACTGTACAGCAGCACTTCACGGGAGGCTCCAAAGCTCTGAAGATGTCACCGAGACAGGGAACGAAACGTCTGCAAATCAACTTCCCAGCTCGGTGAACATAACCATAACCACAACAACCGGCACCTGCGCGACAAATCTTTACACAAACCTTGAACACCTACGGGTGATGGTATAGCACTGTTGGTATGGGATGAAATAAGTACAATTGCAAAAACTGATCTTGGACTGGAAAATGTGGAAAGCATGTGGGTGGAAGAAAGAAAGAAACAGGGAAAAAACACACTGGTGAGAGTTGTCTACAGGGTCCCCTACTGTACTGCTTTATAGTGAGGCAGAATCAGGAGGCCATGAGGACATGTAAAAAAGAAACCATACTAACATGAGTGGCTTTAATCTTTAGCTAGATTGGGAAAGTCAAACTGGCAGCGGTAGTCACAAGGAAGAATCCAACCAAGGATCAGGCTATTTTTGATCTGGTCTTGTGTAATGAGACAGGTTTAAGAAATGATTTCAGAGTGAAAGATCCCCTGGGGAACAATGATCATAAGATCGTAGAATGTAGCATTCAGTATGGGGAAAGTCATGATTAGATTAGATTACATTACAGTGTGGAAACAGGCCCTTTGGCCCAACAAGTCCACACCGACCCGCCGAAGCGCAACCCACCCATACCCCTATATTTACCCCTTACTTAACACTGTGGGCAATTTAGCATGGCCAATTCACCTGACCTGCACATCTTTGGACTGTGGGAGGAAACCGGAGCACCCGGAGGAAACCCACGCAGACACGGGGAGAACGTGCAAACTCCACACAGTCAGTCGCCTGAGGCGGGATTTGAACCCGGGTCTCTGGCGCTGTGAGGCAACAGTGCTAACCACTGTGCCACCGTCATGAGCTACAACTTTTCAAAACTTAAATAAGGGTAATTATAAAAGAACGAGTGCAGACTTAGTTGGAACTTGGAATGGCTTTTAGCAGCAAAAATGATTGAGAAAGAATGACAGACACTTTAGAAAATAGTTCATGAGGCACAACAAGGAAAAAGAAGATTCTATGAATGAAATAAACAAACCATGGTTAACTAGCGAAGTTAAGGATAGCAGTAAATTGGAAGAAAAAATACAATGTGACAAAAATTAATTTCAAACCAGGGAATTGGGAAAATTTTGAAAACCAAAAGATGACCTAAAATATGGAGAAAATAACTTATCTGGTAAATGTGCAAATGATATATGTATGGACAGCCTAAATTTAGACAGTAAATCCATAAGAAAGGAAAAGTGAGGCCAATGTGAACATAAACCTGCTAAAGCATGAGTTTATGGAAATAATAAACGGGAAATGAGGAAATAGCATAGGAGCTGAATAAATACTTTCCATGGTCTTCAAGGTAGAAGAGAATAATGGATTTCTTATGAAAGAAGGTTCAATAGATTGGGCCTGTACACATTGGTGTATAGAAAAATGATGTGTGAAGATTCAAGGCTGACAAAGAGATTTTTAAACAGTAGTCAATGGGTATTGGGAGAAAGCAGGAAAGTGGAGTTCAGGATTACCAGATCAGCTGCAAACTCATTAAAAAGCTGAGCCACCATAATCAGCCAAATTACCTACTTCTGCTCCCATGTCATATGGAATGAGTTCCATGGTTCCCACTGACAGCTGTGAAGCAATGACATAAATCCTGATTGGGATGATATGTCACTTAGAGGGTGGTTTGCTGATGGTGTCCCCGTGCATTGGCTGTCCTTATTCTCATTGATAGTACAGGCTATACATTTAGAATAACGGGTAAGTACTCAAACTGACAGGACGGAACTAGTAGTGTCCTGCAGGGACCTGTGTTGGAGCCTTAATTATTCACAATATTCATTAATGACTTCGATAATGGCATGAAAAGTCAAACATTTAAATTTGCTGATGACACAACATTGGGCAGCATAGTAGACAGTGTTGGCCACAGCATAAAGTTACAACAGCATATTGATAAACTAGGTGATTAGGCAAAGCTGTGGCAGATGGATCTTAATATAAACAAGTGCAAGCTTATCCATTCCAGACTGAAAATATTTAGATCAGGGTGTTTTTTGTTTAGAAGGCACTAAGTCAAATACAGTGGATATCCATTGAGATTTGGGTGCATAGCTCTTTAACATGCTGCAAATAGGTGCAGAAGGAGGTCAATGGAATGCTGGCTTTCATATCTAAAGGGCTGTAATATAAGGATGCAGACAAAATGCTGCAGTTATACAAACCCCGAGTCAGAGTCAGAAGGTGTAGCGCTAGAAAAGCATAACCGGTCAGGAAACATCCGAGGAGTAGGAGTCGGCGTTTTGAGCATAAGCACTTCATCAGGAATGTGGGGGTGGAGGGTCCAAGGGGGTTGAGAGATAAATGGGAATAGCGTGTGGCTGGGTTGAAGGTAGCTAGGAATGCACTAGATAGATGCAGGTGGGAGGGTGATGGTAATAGGTCGGACTGGAGGGTGGAGCAGATAGGTGGGAAGAAAGATGGACAGATAAGACAGTTCAAGAGCGCAGTGCCAAGTTGGAGGGTTGGATCTGGGATAAGGTGTGAGGCGGGGAGATAGGAAACTGGTGAAATTGACATTGATCTTGTGTGGCAGGAGGGTCCCAAGGCGGAAGCTGAGGTGTTCTTCCTCCAGGAGTCGGGTGGCTAGAATTTGATGGTGGAGGAGGTCCAGGACTTGCATGTCCTTGGCAGAGTGTGAGTGGGAGTTGAAGCGGTCAGCCACAGGGTGTTGGGGTTGATTGGTGTGTGTGTCTCAGAGATGTTCTCTGAAACGTTCCACAAATTAGCATCCTGTCTCCCCAATGTAGAGAAGACCTCATCGGGAGCAGCAGACACAGTAGATAAGGTGTTTAGAGGTGCAGGGAAATCTCAGCCAGTTGTGGAAGGATCCTTTGGGGCCTGGGACAGAGGTGAGGAGGGAGTTGTGGGTGCAGGTTTTACACCTCTTGTGGTGGCAAATGAAGGTTCCGGGAATGGAGGGTGGGTTGGATACAGGCAAAGACTTAACAAAGGAGTCGCAGAGGGAACGGTCTCTGTGGAACACAGATGGAGGTGGGAGGGAAATATACCTCTGGTGGTGAGGTCTGATTGTAGGTGGTGGAAATGGCAGAAGATGATGTGTTGTATCCGGAGCTTGGTAGGATGGAAGATGAGGACCATGGGGTTTCTGTCCTTGTTGCAATTGGAGAGGTGGGGGTTCAAGGGTGAAGGTGTGGGAAGTGGAGGAGATACGCTGGAGGGCATTGTTGACCACGTGGGAGGGGAAATTGCAGTCCTTGAAGTAGGAAGCCATCTTGGGTGTTCTGGAGCGGAATTGGTCTTCCAGAGAGCAAGTGTGGTGCAGGCAGAGGAACCCGAGTCAGTCCCTACTTAATATTACTATGAGCAGATCTGGGCACTACACCTTAGATTTGTTCTTGGAGGGATTTCACCGCAGGTTTAAAAGGATGATACCTGGACTTCAGGGGTTAAGTTACGAGGAGAGGTTGGACAAATTAGGTCTTTATTCTCAAGAATTTAGAAGGGCTGATCTAATCAAGGTATTTAGGATAACAAGGAAAGACTGGGTAGATAAAGATAAATTTTTCCACTGGTTGAAGATTCTAGAATCAGGAGGCACAGTCTAAGAATTAGGGCCAGCCATTCAGGAGAGATGTTAGAAAGCATTTCAATGTTCAATGTTCCTCAAATGGCAGTCGATGCTAATTCAATTGTTACATTTAAATCTGAGATACTAATTTTTTTATTATGCAATTGCATCAAGGGATATGAGTCTAAGGTATGCATATGGAATGAGGCCACAGGTCAGCCATGATCTTATTGAATGATGGAGAAAGTCCGAGGGGCTGAATGGCCTATTCCTGTTCCTATGTTCCCAACAGCTTGGCAATCAACATCAAACAGTAGAAGTAGCAATCCAAACCCAAATCCCATTCCAAGGCTCAGCTGTAAATAATTCCTATAAAACCGTCACCACAGACCAAAACTTAAGAACAACATTCTCATTCCAAAATGTCTAAAAGGATATAAAGCAAAATGAAATATTTCTTCTTCAAAATTAGTAATTCCAGAATAAAATAATCTGGGAATAATCATGTTGTATTACACCATAAGGTAACCATTGTAAATGTTTTAACCTTCTATGAATGACTTCAAACATGACTGGAACTAGCTTGAGATAAGTCGTTATTTGTTGGTGATGGTTGGGGGAGGGTTTTGCCAAAGGGAAGAAAAATGAAGACAACTTTTTACAAGTCTGATTGTTATTAGTGTGACACTAGCACTTGAACATGAAAAATTAATCAGTAAAGCCTAGAAAGATCAAGCATAGCAATCTTAAGTTTTCCTTACCTCCTTTGCTTTCTGCTTTAGCCTCGCATGTTCAGGGTCCTCTTGCCTGGAGCGACTCTAAGCAGTTAAGGAAAGAGAGAGAAAAAAAAGCATAGGCTTTAACAGCTGGTTTTAAAACAATTTATGCATCACAGTGAGCAAAACCTAGCAAAAACAAGCAAACAGAAAAATCCAAGGCATCAAGGGCACTGGGACATACACAAATGCAAATTAAAGCTTACGTTTCTCCAAGTACATCAAAATAGCAGTGGAGGAAAATAATAACTTCTTCATTCTTTCATTTACCGCCTAAATTTTAGTATTCTACAAATATGAAAGCCAGGAATATAATCAAACAAGTATGCTGTTAGACAGGGTTGTGTTGAGCACATAAACCTAACTTTCAAAGTACAGTATTGAGTGCAGTGAGAGTGGGCCGTGCACAGAATGGCAGCAGCTTCTTGATGGTCAAATAGCAGCAGTGGATACTTCAAGATGGTGGTGTCAGTAAGGTGACATGTCAGTGGAGAATAGCTGGAGCAAGATTCCTGACACGGTGGTGGCCTGGCCTGGCAGTGGAGCCAGGAACTCTCTGAGTTCCCTGAGTTAGAAGGGAAAATGTCTGCTCCAGGCACCCCCAAGTGACCTACTTGGGCTACAGAGTTGAGCAGACCGGGTTACACCCATCGAAAGATAAAATTAGGGTGATCAAAAGTACCTTGGCTCCCAGAACTTAGGCCTATCCTTGGGCTGGTGAACTATTATGAAAAGTTAACTCATAACCTGGCCTCCATCCTGGTACCTGTGCATCAACTCTTCAAACAAACTGGTCACGTAGCCAAGTCATTGCTGTCGTAACAATTAAGAAACAGATATCTTCTAAGGTTTTGGCAAACTATGATCCCAAACGAGATCTAGTAATGACATGTGATGCCACCCTGTATGACATCGGGATAGCATTAGCTTATTGGTGGCCCAACGGAGAGGCATGCCCAATAGCATATGCATCCAGGACTTTGGCTAATGCAGAGCAGAAATACGCCCAGAGAGTGAAGGAAAATGTGGCGATCATACTTGGAATCATAAAGTCATTTACGGATGCTAATTTGTAATAACAACAGATCACATACCCCTGTTAGGTATACTTAAAAAGTCCGTAATGGTTTTAAAGTTTTTGGACACACTTCTAGTCACAGCTGACAATATCAGACTTTGGACACAGAACAATCCAGTCTTGACAAAACTGACAGAGCTGGTGGTGACGGGGGGATCCAAAGGGCTGTCAGAACCAGAATTGAAACTCTTTTGGACCCAGAAAGACTAGATTGTAGAATAAGGACATCATATTATTATGGGGAGAAAGTGATTTCCTAAGCAAAGATCGCCACCAGCTGAACTCCATTGAAGGCTTCCAAAATAAAGATTTTGGTGAAAGGTTATGTCTGATGTCCAGGAGTGGATGCAGATATAGTTGCATCAGTGGGGCAGTGCCCAGAATGTCAACAAGGACAGAAATTACCACCAGCAGCTCCCCCACATTCCTGGGAATGGGCAGGTAAACCCTGGACTCAGTTACACATTGACTTATCAGGTCCTTTCATGGGCTGAATATTCTTGGTCATTGTGGACACCCACTCAAAATGGCTGGACATGTATATCATTCAATCGTCAAACATGGGGATGACAACAAAACTGCATGCATTTTTTGCAATACAAGGACTCCCTGAAATGTTGGTTGCAGATAACAGACTATCGTTTACCAGCAGAGAATTTGAATATTTCCTAAAGTCAAATCGTATAAAGACAAATCCATACCATCCATAATCCAATCTACTGGCAGAAAGAGCAGTCCAAACTTTGCAGCCAGGCTTAAGGAAACAGCCAGGCGAATGTGAGGACTGCAGATGCTGGAGATTAGAGTCAAGATTCGAGTGGTGCTGGAAAAGCACAGCAGGTCAGGCAGCATCCGAGGAGCAGAAAAATCGACGTTTCGGGCAGGAGCCCTTTATCTGGGGTGGGGAGGGTGAGATGACACCAGGAACGCCAATGCCAGACACAAGATTCTGCTAACCAAGACAGAGAAGTTATTTCAGGGGACAAAGTTTGGTGTAGGAGCCACAGGAATGGCCCTGCACAGGTAAGAGACACAAGGTCAGGTCCAGGGACATTTAAAGTGTTAGGTGACACTGCTGAACAAGCACACAGACCATATGAAAGCTGCAAACTCACAAACAGGCTCCTTGATTGTCTTTCCAACTGTTCCAGAACCCGTGGGTTCTCCATTCCCATCAAGTGGTGAAGATACCTCAGAATCTGAGATGGACAAGGTAGATATCACCACCTCAATGCCTTTGCCGCCAGAAAAGGAGAAGGAATGTCTTCCAAGACATTCCAAGCGAAAGAGGTGAGTTACTGTATGTTACACGCTGCTTGTATCTGAAGCAGAAGTTGGAGGATCCTGGCCCAGGGCTAAAACACCTCAGGAGGAGCTACAAAAAAAAAGAACTGGCCTATATCCTCGGACTCAGAATTGGAGGGAACCAGACATCCCACTCAGACCCATAGTATCACTACCAGGGACACCATCATACAAACTGGCCAAAGAACTACAACAGAAACGGAAACACCTGGTCAGCGGATCCAAACACTCTATACAATCAACACAGGAATTCTTGGACATCATCAGAAATATACACATAGACAAAGAAGAAACCATGATATCATTCGACGTGACGGCACTGTTCACTTCGATTGACAAAACCCTAGCCAGAGAAACAATAGCCAACCTACTGGACATACAGAACAGAAAACAGGACGCTGAACCTATCAACAAAGACGGCATACTTAAACTACTGGACTTGTGCCTCACAACACACTTCACATTCAACAACCAGATATACGAACAAATCAACGGAACACCCATGGGATCACCAATCTCGGGACTCATAGCAGAGGCAGTTATGCAAAGGTTAGAACAAACAGTCCTACCACAAATTCAACCCAAACTCTGGGTCAGATATGTCGATGACACGTTTGTAATCATTAAAAACACGGAAATAAAAAAACACACCGGATCATCAACGCCACACTCACAGGAATCCGATTCACGAGAGAAGAAGAAAAGGATAGCCAACTCCCATTCCTAGACGTGATGGTACAGAGAACACCAGACAGAGAATTCACTACAAGAGTATACAGGAAAGCCACACACACAGACCAAGTCCTAAACTATGAAAGTAACCACCCCAACACACACAAACGAAGCTGCATCAGGACACTATTCAAAAGGGCCACAACATACTGCAGTACACCAGAACTGCAAAAAGAAGAAGAGGAACACCTATACAAGGTATTCGCCAAAAACGGATACCCGCGCAACTTCATCAACAGATGCCTAAGAGAAAGACAACGGAATGAGGACATACCACAACCAAAAGGACTAGCCACACTACTATACATCAGGAGCATCTTGGAACTGACAGCCAGACTGACTGCGACCCCTAGGACTCATAACGGCACACAAACCAACAGCCACGCTCAGACAACAACTCACCAGAACGAAGGACCCGATACCCAACATGAGCAAGACGAATGTAGTGTACAAAATACCATGCAAGGACTGCACTAAACACGAAATAGGACAAACAGGAAGACAGCTAACAATCCGCATACATGAACATCAACTAGCCACGAAACGACACGACCAGCTATCCTTAGTAGCCACACACGCAGACAACAAGCAACATGAATTCGATTGGGACAACACTACTATCATAGGGCAAGCCAGACAGAGAACAGCCAGGGAATTCCTAGAGGCATGGCATTCATCCACAAACTCCATCAACAAACACATCGACCTGGACCCAATATACCAACCACTACAGCAGACAGCTGAAACTGACAACCGGAAGCGGCAGGGACAGACCACTATAAACACCGGAGGAAACATCAAAGAAGCACTTCGCAGGAGGCTCCCAAGCACTGATGATGTTGCCTAGCCAGGGGATGAAACGTTTGCAACAAAAACTTCCAGCTCGGCGAACAGAACCACAACAACATGGAGGGATGTATTGACTGTAGCAAATTCAGCCAGGTGTACCTCATAGAATATAAATTCCCTGATTGGGACTGTTAATCTGGCTGACAGATTTGTTAAATTTGGCAGACAGCTATCAAGAGGAATGTCAGACATCCTGGTCACTCTGACAGCTGTCTCTGAGGGAGCTGGATCAGTGTCAAGGGCTTTCCACGTGTAAATAAAGGGTGATTTGGTGATGCGATACTGGCCTTTGTGGGGTTAGTTCAGACTCTCTTTCAGTTGTATCTTTTTACTTTTT
This sequence comes from Chiloscyllium plagiosum, assembly GCF_037043375.1. NCBI lineage: Eukaryota > Metazoa > Chordata > Chondrichthyes > Orectolobiformes > Hemiscylliidae > Chiloscyllium > Chiloscyllium plagiosum. The sequence goes on from NW_028270155.1 coordinate 4,108,819, forward strand.
TTATTCTAAAACTTTCAAAATGGCATCAGATTGTGGCGACAGTTGAAGCTTTTCACTGTATTGTACTGTATTATTCACTGCAAAATGCAAGTGACAATAAATCATTCAAATTGTTCAAACATTAAACATGAAAAAGTACTTAAAATACTCAGGTCTGGCAGCATTTGCAGATAGAAAATCAGAGTAAACATTTCATATATTCACTCTGTTTCCTTCTCCACAGATACTGCCAGAAATGTTGAGCACGTCCAGTAGTTTCTGGTTTATTTTAGATTTCTAGTATCCTCAATATTTTGTTTTCATTCCAAAATTTAATTTGTTGCTTCCCTCTGCCCTTGTCAGGATCCTGAATTCTCAGATTACTTACAACATAGAAGCTCTGAGAGAGAGCACAGGGTTCTAACACCCCAAAAAACCTTTTGTTGATGCAAAAATACAGGTATCAAGGACATAGACATAACTGCAGTTTCTCTGCTATTACCTCCATTGGACTGTACTTGTTAATTCAAGTTTCAAACCGACCTGTGTTACTAAATGTTTTTTGAAAGATTAAGGATATGTCATAGAATCACCATATTTTAAATAACTTATGATCACTTCAATTGATTAAAAACCACACCAGACCAGTTATGGCCAGATGCACATTGCTTTATTATTAATATTTCTGTAATGATCAAAGAAAATATAGTAAGCTTATTGCTCACAAGAATGGAATTAATTTTCTGCAAAATAACATCAGAAGAGCTGGAAAGGCCAGCCAGGTGAGTTTGCAGTCCTCACATCAAAGTTCTCCTAAGAATTGGTCAACACAATGCTCAAGAATGTAACCCTGGTTTGTACTTTTAGTTTCCTTTTCCAAATTTATACTTGTAGGGGTGGGCAAGAGGTTTAGCAGTTAGGGTATGTACCTCATTTCAGATGCAACCTACCTCAACAACTCATCACATAGAAATTTAACAAAAGCTTACTTGTTGTGTTTTCAATCCAATCATGCCCCTCACAATGGATCACAGAGACAATTCTCCATTCCTGACATCACTGTGGAGAGTACCCTCAACACATAGATTCTTCTGGTTAAGACAATGGCTCACGAAGGGCAGCTAAGGATGAGCAATGCATGCTAGCTTTGCCAGTTACGTCTACATCCTGAGAATAAGCGTAAAAAGCTGAGTGATGGGAGATGGTGAAGGAGATGACTAAGAAAGGTCACCCTTTCTGGGACACAGTGGAAAGGTGAGGGAAGTGGGGGTTTCGTGACATTTCTGACAGGAGTCATACAGAGTTGCTTCAGTTTTACAAGCATTAAATTGGAATAAGCTTGTGCTTTCCATGATTTGATGTCAGTCAAAGAATTGTACAGCAGAGTGCCACTCTGACAATGGTCACGACAGAAACAGGGAGTCAGACATAGATCTAAACATGGAAGTTGATCTGCACTTAAAGGTAAGAGTGGTGCTGGAGGAGCTCCTACCCAAAACGTCGATTTTCCTGCTTCTCTGATGCTGCCTGACCTGCTGTGCTTTTCCAGCACCATTCTAATCTTGACTCTGATCTCCAGCGTCTGCAGTCCTCACTTTCACCTGCACTTAAAGATGTTATCAACAAGGATCTGTGCAAGGAACAAAGGGTCAAATGATGAATCTTTCCAACAATGGTAATAAGCAGGTCACAAAGAGGAAGCTACCGCAGAAAGCTAAAGATAGACCAGAACCAAAGGGAGAATTTGTATGATACCAGGTTATAGTCCAACAGGTTTATTTGGAAGCACTAGCTTTTGGAGCGTTGCTCCTTTGTCAGGTGAAGTGACTTTACCTGACAAAGGAGCAGAGTTCTGAAAGCTTGTAATTTCAAATAAACCTGTTGGATATAACCTCTTGACTTCTGATTTTGTCCACCCCAGTCCAATACCGGCATCTCCACATCAGAAACAAAGGGCAGTGCCTCATGGCAGGATCACAGAAGACAAATAGTGGATGTCACAGAGTCATAGAGATGTACAGCACGGAAACAGACCCTTTGGTCCAACTCGTCCATGCCAACCATGCAAGATGAACTGTGTCAAATTCTGCAAAGAAACTCTGGATGACTCAAGAATAGTGCGCCAGTGTTTTCGGCACAAAACTTGAAGTTAGAGACATTCAATTTTGGGCAAAGTGGGAATTGGAGGAGGACAGGCACAAATATCCAAATGTGCAATGTCACCAAGTTGGCTCTTGCCCACTTAACCAGACATGTGTATGAACTTAAAATTTTAAAAAGTTCACTTAGAGTCACATACCAACTATATTTTCTGAAGCTGAATTTATGATAGACAAGATGTTGCTCATTCCACTACTGCACTCCAGTGGTTAATCAGTGTTCTGTGAAATGAAAATTGAAACCACGGTCCAGTAATCAACAACATGCTACCCTGCCTCTTTGAGCCAAATTCTAAAACAGAACCTAGTAGCTATGCTCATGAACTCTGCTTCTTTTCATGTACTTTGCTTTGAAAGGAAGGGGACTGAGAGGAAAGGGGGACAGTTTGTGTTTTAGCTCCATTCTCTCGAAATCTATGAAAATTCATGTTTAAACTGATGCCAACTGAAAACTTGGTTTCATCACTGATCAGTCCATACCTTTGCTGCTTTTAATAGAATTTCTCTCTCCTGATCATCCTTCCGTTGTTTTTCCAGTCGCTCCAGATGTTCAAAGAATTTCAGTTGCGTCCGAACATCTGTTGCTTGTTCGTACCATTCATGGTCCTAGAGATCATTTAGAGAAGAAAGATACATAAGAAAATGCCTCATGCACTTTCAATACATGTTTTGTTGCTGGCAACATTCATCCACTCCAACTTAATTACAAGCAGTGAAGATCAAGCAATGTGTGAAAATTCCATGTTCAACAGATTAACCAACATTCTCAGCCCTAACCCCCACTTGATACCTGCAAGCAGCAACCATTTGGATCAACAATAACTTGTATTTACATTTTTAAAAATCAGACAAGGGAAACAGGGGCTAACAGAGAAAGTCAAAGGTCTTTATTCTAACTTGGAGCTTGGTTCAGGAAACTAATTTTATAAGGTTTCCAAAGAAGATACAGTAGAAGATACTCTCTCCAACTGTAAGGTAAAGGATTGGCAATGATCAACGCTTATAGGTAGAGTGAAGGAGAACTTAACGAAGTACATAGGCATTCCATACACGCACTACCTCTGCATGAAAAAGGTGCCCCTATTGTCCCTTTTAAATTTTTCCCCTCTCACCCTAACCCTCTAATTCTGGACTCCCCCATCCCAGGGAAAAACTGTAATTTATCCTATACTTGCCCTTTTGATTTTATAAACCTCGATAATGTCACCCCTCAGCCTCTGACATTCCAGGGAAAACAGCCCCAGACTATTCAGCCTCTCCCTATAGCTCAAATCTCCCAACCCTGGCAACATCCTTATATATTATTTCTGAACCCTCTCAAGTTTCACAACAACTTTCCCGACAGGAGGGAGACCAGAATTGCATACAAAATTCCAAGTGGCCCAACCAATGTTCTGTACAATCGCAACATGACATCCCAACTCCTATACTCAATGCACTGACCAATAAAGATTGGATTAGATTACTTACAGTGTGCATCCGCTGCAGCCGGTGTGGCCTCCTCTATATTGGGGAGACAGGCCGCCTACTTGCGGAGCGATTCAGAGAGCACCTCTGGGCCACCCGGACGAACCAACCCAACCAACCTGTGGCACAGCATTTCAACTCCCCCTCCCACTCCACCGAGGATATGCAGGTCATTGGACTCATCCACCGCCAAACCACAACAACCCGACGGTCGGAGGAGGAGCGTCTTATCTTCCGACTGGGAACCCTCCAACCGCAGGGGATGAACTTGGACTTCACCAGTTTCTTCATCCCCCCTCCCCCCACCCTGTCTCAGCCGGATCCTTCCAGCCCGGCACCGCCTTCCTGACCTGCAGTCTTCTTCTTGACCTCTCCGCCTCCACCCTACTCCGACCTATCACCCTCACCTTGACCTCTTTCCACCTATCACATTTCCAACTCCCCTCCTCCAAGTCCCTCCTCCCTACCTTTTATCTTCTCCTGCTGAACACTCTCTGCTCATTCCTGAAGAAGGGCCTGTGCCCGAAACGTCGAATCTCCTGTTCCCTGGATGCTGCCTGACCTGCTGTGCTGTTCCAGCAATAAAGTTTCAACTTTGATCTCCAGCATCTGCAGACCTCACTTTCTCCTCAAACAGGCCCTTCGGCCTAACAAGTCCACACCAACCCTCCGAAGCGCAACCCGCCCATTCCCCTACATTTACCCCTTTACCTAGCACTACAGGCAATTTAGCATGGCCAATTCACCTGACCTGCACATCTTTGGACTGTGGGAGGAAACCGGAGCACCCGGAGGAAACCCACGCAGACACGGGGAGAATGTGCAAACTCCACACAGTCAGTCGCCTGAGCCGGGAAAGCATAGCAAACGCCTTCTTCACTATCCTATCTACCAGAGATTCACTTTCAAGCAACAATGAGCCTGCAGTCCAAGGTCGCTTTGTTCAGCAACACTCCCCAGGACCTTACCATTAAGTGGGTAAGTCCTTCCCGATTTGCCTTCCAGATATGCAATACCTCACATTTATCTAAATTAAACTCCATCTGCCATTCCTCAGCCCATTGGCCTAACTGATCAAGATCCCGTTGTACTCTGAGGTAATCTTCTTTGTTGTCCACTACACCTCCAATTTTGATGTCATTTGACTATTTGCTGGAATTTGCATTGCGTAATTTGAACAGTGATTAAAATAGAAAATACTTTCACCAAGGTCATTTGGGATCTTTGCAGTGTGGGAAATGTATTGTAGAAATACAATTTTTCTTTGTTAGCTGAATTATTACATTGTATCTGGAGCAGAGAAATAGAATATTCATTTCCAGCTGGAGTTCATTTTCTACATGAGTCTCTTCCTACGATATTTCATTCAACTATAATACTGCCTGCTGTTCGAGGTCCCTTGTGCTTATGCACTTTCCTCATAAAGGCAGTAATACTTCAAATGCTTACAGTGGGAGTGGGTTCCACATTCTGTTGCTCTTTGAGTCGAAATTTCACCTGAATTTCATATGGATGATCTTATCTTTACGATGACCAGTTCTGATTTTCCCTACAGTTGGAAGTATCTTCTCCACATCTTCCCTATCAAATTATTTCAGTGTGCTAAAAAATAAACCAGCTGTTTTATCATTATGCATCAGCTCCCAGGTTGAGGCACCAACCTGCACTGAGTTAGCTATGTCTACTGGGACAGAAGAGATAGTAAAGTTGTATTCAGCCACCCTGAGCTATGGAAGACCAATTAGAAAGGTTTTCTATTCTTGAATCACTATCTATCATGTGCTATAAAGTTCACAGGTAGATATAGGGGAGTGTTACATTTATGGACTTACATACATACAAGCATATGACTCAGGAACAGGAATAGGTCATTCAGCCCCTCGAGCCTGCACCGCCATTAATTAAGAACATAGTTGATCTGATTATAACCTCAAGTCTACCTTTCTGACTACCTCTGAAACCTTTCAACCTCTTGGTTAACAAGAATCCATCAAACTCTGCCTTAAAAATATTCAAGGACTCTGCTATCAGCACCTTAAAAGCAGAAAGATTCAAAGATTCTCAAGCCACTGAGGGAAAAAATATTATCCTCTTCTGTTTTAAGTGGTCAAACAGGAGGCTGGAAGAACACAGCAAGTCTGACAGCGTCAGGAAGTTGAAAAAGTCAACGTTTTGGGACTTTATGTGGTTGACCCCTGATTTTTAAACAATGACCTCTCTTTCCAGATTCGATCATAAAAGAAACATCTGCTCTACATCTACGCTATCAAGACCCCACTGGATCTTACATGTTTCAATCTAGTCAACCTTTTACTCTTTGAGACTCCAGTCGTTATAGGCCCAGCCTGTCCAACCTTTCATAATAAGACAACCCACCCATTCCATGTATCAGTCTGTTAATCCTTCACTGAACTGCCTCGAATGTCTTTCTAAAATAAGATGATCAATACCGTGCACAGCACCCCTGATGTGGTCTCCTCAGTGCCTTGTGTAATTGAAGCATTAACTCCCTAGTTTTCAACTCAGTTTGCCTCACAACAAATAATAACATTAGTGAGTTTTGAGAAGATTTGTAGCTCAGGTTGAGGTTCTGGATGTAGGTTTGCTTGCTGAGCTAGAAATTTTGTTTTCAGTTGCTTCATCATCATACTAGGTAACATCATCAGTGAGCGTCTGGTGAAGCACTGGTGTTATGTCCCGCTTTCTGTGTGTTTAGGTTGTCTGTCAACAAACACATCGACTTGGACCCCATCTGCCATCTTCTGAGAAAAAGAACAGGAAATGACATCAGCAATACAGGAAATGACATCACCAATACAAGGAAACCTAAACACGTAGATAGAAAGGGGGACATAATACCAGAACTTCACAGGAGCCTCACTGTTGTTACCTAGTATGGTGATGAAACGTCTGAAAATGAACCTTCCACCTCAGTGAACAAACCTACATCCAAATAATTTTTTTTATGCTTTACAAACTATTTGCTGTACTAACCTCTTGCAATTCATGCTGTAAAGTCTGTGTCTTTTTATTTTTGTGTTTTGTAAAACTGCAGACTGAAATGAGAAAAAAACTGTTTTGAAACCCATCCATTTACAAGGATGGCTGCACGTTTTGAAAGTAAGGAATTTGATAGCATTTCTGAACCCTGTTAGTGTAGCTGTGTGCTCCAGCAACGTGCAAATGAACTGGAGCCAAGGGCTTGTTTATGAGTGAAGCTGATTGGTGTGAACTCGTTGCCAGTTATAAATGATGACAGTTCTGTCTGCCAACACCTATGTAATTGGTTGTCAGGTGGCTGAATAGTTTAGGCTATGAACAAGACTGTGAGAAGCTAGTCAGATCAGAGTAGAAACCAGGTCTGCAGTAGCCAAAACACTCCCCTCTCGTACTCTTTGTAAGTCACTTTAAACCTGAAGAAAAGCAGCATATCTTGCCTTCAGCAGATGCTGCAACTCATGACTCTGAATTGAACAAGTCAGAGACTTTTCATTAGTAAACCAGTCATCGTGTGTCTGTTGCAAACCAGCAGAAGAATTTGGAAAAAGGAAGGATGAAAAGAAAACTTCAGATCAGCAAGAACCAACTCATCAGATCTTAGGAACACAGATTACAGAACTGTATTTCCAATTCTTCCTCCACCATTTGTTTCTTTTTCTCCTATCTGTTTGTCGGTCTGTATATTAAACAAGTAGTTTATAAGAGGTGTAGAGTTTTAATTGTCCAATTTATGCAATTTAATTGTTTCCTTGTAACTAGAGCCTAGTTACGTGTAATAAAATATGATTCTTATTAAGTATAGAAACGTAATGCATGCTTTCTATAAATTGGGATCCGAAAAATCAATTAGTTTGGGGACTTTGCAAATTTTCTTTCCAACTTTACCTTCTGCAACAACTCTGAGAATAGTGGGGCTTGATTTAGTGTGAACTGCACTGAACCGTAACAATGAGAAAAGACACCTAGATCCCTCAGAACACTCACCATTTAGATCGTTTGCTTATTTTTCAGTCAAAATGGACAATTCTACTTCCCACATTATGCTCCTTTTGATTTATCGTTACCCATACACTAAGCATACCTACATCTTTTTGTAACCTTCTTGCATCCTCTTTACAACTTACTTTCCATCTACCTTTGTGTTCCTAGCAAAGTTGACAACCGTACCTTCCTTTGTTTCATCTATGTCATTTTCATAAATCAAGAACAACTGAGGTTTCACAGCTTTAAAATTAGATAAATTGGCAAGCTGGATGAAATGTATCCCAGGCTGTTGAGCAAGGGAATGGACAAGATATCATGGGTCTGCCAGTAATTCTGGAATTCTCATTGGCTACAGGTGAGGTGCCTGAGGACTGGAGGGCTATTAACATTGTCTCATTATTAAAACAGGGAGGAAGAGATAGATCCAAGAAATTACAGGCCAGTCAGTCTAACCTCAGTGGTGGGGATGTTATTCCAAAGAACTCTCAGGAATAGATATATCGTCACTTGGATAGAAAGGGATTAATCAGGAATAGTCTGCATGGATATGTTAAGAAAATGTTTTGACAAATTTGGTTGAGTTTTATGAGGAAGTAAACAAGAGCGTTAATGAGGGTAATGCATTTGATGTAGTTTACACAGACTTTAGCAGGGTTTTTGATGCAGTCCCTCATGGCAGACTGGTCAAGGAAGTATGATCCCATGGGATCCAACGAAAGTGACACCTTGGATCCAAAACTGGCTGAAAAGCAGGAAGCAGAAAGTGATGGTAGAGGGGTGTTTCCAGTGGGGTTCCATACGGCTCAGCACTGAGGCCCCTGCTGTTTGTGGGGAAATGATTAAAAAGTTCATGGATAACACAAAAATTGGTCAGGTGGTAAATCGTGAGAAGGATAGCTATAAATGGTAAGAGGATACCAACAGACTGGTCAGCTGGGCAGAGCGGTGGCAAATGGAATTCAACCTGAAAAAGTGTAAGGTAATGCATTTGGGGAAGGTTTACAATACAGGATGAGATAGAGTGCTTGGTGACCTGGTGGAAAGATAAGAATCTCTCCCTCAATGTCAGCAAAATGAAGGAGCTGGTCATTGACTTCAGAAAGCAAGTCGGAGAGTACACCTCTATCTACTTCAATGGTGCTGAGGTGGAAATGGATGACAGCATCAAGTTCCGAGGACTAATGTTCACCAACAATCTGTCCTGGTCCTGGACCTGCCATGGTCATAAAAACACAGCAATACCTCTACTTCCTCAGCAGGCTAAGGAAATTCGGCATGTCTATAAAGACTCTTATGAATTTTCATAGATGCACCACAGAAAACATTCTATTCAAATGAGGAAAGGCTGAGTGACTTGAGGCTGTTTTCATTTGAAAGAAGGTTGAGACGTGACTTGATAGAGACATACAAGATGATCAGAGGATTAGATACGTTGGACAGTGAGAGCCTTTTTCCCTGGATGGTAATGGTTAGCCCAAGGGGACATAACTTTAAAATGAGGAGTGATAGAAGTAGGACAGATGTCAGAGGTAGGTTCTTTACTCCGAGCGTACTAAGGATGTGGAATGCCCTGCCTGCAACAGCAGTAGACCGGCCAACTTTAAGGGCATTTAAATGGTCATTGGATAAACACATGGATGAGAATGAAGTAGTGTAGGTTAAATGGGCTTCAGATTGGTTTCATAGGTTGGCGCAACATTGAGGGCCGAAGGGCCTGTACTGCGCTGTAACGTTCTATGTTCTATGTATCACGGCTTAGTATAGCAACTGCTTTGCCCAGGATCATAACAAACTACAGAGAGTTGTGAAAACAGCCCAGACCATCACACAAGCCAACCTTCCATCCACTGACTCCACCTATACTTCTCGCTACCTGGGAAAGTCAGCCAATATAATCAAAGACCCCTCGCACTTCAGTTATAATCTCTTCCAACCTCTTCCGTTGGGCAAAAGATGCAACAGCTTAAACACTCATACCAACAGATTCAAGAACAGCTTTTCCCCCGCTGTTCTTCAACTCCTGAATGAACCTCTCAAATTTTAAATTTAATGTCGATCTCGCTCTTTGCGCATCTTCTCTTCAACCATAACACTGTATTCCTCACTCTGTTTTATTACCCTAATGCACTTTGTATGGTATGATCTGCCTGTCTTACATGAAAAACAAAACCTATGTAAATGTGACATAATAAATCAAATCAAATCAAGCAAGGAATTATATTCTGAATGATCAGATCCTAGAAAGTACTTAATATCTGAGAGAGCTCAGTAAGCATATTAGCTGATCCCTGAAGGTAGCAGGACAGGTACGTAAGGTGGTTAAGAATGTATTATGGGATTCTTACCTTTATGAGCCGAGGCAGTGAATACAAAAACAGGGAGGTTATGCTGGTACTGGGTAAAGTGTTGATTGGACCATAGCTGGAGTGGTCTGTGTAATCCTGGGAAGGACGTGATTGCACTAAACAGGGACAGAAGTTTACCAAGATTTCATCAGGGCTGGACAGTCTGAGCTATGAGGAAATCGTGGATAAGCTGTGATTAATTTCCATGGAGTAATGAAAATTAAGAGATGATCTGATTGAGGGCACAGATAGGGCTAACAGGAAGGCTCTTTTTCCTTTAGAAAAGGGGTCAATAACCATCAAGCATAGATTTAAGACATAAGGTGGAAAGCTCAGAGGAATGCTGAGTTGAGATTTTTTCATCCTCACTGCCTGAAAAGGTAGTTCAGTGAGAAACACTCCTCGCAATTGAGCAGTATTGAAATATTCAATTGCTTCATCATAGCTTCAGGGCTGAAAGCCAAGAGGGGGAAAATGGAATCAGTGTAGTCAGATCTTTGTTGACCAGTGCACACCCAATGGGTCGAATGGCCTACTCCTGTGTGGTGTGTTATGAAGATGTGGGTGTACTGTACCTTTAAGAGTTAAAAGCTACCTGACAGCAGTAAGTGTTCTGAATAAGATACAATGTAACATGTGGTCCAGCAGCTAGGGTAGCTGGTTGCCTGGAGACAAACATAAATTTGAATTAGGCCAATCAGTTTAAATTATACCCCAAAAAAGTACCAAACTCCAATCAACCCTGAATTTAGTATATTGACAATGTTAAAAAAGTCAATGACACAATCCAATGCTTTTGGGGTAAAAGACCAGGAAAAAAATTGAACAGTTGGGGGAGAATTATCAAAAGACCAACAGATATAGGCTGCCAGTCAAAAGTCTCTGAGAGGTACCTGTCTAAAGATAGAGTTTGCACAGAGAAAAACATCAACACACACCTCGAGAGCAAATCTACAGAGGAAGATATAAAAAGAAGATTCGACCGCTGGCTGGTTTTAAAATATCAATTTTTCAATAAATCTTATTCGGGGGTTTATAGGACTAGTATTATAGAAGGGGAAGGTAAAAGATAGATTAGAGGAAGGAGTTGTAAATAGTTGTTCGTTAATTATTCTCTGTTATACTTTAAGAAATAAGGTTGTTAATTTTTACTTTAAATAGTTCTTGGCCTCTCAAATTTTCACAGATTACTGCATGGGATAAATCTTTTCTGTGTTTCTGGTTGAAATTAAGCAGGAGGGCTTGGACGTGAGCATAAGAGGTATAGTTAGTAAGTTTGCACATGACACCAAAATTGGAGGTATAGTGGACAGCGAAGAAGGTTACCTCAGATTACAATGGGATCTCGATCAAATGGACCAATGTACTGAGAAGTGGCAGGTGGAGTTTAATTTAGATAAATGTAAGGTGCTGCATTTTGGGAAAGCAAATCTTAGCAGGATTTATATACTTAATGTAATGTACTTTGCTGAACAAAGAGACCTTGGAGTGCAGGTTCATAGCTCCTTAAAAGTAAAGTCGCAGGTAGATAGGATAGCGAAGAAGGCGTTTGGTATGCTTTATTTATTGGTCAGAGTATTGAGTACAGGAGTTGAGAGGTCATGTTGCAGCTGTACAGAACGATGGTTAGGCCACTTTTGGACTATTGCGTGCAATTCTGGTCTCCTTTCTATCGGAAGTATGTTGTGAAAGTTGAAAGTGTTCAGAAATGATTTACAAGGATGTTGCCAGGGTTGGAGGATTTGAGCTATAGGGAGAGGATAAATAGTCTGGGGCTGTTTTCCCTGGAATGTTGGAGGATGAGGGGGATTTTATAGAGGTTTCTAAAATTATGAGGGACATGGATAGGATAAATAGACAAAGTCTTTTCCCTGGGGTGGGGGAGTCCAGAACCAGAGGGCATAGGTTTAGGGTGAGAGGGGAAAGATATAAAGAGACCTAAAGGGCAACTTTTTCACGCAGAGGGTGGTGCGTGAATGGAATGAACTGCCAGAGGAAGTGGTGGAGGCTAGTACAATTGCATCATTTATAAGGCATCTGGATGGGTAGATGAATAGGAAGTGAGTTTTGAGAAGATTTGTAGCTCAGCTTGAGGTTCTGGATGTAGATTTGCTCGCTGAGTTGGAAGGTTCATTTTTAGATATTTTGTCACATACTAGTAACATTTTCAGTGAGCCTCTGGATGAAACACTGCTGATGATTCCTGCTTTCTATTTATATGTTTGGGTTTCTTTGGGTTGTTGATGTCAGGGGATGGTAAATCGAGTCTAAGTCAATGTGTTTGTTGATAGAGTTCTGGTTGGAATGCTATGCTTCTAGGAATTCTCATGCCTGTCTTTGTTTAGCTTGTCTTAGGATGGATGTGTTGTCCCAGTCGAAGTGGTGTCCTTCCTTATCTGTATGTAAGGATACTAGTGAGAGAGGGTCATGTCATTTTGTGGCTAGTTGATGTTCATGTATCCTGGTGGCTAGGTTTTTGCTTCTTTGTCAAATGTAGTGTTTGTTACAGTCCTTGCACAGTATTCTGTCTTATTTTAATAAAATGTGCCATACTCTAATCCAAAACCTTTTTTGCAGACCATCTCTTTCCATTTCCATAAAGAATTTAAACCATACGGTGTTGTGTTTGCTATCACTAAATGCACTGCCACCTCAAAACACCTGTCTAGCTTCTTTCCCCAGTATTAGGTCCAGCAATGCACTGTCCTGTGTTGGATCTTCCACCTGTTGATATAAAAAACACTTCTGAATACATTTTAAGAAATCTGACCCCTCTAAGAACTTTACACTATGACAATCCCAATTAAAGTTTGGGATGTTAAAATCCCTTAATATAATTACCCAATTAATGTTTTTACACACCTTGATGAATTTTCACCACATCATCTTTATTTCTCTCCACAGATGCTGCCAGATTTGTGGAGATTTTCCAATAATTTTTGATTTTGATTTTGTTTCGGATTTCCACCATCCACAATTCTTTCGGTTTTTGATTAGATTAGATTAGATTCCCTACACTGTGGAAACAGGCCCTTCTGTTAACGGGTTTTGAAAAGATTTATAGCTCAGGTTCAGGTTCTGGATGTAGGTTTGCTTGCTGATCTGTAAGGTTCATTTTCAGACGTTTTGTCACCATATTAGGTAACATGAGGCTCTGGATGAGGCTCTGGATGAAGCAATGCTGATGATTCCTCCTTTCTATTTATATGTTTGGGTTTCTTTGGGTTGGTGATGTCATTTCCTGTCCTTTTTCTCAGGGGGTCGTAAATCGGGTCCAAGTCAATGTGTTTGTTGATAGAGTTCTGGTTGGAATGCCATGGTTCTAGGAATTCTCATGCGTGGCTTGTACTAGGATGGATGTGTTGTCCCAGTTGAAATGGTGTCCTTCCTTATCTGTATGTAAGGATACTAGTGAGAGAGGGTCATGTCGTTTTGTGGCTAGTTGATGTTCATGTATCCTGGTGGCTAGGTTTTTGCTTCTTTGTCAAATGTAGTGTTTGTTACAGTCCTTGCACAGTATTTTGTAAATGATATTAGTTTTGCTTGTTGTCTGTATAGGGTCTTTCAAGTTCAATAGCTGCTGTTTTAGTGTGTTGGTACATTTGTGGGCTATCATGATGCCAAGGGGTCTGAGCAGTCTGTCAGTCATTTTCGAGATATCTTTAATGTAGAGAAAATGGCTAGGATTTCTGGAAATGTTTTGTTTGCTTGTTTGGGTTTGTTGCTGAGAAACGTGTAGACTGTGTTCATTTGGTAGGCAAAAGTGAGGACTGCAGATGCTGGAAACCAGAGTTTAGATTAGAGTGGTGCTGGAAAAGCACAGCAGGTCAGGCAGCATCCGAGGGGCAGGAAAATCAATGTTTTGGGCAAAAGTCCTTCATCAGGAATGGAGCCTCCAGGGTGGAGAGATAAATGGGGAGGGGGGGAGGGGTTGGGGAGAAGGTAGCAAAGAGTACAATAGGTGAATGGGGTGGGGATGGAGGTGATAGGTCAGAGGGGAGGGTGGAGTGGATAGGTGGGAAGGGAGATTGGCAGGTAGGGCAGATCATGAGGACAGCGCTGAGCTGGAAGATTGGAATTGGGGGGGAGGGGAAATGAGGAACTGGTGAAATCCACATTGATACCCTGAGGTTGAAGTGTTCCGAGGCAGAAGATGAGATGTTCTTCCTCCAGGCGTCGGGTGGTGAGGGAGCGACGATAGAGGAGGCCCAGGACCTGCATGTCCTCGGCAGAGTGGGAGGGGGAGTTGAAATGTTGGGCCACGGGGCGGTGAGGTTGATTGGTGTGGGTCTCCCAGAGATGTTCCCTGAAGTGCTCTGCTAGGAGGCGTCCAGTCTCCCCAATGTAGAGGACACCACAAAAGGAGCAATGGATACAATAAATTGTATTGAGCACCCATTCTTTTTGAATACACTGTATAGGTGATTTTTCTCTGCTCTGCATAGTTCCTCTGTGCTGCACTGTGTAGTGGTTCGTTGGAATAATGTTAAAAAAATCCAGCAAACTATCAGACAGATAGTCGCACCAGCATTAAGCAGGAAAACACACTCAATACACAAGAAAGGAAAGCACTAGAAGAGAAAATGCTGGAAAATCTCAGCAGGTCTGACAGCACCTGTAAGGAGGGAAAAGAGCTGACGTTTTGAGTCTAACTGACCCTTTCTGTCTCCATTTCCGGCAATAGTCTATCCACTAATATCCATTACAAGCCCTCTGACTCCCACAGCTATCTGGACTACAGCTCTTCTCACCCTACGTCCTGTAAGGACTCTATCCCTTTCTCTCAGCTCCTTTGCCTCTGCCGTATTTGTTCCGATGAGGCCACTTTCCAAAGTGGTGCTCTTAATATGTGCTCCTTCTTCTCCAACTGTGGCTTCCTTCCTAAAAGAAAAAGAGCGATGCAAAGGGTCAGTTAGACTCAAAACGTCAGCTCTTTTCTCTCTTTACAGATGCTGCCAGACCTGCTGAGATTTTTCAGCATTTTCTCTTTTGGTTTCAGATTCCAGCATCTGCAGTAATTTGCTTTTATAAAGGAAATCAGTAGAAAGACTAAAAAAAGATAAAAACACTGTTATCCTACCTGCATACAAAGGATGCTTGACAGTCATTTTAAATCAAAGAGACTACATTGAAAAAGCGAACACACTACTTGCAGATACCAACACTTAGCAACAAGTGGCGATGGACCCGGCCTCACAACAAGAGAACCGAATCACAGCCCTACTCAAAAAACTTGAGAAATCTGGAGAAATAAATAAGACTGACTTCCAAAAAAATGAAACCAGGCAGATCCAACACACCACGCTTCTACGGATTTCCCAAAATTCACAAGCCAGGAGCCCCCCTCAGAGTCACAGTCTCGCTACCTGGAACACCAACTTACAGACTGGCCAAGGAGCTACACCAAACTCCTAGTAGAAGACTCACGCCACTCCATCCACTCCACCCAAGAATTCTTGAAGACCATCAAAGTTGCTAAGATAGAAGAGGATGAAATAATGGTCTCCTTTGATGTAACAGCCCTGTTTACATCAATCAAAATTAACCTGACCAAGAAAACACTGACTACACTACTGGAAGACCCAAAGACACATACATCAAACACCACCAACTTCATCAGCTACATTGGACAAACAGGCAGAAAACTAGCCACGAGGATACATGACCCTCTCTCACTAGTATCCTTACATACAGATAAGGAAAGACACCACTTTGACTGGGACAACACATCCATCCTAGGACAAGCCAAACAGAGACACGCATGAGAATTCTTAGAAGCATGGCATTCCAACCGGACCTCTATCAACAAACACATTGATTTGGACCCCATTTACCACGCCCTGAGAAAAAGAACAGGAAATGACAACACCACAGGAAATGACATCACCAACCTAAAGAAACCAAAACATATAAATAGAAAGCAGGAATCATCAACAGTGTTTCATCCAGAGGCTCACTGAAGGTGTTACCGAGTATGGTGACAAAACATCTGAAAATGAACCTTCCAGCTCAGCGAGCAAACCTATAACTATGAATAGGAAGGCTTTGGAGGGATATGTGCTGGGTGCTGGCAGGTGGGACTGTATTCGGTTGGGATATCTGGTCAGCATAGACGAGTTGGTCTGTTTTCATGCTGTAAATCTCTGTGGCCCCATTATTCTATGCTATCTGGTCCGTATGGACAAGTTGGACCAAAGTGTCTATTTTCGTGCTGTATATCTGTAGGACTCTAGTTACAGCAGTAATGTATTCCTCAAACAAAAACACCACCACCTCCAACTTCTTGCCTCCTTTCTTATTATTCCTATAGCACCTAAAACCCAGAACATTGAGCTGCCAGTCTTGTCCATCTCTCAGCTAAGTTTCTGTAATAGCTACCATGTCCCAATCCCATGTTCTTAAACATGCCCTGAGTTCATCAGCCTTACCTGTAAGATCCCTTGCATTGAAATAAAAATGATTTAGTTCTTCAGAGTTACTACATACTCAGATCTCTCTTGTCTTTCGTTTTTAGTGACGTGCTGTCTTCACATTCAAAGCTTCCCCATCAATCCTTCTGTTTACACTGCTACTTAGAATTCCTCCATTCCCTCTCACTATCAGTATAAAGTCTCCCTTAATGGAATAAGCAAAGCCCCCTGCTAAGGTATCGGTCTCTTTAGAATTCAGGTTAGACCCATCCATTTTGAACAGGTCTTTTCTATTCCAAACAATTCACTAGCTCTTCAGCCGTTAATTTATCTCCTTTATCCTTTTATTCCTTCCCTCGTTTGAGTTTGGCATTGGGCGTAAACCAGAAATCACTCCTTTTAAGGTCCTTTTTTTTGTAAATATATTTATTAGCAATTTTTTTTTAACTTTACAAACATATAAAATTATTGAAAAAAACAATCACAAATATCAGTATAATAAAAAGAAAAAATACACAAATTGCAATACAACTACTATCTACTAACTACTAACCTACTCTATAATACAAAGCAAACCCTAACACTGTGCAAAGCAACACCAAAAAAAGAAAAAGCAAAAAAAGAAAGAAAAGCAAAAAAAACCCACAAAATACAGAACAGCTATGCTCAGTGCAAGGCTCCCAAACAAGGGAACGGGAGCATTATATACATACCCGTATTAACTCGGGAGACCCCCTCCAGGGCCCAGGGCTTAACAAATCTAATCATCCTGGTTAGGATAACTGATAAATGTATATCCAAATAACTCACGTAGGGCTGCCATGTCTTATAAAAATGGTCTGTTGTGTGGTGCACCATGTTTGTGAAAAAGTCCAAGGGAATGTGCTCCATAATTGATGTCTGCCATCCCAGGAAGCCCGGCGGGCTCTCAGACACCCAATTCACCAGAATATTCTTCCGTGCACAGTATGCAAGAATATTAAATAGTTTCTTCCCATGCCCGTCTAAAGATGGTAAATTCGGTTGACCTAAGAGGAGAGATATTGGGTCTACTTTGACTTCAGTCCTCAATACCCTCCCTATCTCTCCCGCCACAGCGCTCCAATAAACACGGAGCCTGTGGCATGTCCAGAAACAATGGGTAGGAGTACCTACACTTATTTTACATTTGGGGCACACTGAAGATGCCCCTTTTTTAAACTTGGCCAGACGGTCTGGTGCCAGATGAGCCCTGTGCAGAACTCTTAACTGCGTAGCGCGTGTCCTGTTACAGATTGAGATCTTTCGAGTATTTTCCCTTATGTTCTCCCATGTTTCAGAAGAGATCTCCACTCCCAGCTCTTGCTCCCAGACCTCACACAACAGGCTAATATCCTGCCAGGCCCTGCCACCCAACAGGCAATAGAGGGCACTAACCGAAAGGGTGCTTGTCGAGTGTAAAAACAACCTCCCTGTATCGGGCTTATAGGGCTTAGTGAGGAGCATAGTCTTCTTCTGGATGAAATCCCTAACCTGAAAAAAACGGAAAAGGTCTCTGCTGGGCAACCCGTATTTGCGGCTTAGTTGCTCAAAAGACATCATAACCTCCCAAACTAGAAACTCCTCTTGCTGCCCATAGTTTGAACCCTGAGTCCATCATCCCTGGTCAGAACCCTGGCATGGCAACTATAGGTGTAAGTGGCGAAGTCTTGGATAAACAACCCTCACTCTGACGCATCGCCCTCCATGCCTTGACTGTACTAATGACAATGGGGTTCTGGCAATGGTCCATAACTGTCCTCATCTTATCCATGAACAACAGGTTAATAAGAGGGCACTTTGCCTGGGAGCCTCAATATCCAGCCATATTGAGTTTGGATTGTTACCTACCCAATCACAGACCAAGGACAGCAGGGAACTCAATTGATACCTCCTGGTGTCTGGGAAATAAACTCCTCCCCCTCCCTGAGGCAACTGCAATTTAGTAAATTTGACGAGGGGCCGCCCACTATTGCCAGACAAAGGAATCAAACCACTCCATAAGCTTCCACAGCATTGACCTGGGAAACATTATAGGGAGCATACGCATTGTTTAAAGCAAACGAGGAAGAACATTCACCTTAATGAGAGATATTCGGCCCAGCCATGAAATTGGAAGAGCCTCCCATCTCTGGAGATCTCGCCTAATATTGTCGAACAAGTGAGCAAAGTTAGTCCGAAATAACAGATCAAACTTGGGGGTAATAAAAATGCCTAGGTACTGGAACCCTGCTCGTGACCCTTAAAAGGGAACTGAGGGCCACCTTCAACTTCTGGCACATCCTTAAGGTTCCCCAAAGGCATAGCCTCGTGATTTTGCAAAGTTAATCTTATTTCTTGAAATAGCCCCAAATGAATTGATACATCGTATCAGATGGGGTACGGAGGTCATCGGGTTCAATAAAAACATAAGGACATCATCCGCATACACTGTAATCTTGTGTGCCCTCGATCCCACTTCCGGAGCGGTTATGTGGACGTTCTGACGAATGGCCTCTGCCAGCGGCTCTATCACCAACGTAAATAACAACGGTGAGAGGGGGCAGCCTTGCCAACTACCCCAACCAATCCTAAAATTCCCAGACTTCATCCTGTTGGTGATGACATCGGCCAGGGGGTGGTGATATAAAACCTCCACCCACCTGGCAAAGACTCCACCCAACCCAAACTATGCTAAGACATAAAAAAGATTCAGCCATTCCAACCAGCCAAATACTTTCTCTGCATCTAAGAAAATCACTAACCCCTGAATCGATCGTTGCTGACAAACTTGGACCACATTCAGTAACCTTCTAATATTATTACAGGACCTACGGCCCCTTATAAAACCTGTCTGGTCCTCTTTAACAATATGGGACAACACCCTTTCCAATCTCAGCGCCAGGATCTTGGACAGAATCTTGAAATCTGAATTTAATAGAGAGATGGGCCTGTATGAGGCAC
Source organism: Chiloscyllium plagiosum (assembly GCF_037043375.1). Lineage (NCBI taxonomy): Eukaryota > Metazoa > Chordata > Chondrichthyes > Orectolobiformes > Hemiscylliidae > Chiloscyllium > Chiloscyllium plagiosum. The sequence goes on from NW_028270155.1 coordinate 4,128,124, forward strand.
AATCCTCAGGAACCTTCCCCTTCTTAAGAATTAAGGAAATATTAGCTTCTCTCAAAGATGGTGGTAGGCGTTCATGTGTATAGGAGTGATTGTACATCTCAACATCGGCCCTAACAGAATCCCTATAAACTCCTTATAAAACTCACCCGGGAGACCATCAGGGCCAGGTGCTTTCCCACTCTGAAGTTGCCTAGCTGCCTCCTGTATTTCCTGAACTGTCAAGGGGGCATTAAGGAGAGAGGCCTGTTCCAAAGTTACCCCTGGGAGGTCCAGGTTCTTAAAAAAAGTCTCCATTTTAGCCCTCCTGTCCTCACAACCTTCAGACCGATACAATTCAGAGTAAAAGCTCCGAAAAGCCTCATAAGCCTCATTTATCTTTTTAACAACGTATGTAAGGACCCCGGCGCTGTCTCAGATTGCAGTAATGGATTGGGGAGCACGCTTTTTCCTAGTCAGGTATGCTAAATACTTCCCTGGCCTATCCCCATATTCGAACAGCCTCTGTCTAGCAAAAGCAAGTTCTTTCTTTGCGTTTTGTGTCAGTATTGAATTCAAAGCAGCCCGAAGGGCCGTGATCTGCTGTAGCTTAGTCACCGAAGACCGTGCAAAATATGCTGCCTCCGCGGCTTTCAACTGCGTCTCAAGTAGATGCTGCTGTTCCTCCTTCTGTTGTTTCCGGCTGGCCGAATGGGAAATAGCTAATCCCCTAGCAAAGGCCTTAGCAGTCTCCCATAGCATGGACGGACTACTAGCCATACCTGAGTTGATAATCAAGAATTCCTGAAACTCCTTCAAAACATATTCCACAAATTTGGAATCCTTAAGGAGAAAAGGGTCCAAACGCGAGTGCCGCAAACCTAACCCTTCACTCTTGGCCTTAACCTCCAACTATACTGCCGCGTGATCAGAGATAGCTATATTCCGAATTTTACAACTCATAATCGAATCCAGAGGGCCGAGGGAGCCAGAAAGAGGTCAATCCTCGTGTGACATTTATGTGGGTTTGAAAAAAAGGTGAAGTCCCTGCCGGTAGGGTGAAGACATCTCCAAATATCCACCAGCCGCAACTCCTCGCACAACGTCAACCACCAGCTTGGCCTGCGAAGAAATAGTTGGGGGCCCACAAGGCATCCTGTCCACTGTCGGATCCAAAAGACAATTAAAATCCCCCCCCCATAATAACGTGTCGTGTTCCAAAAGCACTCAACTTAGAGAAAGCACTAATCAAAAATTTGAGGGGATGCGCTGGAGGACAGTAGACATTTAAAATGCCATATTTCTCCCCATGTATCACAAACCGTCCCTGCTCATCCTTTCACTTGCTCTAATAATGTGAACAGAAGATTTTTCTGGATAAGTACCGCCACTCCCCTACTTTTAGTAGTAAAGGATGAAAAGAATACCCGGTCATAACTCCTCTATTGTAATTTCAGATGTTCTCCATCATCAAGATGGGTTTCCTGCAACAAAGCGATATCAACCCTTGCCCTCTTAAGGCTAGAAAGCACTTTGTTTCCTTTTAATAGGCGAATGGTTTCCCTTAATGTTCCAGGTGCACCATTTAATAAGACACTTAACCATATCCTCTTTCAGAGACCCTTGAACCCCTCGGAGGGAGAACCCTGCTTACAAAGCGCCGAGCATAAGTAAATAAATACTCACAGAATTGAAAAACTATATATACAAAAACTATGAACAACTATTACTACTAAGAAACTACAAAGAAAACCAACTATAGAACCTTGAATGGAAGACTCTTCCCCCTGCCCATAGGGGGCACTCCCCTTACCCATCCCCTCCTTCACAGCTCCTTCAAACCCGGACTGTGCCCCAGCCTTAGGCCAGAAAAAAACAAGGAGCTGATCCTTAAATCAACAGAAAAAAAGACCAAGTCAGGATGAGCACTCCACCCCTCTCTGGCTTCATGTCACCCCGACTTGTGACTAAAAGAGAAGCAGAACAAATAAAAAAAAGGGAGAGAGACAACAAAGAACATCCACAAAATTTCCCATCAGAAAATCCAGGTATTAAAAAAAATAGGAACTACTTATTCCAAAGTCTTTTCCCTCCTTTCCAAAAAGGAAATTATTAGGGAGAAAGAAAGGAATAAAAAAAAGGAAGGGAAAATAGAAAAGAGAACAAACATTAACCATATTCTTCAGGCCAATCCGTCTGTTTTAAAGTATCTACAAAGATACCTTATCAGCCGAGTCAAATGTATAAACCGAGTCCTCGTGGCTGAAACGAAGTACTGCGGGGTATCTCATGGAGTATTGGATGCCCAGGTTCCTCAGCCTCTTTTTAACTTCATCGAAGGACTTCCTCTTTCGAATTACAGCTGCTGAAAAATCCTGGAAAAACATGATTTTTGACCCCTTGTACAGCAGTGCCTGCTGCAGGGATCTGGAAGCTTCTATGACTTTTTGCTTGTCCTTATATGAGTGGAAGTGCACTAGGACCGGGCGGGGAAGATGTGAAGGCCCAAAAGCTTCAACAGCCAGTTTTCAAAGAAGCTGACTGGCTGCTCACCTTCCTCACCTTCAGAGAGCCCGATAGTTCGGAGATTTATCCTACGTCCTCGATTTTGGTCGTCGATATGGTTTTGCAAGGCCTGCACCTCTCGCTCCAGCACCTGGATCCGACTGGATGAGGACTCCATCGCAGCTTCCAAGGCCTTAGTTTGACTCTCCACCTCCTCCAGCCTCTCCCCGAGGCCCTGCATCTCCTGCTTGTGCTTCTGCAGCATGGATGCAATGGGTTGGACCTGGGCACGAATCTCTCCACAGATCTCCTCAATCGCAGCCCCAACTTTCAAGGTAAGTGTCTCCATCGCCGCAGCCAATTCCTGTGAGTCTGTCAGGTCCCCGGGGGGTTCAGGAGAGGCTGCTGCTGCTGCAGTCTCTGGTGTGGTAGGTGCTGCAGGGGATGTCCCCCCTGCTGCTGTTTGCTTGCTCCTTTTCCCTTTGGCATCCTTCCCACTCCCAAATATTAACAAATATGTGTTCTGTAAGATTTTAATAATTCCACCACACAAGTTGGCCACGATGGCAAAAAACACCAGTATGCCTTGGCTGTTAGGAAGAGCTGTCCACAGCAGTTCTACAGAATCACTGCCATTTTGCCAAGTCCAAGGTTCTATTTTTTAATCTTCGACCTGACCTCTTAAATCCACTCCGTACTGCTTAAACCTTTGCCCTAAAAATCTTGCCAACCTTATAAGACTCATTTACTCTAACTTTCTGCTTCCTCGTTAAAAATCACACAACACCAGGTTATAGTCCAACAGGTTTAATTGGAAGCACACTAGCTTTCGGAGTGACGCTCCTTCATCAGGTGATAGTGGAGGGCTCGATCGTAACACAGAATTTATAGCAAAACTCTACAGTGTGATGTAACTGAAATTATACATTGAAAAATTGATTGTCTGTTAAACCTTTCATCTGTTAGAATACAGTGATAGTTTCATTTCTTTCATGTGTAAATCACAAAACCTTTTTTTAAAAGTTGCATTCTCGGGTTAGCTGTTAACAATGGTGATAGCTAGACAATATGTTGAAGGTGTTAGTCCCCTGTGTTCTCTGTCTATGCCATGATGTTTAGATTGATTCTAATCTAAAATGTGAGATAACGGAGTTTTATATAAATTCATGCAGTTTTTGAGCTCAGAGTTCTACATAAATGTATGGAGCTTTTGAGCAAAGCGCAATGTAACTCTGCAAGTACAAATTCACCCCACAAAATATATGTGTGCATGTGGGTCTTTGTCTGTGTGTGTGTGTGTGTGTGTCTGTCTGGGGTGGGGATTGTGAGTGTGAGAAAGTGTGTGTGTGTATGTAGTGAGTGCAGAGTGTCTTAAGTCTGTGAGGGGATGCATGTGTGAGTGTGGGAGTGTGTGTGTCTATAAGGGTGTGTGTGGGTGTCTGTGTGCGCGTCACCATTGTTTACAGCTAACCCGAGAATGCAACTTTATAAAAAAGGTTTTGTGATTTACACATGAGAGAAGTGAAACTATCACTGTATTCTAACAGATGAAAGGCTTAACAGACAATCAATTTTTCAATGTATAATTTCAGTTACATCACACTGTAGAGTTTTGCTATAAATTCTGTGTTACGATAGAGCCCTCCACTATCACCTGATGAAGGAGCGTCGCTCTGAAAACTAGTGTGCTTCCAATTAAACCTGTTGGACTTTAACCTGGTGTTGTGTGATTTTTAACTTTGTACACCCCAGTCCAACACCGGCATCTCCAAATCAGTTCTTCTTCCTGTTAGCAATCTTCTACACAAAGCATTATGTGTCTATATCTAGGTATTTCACACATTGATATGGGTGGGGTGTTTCCTTCATGAATGTGGTTCACATTGAATCCAAACTTAGGAAATAGAGCCATTTAAAAACTATTTCCAAAAGGCAAATGGTATGCTGCCCTTCTTAGCAGGAGGATTTGAGCACAGCAGCACAGATGTTTGCTACAACATTCAGCCCATTGTGTCTGCACTGGTCAACAAACAGCTGAATTTTTCCAAGTAGCAGGCAGTGACTAATAAGGGACCACAGGGTTCAGTGTTTACACCCCAGCCAGTCACAATATATATTAATGATTTAGATAAGGAAACTAGTTTGCAAGAAACACAAAGCACGTTGGGAGATAAACTATGAGGAGGACACAGAGATATTTCTGCATGATTTGGACAAGGCAAATGAGAGGGTAAATGAATGACAGATGAAGTATAATGTGGTTAATTTGAGGTTATCCACTTTGGCATCAAATACATTAAGATGGATTATTATCTGAATGGTAACAGATTGGGAAGGGGTGAAGTGCAATGAAACCTGGGAGTCCTCGTAAACGAATCATTAAAAGTGAGTACACAGGTGTAGCCAACAGTGAAGAAGACAAATGATATGTTAGCATTTATAGCAAGAGGATTGGAGTACAGGAGCAGGAATGTATTGCTGCAATTGTACACAGCCTTGCTGAGGCAACACCTGGAGTATTGTGTGTGGTTTTGGTCTCCTTATCTGAAGGAGAAAGATGTCCTGGTTATGGAGGGAGTGTGGCAGCACTAACATAAGAAGAGAGGCTGGATCAATTAGGACTATATTGCTGGAGTTGAGAACAATTAGTTGGGGGATCTCATAGAAACCTATAAAATTCTAGCAGGACTACATGGGGAAAACAAAGGAAGGATATTCCCAAGAAGTGGAGAATCCAGAACCAGTCTAAGGATATGGGCTAGGCCATTATGGATTTGAGGTGGAGAAATTTCTTCACTCAGAGAAGGGTGAGCCTGTGACATTCTCTGCCACAAAATGATTTGAAGCCTTTTGTTGAATGTTTTCAAGATGAAGTTAGATATAGTTCTTAGGAGTGAAGGGGTCAAATCAGTAGGAGGAAAATGCAGGAGCAAGTTACTGTGTTAGATGATCAATTATGATCTTACTGAAGGTCAGATCAGACTCAAATGACCAAGCAAATTTTTCTATGATTCTGTTTTTTATCTCCCAAAGGTAACCTTGAACCTTCTTGTTTTATCCTCATCTCCTCAGATATCAGAACATTGTTTTGGATTAACTTTCTTTAAGCCATACAGTATTTTAAATACCTCCATAAGTTCCTCTCTACACTCTTTGCAAAGGATGGAATACCATAGCACCAAGAAGGAGCCTCTGAACAGCAATCAGCAATTCTACTTTGCCAAAGAATGCTGAACTGAATGACAGCATTCCCAGTTCAATCAATTAACTTGTTGCACAGTGAAAACTGCAATTCAATTATGCAATTTAATGTCAGACCAGAATAGTGATGAGACCATCACTATTTCTCTTTTATTGTTCTCATTTTTGGTTTGGAACTGAGAGTTGCAGTTGAGCATTAAACTTTGAATAATAACTTGGATTAACAAAAGACTGATTATTGCTTTTGGGAATTAACCTGGTAAGATAGTGCAGTTTAATTACTGCTCTCACAACACTGTAGATGATTTGGCACCAAAATATTGTTATGCTTAGGGACTGGCAGCTGGTTGGATGTTGAATCAGAAGGATAGTACTGGGTCAGCCAACTACAGAGAATGTTGGAAAAGAAAGCAAAAGGAAGACATGAACTGGCTCTGACTGAGTTTTGGGTGTGAGCCAGGTTTCGTTGTGAAAGCTTTTGATTAGGCTGCATGTTTTTGTTTTTTTGTCTTTTTCTCTCTCTCACACTCGTTATACTCTAATTATTGACCTGTTGATGGTTCTGAATAAAGAACTTCACGCTGGAAGAAATAAGTAAAAGTTTCCAGAAGTCTGCAGAAGCAGTTTCCATTGACATGTCACTTCAGAATTCAAGCAAAATACACAGTCCTGCAAGCTTGTAATAAAACCCGCTGTCCAAACTTTCATGAGGGCCAGTTGAAACAGTTATTCAACTGGTAAATTACAATTCTTTCTTTTTTTTTAATTGATCCCTTAACCACACCTGTCTACCTGTTCATCAGTGATTTTGACTTGATTTATTATTGTCACATGTACCAAGATATTTCTGCAAGGTAGCCAGACAAATCACATCTTACACAAGTACTTCCAGGTAACAGAACAGAATACAGAATAAAGTGTGACAGCTGCAGAAAAAGATCAATTCTAATAGATGACAGGTCCGTTCATATGAATCTGTTGGTACATGTTTTCAAACTTTTGTATCTTCTACCCAATGGATGAGGGTGGAAGAGATTATAACCGCTGGGAGGAGTCTTTGATTATGTTGGCTGTTTTCCCAAGGCAGTGGATAGTGTAGACAGAGTCAGGAAGGAAGTCTAGTTTTTGTGATGGATTGGGCTACATTCATAACTCTCTGTAGTTTCTTGCAGTCTTGGGCACAGCACTTGCCCTACCAGGCTGTGAAGCATCCAGATAGGATGCCTTTTATGATGCATCTGTAAAAATTGGTAAGAGATACTATGTGAAGATTAGGCTTCGATCGTAAATTTTAACTAAATTGCCTGGTATTTATCTGTATTCTGCTAAAGGTACATTCTTAATAACAATTCTTAATGTTATTTTTTGTTTAGTTAAGTTGTCCAAGATTGTTGTTGTAAAGTCTGGTTAGGAGCAATTTTGAGGGTCACTCAAGATTTTAATATCACTATCCTATGAATCCAGTGATAATGAGGTTTAGTTTGATCTGCAATCACTGCATCAGAACAACAGCACATTTAACCACTTACAATGACTTAAAATAACCACTTATAACATCAATAATGCAATCAACAATACTTTGAAAAGATCCCATTGGGTAAATAATTCAAACTAGCTGAATCATAAAGGAGGAGATGCACCAGATTAATCTACATAGGAAACACAGGAAATAGGAATAGATGAAAGCCATTTGGCCTCTCAAGTTTAGCACTGTATTTAAATAGATAATGGCTGATGATTTTTCTCAATGCCCCTTTCCCACACTATTCTGCTTTCTTGATATCTGTCTTGAATGCATTCAATGACTGAGGCTTCACAGCGTTTTACGGTAAAGAATTCCAAGATTCACTACCCTCCAAGCGAAAAGATTCCTCCTTATCCCAGCCCAAAATGTCCTGCCCTTATTCTGACACTGGGTCTCCTGGTTCTCGCCAACCTAGCCAAAGGAAAGTGCATCAAACCTGTTGAGCCTTATAAGAATTTGAAAGATTTGATTAATCTTTCTTCTAAACTCCAGGGAATATAGGTTTAATCTCCTCAATCTCTCTTCACAGGACAATGCCACAATCCCAGGAATCAGTCTACTCAACCTTCATTGTACTCCCTCAAAGTTAAGAATATTCCTCAGATAAAAGGGACATAAACTGTGCATAATACTCTTGAGTGCAGTCTCACCATGGTTCCATACAATTGCAACAAGACATAGGGTCATAAAGGTTCACAGTATGGAAACAGGCCCCTCGGCCCAACTTGCCTATGCTGTCCAGTTTTCACAATTAAACTAATCCCATTTCTCAAAACACACTTGCGTATCCACAGGCAACAGCAAAATGATTCTAGTCACTGGACTGCAACAACTTGTTTTACTTTAGGGTTACACTTGTGATGAAAGAATTAGGAAGATTATACTAAACTATGACTGCAATAGTATCAGCTGGTGGGTCAACAGTGTTTTATTTGAATATAATAGCCTTCAATTTAATTGCAATTTTAATAATTCAAAAATCTTGAAAGACAAAACAGTCAGTTTGCTAGATCAGAGTTATTTTTGCAGAAATATACTAACTTCATTAAAACAATTATGTAGCCCAGTGATAAAATGTTTCTCAAACATATTTTGGGGGTTCGGCATTTCAAAGTGTACTTCTGTAGACCTGTACATTTTTAGAATGTCAGTTTGCAACCTGTAGAGACTGGATTGTGGCAGTTTGGAAAGTATGCCTTAGAATCTAATCCTAATTGCCACAAGTTCTTTGATGAGAAAGAGAGGTCTGCAGATGCTGGAGATCAAAGTTGAAACTTTATTGCTGGAACAGCACAGCAGGTCAGGCAGCTTCCAGGGAACAGGAGATTCGACGTTTCGGGCACAGGCCCTTCTTCAGGAATGAGCAGAGAGTGTTCAGCAGGAGAAGATAAAAGGTAGGGAGGAGGGACTTGGAGGAGGTGCGTTGGAAATGTGATAGGTGGAAAGAGGTCAAGGTGAGGGTGATAGGTCGGAGTAGGATGGAGGCGGAGAGGTCAAGAAGAAGACTGCAGGTCAGGAAGGCGGTGCCGGGCTGGAGGGATTCGGCTGAGACAAGGTGGGGGGAGGGGGGATGAAGAAACTGGTGAAGTCCAAGTTCATCCCCTGCGGTTGGAGGGTTCCCAGTCGGAAGATAAGACGCTCCTCCTCCGACCGTCGCGTTGTTGTGGTTTGGCGGTGGATGAGTCCAATGACCTGCATATCCTCGGTGGAGTGGGAGGGGGAGTTGAAATGCTGTGCTACAGGGTGGTTGGGTTGGTTCGTCCGGGTGGCCCAGAGGTGCTCTCTGAATCGCTCCGCAAGTAGGCGGCCTGTCTCCCCAATATAGAGGAGGCCACACCGGCTGCAGCGGATGCAGTAGATGATGTGGGTGGAGGTGCAGGTGAATCTGTGGCGGATATGGAAGTTTCCTTTGGGGCCTTGGAGAGAAGTGAGGGGGGAGGTGTGGGCGCAAGTGTTGCACCTCCTGCGGTTGCAAGGGAAGGTGTCGGGAGTGGAGGTTGGGTCGGTGGGGGGTGTGGATCTGACAAGGGAGTCGCGGAGGGAGTGGTCTCTACGGAAAGCTGATAGGGGAGGGGAGGGAAATATATCCTTGGTGCTGGGGTCTGTTTGGAGGTGGCGGAAGTGACGGCGGATGATGCGCTGTACATGGAGATTGGTGGGGTGGTAGGTGAGGACCAGTGGGGTTCTGTCCTGGTGGCGGTTGGAGGGGCGGGGCTCAAGGGCGGAGGAGCGGGAAGTGGAGGAGATGCGGTGGAGGGCACCGTCGACCACGTCGGGGGGGAAATTGCGGTCCTTGAAGAAGGAGGCCATCTGTGTTGTACGTATTTTGAACTGGTCCTCCTGGGAGCAGATGCGGCGGAGACGAAGGAATTGGGAGAATGGGATGGCGTTTTTACAGGGGGCAGGATGGGAGGAGGTGTAGTCCAGGTAGCTGTGGGAGTCGGTTGGTTTGTAGTAGATGTCCGTGTTGATTCGGTCGCCTGAGATAGAAACAGAAAGGTCTAGGAAGGGGAGGGAGGAGTCCGAGACTGTCCAGGTGAATTTGAGGTCGGGGTGGAAGGTGTTAGTGTAGTGGATGAACTGTTCAAACTCCTCGTGGGAGCACGAGGTAGCGCCGATACAGTCATCAATGTAGCGAAGGAAAAGATGGGGGGTGGGGCCAGTGTAGTTGCGGAAGATGGATTGTTCCACATACCCTACGAAGAGGCAGGCATAGCTGGGGCCCATGCGGGTGCCCATGGCTACTCCTTTTGTTTGGAGAAAGTGGGAGGATTGGAAAGAAAAGTTGTTCAGGGTGAGGACCAGTTCGGTCAGTCGAAGGAGGGTGTCGGTGGAAGGGTACTGGGTGGTACGGCGGGAAAGGAAGAAGCGGAGTGCTTTGAGTCCTTCGTGATGGGGGATGGAGGTGTACAGGGACTGGATGTCCATGGTGAAGATGAGGCGTTGGGGACCGGGGAAGCGGAAATCCTGGAGGAGGTGGAGGGCGTGGGTGGTGTCACGAACGTAGGTGGGGAGTTCTTGGACTAATGGGGACAGGACCGTGTCGAGGTATGCCGAGATGAGTTCGGTTGGGCAGGAGCAGGCTGAGACGATGGGTCGTCCGGGGCAGTCAGGTTTGTGGATTTTGGGCAGGAGGTAGAAACGGGCGGTGCGGGGTTGTGGGACTATGAGGTTGGAGGCAGTGGATGGGAGGTCCCCTGAGGTGATGAGGTTATGGATGGTCTGGGAGATGATGGTTTGGTGGTGGGGGGTGGGGTCATGGTCAAGGGGACGGTAGGAGGAGGTATCTGCGAGCTGGCGTTTGGCCTCAGCGGTGTAAAGGTCAGTGCGCCAAACTACTACTGCGCCTCCCTTGTCAGCTGGTTTGATGGTGAGGTTGGGGTTGGAACGGAGGGAGTGGAGGGCTGCGCGTTCCGAGGGTGAGAGGTTGGAGTGGGTGGGAGGGGTGTGGGAGTTCAGGTAGCGGTTAATATCGCGGCGGCAGTTTGCTCTGAAGAGGTCGAGGGCAGCCCTCCACTCCCTCCATTCCAACCCCAACCTCACCATCCGCGCAGCCCTCCACTCCCTCCGTTCCAACCCCAACCTCACCATCGCGCAGCCCTCCACTCCCTCCGTTCCAACCCCAACCTCACCATCGCGCAGCCCTCCACTCCCTCCGTTCCAACCCCAACCTCACCATCAAACCAGCTGACAAGGGAGGCGCAGTAGTAGTTTGGCGCACTGACCTTTACACCGCTGAGGCCAAACGCCAGCTCGCAGATACCTCCTCCTACCGTCCCCTTGACCATGACCCCACCCCCCACCACCAAACCATCATCTCCCAGACCATCCATAACCTCATCACCTCAGGGGACCTCCCATCCACCGCCTCCAACCTCATAGTCCCACAACCCTGCACCGCCCGTTTCTACCTCCTGCCCAAAATCCACAAACCTGACTGCCCCGGACGACCCATCGTCTCAGCCTGCTCCTGCCCAACCGAACTCATCTCGGCATACCTCAACACGGTCCTGTCCCCATTAGTCCAAGAACTCCCCACCTACGTTCGTGACACCACCCACGCCCTCCACCTCCTCCAGGATTTCCGCTTCCCCGGTCCCCAACGCCTCATCTTCACCATGGACAACCAGTCCCTGTACACCTCCATCCCCCACTTTCTCCAAACAAAAGGAGTAGCCATGGGCACCCGCATGGGCCCCAGCTATGCCTGCCTCTTCGTAGGGTATGTGGAACAATCCATCTTCCGCAACTACACTGGCCCCACCCCCCATCTTTTCCTTCTCTACATTGATGACTGTATCGGCGCTACCTCGTGCTCCCACGAGGAGGTTGAACAGTTCATCCACTACACTAACACCTTCCACCCCGACCTCAAATTCACCTGGACAGTCTCGGACTCCTCCCTCCCCTTCCTAGACCTTTCTGTTTCTATCTCAGGCGACCGAATCAACACGGACATCTACTACAAACCAACCGACTCCCACAGCTACCTGGACTACACCTCCTCCCATCCTGCCCCCTGTAAAAACGCCATCCCATTCTCCCAATTCCTTCGTCTCCGCCGCATCTGCTCCCAGGAGGACCAGTTCAAAATACGTACAACACAGATGGCCTCCTTCTTCAAGGACCGCAATTTCCCCCCCGACGTGGTCGACGGTGCCCTCCACCGCATCTCCTCCACTTCCCGCTCCTCCGCCCTTGAGCCCCGCCCCTCCAACCGCCACCAGGACAGAACCCCACTGGTCCTCACCTACCACCCCACCAATCTCCATGTACAGCGCATCATCCGCCGTCACTTCCGCCACCTCCAAACAGACCCCAGCACCAAGGATATATTTCCCTCCCCTCCCCTATCAGCTTTCCGTAGAGACCACTCCCTCCGCGACTCCCTTGTCAGATCCACACCCCCCACCGACCCAACCTCCACTCCCGGCACCTTCCCTTGCAACCGCAGGAGGTGCAACACTTGCGCCCACACCTCCCCCCTCACTTCTCTCCAAGGCCCCAAAGGAAACTTCCATATCCGCCACAGATTCACCTGCACCTCCACCCACATCATCTACTGCATCCGCTGCAGCCGGTGTGGCCTCCTCTATATTGGGGAGACAGGCCGCCTACTTGCGGAGCGTTTCAGAGAGCACCTCTGGGCCACCCGGATGAACCAACCCAACCAACCTGTAGCACAGCATTTCAACTCCCCCTCCCACTCCACCGAGGATATGCAGGTCATTGGACTCATCCACCGCCAAACCACAACAACGCGACGGTCGGAGGAGGAGCGTCTTATCTTCCGACTGGGAACCCTCCAACCGCAGGGGATGAACTTGGACTTCACCAGTTTCTTCATCCCCCCTCCCCCCACCTTGTCTCAGCCGGATCCCTCCAGCCCGGCACCGCCTTCCTGACCTGCAGTCTTCTTCTTGACCTCTCCGCCTCCATCCTACTCCGACCTATCACCCTCACCTTGACCTCTTTCCACCTATCACATTTCCAATGCCCCTCCTCCAAGTCCCTCCTCCCTACCTTTTATCTTCTCCTGCTGAACACTCTCTGCTCATTCCTGAAGAAGGGCCTGTGCCCGAAACGTCGAATCTCCTGTTCCCTGGATGCTGCCTGACCTGCTGTGCTGTTCCAGCAATAAAGTTTCAACAAGTTCTTTGATAACATCAACTGTGCTTAGTAAGGTTTAATTCTAAAGGGTTGACAGATAAGTCTTTTTCAGGCTGAGGAGAGTAAAAACAAATCTCTCTTAGTGGGTGAGGCTGCTGTAGCTTGGATAGTTAACTGCGAGTAACAACGCAACTGGTTTAAACCAAGCTGAGGTACAGTATAAAAACGAAGCCTCCAGCAAAGAGTATAACTTGCAGAGAGGTGAAGTAGGGGAGGGAGAATTTGTTTTTCTTTTCTATCTTGTTTTCCCAAATACTTTCACATATCATTAGGGTCAGGAGCAAACCAAGGACCAAGAGCTGGAAGATTATTAAGGGATTAACTGAGAAGCACCAAGGACAAATAAGTCAGAGAATAAGAGAAGGAGATTAAAGTTAAGGTAAAGGGATCTTTAAGATTAAGTAATTAGAAAAATTATCAAGTAAAGACTAAGCAAATTCAAGTTTAAGTCATGGCAAGTGAGGTCAGCTGAGTGGCATGTGTGAACTGTCATATGTGTATCAAGTCATGGACCCTACTAGCATCCTAGATAACTATGTGTGCAGGAAGTGCTCCCAATAGCAGAAACTTGGGCCGTGTTCTGGAGTCTCAGAAGTAGCTAGACACACTGTGAGACATTTGTGAAGCTGAGAGTTATGTAGGTAGCACATTGAGAGAGTGGGACACACAACAGCTGAAGGCACTGCAGGAAAGAATGGAGTCAGAGAGAATCAGGCAGGTAATGCAGGACTCCCCTGTAGTCCCACTCTCAAATTTGTTTCTAATTTTGGAAGCTGATCAGGTTCTGATTTTTCAAGAGAGCGCAGTCAGAGCTAAACTTCTGTTATCACAGAAGGCTGACTGTATACGACAGAGGAAGAGGAAAGCAAGTGATTGTGATAGGGGATTCATTAATTGGGGAAATAGCCAGGCATTTATGGCTGCAGACGTGACTCCAGAATGGTGGGTTGTCTCCCTGGTGCCAGGGTCAGGGATGTCACTGACATTACATGGCATTCTGAAGGCAGAGGTCGACAAGGCAGAGGTCATGGTATATACTAGTCAGAGATATCCTGCAGATGTCAGAATCCAAGGTAGACAAGCTTGAGGGTGGAAGAATACAGCAAGCCAGGCAGTATCAGGAGGTAGAGAATTCAACATTTTGGGTGTAACCCTTCTTCAGGACTGGTGGGGGAGGGGGCGGTGAGGTAGTGATAGGTGAACACAGGTAGAGAGTATGGCCTGGTTGGTTGATGGGAGAAATGAATCTGGTTGGTAGCTGGAAGGAAGGGTTGATCAGAGGAATGGCAGGGAGAGAGGAGGGTTGGGACGGGAGTTGGGGAAGGGAAGGGAGGTTCTTTGAAATTGGAGAACTCAATGTGGAGTCCTCCAGGTTACAGGCTGCCCAGGCAGAAGATGAGGTGTTGTTCTCCAATTTGCATTCTGATCCGCTGTGACAATGGAGGAGGCCAAGGACGGTCATGTCGGAAAGGGAATGGGAAGGGGAATTAAAATGGGCGGTGACAGGGAGGTCAGGTTGGCCCCTGTGGACTCGGCTGAGATGCTCGGCGAAACATGCCCTGAGTTTACGTTTGGTCTCCCTGATGTAGAGAAGACCACATCAGGAGCACCGGATACAGTAAACTAGGTTGGAGGAGAGGCAGGTGAATCTCTCTCTCACCTGAAAGGACTATTTGGAGCCCTGAGTGGAGGTGATGGGGGGGTGGTGTGCCAGCAGGTTTTACATCATGTACAGTTGCGGGGAAAGTACCTGGAAGTTCGGTGGGTTGATGGTATAGAGTGGCATGAACCAAGATTAGCAAAGGGAATGGTGTTTCTGGAAGGCAGACGGAGAGGGGAAGGGAATATGTTCTTTGTGGTGGGGTCCAGTTGGAGTTGGTGAAAGTGTTTGATGATGATGTGGTGGATGTGGAGACTGCTGGGGTGGTAGGTGAGGACAAGGGGGCCCTATCTTTTTTGCATTTGGGGTGGGGGGGGCAGAGTTTAGAACAGTGGAGTGGGGAATGGAGGTGGCGTGATGGAGGACTGTCTGGAATACAGATGGGGGAAATGCATGCTGCTCAAAACAGGTGCACATCTGGGATACTTGGAAGTGGAATGTCTCCTTGCCCAAGTACATGCGGCAGAGGCAGAGGAATTGGGAGAACGGGATGGATTTCTTGCAGGATACTGAGTAGGAGGTGGTGTAGTCCAGGTAGTTATGGGAGTCTGTAGGTTTGTAGTAAACATCCGTCTGGAGACTGTCGCCGGAGATGAAATGGTGAGGTCAAGAAAGGGGAGGGAGGTACCAGAGATGGACCAAGTGAATTTGAGGGTGGAGTGGAAGTTGTGGGTGAAGTTGATGTACTGCGCCAGTTCAACATAGGTTTAGGATGCAGCACCGATAGTCATTGATATAATGGCAGAAGAGGTGGGGCACAGTGACTGTGTAGGGACTGTTCGATATAGCCAACAAAGAGACAGGCATAACTGGGACCCATCCGAGCCCATGGCCACCCTCTGGATTTGGAGGAAATGGGAAGAGTTAAAGGAAAGGTTATTAAGGGTGAGGACTAGTTCCATGAGGTGTAGCAGGGTATTGGTGCAGGAAGACTGGATGTGTCTGTTCGAGAGGAAGAAGTGGAGGGCCTGAAGGCCATCTTTGTGGAGTACAAACGTGTATAAGGACAACACTGTCGCGGTTGTCGGTGGGAAGTGCCTGAACTAAGGGAGCAAGAATGGAGTCGAGATACGATAAGATGAGTTCAATGGGGCAGGAGCATGTGGAGACGATGGATGGACGGGGTAGTTGGGCTTATGGATCTTGGGAAGCAGGTAGAACCAGACAGTGCAGGGCTGGGGGACTATAAGATTGGAGGGAAGATTACTGTAGAAGATGAGGGCATGGACAGTGCGAATGATTTTGGTTTGATGGGTGACTGGGGTGTTGTGGTCAAGGGGGAGGTAGGACGTGGAGTCGGAGAGCTGGCGTTCGGCCACTGCGATATAGAGGTCTGCCCTAGAGACTCCCACTGCCCCGACTTTGTCAGTGGGTTTGATGGTGAAACGGTGGTTGGTGCGGAGAGAGTGGAGAGCTGCATGTACAGAGGGGGTGAGGTTGGAGTGGGTAAGTGGAGTGGAGAAAATGAAGTGGCCGATGTAACAATGGCAGTCAGCAATGAAGAGGTCTAGGGTGAGTACAAGACCTGTGGGGGGTGAGCGGGTGGAGGAGGAAGGTTGGAGGCGTGAGACGGAGTCCTCAGAGAGAGGAATCCGTTGAGGTATACATTAGTACCAGTGATAAGTGTAGAACTAGGGATAAGGTCTTGTATTAAAACCTTAGGAAACTAGTTAGTAGACTAAGGAGAAAAATCTTAAAGGTTGTAATCTCTGAATTACTCATGGTGCCATGTCCTAGGGAGTACAGAAATGGGAGAACAGAGCAGATAAACATGTGGCTTAAGAACTGGTGCAGGATAGAGTGTTTCTGGACCACTGGAACTTTTTTTGGAAAAGGTGGGACCGTATAAGTGGGATGAACAAGACTGGGAACCAACATCTTTCTGAGTGGGTTTGCTTGGTGCTTTTGGGAGAAATTTAAACCAGTTCAGCAGGGAGAAGGGATACAGAGCGTCAGTACATAGGACATTGCGTACTTTAGTACCTGAACCAAGGCAGAGGACATTTTAAGGAAGTAAGGCCAGGCTGGATGGCCTCTACTTTAATGCTAGGAGTATTAGAGGCAAGACAAATGAGTTAAGGGTGTGGATTGACAGGTGGAATTACAATGTTGTTGCCATCAAAGAGACATGATTGAGGAAAGGGGCATTTCAGCATTTCAGGGTATAGGATCTTCAGGAAAGGTTGAAAAGACATGGTGGTGTCACATTGTTAATTAAAGACTCAGTTACTGCAGTAAAGAGAGATCATACCTTGGACAGGTCTTCCAAGTTAGGCTTTGTAGGTAGAACTGAAGAACAAAAGGGGGACAGTCATATTGCTGGGAGTGTATTATAGACCCCCAAACAGTCAGCGAGCGATAAAAGAGTAGAACACGGGGCAGCAAGGTGGCTCAGTGGTTAGCACTGCTGCCTCACAGCGCTAGGGACCCATTTTCAATTGCAGCCTTGGGCAACTGTCTGTGCGGAGTTTGCACATCCTCCCAGTGTCTGCATGGGTTTCCTCCCACAATCCAAAGATGTGCAGGTCTGGTGAACTGGCCATGCTAAATTGCCCATAGTGTTAGGTGCATTAGTCAGAGGTAAACATAGAAGTAAATATAGGGTAGGTTAATCTTCAGGGGGTCAGTTTGGACTTGTTGGGCATAAGGCCCTGTGGATGTAGGTTTGCTTGCTGAGCTGGAAGGTTCATTTTTAGACGTTTTGTCACCATACTAGATAACATCTTCAGTGAGCCTCTAGACGAAGCTGATGATTCCTGCTTTCTACTTATGTGTTTGGGTCTCTTTGTGACATCACCTAGCCACGAAACGACATGACCCTCTCTCACTAGTATCCTTACATACAGATAAGGAAGGACACCATTTCAACTGGGACAACACATCCATCCTAGTACAAGCCACGCATGAGAATTCCTAGAAGCATAGCATTCCAAAGTCTTTAGCAAGGTCCCACGTAGGGGATTCTCTTAAAGAAGGTTAAAGTTCATGGAATCGAGGGTAACACAGCAAGTTGGATCAAAAATGGGCTTGGTGAAAGGAGATGCTTGGATGCTGCCTGACCTGCTGCGCTTTTCCAGCAACACAGTTTCAGCTCTGATCTCCAGCATCTGCAGTCCTCACTTTCTCCTTGGTGAAAGGAGAGGTTGGTGACAGACTTGATCCCGGTATTCAGTAGTGTACCATAGGCATCAGTACTGAGCCCCTTACTGTTCATGATACCTATGAACAACATTGACGTAGAGAGGGGGAAACAATAAGTAAGTTTGCAAAAGACACAAAGACTGTCTGGATGTTTGACTGTGAGAAACAAGGTCTTGGTTAGAGAAGGATACTGATGGATTTGGCAGATGGAATTTAATCCTGATAGATGAGAGGTGATGCACTTTATAAGAAATAACAAAGACAAGAGAGTATTCAATGAAAGCAAGACTCTAGGAAGCTCAGAAGAACAGAGAGATGTTGGGCCGCTTGTCCACAGATCCCAAAAAGCAACAGGGAAAATTAATATGGTGATTAAGAAGGCATATGCCTTTAAAAGTCATGGCAGAGAGGGCAGGAAGTTTATGCTGGAGCTGTAGTGGACTTTGGTTAAGCCACAGTTGGAGTACTGTGTATAGTTCTGCTCATTCGATAATAGGAAGGATGTGATTGCACTGGAGGGGTGCAGAGGAGATTCACCCGGATGTCACCATTTCTCTATGAAGAGAGGTTGGATAGGCTCATGCTGTTTTCCTCAGAGCAGAGAAGGCTGACTGAGGGACATTGACAGGGTGGATAAAAAGCAGATGTTTCCCGTAGTTGAAGGGTCAATTACAACTTTTTAAGATGAAAGGCAAGAGGTTTAGAGGGGATTTGAGGAAAATAATTTTCACCCAGAGGGTGATGGAAATTTGGAATGCACTCCCTGGGAGGGTAGCTGAGGCAGAAAATCACACAGCCTTTAAAAAAAGTATTTGAAATGTCATAACATTCAAAACTATAGGCTTAGTGCTGGAAAGTGAGACTTGTGCAGACTTTACGTCAGTCCATACTTGATGGGCCAAAGGGCCTGTTCTGTACTGTATGATGCTACAATTCTTTACTCATGAAATAAATCCTCTTGTAATAGTCTCACTCTACTGTTTATTTCCCCCAGTGCCCAGCAGATTTTTCCCACCAAACCTGTGGAAACGAGGAACTCAGGCCTATTAACACAAAAAACAGTGTGTGAATCCTTTTCCAAGAGCCAATAGGTGCACTCTGGGCAGAATGGACTTCTATACTGTAAGCTTTTATGATTCTACAATCCAACTCTCTTTTGAAAGTTAATAATGAATCTGCTTCCACTGCCGGTGCAGGTAGTGAAGTCACCAGAAGCCTCAACACAAGGTGCTAAGATGCTTATCTGTCTCCTTCTGTAGGAGAAACTTGTAACTGCATCACCTTAAATAAGACAGGGTGAGAATTATTAAAAGGTGATAACTTTTTCCCAGTGTCTATTCTCTTTTCAGAACTCCGATATGCCAATCATTACATCAAGGATCAAAAGGCAAGGTCGGGGAACTGCATCTTATAATCAATGAACAGCACTTCGGCACAGGTTACCAGAAGAGAATGAGACAAATGGTTTCCTTCCCCAAGGGGCAGTGGGAGGGAATCAGTTGTGTTGGAAATACGGAGTGTGAAAGGGCAATGGAAACAGATTCAACAGTAACATCAGAAGAATTAGATAAGTATTTGACAAGGTTATAGAGGAAGAGCAGGGGTACGGACGATTCAGTTAACTTGAAGAGCCCGCACAGCCAACAATGAGATATATAACCTTCCTCTATGTCATATGATTCTGTAATGTTGATCCACTTTTCGGGCACTGCCACCCAGCTAGGAAACTGGTGAGTGGCAAGAAAAACAGAATAAAGATACTGGGCATTGACAATTAATGGCAAAATCTGACAAGCAACGTCTGCAAGGATCTATACTGGTCTCAACCATTTATTGTACGTATCGACAACCACCTTCAGCTGCTTCATCAATAACCTTCCCTCAATCATAAGACGAGTAAATCCCCAGGACCTGATCAGATGTACCCTCGACCTCTAAGGGAAGCAATTGCTGGGCCTCTTGCTGAGATATTTGTATCATCGATAGTCACAGGTGAGGTGCCAGAAGACTGGAGGTTGGCTGATGTGGTACCATTATTTAATAAAGGTGGTAAGGACAAGCCAGGGAACGATAGACCAGTGAGCCTGACATCGATGATGGGCAAGTTGTTGGAGGGAATCCTGAGGGACAGGCTTTACATGTATTTGGAAAGGCAAGGACTGATTAGGGATAGTCAACATGGCTTTGTGCATGGGAAATCATGTCTCACAAACTTGGTTGAGTTTTTTGAGGAAGTAACAAAGAGGATTGATGAGGGCAGAGCGGTCAAGGTGATCTATACGGCGTTCGACAAGGTTCCCCATGGGACACTGGTTAGCAAGGTTCGACTTCATCGAATACAGGGAGAACTAGCCATTTGGATGCAGAACTGACTCAAAGGTAGAAGATCTTTGGAGTGTTGTTTTTCAGACTGGAAGCCTGTGACCAGTGGAGTGGTATGCTTTCCTTTATTGGTCGGAGCATTGAATATAGGAGTTGAGAAGTTATGCTGCGGCTGTACAGAACGATGGTTAGGCCACTTTTGGAATATTGTGTGCAATTCTGGTCTCCTCCCTATCGGAAGGATGTTGTGAAACTTGAAAGGTTCAAAAAAGATTTACAAGGATGTTGTAGGGTTGAAGATTTGAGCTACAGGGAGACTGAACAGACTGGGGCTGTTTTCCCTGTAGTGTTGAAGGCTGAGGGGTGACCTTATAGAGGTTTATAAAATCATGAGGGGCATGGATAGGATGGATAGGATAAATAGGCAAAGTCTTTTCCCTGGGGTGGGAGAGTCCAGAACTAGAGGGCATAGTTTTAGGGTGGGAGGAGAAAGATATAAAAGAGACCTAAAGGGCAACTTTTTCATGCAAAGGGTGGTGCGTGTATGGAATGAGCTGCCAGAGGAAATGGTGGAAGCAACACTTAAATTGCAACATTGAAAAGGCATTTGGATGGGTATATGAATAGAAAGGGTTTTGAAAGATATGGGCCAAGTGCTAGCAAATGGGACTTGATTAGGTTGGGATATCTGGTCAGCATGGACGAGTTGGACCGAAGGGTTTGTTTCTGTGCTCTATGTACATCTCTATGACTATGACTCTAAGGTCAGAAGTGGGGCTGTTTGCGGATGGTTGTACAATGTTCAGCACCATTCATAATTCCTCAGTTACTGAAATAGTCCACGTCTAAATGCAAAATGACCTGGGCAATATCCACATTTGGGCTGACCAATGGCAAGTGACATGCACACCACACAAGTGCCAAGCAATGACTATTTCAATAAAAGAGAAAATCTAACTCCTGCCCCTTGACATTCAATAGCAGTACCATCACTTAATCCCCCATGATCAACATCCTGGGTTCTCATTAACCAGAAACTGAACTGCACATAAAGACTGTGACTACAAGAGCAGGTCAGAGGTTAAGAATCCTGCAGCAAGTAATTCACCCCCTGAGACCCCCAAAACCTAGCCATCACCTACAGTGCACAAGTCAGGGGTTTGATGGAACACTCCATACTTGCCGAGATGGAAGAACCAATGTCATCAGCTGAGGGAGAGCGGTACACAGCGATCAGCTAGAGGTTTCCTTGCCTGATTTGACTTTATGCCATGAGACTTCATGGTGTTCCGAGTCGATGTTGAGGACTCCCAGGACAACCCCCTCCCAATAGTACACCACTGTGTTGCCACCTCTGCTGCATTTGTCCTGCAGTGGGATAGGATATATCCAGGAATGACGATGGTGCGTCTCACCTGATAGACAATGCCAGGTTGTTGTTTGACAAGTCTGAGAGAGAGCCCTCCCAGATATTAGTAAAGAGAATTCTGCAGGATTAAGAGTGCCCAGGTTGATGGCAGGTGGCCCATCCAATTTCTTTGCTCCTTTATAACGATTGTTGCAATTGAGAAACTTTCCAGACCATTCCAGGGGCAGCTGAGACTCAACCACAATGCTATGGGTTTGGAGTCACATGGCCGAATCATGTAAGGACAGCAGACATTAATAAACCAGAAGTGCTTCCCAAAAATCGATAGGGGGTTTCATTGTCATCACTAGATTCCTCATTCCAGAAATTTTACTAAATACAAATTCTACCATCTGGCATGGTGGGATTTGAACCCAGGTCCCCAGAATGTTACTTGACATTCTGGATGAATAAAAAACCAGAGAAGGGTTATGAAGAAGGGTCACTGGACCTGAAATGTTAACTGTTTTCTGTCTACAAATATTACCAGCGAAAACAGCCCTAGCCTATTCAGCGTCTCCGTTTCACTCAACTCCTCCAGCCATGGCAACATCCTTGTAACACTTTTCTGAATCCTTTCAAATTTCACAACATCTTTCTGATAGGAAGGAAACCAGAATTGCATGCAATACTCCAAAAGTGGCCTAACTAATGTCCTGTACTTAATACCCAGACCAATAAAAGAAAGCATACCAAATGTTTTCTTTGCTATCCTACTCTACCTGCGACTCGACTCCAAGGTCTCTTTGTTCAGCAACACTCCCTGGGACCTCACCATTAAGTGTATAAGTCCTGCTAAGATTTGCTTTCCCAAAATGTAGAACCTCGCATTTATCGGAATTAAACTCCATCTGCCACTTCTCAGCCCATTGGCCCATCTGGTCCAGATCCTGTTGTAATCCGAGGTAACCTCCTTCACTGTCCACTATACCTCCAATTTTCGTGTCATCTGCAAACTTACTAACTGTACCTCTTATGGTCACATCCAAATCATTTATATAAATGACAAAAAGTAGTGGACCCAGTACCGATCCTTGTGGCACTCCACTGGGACAAAGGACTCAGTCTGAAAAGCAACCATCCATAAGCACTCTCTGTCTTCTACTTTTGAGCCAGTTCTGTATCCAAATGGCTAGTTCTCCCTGTATTCCATGAGATCTCACCTTGTTAACCAATCTCCCATAGAGAACCTTGTTGAACGCTTACTGAGGTCCATATAGATCACATCTACTGCTCTGCCCTCATCAATCCTCTTTGTTACTTGCTCAAAAAACTCAACCAAGTTTGTGAGACATGATTTCCCCCACACACAAAGCCATGTTGACTTTCTCTAATCAGTTGTGGCCTTTCCAAATACATGTACATCCTGTCCCTCAAGATCCCCTCCAACAACTTGCCCACCACCGACGTCAGGCTCACTGGTCTATAGTTCCCTGGCTTGTCCTTATCACCCTTCTCAAATAGTGGCACCACGATAGCAAACCTCCAGTCTTCCGGCATGTCACCTGTGACTATCAATGACACAAATATCTCAGCAAGGGCCCAGCAATCACTTCCCTAGCTTCCCACAGAGTTCTAGGGTACACCTGATCAGACCCTGGGGATTTAGCTACTTTTATGTGTTTGAAGACAACCAGCACTTCCTCCTCTGTAATATGAACATTTTTCAAGATGTCACCATCTATTTCCCCACATTCTACATCTTCCATATCCTTTGTCACAATAAACACAGATGCAAAATACTCATCTCACCCATCTCCTGCGGCTCCACACAAAGGCCGCCTTGCTGATCTTTGAGGGAACCGATTCTCTCCCTCGTTACCCTTTTGTCCTTAATGTATTTTAAAAACCCTTTGGATTCTCCTTACCTCTATTTGCCAAAGCTATCTCATATCCCTGTTTTGCTCCCCTAATTTCCGTCTTAAGTATACTCCTACTGCCTTTATACGCTTCTAAGGATTCACTCAATCTATCCTGTCTATACCTGACAATGTTCCTTCTTTTTCTTAACCAAACCTCAATTTCTTTAGTCATCCAGCATTCCTGATAGCTACCAACCTTTCCTTTCACCCTAACAGGAATATCCTGCCTCTGGACTCTTGTTATTTCATTTCTGAAGGCTTCCCATTTTCCAGCGTCCCTTTACCTGTGAACGTCTGCCCACAATCGGCTTTTGAAAGTTCTTGCCTAATACCGTCAAAATTAGCCTTTCTCCAATTTAGAACTTCAACTTTTAGATCTGGCTGATCAGAGACCAAAGTGAGGTTTATCGATGGAAGCAAAGGTATTAAACTAATATTTTACATCTATCATTACAAAAGAGGATCCTGCCCAGACCATGGTGGACCCAGGGAAAAAACTCATTAGAAAGGATAAAAATTAAGGAGGAAGTAGTTTTGGTAACATTGTTGGCACTTAAAGTTAACAAAATACCCGGGCCAGATAAGATACATCCATTGACTTAGGAGGGATTGAGGGTCGTAATTACGGAGGCACTCGTTGTAATCTTTCAGTCTTCCTTCAATTCCAGCGTGGTGCCAGAAGACTGGAGAATTGCTAACATTACAGCCTTGTTCAAAAAGAGGTTGCAAGGCCAATCCTGGCAATTACAATTCAGTTAGTTTCACTAGTGGGGGAGACAAGTGGGGAAACCTTTGGAAACAATTTCCCAGGATAGATTTAGTAGTCACATGGAAAAGGATGAGTTGATTAGTAAGAAACAGCATGGATTTCTAAAGGGGAAATCATGGTTTAACTAGGGAGGTTTTTAAAGAGTTGATGGAAAGGGAGAATGCTTATGACACAGTGCACATGGATTTCCAGAAGGCATTTGATACAATGCCTTGCAAGAGAGGAAAATTACAGGTAATGGAATAAAACAGATAGTACAACATGAATACAAAAATAGCCAAGTGATAGAAAGCAGAAACGTGAACGGATTATTTTTGGGGTGGAGGAAGGTTTGTAGTAGAGCTTCACAGCGGTTGATATTGGGACATTTGTTTTTCCCAATATATATTAATGATGTAGATCTTGGTAGATCAGGACCAATCTTCAAGTGTGCAGATGGCATGAGACTTGGAAGAATTGCAAACTGTGAAGAAGTCAATGTGGAACTCGAAAAGGACATTGACAATCTGGTGAAGTGGGTGAGTAGGCAACAGATAAGATGCAGAGAAGCGTGAGGTGATGCACTTTAGAGGGAAAAATGTTTAATAGACAATATAAAATAGGGGATACAATTCTAAACGGGGTACAGGAGCAGAGGGATCTGGGTGCATATGTGCAGAGATCATTGATGGTGGCAGAATAGGTGGAGAGAACAGTTAATAAATCACACAGTGTTCTCAGCTTTATCAATAGGGGCATAGAATACAATAGCAAGGTGATGACTGTATTTATTCAAGATTTTTGTTAGAACTCAACTAGAGTATTGTGTACAGTGTGCACAACACATCACAACAAAGATATTAATGCATTGGAGAGAGTGCAGAAATGATTTAAAAGAATGATTGTAAGTATGAGAAACTTCGGTTACGAGTATAGACTGAAGTAGTTGGGACCATTCTTTCTGGACAGAAGATAGGTAAGAGGGGTCTGAATTGGGTTTTTAAAATCATGAGTGGCCTGGACAGAGTAGATAGGATGAAGCTGTTTCTGCTTCTAAAAGAAACAAGGACAAGTGGGCTTCAATTTAAACTAATATGTGAATGAAGCAAGGGTGATGTGAGAAAAAAGACATTTTCTCTTAGCACTTTGTTCGGGTAATATAATGCACAGGCTGGAAATATGGTGGAGTCAGATTCAATTGAAGAATTCAAGAGGGCATTGGATGCTATTTTAGATCATTAACAAATGTGAGTGCAGGGATATAAGGAAAAGGCAGGAGGTTGGCACTAGATAACAGAGCCGATGCAGATATGATGTGCAAAATGACTTTCTTCTGCACCATAATAATTGTGATTCTTTGCAGCGATCTAACAAATACCTCCTCGAACGTACACTTACCCATCCTAGTGTATGGAGACCAAAACTGTACATAGGTGTGGTCTCCACAAAATCCTATACAATTGCAATAAGACTTTCTTACTCTTGTATACTAATCCTCTTACTTATAAAGATGAATATACTAATTGCTTCACCGTTGGTGGCAATGCCTTTAGCTAGCTACACCCTCTGTAAATCTCAGTCTCTCTTTCCTCCTTTAAAATCACAGCTTATAATCTAGCTCTTGGATTAATTTATCAGCCATTAAGCCAAATGTCTCCTTCTGTGACTCTCCTTTTTCTTTATAATGCTGCTGTGAATTGTCTTGGGATATTTTGTTAGAGTCCGAACAGAAGTTGTGCTGTTTTACAACACACTTCTTTCAATCAAATACTACCCTCAGATCATTGAGATACTGATCAATGAATGGATCTCCTTTCCTGTCAATTTTTTCATTTCTCAATGCAATCTACTGTAATACTTTTTAAATTAAATTTCCTAATCCACCTTGCTTCTCACACAGTCTGTCTTGCTGTCATACAGTAATTGCAGTCTTGTGCGACCTCATGTTGTAGAAAATCGCGCAATAGAAATAATGGGGCCCATGGAAAAAACAGGGTTAGGGAGCAAACCACCAGTAATATCTAAATATTCAAACAAAAATAGCAGTTAGCCTAATACAAATGATAACACAGTCTAAGTAAATGTTGAAATCATGTTTTAATGAAATAATACAATAAATTTAACACTAAAGGGTTTCTAAGTTTGCAGAGTTACAGTACTGTATTAAGACAGGGCTGAGGGTCATCATCAACGTCATTATTACTTTCAGGTGCAGGGTGACAACAAAAGAAAATATTTAGTCCAGAAGTGGATGGCTGAGGTTCATTGGCCTCAGACTGTTCCTTGAGGGTTGGCTTTAAAAAGACAGTTAGTTTTTGCTGCTTTTCCATCTTTCTTGTTTCATGAAGTTGTTGAGAGGGTGCCAGATAAGACTATGCGCAAACTGCTCTCCTGCTGAATCTGTATTGTGGTCATTGTCTTCTATGAGCTGCAACTGCTTCTCAACTTCCCTCGGGATAGAAGACGAGAGAGAAGTGGAAAGTTCTCGTGGTGCTGCATCCTGGACTACTTCATCTCCATCTCGAGCATCAATTTCCCCCACAGCAACAAGTTGTTGTAGATCAGTCTCCACTACTTCAAATCCAATTTGCAAAAGCGACACAACAATCTTTGATTGCTGGAAGCTCCTCTGATGGTTCAGTGCCTTTAAAACCATGACGAAAATCCGGGAGAAGCTTCCTCCAAACTGCATGCAAGCAGTCCTTACTGACATCACCCCAGGCCTCCACAATGATGTCAATAGCATTCTTAATGTTATAGCTCTTCCAAAATTGAAGAACACTGTCCTCATTATCCCCCTTAGGAGCTGTAATCAGCTTCCTGAATGTGCAACTTAAATAATAAGCCTTAAAAGCTAATATTGCACCCTGGTCCATGGGTTGAATGAAAGAGGTTGTTTTTGGAGATACAAACAGCACTTTTGATGTTTTCAGAAAGCTCACCAATGGTGCATTGTACAGAATAAGGAGAATCTTGAAATCCAAATCTTTTCACCTGCAATAATTTCTAAAAACATCCTCGAAAACATCAATAAGGAGGTCAGAAAAAATTTGTCCCATCATCCAACCTCTTTTGCATGACCAGAAGTGAACACCAAGAGTGGACTTAAGGCAAGCACGGATGGATTCGCATAACAACAAATGGGAAATCACGTTTTTAAAAAATCATTCCGCAATTCACCAATTGCATTATAGTCAAAACATGTTTACAGGAGAATGACTTGTACTTACATGATCAAGTTTATATTCAATATTTTGCACTTCTATACAGTACACTCAACTCAGTGTGGTACTCCCTATGACAGTCATTCTTCTCCAGAGGATTTGTTGCACAATATAAAAGAGTATTTAAAATAGCCCCTGTGTGTTTGATTCCATAATGCAGTATCCCAGGTAAACATCTCAAATGAACTCCATGAATTCTCCTCCTGTCTACTTTCCCTAATTTGATTTCTTTGGTCTTCATGAAGATTATAGTCTCCACAATTGTTGCATTATTATACTTCTAATTTCTCAATTTGCCCAAATGTATAAACATTTAGAAGATCACTGCTTTCTAATTTAGTTATTTACTCACTGCTTTACACTGATTCTATTTCCTGCTCTTCAAAGCAAAGTTCCTTCCTAGCTCCTCTCATGCTTTTTGATGTAGGACTAATCCACTCTGAACTCCAATACAATTTCATTTGAACTTGCAAAAGCTCAAGTATTTATTTAGATCCCAATCTTGGTCACTATTAAACTATTTCTCCGTACAATTACAGTAAATCCTCAGTATCTGCGAAATCATGAATTCACCAAGCACGCCAAAAACAAAATACCAACAAAAATCAACATCTGCAGACAAAAATCACATATCCATGACTTTTAACCTATTTTTAACGAGCTCCACACTCATGAATTTCATCATTCACGAAGTTTTCAGAAATGGAACACACTCTGACACAGAGGAATGACTGTATTTCATGGTGATGGCGATGGTCTAGTGGTATTATCACCGGACTGGTAATCCAAAGATCCGGTAATGTTCTGGGGATTCTGGTCCAAATCCCACTATGGCAAACGGTGCAATTTGAATTTGCCAAAAAAAAAAACAACTTGAATTAAGAGTCAAATGATGGCCATGAATCCACTACTGGTTATCTGGAAAATCGCACCCTGTTCACTAACTTCTTTCAGGGAAGGACTCTGCCATCCTTACCTGGTCTGAGTTGCTGCAGCACATGTGGTAGATGGTACCCACTGATGCCATTACCAGTGGTGGAGGGAATAAATACTTAAGGTAGTTGTCAGAGTATTAATAGGTCTCATGTATGATATCAAATCTCTTAAATGCAATTGAAACAGTTATTACCCAGACAACTGGAGAATCCTCATCAGAGCATTGAGTATAGACGTTGGGAGGTCATGCTGTGGGGGCACAGGGCATTGGCTAGGCCACGTTTGGTATATTGCATGCAATTCCATCGGAAGGATGTTGTGAAACTTGAAAGGGTTTAGACAATATTTCCAAGGATTGCTCCTTTTGTGTAATGAAAAAGCAGTAGGGCAAGAGTTTCTCACTTCACAATTTCTAGTCATAGAGTTATAGAGATAGACAGCATGGAAACAGACACTTCGGTCAACTCGCCCATGCCGACTGGAGATCCTAAGCCAATCTAGTCCTGCTTGCCAGCACTTGGCTCATATCCCTCGAAACCCTTCCTATTCATATTCCCATCCAGATGCCTTTTAAATGCTGTAATTGTACTAGCCTCCACCCTTCCTCTGGCAACCCATTCCATACATGCACTACTGTCTGTGTGGAAAAGTTGCCCTTAGATCCCTTTTATATCTTTCCCCTCTCACCCTAAACCTATGCCCTCTAAGTTCTGAACTCTCACATCCCAGAGAAAAGACCTTGTATATTTATTCTACCCATGGCCCTCATGATTTTATAAACCTCAATAAGGTCACCCCACAGCCGCCGACACTTCAGGGAAAACAAACCCAGCCTATTCAACCTCTCCATCTAATTCAAATCTTCTGATCCTGGCAAAATTCTTGGAAATATGTTCCAAACCCTTTCAAGTTTCACAACATCTTTCCGATAGGAAGGAGACCAGAAGTGCACGCAATATACCAAACGTGACATAGCCAATGCCCTGTACCTCCACAACATGACCTCTCAACTTCTATACTCAATGCTCTGACCAATAAAGGAAAATATAACAAACATTCTTCACTATCCTATCTACCTGCGACTCCACTTTCAAGGAGCTATGAACCTGCACTCCAAGGTCTCTTTGTTCAGCAACACTCCCTAGGACCTGACCATTAAGTGTATAAGTCCTGCTAAGATTTGCTTTCCCAAAATGCAGTAACTCGTATTTATCTAAATTAAACTCCATCTGCCACTCCTCAACCCACAGGCCCATCTGATCAATATCCCATTGTAATCTGAGGTAACCTTCTTCGCTGTCCATTACACCTCCAATTTTGGTGTCATCTGTAAACTTACTAACTATACCTCTTATGTTCACATCCAAATCATTTGTATAAATGACAAAAAGTAGTGGACCCAGCGCAATCCTTATAGCACACCACTGATTACAAGCCTCCAGTCTGAAAAACAACCCTCCACCACCTGTCTTCTACCTTCAAGCCAGTTCTGTATCCGAATGGCTAATTCTTCCTGTATTCCATGAAATCTAACTTTGCTAACCAATCTCCCATGAGGAATCTTATCAAATGCCTGACTGGAGTCCATATAGATCACGTCTACCGCTCTGCCCTTATCAATCCACTTCGTTACTTTTCAAAAAACTCAATCAAGTTTGAGAGACATGATTTCCCATTGACAAAGCCATGTTGATTATCCCTAAACAGTCCTTACCTTTTCAAATACATATATATCCTGTCCCTCAGGATACCCTCCAACAACTTGCTCACCACTGACGTCAGGCTCAATGGTCCATAGTTCCCTGACTTTTCCTTACCAACTTCCTGAAATTGTGGCACCACATTAGCTAATCTCCAGTCTTCTGGCACCTCACCTGTGACTATCGATGATACAAATATCTCAGCAAGAGGCCCAGCAATCACTTCCCTAGCTTCCCACAGAGTTCTACGGTACACCAGATCGGGTCCTGGAGACTTATCCACTTTTATGCATTTCAAGACATCCAGCACCACCACCTCCTCTGTAATATGGACATTTTTCAAGATGTCACCATCTACTTGCCCACATCCTATATCTTCCATGTTCTTTTCCACAGTGAACACTGATGCAAAATTCTCATTTAGTATCTCCCCCATCTCCTTGCAGCTTCACACATAGGAAGACTTGTTGATCTACGAGGGACCCTATTTTCTCACTAATTACCCCTTTGCCCTTAATGTATTTATAAAATCCCTTTGGATTCTCCTTAACCCTATTTGCCAAAGCTATGTCACATCCCCTTTTTGCCCTCGTGATTTCCCTCTTAAGTATACTCCTACTGCCTTTATACTCTTCTAATGATTCATTAGATCCTGTCTACACCTGACATAAGCTTCCTTCTTTTTCTCAACAAAAACCTCAATTTTTCTCATCATCCAGCATTCCCTATACCTACCAGCCTTTCCTTTCACCCTAACAGGAATAGACTGCCTCTGGACTCTTGTTATCTCATTTCTGAAGGCTTCCCATTTTTCAACCGCCCTTTTACCTGGGAACATCTGCCCCCAATCAGCTTTCAAAAGTTCTTGCCTAATACTGTCAAAATTAGCCTTCCTCCAGTTGAGAACTTCAACTTTTAGATCCGGACTATCCTTTTCCATCACTATTTTAAAAATAATAGAATTATAGTCACTGGCCCAAAATGCTCCCCCACTGACACTTCGGTCACTGGCCCTGCCTTATTTCTAAAGAGTAGGTATATCCACATACTAACTCAGAAAAGTTTCTTGTACACACTTAACACTATGGCAGTCTCAGTCTTTGTTTGGAAAGTTAAAATCCCCTACCATAACCACCCTATTATTCTGACAGTTAACTGAAATCTCCATAGAAATTTGTTTCTAGATTTCCTGCTGACAGTTGGGGGGAGGGGGGGTGGGGGTGGGATCTATAGTGCATTCCCAATAAGGTGATCATCCCATTCTTATTTCTCAGTTCCACCCAAATAACTTTCCTGGACGTATGCCCAGGAATTTTCTCCCTAAGTACAGCTGTAATGTTATCCCTTATCAAGAACGGCACTCCCCCTCCTCTCTGGCACCCCTTTGTATCCTTCCTGAAGCGTCTGAATCCTGGAACATTAAGTTGCCAGTCCTGTCCATCCCTGAGCTATGTTTCTGTCATTGCTAATGATATCCCAGTCTCATGTTCCTAACCATGCCCTGCGTTCATGTGCCCTCCCTGTTCGGCCTCTTGCATTGAAGTGAATGCAGTTTAATTTATCAGTCCTACATTATTCTCTGCTTTGTTCCTGCCTGCCCTGACTGTTTGACTTGCTCCTTTTCTCAATGGTACCAGTCTCAGATTGATCTCTTTCCCTGAAGAAGGGCATGTGCCCGAAACGTCGAATCTTCTGTTCCCTAGATGCTGCCTGACCTGCTGTGCTGTTCCAGCAATAAAGTTTCAGCTTTGATCTCCAGCGTCTGCAGACCTCACTTTCTCCTCTTTCCTCACACACCCCCACCTTAATAGTTTAAATCCTCCCAAGCAGCTCTAGCAAATCTCCCTGCCTGTTTATTAGTCTCCTTCCAATTTAGGTGCAATCCGTCCTTCTTATACAGGTCACTTCTACCCCAGAAGAGATTCCAAAAATGTGAACCCTTCTCCCCTGCACCAGCTCCTCAGCCATGCATTCATCTGCTCTATCCTCCTATTCCTACCCTTACTAGTTCGTAACACCAAGAGTAATCTAGACATTACTACCCTCAAGGACCTCCTTTTCAAATTCCTGCCTACCTTTCTGTAGTCTCCCCTCAGAATCTAATTCTTTTCCCTTCCTATGTCATTAGTTCCAATGTGTACAATGACCTCCTGCTGGTCCCTCTCACCTTGGAGAATATTCTGCACCCTCGGAGATATCTTGATCCTGGCATCAGGGAGGCAGCACACCATTCTGATTTTTTGTTGCTGGCCACAAAAATGTCTGTCTGTGCCTCTGACTAGAGTCCCCTATCACAACTGATTGCTTGGAACGTGACGTACCCCTCATTATATTAAAGCCAATCTCGATCCCAGAAACCTAGCTGTTCATGTTACATTCCCCTGAGAGTCCATCACCCGCTATATTTTCCAAAGCAACATTCTGTTGACGATAGCAACAGAAGAATCATGCGCTGCTTACCCCCTCCTACCTTTCCTGGAGTTTACCCACCTACCTGATTTTCTCCCTTCCTATAATTGCCATCATCACACCTCTTAGTTCTTGTAAATTCCTCACAGCCTCTAACTGCTGCTCCAACTGATCCATGCGATCTGATAAGATTTGCAACCAAAGACACTTGTTGCAGACATAATCATCAGTAACATGGAAACTCTCCATAAACTCCCACCTCCGACAGGAAGACATATCCCTCTACTAAAGGCCATCTTTGCTCCTTCACAACCTATAGACCCAGAAAATAGCACCACCCATTTGCTCTAAAAACAGTACTCTAAGCTAATTTAGTTCTTATGGTTCATATTTTTAAAATTTAAATTAAGGGACAGATCTGAATAAAATATATCTCTAACCTGTTTTTTATACCCCAGCATATATAGGATTGATCTACTCAAATTTACAATCAATGGTAACCCCTGAATGCTGATGGTGGAATATTCAATGATACGAAACCGCATGACATGGGACAATGGTTACAGATTCTCTTTTTGAAGATGATCAGTGTATGGTACTTACCTGGTGCAAATGCCTCTTGCGACTTTTCTGAAAAAATGGGAATGATATTGAACACTGCGCAATCATTGGTAAACAGAGTCAAAGTGTGGTACTGGAAAAGCACAGCTGATCAGGCAGCAACTGAGGAGCAGGAGAGTCAATGTTTCAGGCATACGCCCTTCATCAGGAATGAGTTGATGTCAGTGTTAGAACCACAACTATTCACATTATACATTAACGATCCAAATGAAGGAACTGAGGGCATTGTTACTCAGACTGCAGATCACAAATTTAGGTGGAAGGACAGGTAGTGTTGAGGAAGTGGGGAGGCTGCAAAAGGACTTGGACAGGCTAGGAGAGTGGACAAAAAGTGGCAGATGGAATATGGTGCAGGAAAGTGAGAGATTACAAACTTTGATAGAAAATAGTCTGTGTGTCTTCTTCCTAAGGGGAAAAGGCTTTGGAAATCTGAAGTACAAAGGGACTCTCAAATCCTAGTGCACAAGTCTAATAAGGTTAACATGAAGGTTCAGTTGACAGTTATGAAGGCAAATGCAAAGCATTCATTTCGAGAGGGCTAGAATACAAGAACAGGGATGTGTTGCTGAGGCTTTTTAAGGCTCTGGTCAGACTGCATTTGGAATATCATGAGCCGTCTTTGGCCTCATAAATAAGGAAGGATGTGCTAGTATTGGAGAGGGTCCATACAAAATTTACAAGAATGACCCCGGGTATGAAAGGATTGTCGTATGAGAAACAGTTGAAGATTCTTGGACTGTACTCAATGGAGTTTGGAAGAATGAGGGGGTGATCTCATTGAAACTTAGAGAATACAAAGTGGCCTGAATAGAGGACATGGAGAAGATGTTTCCACTGACAGGAGTCGAGGTTCCAAGGTCACAGCCTCAGAATGAAGGCACAGCCCTTTAGAACTGAAATTAGGAGAAATTTCTTCAGCTAAACGGTGGTGAATCTGGGGAGCTTATTGATACGGAGGGCTGTGGAGACTAAGTCCTGAGTACACCTAAGAAAGACATTAATAAGTTCTTGGTTAATAAGGGAATCAAAGGTAATGGGGAGAAGGCAAGAAACCTATCAGCCATAATCAAATAATGGAACAGACTCCAAGGGTCAAACGTATAATTTTTCTCCTATATCTTATGATCTTATGGACAAGGTGAACAAGAAAAGAACATTTCTCTTGTTGGCCAACTGACAATTAGGCAACACTGTTTAAAATTAAGGGTTGTCCTTTTCAGACAGAGAGGAGAGCTTTTTCTATCAGAGTTGAGACTTTGGAACATTCCATCTAAGAAGACATTGGAATCAGGATCAATGATTATTTTTAAGGTGGAGATGGAGAAATTCTTTATTGGCAAGGAAATCAAAGGTTATGGCAGGGTGGGAGTGGGGTGCGATGTAGAAGTCATCAGATAAACAGATCAGCCATGAGCTATTGAGTAGTGAAACAGGCTTGAGGTGCCAAATGAGAGTGTGGTGCTGGAAAAGCACAACAGGTCAGGCAGCATCAGAGGAGCAGGAGAATCGACATTTCAGGCATAAGCCCTTCATCAGGAATGAGGTTTGTGGGCCAGGGTTGAGGGTGTGGCTAGATGGAAGGTAGCTGAGAACGCAATAGGTAAATGGAGGTGGGTGGGAAGGTGATAGGAGGGTGGAGCGGATAGATTGGAAAGACGATGGACAGGTCAAGAGGGCTGTGCCAAGTTGGAGGCTTGGACTGGGATAAATGGGAGGAGGGGAAATGAGGAAACTGGTGAAATCTATATTGATCCCTTGTGGTTGCAGGGTCTCAAGGTGGAAGATGAGGCATCCTTCCTCCAAACGTCCGGTGGTAAGGGTTTGGCGATGGAGACGGCCCAGCACATGCATGTCCTTGGTGGAGTGGGAATTGAAATGTTCAGCCACAGGTTGGTTGGTTGGTGCGGGTGTCCCAGAGATTTTCCCCGAAACGATCTGCAAGTAGGCGTCCTGTCTCGAGCTTATGCCCGAAACATTGATTCTCTGGCTCCTCAGGATGCTGCCTGACCTGTGCTTTTCTAGCACCAGACTCTTGACTCTGATCTCCAACATCTGCAGTCTTCACTTTCTCCTCGTTGAAGTGCCAAACAGCCAACTTCTGCTGTTAATTTGTATCTATGTTCAAGTTGGTGTGCAAGATAATGAAAGCCCATATGATCAAATGGTTTCCACATTGATCAGTTCAAAAAAGTCACTAGACAAGACATTGAGAATGAATTGCAGTTGGGTGAGGCTAGACAACCTGGTGATAAGGGTCTTCTCACTCACCTGCAAGAGGCCATAGGGAAAATCTAGTACATACAACCATGGAGCACAACACTGAGGTGGATAGTGTTGCATACTGCATATCGCAGGTGACAGATTATGCAACAAAAGCTGTAGTACATTCTTCAAAAGAGGTGGTGGTTGACTCTGAAGAGTCCGATCAATGCCTACCTCTTCAGCAGTGGATGCTAAGGTCAGAGAGATGCTCTGGGATTTTGCACTGCAGCATCATACCACCAAAAACATATTTGCCTGCATTAATGACATGGTGGGCTGCCTCTCACTTATCCAAAGACGGGATGCAAAACAGTAAAGTATTATAAAATTTTCCCGGAGATTAGTTTCTGATATTTTTCACAGCAAAGCTCTGGCCTTTTAGAAGGCTGACCACTGTATAGTGAGAACAAGGTGAACAAAGACTTTTTTAAACACCTGCACAGTACTTGGCATTTGAATTGTTGTTTTTGACTTTTTTTAAAAAAAAGTAATGTGCACGGGTGATGCAGAAAAGGCCAGTTAAGGTTTTAAATCCCACCACGTCAGTTGGTGGAAACCTACCTCAACTAATAAACCTGCAAGTGAAAGCTCATCTCAGTAATAGTGACTATGTCATAAAATCCATCTGGTTCACTTCGGTCCATTACAGAATGAAATGTGTTCTTGACTGGTTTGGGGATTTGTATGCATACTAGGTACTAAAGTGATGCATCCATGTGAAACAGGGCCTCCTCAGATATCACAAGCTCACTGAAAATTTGAGGGCAGATCCCTTGGAATTTGACTCTCGGGATTTTACCACACATTGTTGAGTGCCTGGAGTCACATGAAGGCCATACTGAGTTTAGACAAATTCCCACCCTGTGGGAAGCCAAAGAACCAGATTTTTTTTTTTGCACAGCAATGAGACTTACATTTTATTTTAATGCAAATTCCCCCAACTCCCGTGGGGAAATTCAAATACATCTCTCCACCTTCAGGCCTCTAGACTATTTTCCCAGAAGCATCATCACTGAGCTACAACTTGCCCTGCAAATCCCACATCAAGTCACACCCAACTTTTCTATGCCCTCTAATTAGATCAATACCATTTCACAACCTAAAGTTGTGGTGGTGGTTGGTGGGAGGGGGCACTGTCAAAGAACATCTCCAGTTCAAGTGATGCTGGCTGAGGGATAAAGATTGGCCAGGGTACCAGGCAAAATATCTCTGCTCCTCTTCAAATCACATAACAGGATCTTTCATCCAAAAAGGCACATAGGACCTTGGTGTGAACTTAATCCAAAGTACAGTGAATCACCCGCACATTATTTGGGCTGATGTTCTCAATGCAATGTGCCCAACTCTTGCATACTATGTTTCTCACAGCTCAGAGTGTGACCCACTTATCCATGACTAACATCCTCAAACTATGAATGGATGATTTCAAAACAATGACAAACAGCACAGCAGCAGCTGAACATCTTATGCACCAGTATAAGTTAAGTCAAGCAGAGAAGAACCCTCCTCAGGCACAGGGACGCCTGCTCCACATACCTTGTGCGTTTCCATTCTGTGTTGTGCTATTGATGTCAGTTTTCCGATGACCATTTTTAACCGTTCCTGCGTTGCGAGTGAAATCATGTTTATTATGTCAATGGGAACGTCCGTGATTCCAAACCTTTTAGCTGCAAAACATTTTGTTTGAAATATATTCTCAAATTTTTTTTTTGAAAAACATGGAATATTTTTTCAACCAAATTGAAAAGGTCCAAGACAACAAATCTCCAACCAAAAGGTTTCCCCTCATCAATTGACCCTTCCCTTCCACCTTGCCAGACACAATCTCAGTCCTGTATTTCAGCCATGCTCATCATTTACACAGAGGTAAGGAAGCGCATCACCAGCTATACACACTCCTTAGCCACAGTGACACAATATACAGTATGACAAGAAACAATACTGCCAGGGCAGAATGGAAACAAAGGAAAGATACTGAACTGAAATGCAAGGCAGCCAATTCATAGAATTCTGCAACACAGCACAGGTTAATTGGCTATGCTGACAGCTATGCTCGACACCAATAATTTCCTATCACTTACTTTACATAATCATATCAGCATATGTTGCTATTCTTTCCTACCACATGTGTGTATCTAGCTTCTCTTAAAGGAATTCCTATAAATCACCTCAACCATTCCATGCAGCAAATTCCAAAGTCGCACTGTTCAGGGTACTAAGCTGCACACTTAATTGGAAAAAAATTTGTAGACCCAATTTTAAACTAAGCATTAAATTGAATTGGTCTTCAATACAGATTTGCCTCTGGGTTAGTAAATGGTGAGCAGAAGCAAGACTTATCAGCAGGACAAATGAGGTGATAATAATATTTACATATGCAGAAGAAGTGAGGATTACTGCACTCTCAGGTGTAGGAAGACCACCCAGATTGGGGAATGTCAGACGGCCTCGATACTAGAATTACATGGATATCTGTTTTATCCAATATTTGGCTGTGAAAAGACTTCAAACAGAAGGAGCCCATAGGGATCAGTCAGTCGCATTTTTATGGTGGGACTAAGCCATAACCTTGGGATTTTGGGGTTGTTTACTGGGCCAAAATTTGTCACCCATTTATAACTGTTCCGAAGATGATGAGTTTGAATTGCCACAGCCCAAGTTGTGCAGAGACACCCAGAGTGTTGCAGGATTTTGACCCAGCAAGAGTGAAGGAATCGCGATACAGTCCAAAGCCAGGATGGCGCGTGGATAGACATACATGCCAGTCGTGGTGCTCCTCTGTCCTTCTAGGTGATAGAGACTGCAGTGCATCTTGAAGATGGTTCATACTGCTGTTACTGGTACATCAGCGAAGAGAAGAATCATATTAAAGATGGTAGATGGGATGTCAATCAAGCAGGTTGCTCTGTTCTAGTTGGAGTCAAGCTCCTTGAATGTCATTGGAACTGCACTCATCCAGGCAAGTGGGGAGGATTCTATATCTGGACATGTGCCTTACAGATGGTGGACAGTTCTTAGGGAGTCAAGTGGTGAGTTACTTGCTGCAGGATTCCTTGACTCTGACCTGCTCTTATAGCCACAGTATTTACATTCCAGACAGTTATAGATCATTGGTATCCCCCAAGCTGCTAATAATGGGGGATTCAGTGATGGCCATGTCATTAAACAGGTAATGGTTAGATTCTCTCTTATTGGAGAAAGTCATTACCTGGCAGCTGTGTCACTTGCCACTCCAAAGTCTAAGCCTGAATATGATCCAGGTCTTGCTGCATATATACACAGATTGCTTCAGTATCTGAAGTGTTATAAATGGTGCTGAAAATTGTGTAATCATCAGTAAACAGCATTATTCCTGTCCTTACACTGGAGGAAAAGTATTGATGAAGCAGCTGAAGATGATTGGATCTAGGAAACTATCCTGAGGAATTTCTGTAGTATTATTAAGTATTATGGAAAGGGAAAAAGATTCAACTCAAAGGGTATCCAAAAGTCCAGGCTAGTATAGTATAATGTTCCATTTCTGTGTATACTGGAAATCCATCTATCAACGCATTTTTGCAATGAAGTTGAAATGTTTGCATAACAATCCCAATATAGACATGCAAGTGGAATTCATCAATAACAACAGGTTCACCATTTATATATGCCCTGTCAGCATGAGGACCTTATTTTACAGTCGTTCAGTTTTTCCTCAACATAGTGCCCCCTGACCAACATAGAAAATCTCCTTGACAGATCTATGCAGTGCACAGACAAAATCAATATATTGCAATTATGGAGTGGCTTTAACATATTAACATCCCCGAAACTTGACAGGAGTATGACCAAACCATAAGCAGGTTAAAAACAAATGCCAGAGAAACTCTGCAGGTCTGGCAGCACCTGTGAAAAGTTAACATTTCATGTGTGACATGACTCTTCTTTGTAACTATGCAGCTAGCCTTACTGAGCTTCTCCATTCTTTTCTTTTTTATTTCACAATCTAGTATCCACAGTACTTTGCTTTCACAAGGAGGTATGAGCACAGACAATCAAAAGGGGAGAAAGATTAAGAGATTTGGGGAGGGATTACCTAAACGTAGGGCCAAGAGGGTTGAATACAGAACTCTTAACAGTGATGTAATTAAAAACAAGATGCAAAAGTCCAGATTTTGTTAATGTGAAGGGCAAGACTGGTAGAAGTAGGGAATAATGGTTGACTAGAGATGCTGAGATTCCGGTCAAAAAGGAGAGAAGGTATATGTCAGGTACAGACAGCTGGGATCAGTTGAATCCTTTGAAGAGTATAGGAGTATAGGAGTACAATTAGGAGATAAATCAGGAGGACAAAAAGGAGGCATGAGATAGCTTTGGCAAATAAGGTAATGAAGAATCCAAAGAGATTCTACAAGTATATTAAGAGTAAAAGAGTAACTAGGGAGACAATAGGGCCTCTTGAGAATAAACAAGGCCATTTATTTGTGGAACCACAGGAGATGGAGGAGATCCTAAACAAATAATTCACATCAATACTTACTGTGAAGAAAGACATGTAAGCTAAGGAACTCAGGAAAATAAATAGTTTTGTTTGGAAAAGAGGCCACATTACAGAAATGGGGGTGCTCAAGGCCTTAAAACACAGGTAGATAAATCCTCAGGATCTGATCAAGTGTCTCCCCAAGACATTGTGGGAAGCTAGGCAAAGAATTGCTGGGCCCTTAGTGAAGAACTTTGTATCATCGACAGCCACAGGTAAGGTGCCAGAAGATTGGAAGGTGGTTGATGTTGTGCCATTATTTAAGAAAGGCTGGAAGGAGAAACCAGGGAACAATAGGAAGGTGAACCTGATGACAGTGTTAGGTGAGTTGGTGGAGGGATTCTGGGAGAGAGAATCGACATGCATTTGGAAAGGCAAGGACTGATTAGGGATAGTCAGTATGGCTTTGGCTCAAGCACTGACATGATTGAGCTGTTTGAAATGGTGGGGTCTAGATTAGAGTGGTGCTGGAACAGCACAGCAGGTCAGGCAGCATCAGAGGAGCAGGAAAATTGACATTTCGGGCAAAAGCCCTTCATTAGCCCTTCCTAATGAAGGGCTTTTGCCCGAAACATCGATTTTCCTGCTCCTCGGATGCTGTCTGACCTGCTGTGCTTTTCCAGCACCACTCTAATCTGGTTTCCAGCATCTGCAGTCCTTGTTTTTCCCCTGTTTGAAATGGTGACCAAGAAGATAACTAAGATAAAATAAAAGAAAATAAAATACAATCTTAAGATCATTTTAAGGTGAGAGGAGAAAGATTTAAAAGGGACCAGAAGGGTAATTTTTTCACACAAGAGGTGATTCATATGTGGAATAACCTTCAACAGGAAGTGGTAGATGTAGGCATATTTACAATATTTAAAAGACATTTGGATAGGTACATGAATAGGAAAGGTTCAGAGGGATATGTGCCAAACACAGGTAAGTGGAACAAGTTTAGTTTGGGAAACTTGGTCGGCATGGGCTAGTTGGACCAAAGGATCTGTTTCCATGCCATGTCACTCTATAACTCTAAGATAGATGAAGGCAGAGCTGCAGATGTTGTCGACATGTACTTTAGGAAGGCCTTCAACAAGGTTCCGTATGGTTAGATCACATGGGATCCAGGAAGAGTTAACCAATTGGATACAAAATTGGCTTAGCTTTAGGAGACAGAAGGTAGCAGTAGAGGATTGTTGCTCAGACTGGAGATATGATCAGTGGTGTGTCACAAGGATCGGTGTTGGATCAATTATCATCTATATAAATGATTGGATGAGAATACAGGAGGCATGATTAATAAGTTTGCAGACAACACCAAAATTGGTGCTGCAGTGGACAGCGAAAGTTATCTAAGAGCACAACAGGATCTTGGTCAACTGGGCCAGTGGGCCAAAGAATGGCAGATAGAGTTTAATGTAGATTAATGAAAGGTGTTGCATTTTGGTAAGACAAACCAGTGCAGGGCTTACTCAATTAATGATGGGGTTCTGGAGAGTGTTGTCGAACAGAGACACATAGAGGTACAAGTAGATAGTTCCTTGAGAGTTCCATCACAGGTAGACAGGGTGGTGGAGGCTGGATCAGTGGTGCTGGAAGAGCACAGCAATTCAGGCAGCATCCAACGAGCAGCGAAATCGACGTTTCAGGCAAAAGCAGCATTTGGCATGCTTGTCTTCATCAGTCAGAGCAGTGAGTACAGGAGTTGGGACGTGTTATAACTGTGCGTGATATTGGTAAAGTCACATTTGGAGTACTGCGTACAATTTTGGTCACCCTGCAAGAATGTTATTAAACTGGAAAGGATGCAAAAAAGATATACAAGATTGCTACTGAGACTGGAGAGTTTGAGTTATAAGGACAGGCTGGGGCTTTTTCTCTGGAGTGTAAGAGGGCGAGGGGTGACCATATAGAGGTTTATAAAATCATGAGGAACATAGAAAAGATGAATGGCAAAGATCTTTTTCCCAAAGTAGGACAGTTCACAACTCAAGGGTATAGGTTTAAGTTGACAGGGGGAAGATTTAAAGAGGACCTGAGGGGCAACTTTTTCCACACAGATTAGTGGGTACATGAATCAAGCTGTCTGAGAGGAGTACAATTGCAATATTTAAGAGAAATTTGGACAGCTACATAAACAGGAAAGGTTCGGACCAA
Source organism: Chiloscyllium plagiosum (assembly GCF_037043375.1). Classification (NCBI taxonomy): domain Eukaryota; kingdom Metazoa; phylum Chordata; class Chondrichthyes; order Orectolobiformes; family Hemiscylliidae; genus Chiloscyllium; species Chiloscyllium plagiosum. Next base: position 4,169,949 of record NW_028270155.1, read on the forward strand.
ATGCAGGCAAATGGGACTAGTGCAGTTTAGGAAAGCTGGTGGGCATGGACAAGTTGGATCGAACGGTCTGTTGTGATTCTGTATGGCTCTACAACTGTATCTAGGTTGGAGGAAGTTACAAAAATTGGGAATGTCACGGTCATAACAGGGGTTTGGAACAAGGATGAGAATCTGAAAATTGCCAGATTGGGAGCTAATGCAACTCAGATAGAACAGGGGTAATACGTGAATGGAACTTATATCTAAGTTAGTATATGGGCAGTAGAGTTTCAGATGCACTTTCACTTATGCAGAATGGAAAATGCAAGACCTGCAAGATGAACATTTCAATGGTCAACTCAGCAGGTCTTGCAGCATCTATGGAGAGGGAAACAGAGTTAGTGTTTCGAGTCCAGTACGACTCTTCTGGTTCCAACCTGATTCTGAAAGGTCACATTGGACTTGAAATATTAATTGTTTCGCTCTTCATTGATGCTACCAAACCTAATCAGTTTCTCCAGCATGCCCTCTTATTTAAATTTCCAGCATTTTGCATTTATTTGAATAGTCAGTCCACACAGAACAAAGTCACAGATAACGATTTCAGAAAATGCGGTGAAGAAAGGGAATAGAATTATAGAATCCCTATAGTGCAGAAAGATGTCATTCAGCCCACTAAGTCTGCACCAACCCTCCAAACAGCATCCCACTCAGTGCTAGACCCCTGTAACCTTGCATTCACCATGGCTAATCTACCCCAGCCTGCACACCCCTGGAAATTATAGGCAATTTAGCGTGGCCAATCCACCTAACCTGCACATCTTTGGACTGTGGGAGGAAACCGGGGCACTGAGAGGGGACCCATGCAGACACTGGGAGAATGTGCAAACTCCACATGGAGAGTCAGTCAAGGCTGGAATCGAATCTGGATTCCTGGTGCTTTAGGGCAGCAGTATTAATCACTGTGCAATCATGCCACCAGAGTCTGACCCTGTTACAGAGATTTGAAGAGATTGTGTTAAAAACAACATGAAGATTGGAAACGCTTCAGTTCAACCTTAGCAAGGGGAGAAGAATGGAGTTATTGGCTTGGGGTACAGTTTGTGCAGGGGCTAAAGATAACTACAATTTTGCCAATTTTTAATTGGAAGAAATGTTTACTAATCCACTACCGGATGTTGGACAAGCACTCTAACTAACCCTAACATTTCAGGCAACAGGAGGTGTGCAAACGCTGAGTATCTGCAGTATTCATGTTAAATCTGACACTGATGGATCTGTATTACAATAACAAAATAAAGTTCCCCAGGAAAAAGAGGGACAAGATCCTCATTCTAACCTGCGCCATTAGACAGAGCAATGACAAAGCTGACAACCAAACACAAGGCTGACAATGAACATAGTTTCCACTACCATAGGGTTCAAACACCTTAATTAGATCAAAATAAAATTAAAATGCATTTGTACCGCAGGTAAAGTGTGCCGTGAGAGAAACATTACATTTGAAGGTAAAATGATGTTTTATCTGGCAAATTATAGCTGTTTTTCGAGCAAGTCATTTGAAGATTAAAATACATACCCTAAGGAAAATTAGATTTATTTGAAGAGTACACTGATTATTGCTCAACTTTTACATTAAACCTTTTTTTAGGTGAATTTATTGTTTAGCAATGTTAGTGCTGGAAAACAGAACTATTTCAGACATGCACTCATTGAACACAGTTAGGATAGGTACATTTGCTGGAATTCAGAAGGATGAGGGGGCTCACACAGGAACATATATAATTTGAACAGGAGTAGACAGGGTAGATGCAGGAAGGATATTCCTGATGACTGGAAAGTCCATAACTAGAGGGCACAGTCAAAGGATTAGGGGCAGATCATTTACAACTGACATTAGGAGAAAGCTGTTGATCCAGAGAGTGGTGAGCCTGTGAAATTCTCTACCACAGAGAGCAATTGAGGCCAAAACATTTTATGGGGTTTCAAGGAGAAAGTAGATAAAACACTTGGGGCTAAAGGAATCAAAAGATGAGAGGTACAAGCAGGAACAGACTACGGAGTCAGATGATCAGCCATAATCGCAAGTGAATGGTAGAGCATACTTGAGGGGTCGAATAGCCTACTCCTGCTCCTATTTTCAATGTTTATAGCATGGGTTAGATATGGAAAAACACCTCTCTGTACACTGACTCCATCAATCAGAACAGGTGCAAGATGGGTATTAAGTACAGAGTGGGTAAGGGGTAGATGTAGAAGTATGGGTGGGTTGCGCTTCGGCGGGGCGGTGTGGACTTGTTGGGCTGAAGGGCCTGTTTCCACTCTGTAAGTAATCTAATCTAATCTTCCTCCACACCCTTTGTTTCAAATCTCGGTCCCAAAAGTAACTTGGACATAACACCGTCTGGAATTAAGAATCTACTGATGACCATGAAATCACTGTTGATAGTCAGAAAAACCCATCTTTCTCAATAATGTCCTCCAGGGAAGGAAATCTATCAGGAGAAGGTGAGGACTGCAGATGCTGGAGATCAGAATAGAGAGTGTGGTGCTGGAAAAGCACAGCAGGTCAGGCAGCATCCTAAAAGCAGGAGAATTGACATTTCAGGCATAAAGCCCTTCATCAGGAAATCTGTCATCCTTACTTGTGCTGGCCTACACGAGATTTCGGACCCACAGCAATGTGTTGACTCTCAACTGCTATCTGAAACAGCCTAGAAAGCAACTCAGTTCAAGGGCAGCTAGGGATGGGCAATAAATGCCGGCCAACCAGAGACAAGTGAATAAAAACACAAAGGGGTTGGAGATCTGAAATGAACAGCAGTTTCAGGACTGAAGCTGGAAGGGAGAAAGATATTGAACCTTCTTAGCACTGGAGTATTCTGACAATGTAATGGACAATGGAATGGTTAACACAAAGAAGAAAATCATTTAGCTCAATATGCCCACTGCAGCAGAACAGCTCAGTACTCCCCTAGTGCACTGTAATTTGACCTTCATATAATTATCCATTCCTTTTTGAAAGCTAGATTTATGGATGCTTGTACAACATTTTCCAGCGATGCATTTCAGATTTTAACTACACACTATGTAAAAAGGTTTTTACTCCTAGCACTTTAGCTATTGATTTTAAATTGGTGTCTTCTGCATCTTGGTCTTCCAGAGGGTTGCTCTTCATCTACATTGTCTAGACCACAAATGCCTGCAAAAATATTTCTGAAATTTCCTCTCATGTTTAATTTCTCTAAAGAACAACCACCAGAACTTTTCCAATCTATCCATAGAAGTCTAGATGGCATGGTGGTTAGCACTACTGCCTCACATCACCAGGAACATGGATTCGATTCCAATCTCAAGTAAATATACGTGGAGTTTGCACATTCTCCCAGGGTCGGTGTGGGTTCCTCCGGGTGCTCCGGTTTCCTCCCACAATCCAAAGATGTGCAGATTAGGTGGACTGGTGATACTAAATTGCTCATAGTGTTCAGGGATCTATAGCTTAGCCATGGGAAATGCAGAGTTACAAGGAAAGGGTAGGGGGATAGGTCTGGGTGGGATGACCTTCAGAGGGTCATTGTGTACTTGCTGCACCAAATAGCCTGTTTTCACAGTATAGGGATTCTATTTTAAGTCCCTTACCACTGGAACCATTCTTGCACATCTTTCTGCATTCACTCTAATGCTACATTGTAACTGCAGTGTTGCTCTTTGTAGTAGTTACTTGATGTTCAGAAGGCATTTGTGAAAGTGTGGAGTCAAAGATTACTGGGGAAAATAGAAGCTTACAGTGTAGCAGGTTACATACTGACATTGATAAATTATTAGCTTGCTAAAACAGGAAGCAGAGTAGGAATAAAGGAGCCTTTCTCAAACTGACAGGATGTCACGAATGTTGTACCACAGGATCAGTGCTGGCTCTTAACATTTTTACAGCTTGTATGGATGAAGGGATCAAAGGTATTATAGCTAAATTTGCCAAAAGGTATGAAAGTGAGTTTTACAGTTTACATAAGGTGCTGTATAGGATGAGCTGAAGGACAACAATTGTTGATGTTATTTGACAGTTGCATGATCGTGAACGAGTCCTGTGAGCATTCCTGTACATGCTGCAGACAGCACAATCAAAAATGTGTTTTCTGTACTAGCAAGCAGCTTGTTTTCTGTATCTGCTTTTCTGTGCTGGCTGTTTTGTTACACTATGAGTCACAGAGTGACACGCTCCGAGAGTTGGACTTCACCTCGGACCAGGATCGTGAACGAGCCAAGCCTCCAGACCAGCCATCGATCGAGGGGTCTCTGACAGGCAGAAGGGCGTGAGACTTATTGTTTTCTTTTTCCTTTCTTTTCCATTTATTATTACTATTATCATTATTATTATTACTGAATAAATATTCGTGTTTAAGAAAACTGTCGTTGAGTCTTGTCTTAACTACATTTAACCAAACCCAAAAACAACAGCTTGGTTACACCCTGTGTTCCAAGACAGGTGCCGACAAAGGGATACAGACAAATTAAGTAAATGGGCAAAGATCCGGTAAATGGCTTCTCATTGCATAAGCGCATGGATGATGATGGAATAATGCAGGGGGACGAGCTGAGATAAGTTCACAGGTTGGCTCAACATTGAGGGCCGAAGGGCCTGTTCTGTGCTGTATTGTTCGATGTTCTATGTTCTGAGTATAAAGTGGAAAACTGTCTATTTTTTTTTTAAAAAGCAGATTAACTAAACAGTGAGCATTTGCAGAAAGATCTGGATGCCTGAGTATACGCATCACAAAAGGCTAGCATTGTTATCAACAATCACACTCTAACAAGTAGGATGGTCCACCTCAGAAATTGTGTGTCACTGGTCTTGTATTCTGTGGGTCCTTGTGTGGCTGATGAGCCAGACACGAGAACTGCATCTTTGACCACACTTGGAAAGTTGCTCTGGGAGGTGGAAGTGGTCCTTGGCTTTGAGAACGTTGACATTTCATCCTCCCATTCCCTTTCTATATTCCTCCTGCCAATGGGAAACAGTTGTGCCCATTCACAGAGGAGGTTCCTCCAAATTCATCTCTACTGAACAAGGGTATCCCATGTAGTAACATTTATGTTACATTTCTTGAGGGAAGCCTTCAGGGTGTCTTTAAAAGACTTTTTGCCCACCTCTTGTTTGAGTGCCTTCTTCAGATAGGCGAAGATGATTTGCTTTGGCATTCGGAACTCAGGCTCCTAAGCATGTGGCTGGCCAGAGTAGCTGGTTTCAGATGATCCTGGTTTCAATGCTAGTGCTGTTGGCTGCTTCAAGGCCACTGGTGTGTACATCTGTCTTCCCAGCTTATGCAAAGGATCAGAATCAAACAGCATTTGTAGGACTGATCAAGACCATAAAGCCATAAGACCATAAGATATAGGAGCAGAGTTAGACCATTCAGCCCCATCTGCTCTGTTATTCAAACATGGCTGATTTGCTTCTCAACCCCATTCTTCTGCCTCTTCCCTATAACTGTTAATCCCCTTAGCAATCAGAATCTTAAAGACAATCAATGGCTTTGCCATTACACATTATTGTAGCAAGAAGGTCCACAAATTTACTCTGCTGTGGCTGAAGAAATTCCTTTGCATCTCAGTTCAAAAGGGTTGTCCCTTCACTTTGAGGCTGTGCCCTTAGGTCTTAATCTCTCTTTCTACTGGAAACGTCTTCTCCACATCTACTCTAACCAAGCTTCTCCGTATCCTGTAAGTTTCAATCAGATCTCACCTAAATCTTCTAAGATGCATCGAGTATCGACCCAGAGTCCTCAACCATTCTTAAAGTGACAAGCTCTTTACCCACAGGACCATTCTCGTAACCTATGGACCCCTTTCAGGATCAAAACATCCTCTCAGATACAGGGCCTAAAATTGCTCACAATATTCCAAATGCAGTCTGACCAGAGCCTTAGTACATCTCTCCTCTTGCATTCTAGCACTCTCAAAACAAATGCTAACATTACACTTGGCTTCATAACTGCCAACTGAAACATGCATGCTAGCCTTAAGAGAATCTTGAACCAGGACAAAGTCCCTTTGTGTTTCAGATTTCCAAAGTTTTTCCCCACTTTTGAATTTTAATGGAGAGATCATTCACTGTTCCACCCTCATGTTAGAAGATGACATAGCACTAACCAGTGATACACACTTAGAAATGGACAAGAATTTAAAGATTATCCAGCAGTTTTGCAATAATACAGGTCTGACTATTAGTAATAAGAAAACAAAGGGTTTCTACCTTTCATATAAAAGTAAGACCTTTATATATAATCATAGAACCCCTAGAGTGTGCAAACAGGCCCTTCGGCCCAACAAATTCACACTGACCCTCCAATCAGTAACCCATCCAGACCCATTCTCCCCAACCCGATATTCCCCCTCTCCCCAACTAATGCACCTAACCAACACATTCTTGAACACTCTGGGCAATTTAGCATGGCCAATTTGGACTGTGGGAGGAAACCGGAGCACCTGGAGGAAACCCACGCATACAGGGAGAATGTGCAAACTCCACACAGACAGTCGTTCAAGGTTGGAATTAAACCTGGGTCCCTAGCGCTGAGAGGCAGAAGTACTGAGCCAGTGTCGCCTCACTGAGCCAGCACTGCTGGGTGAAAGAGAGATCCAATACATTTCCCCAGGCGAGACACAGGGGCACCTGGGTACCCGTATAGATCCATGGGCAGCATTTGAGGGAGCAGAATGGGAGGAGAAACTCAAGATATGGGCAAAGAATCTTAATTCGGAGGTGAAAAATCTGTTGCTGGAAAAGCGCAGCAGGTCAGGCAGCATCCAAGGAGCAGGAGAATCGACGTTTCGGGTTTAAGCCCTTCTCAGGAATGAGGAGGGTGTGCCAAGCAGGCTAAGATAAAAGGTAGGGAGGAGGGACTTGAGGGAGGGGCATTGGGAATGCAATAGGTGGAAGGAGATTAAGGTGAGGGTGATAGGCCAGAGAGGGGGTGGGGGGCGGAGAGGTCGGGAAGATGATTGCAGGTCAAGAAGGCGGTGCTGAGTCCGAGGGTTGGGACTGAGGTAAGGTGGGGACAGGGGAAATGAGGAAGTTGGAGAAATCTGCATTCACCCCTTGTGGTTGGAGGGTTCCGAGGCGGAAGATGAGGTGCTCTTCCTCCAGGCGTCGTGTTGCCATGGTCTGGCAATGGAGGCGGCCAAGGACCTGCATGTCCTTGGCGGAGTGGGAGGGGGAATCTTTATTCAGCAACCCTATGCCTGATGCAAAAGATCGAACATTTTAAGACTCTTATGACACTGAAGATGTACTATCATCTGGTTTTAACAGAAGCATCACAGAATATCGTACAAAAATTGGATTGTTTTATACAGGATTTCATTAAGGGGATTTTACATTTGCCACACTATATATAAAATGGTATTTTAAAGATGGAGGTCTAGGTATCCCAAAGTTAGAAATGCAGATTCTGGCAGCCGTTATTAAGAAATACAAAGCCCTGAATGTCTCTACAGACAAAGTTATCCAAGCCTCCTTTCATTATTGTAAAGGGATTAATGTTGAGACCATCAGGGTACTATCCAGGTTGAGGGTTCTTCAGGAAATTAGGTCATTTGAAGATCGGAAGATGCAATCTGGTGGCAGAATAGGTAACGAAAGGGAGCTGGAAGTAGTCGGTATAAGAAATAGTAACTATAAGAGCTGGACAGAATTGGAACTGTTGAAGTGGATTAACCTCCAAAGACAGGGGTGTGACGATAAAAATTTTAATGATGATAAAATATAAAATTCGTGGATAAAGGCATCATATAACATCAAGACCTCTAAACGAATTAACCTCTAAACAATTAAATGTATCTACCAAGACAACCTTGACATATGGAAGACCTCTTTTCAATGAGGAAAGCTAACAGAGTAAAGCTCCATACGAGACATGACCACACATTTCTGATCTGCGTTCCTTTGTCAAAAACACTAGAATTAAGTAACATGATGTTTATGGATTCATTTTGAAAAGGAGGACAATTCAACAGAGAAAGCCTGGACCGTAAGCATTGAAAAGTACAAACATCTTAAGGAAGAAACCATCCATCTAACAAATGGAACGGAGCTTTCTTTCTTTGAATTTATCATGGGTGCTAAGGACAAATGCACTGAGGCAATCAGTTAATCAATCAGCTGGGGATTCAAAAATATGAGTCGAGAGTGTAGTGCTGGAAAAGCACAATGGGTCAGGCAGCATCTGAGGAGCAGGAGAGTCGACGTTTCGGGCAAAAGCCCTTCAAAAATGAGTCCTTCACCCAAGATGTATCAAGACTGACAATCTCTCCCACTCTAGAAATGCTGCAGATTTTTAGTGACGACCAGAGGACTTTCTCTGCAGCAGAACACAAGGTATTATTTTATTATTGGATATTTTAAAATGTTAATACTTCATTAGTTCCTTAGTATTTGAGTATATAACTAAGGGCAGCACTGTGGCTCAATGGGAAGCATTGTTGCCTCACAGCGCCAGGGACCTGGGTTGGATTCCAGCCTCAGGTGTTTGTCTGTGTGGAGTTTGCACATTCTCCATGTGTCTGCATGGGTTTCCTCCAGGTGCGCCGGTTTCCTCCCACAATCCAAAGATGTGCAGGCTCGATAGATTGGCCATGCTAAATTGCCCATGGTGCTCAGGGGTGTGTAGATTAAGTGCGTTTATCAGGAGTAAATGCAGAGCAATAGGGATGGGGAATGTGTCTGGGTGGGTTACTTTTCAGCAGATAGGTGTGGCCTTGTTGGGCCAAAGAGCTTTTTTCCATACTGTAGGGATTCTATGAATATATTAACATTTGAAGATTAGCGTTAGATATTTTATAATTTTAAGCATATTTTAAAATTTGTTCATTTAGTTAATAAAGTTCAATTTTAGATAGGACAAGGAAGGGTGGCAAGTAATGTGAGGTGATAATTATTAAATTTCATAAAAAAAGCTCATCAAATAATGTCACTGCTTTGGGTCTTTTAATTGACCAAACAGTGCCACCCAGCTCTACTGTACCACCTATTCCTGCTTAGTGAATCTGCTTTAATCCAGTTATGTCATTACCAGTCTCTACACCATCTAGCTTTACAGAGGTGACTTAACATTGATGAGCGAGGTTAAAACCTAGAAAAGCCTCGACTTTTCCTACCAAAGTACATAACCTCTCACCTTCTCACACTATATGCTATCTGCCCACTTCTTTGCCCACTCTCCCAGCCTAAGACCGTCTGCAGCTTCCCCAACTCTTCAACATTAGTTGTCCCTCCAGCTATCTCTCTATCATCTCAAAACTTAGGAACAACGCCCTCAGTTCCTTTGTCCAGATTGTTAATATACAGGTAGACAACCCTTTATCCAAAATCCGAAAAGCTCCAAAATCCGAAAGTTTTTTGTGAAGTATCTTTTTCTCATAAACAAGGTTGTTTGGTGTACAAACAGTTAACCCAAGTCGACACCCACTCTATGCATGTCACTCAGAGGTGACCGCGGGGGGAGGGCAGGGTTGCCCAGCACTGGCAGGCCTTAATTCTGTCTTAAAGCCCACTTTACTCTGAGTCTGCTCCTCCAGTACAATCTTTTTTTAAATTTCACCAAAGTGTCACTTATTCTGAAATTCGAAAAATTCTGAATTCCGAAAACCAGCTTGTCCCAAGCATTTCAGATAAAGTATTGTGCACCTGTATAACGTGAATAGCTGTGGTTCCAACACTGACCCCAATGGAACTCCACTAGTCGCTGACTGCCATCCTGAAAAAAACCACTTTATCTCCACTCTCTGCTTTCTGACAGCCAGCCCATCCTTCAGCCATGTCAATATCTTGCCCTTAACACCATGTGCTCTTATCTTATTCAGCAGCATCTCGAGGGGCACCTTGTTAAAGGCCTTCTGGAAATGCAGGATCTTGAGATGACATCTGCACATGGTCCACATTTTGGAGCCCATAAAAGAGAGTCCGAAGGATGACTGCTTTATACACAACGATTTTGGAATCGGCACGGATGTCACAGTAGTCAAAGGCTCTCACTCTTAGATGTCTGAAGGACGTGATGTTGCATCTCCGTATCAGTTTCAGCCAAGATGACAGGTAACTTCGCAGGTAGGGGAAAACGTTTGACTTTTGGGATGATTTCTCTATTGATCTTAGTGAAGGACGCACTGGAACTTAACCTGGGAAGGATGAAGGATGTGAGTTTTCTTGAGATTGAGGCTGAGACCAATTCTTCGGTATGCTTCCACAACGGCACTGAACAAGGCCTGAAGAACGTCTTCAGAGACAGCAGAAATGACACTGTCATCTGCATGCTGAAGTTCCACAAATGAGATCAGTGTCATTTCCTTCTTGGATGTTAACTGGTTGAGGTTGAGAAGATTCCTGTCCATCCTATAGACAATGCCTATACCACTGGGAAGCTTGTTCTTGACAAGAAGAAGAATGGTGGCAATGAGAAAAGGGTGGGGGCAATGACACATCCCTGCTCGACCTCAAGCGATTCTGCCACATTACCAGAGGACCATCACTGACAGCATCCTGTCAGAGAAGAGGGAATGTTGATGAATTTCACTGGACAGCTGGCTTTTGATAGGGCCTTCCATAGCATCTTCCCAATTGATTGAGTCAAAAGCTGTGGACTACTTTGAGTGGCTGTTGTTGTTCCTGACATTTCTCTTAGAGTTGCTAAACTGTGAAAATCATGTCCATAGTTGCACAGTTTAATTGGGAGCCAAATTGGTTTTCCCGAAAGGATTTCCTCAGAGACTGGAAGAAGGCACCAAGTATTTCGACAATGATCTTCCTGGTGATGGAGTGTGGGGTAATCCATCAGTAGTTCCCACATCCATTTTGTCTCCTTTCATGAAGATAATAGTGATGGCAGCATCCCTGAGATCAGTAGAGATTTCTTCTTTGTCCCAGATTTTCAGGAACTGTTGATGGAGATGATAGGTAATCTCTGCTCCTCTAGCTTTAAAAATCTCTGCTGGAATCCCATCGACTCCTGCTGCCTTTCCACTTCTCATGTGTCTAATGGTGGCTTTGACTTCTGCCAAACTAGGTGAGAGACCAAGGTCATCTTTGATGGGGAGTTAGGGGATTTCCTCAAACAAGTCCTCATCTACAAATGTATCGCGGTTTAGTATTTCTTTAAAGTGTACTCTCCACTGGAGACCAATGTTTTCTCAGTCGCTCAAAAATGCTCCGCACTGATTTTAGGCCAAACATGTTGAGTCCATGTATTGCCTTGCTTGTACTGAAGAAACCTTGGGTGTTGTTGTAGCTCCTTTAGCTTTCTCAGTCTACCATCGACCCTTGATTTTCTTCATTTTTCTTTGTAACTCTACCTTGGCTGTTTGATAAGTTCTCCTCTTGGTCTCACTGGTGACGCTGTTTTGTCAAGCACAAAGAGCTTTCTTCTCCTTGTTAATGAGGTTTAGAATGACACTGACGTTCTCATTGACCCAGGCTTGGTGTTTCCTGGTCTTGTAGCCAACAGTTTCTTCACAGCACGAGACGATGACTATCTTCAGCTCATTCCAGATTTCCTCCATTCCATTAAAGCAAGTTCTGGAGATTCTGGTGAAGACATTGTTGGAGGTTTGTTCCTCTGCTTTTCTCTTGAAGCCATTCAACATCGAGCTTTCTTCTGAAGGGTTTCTTTTTTTCAGCTGCTTCTAATGACACTTTATGGACAATGAGGAGCAAATGAGCCACTGGTCTGTCCAGCAGTCCTCAGCATTGGTCGTTGCTTTGGTAATTAGGACATTGTTTTGATTTTGGTTCAATGTTGTAGTCCATCATATGTCAGTGCTTTGATTGTGGATGCCTCCAAGAAATCCTGAATTTGTCCTTTTGGTGGAAGAGTATATTGGTGATGATCAGCTAGAGCCCCACCCATTTGGTGAGAAGAATCCCACTGGAGTTGCAATTCCCAACTTCTTCCTGTCCAATGGCTCCTTTCCAGAGTTGGACATCCTTTCCAACTCTGACATTGAAATCTCAATTTTAATTTCCTAAGAGATGTTGGTGAGTATGGTGTCAAGGGTGCTGTGGAAGACTCCTTTGGACTCATCAAGGGTTGGAGCATTGGCATTCACAGCCGTTGCTTGCTGGTTTATGACAAGTGGTAGGCAGAGTCATGAGTTTTTGTGAACGCCAACAGGATGCTCCAAGAGTTGGTTGACAATTTTGTTCTTGACAGCAAATCCAATTCAATACATCCTGTGGGTTTCCTCGCCTGAAAAAGGTGTTCCCTCAACTGCTCTTTGCTTGCTCAAGTCTCCCGAAGGGCAACAATATCAATTTGAAGTGACTGAGTTAACTGGCAATGAGGGCAGTTCTTCATTCGAGACAATTGCTTTTCACATTGTCCATGACGGTTCACCGTTTCCAGGTTCCAAGATAGTGTTTGACCTTGGTTTTCAAACTGCCAACCAATAGGAAACTATACTTTCTTACTTCTTCCAGTGTGGCAAACTATTGTCCACCAACAGCTCACTTCATACCCAGATGGACTTCAGCTTTGTGGCAAGATGAATCTACTGCACTCCATTCCAATATCTTTTTGAAGTTCATGTCTAGACATTAGATTAATTAGCAGAGAGAATTGACAAATATAAAGTCAGAAGGAAGTTAGTTAAACATGAGTAAATGTGAATTCAGCAGGTCCAGTGACCACTTCTTATTCACTCAAGGGATGTGGGCCTTGCTGGCTGAGGCAGAATTTATTTCCCATCTTTAGTTGCCTCTTGTGCTCCGCACTGATTTTAGGCCAAACATGTTGAGTCCATGTATTGCCTTGCTTGTACTGAAGAAACCTTGGGTGTTGTTGTAGCTCCTTTAGCTTTCTCAGTCTACCATCGACCCTTGATTTTCTTCATTTTTCTTTGTAACTCTACCTTTGCTGTTTGATAAGTTCTCCTCTTGGTCTCACTGGTGACGCTGTTTTGTCAAGCACAAAGAGCTTTCTTCTCCTTGTTAATGAGGTTTAGAATGACACTGACGTTCTCATTGACCCAGGCTTGGTGTTTCCTGGTGGTGAGCTGCATTCTTGAACTGCTGCAGTCCATATGGTGGTAGAGAGAGTGGATGTTTGGAGATGTGATGCCAATCAAGCGGGCTGCCTTGTCCTGGATGGTGTTAAGCTTCTTGAATGTTGTTGGAGCTGCACCCACCCAGGCAAATGGGGAGTACACCATCACACTCCTGACTTGTGCCTTGCTGATGGTGGGTAGACCTTGGGGAGTTATGAGGTGTGTTACTCACTGCAAGATCCCTAGGCTCCAACTTCCTCCTGTAACTGCAGTATTTATGTGTTTGGTCCAGGTCAGCTTCTGGTCAATAGTAACTCCAGGATGTGGATCGTGCAGGATTCAGTGATGGTAATGCTACTGAATGTCAAGGGGTGATACGTAGATTCTCTTTTGTTGGAAATGGTCATTGTTTGGCATTTGTGTAGCAATAACATCACTTACCACTTTTCAGCTCAAGCTTGTCCACGTCTTCCTGCATTTGGACATGGACGGTTTCAGTATCTGAGGTGTCTGTTTCAGTATTGAAGGTGTCTCAATGTCAGAACTGGGAATGTTTACCAATAAAATGGTGAGAAGGTAATTGATGAAGCAGCTGAAGATGTTCGGGCCTAGGACACTACTCTGCAGGAGTTCCTCAATGATGTCCAGAGGCAGAGGTAATTGAACACCAACAACCACAACCAGGTATGACTCCAACCAGTACAGACTTTGCCCCCATCCCCAATTCAAATTTTGCTAGAGCTCCTCAATGATAGATGATCAAATGCAGCCTTGATGTCAAGAGCTATCACACTCTACTCTGGGATTGGAATCATGGGTCCATATATGAACCAAGGCTGTAATGAGGCCAGGAGCTGAGTGGTGGAACCCAAACTGGGTGTCACTGGCAGGCGCTGCTTGAGAACATTGTTGATGACACCTTCCTTCAATTAACTGATGATCAAAAGTAAAATGATGAGAGAGTAAATGGGTGGATTGGATTTGTCCTGCTCTTTTTTGTACAGGACAAACCTGGGCAATTTTCCACATTGTCAAGTAGATGCCAGTGTTTTAACTGTACTGGAACAGCTGGGTCGAGGCACATCAGATTCTGGAGCACAAGTCTTCAGTATTATTGCCAAAATGTTGTCAGGGCTCATAACCTTTTCAGTATCCAGCACTTCTAGCCATTTCTAGGTATCATGTGGACTAAATCAAATCGGCTGAAGACTGACATCTGTAATGCTGGGGACAACTGGAGGAGACAGAGACGAATCATCCACTTAGCACCTCTGGTGGAAGATTGCTCTGCATTTTTCAGCTTTATCTGTTGCATTGCTGTGCTGGGCTCTTCCATCATTGAAGATGGGGAAACTTGGGAAGCCACCTCCATCAGTCAGTTGTTCAATTATCCACCACCATTCATGACTGGATGTGGCAGGACTGCACAGCCGATCTGTTCCATTAGTTGTGGAGTCACTTAACTCTACCACATGATACTTATTTGATATGGTACACAAGTAATCTTGTTGTGTAGCTTCACCAGGTTGACACCTCATCTTCAGGTATGCCCTTTCATGTCCTCCTGCATTGAACTAGGGTTGATCCCCTGGTTTGATGGTAATGGCATAGTGGGGATATTTGCTGGGCCACAAGGTTGCAGGTTGCATTGGAGTATGATTCTATTGCTGATGACCTACAGTGCCTCATGAGTACCCAGTGTCGAGACCTGTCCAAAGTCTATTCCTTTAGCACAGTGACAATACCACGTAAAACAATGCAAAGTACCTACAGCTCAGCGAGCAAACCTACACCCTAAACCTCAACATGAGCTACAAACCTTCACAAACCTTGCAAAAATGTAAAGTATTCTTAATGTGAAGGCAAGACTCATCTCTACAAGGACTGTGCAGTGGTCACTCTTAACAATACGGTCATGGAGAGATGCATCTGTACCCAGCACATTGGTAAGGATGAGGTCCAGTATGTTGTTCCCTCAGCACCTGCTACAGATCCAATCCAGCAACTATGTCCTTTAGGACTCGACCAGTTCGGTCAGTGGTGGGGCTGCTGAGCCACCCTTGTTTATTAATGGGGTCCTAGATTATTGTTTCTGAAAACTTTCTCAAAACAAGGCTGAAGTCATACTCTGTACTTGCTGAGTTTATCCTTAGACTCTTTTTCAATACAGATGTAAGATCAGCAATTTTCCAGCCTCTGGTACCAAGCATATATCTGAGGAGAATTGGAATATTATATTCAGTGCCAACATAATTTCCACGTGTACTTCCCACAATATCCATGGATGTATCTCACTGAAACCAAGTGATTTATTTACTTGAAATGCAGCTAGTTCTACATTATCAACAAAAGCAAAGAGGGAGACTATTTATCTCGAGATCAATCAAGACAAAAGGATGACTCTTGCCAGACAGTTTTGTGATGTTGACCTTAACCTGACAGAAGGACGAAACATCTCAATTTCTTTTGAGGTGTAACTTTGGGGCGGTTGGATATAAACATTAATCTAATTTAGCTCAAACCTAATTAAGAGAGTGGCTGCCTTACCTGTTTCTAGGACACGCCTGTGCAGAGCACCGCAAGGCAAAAAGGTTTCATCTTTACAGGAGCGAATGTGCGTTCCTACTAAATTGGAGTTGGTTGCCAGAATATTGGCACTCTCCTCACTCAGATTAACTCCAGCCATTGAGGTAACATCATTGATGTCATCATCGTCTCTGCAACAATGGAGAAAACCATGAAACCAAACATAGAACCTCTGACTTTCCATCACTCAGTTTATTAGAATAGCACTGAGACATATGAAATAAGAACCAGACAAAGGTCACATGACCCCTCACATTGCAGAGCTTCCTCTCACCCAAAATTTACCCTACCCCTCGATTTCTCAGTGGTCAAAAATCTATTAATTTCAGCCTTGAATATCTTCACTGACTGAACATCCAAAGCCCTCTGGAATACAGAATTGCAAAGATTCACAACTCAGTGCAGAAAGTTCTTATTCCATTTCAAAGTGACTTATTTTGAGACAATGCCCAAAACTCCTCCTGCAGCTGCACAGCAATTTGGGGTGGGTCACATATAAGCAACATTCCTTTAAGGTGCGAGTATGCTGGACAATCTGAAAGGGAAGATCATAAAATCTCTAAAATGCAGAAAAAGGCCATTTGGCCCATCGAGTCTGCACCAACGGTCTGAAGATCCACCCAGACACATCTCCTCCACCTCACATTTAGCATGCACATTTTTGACTGTGGGAGGACACCGGATCATCCGGTGGAACTGGGACAGTCAGGAGCATGTGCAAACTCCACAGACAGTCACCCAAGGCTGGAATCGAACTCAGATCTCTGGCACTGTGAGGCAGCAGTACTAAGCACAAAGTAAGTATTGATAGTGATCGCAAATTAGATTAGATTACTTAGATTAGATTACTTACAGTGTGGAAACAAGCCCTTCAACCCAACAAGTCCATACCAACCCCCCCCGAGGAGCAACCCACCCAGACCCATTCCCACACATTTGCCCCTTCACCTAACACTACGGGCAATTTAGCATGGCTAATTCACCGAAACAGCACATTTTTTGGATTGTGGGAGGAAACCAGAGCACCCGGAGGAAACCCACGCAGACATGGGGAGAATGTGCAAACTCCACACAGAGAGTCATTTGAGGCAGAATTGAACCCGGGTCTCTGGTGCTGTGAGACAGCAGTGCTAACCACTGTGCCACCGTGCCGCCTAGACACAAGAAGCAAGAAGAACTCCCGAAATCTAACTTGTCAATTCCGGAGAATTTTAGACATTTCACAGTAATAACCTCTCACTTCCCTAAACTTTAGAGAATATTGCCCCATTCTAATCTTTCTCTCAAATCAGGCATGAGACCAAGCAACATGCTGTGATACAAGATCCAGAAAACGGCAAATTCAAGCATGCTGGAACAAGCACTCAATGCAGTCAGTCTACGGAAGCATTCTCCCGGTGTCTGCGAGTATGACTACGTGCCATGGCCTTACATCACTTCCACTCATTTTTCCTAATGGAGATGCCAGTGTTGGACTGGGGTGTACAAAGTTAAAAATTACACAACACCAGGTTATAGTGCAACAGGTTTAATTGGAAGCACTAGCTTTCAAAGTGTTGCTTCTTCATCAGGTGGTTGTGGAGCAGAATGGGGGCAAAGTACTAACATAGATTGAAAGTTGGTTGGCTGACAGGAAACAAAGAGTAGTGATAAACGGCTCCATTTCGGAATGGCAGGCAGTGACCAGTGGGGTACCGCAGGGATCAGTGCTGGGACCACAGCTTTTTACAATATATATTAATGATATAGAAGGTGGTATTAGCAATAACATTAGCAAATTTGCTGATGATACTAACCTGGGTGGCAGGGTGAAATGTGAGGAGGATGTTAGGAGATTGCAGGGTGACCTGGACAGGTTAGGTGAGTGGTCAGATGCATGGCAGATGCAGTTTAATGTGGATAAATGTATGGTTATCCACTTTGGTGGCAAGAACAGGAAGGCAGATTACTACCTAAATGGAATCAATTTAGGTAAAGAGGCAGTCCAAAGAGATCTGGGTGTTCTCGTACACCAGTCAATGAAGGTAAGCATGCAGGTACAGTAGGTAGTGAAGAAGGCTAATAGCATGCTGGCCTTCATAACAAGAGGGATTGAGTATAGAAGCAAAGAGGTTCTTTTGCAGCTGTACAGGGCCCTGGTGAGACCACACCTGGAGTACTGTGTGCAGTTCTGGTCTCCAAATTTGAGGAAAGACATTCTGGCTATTGAGGGAGTGCAGCATAGGTTCACGAGGTCAATTCCTGGAATGGCAGGACGACCTTACGCTGAAAGACTGGAGCGACTGGGCTTGTATACACTTGAGTTTAGAAGACTGAGAGGGGATCTGATTGAGACATATAAGATTATTAAAGGATTGGACACTCTGGAGGCAGGAAACATGTTTCCGCTGATGGGTGAGTGCCGAACCAGAGGACACAGCTTAAAAATACGGAGTAGACCATTTAGGACAGAGATGAGGAGAAATTTCTTCACCCAGAGTGTGGTGGCTGTGTGGAATGCTCTGCCCCAGAGAGCAGTGGAGGCCCAGTCTCTGGATTCATTTAAGAGAGAGTTGGATAGAGCTCTCAAGGATAGTGGAATCAAGGGTTATGGAGATAAGGCAGGAACAGGATATTGATTAAGGATGATCAGCCATGATCATATTGAATGGTGGTGCTAGCTCGAGGGGCAGAATGGCCTACTCCGCACCTATTGTCTATTGTCTATAATCGTACGACACAGAATTTAAAGCAACAAGATTGCAGTGTCATGGAACGTAATATTATTCAAATTTAGCTTGAGTCTTTCATCTTTTCAAATGATTATGTTAGCTTTGGTTCCTTCATGTGTAAATCCCAGAACATTTTTAAAATTCCAGAAAAGGCAGGAGAACAGCACTAAGCCATTGCGTTCATTCGGAGAGCAAGAGAAAACATGTGGTCAAACAGCCTCCTTTCACACCATAGCCTTAGAAGCATAGGTGTAAGCTGAAATACCTCCAGAAAGGACAGTATTCTGTCACCGAGTTTCCATTTATTAACACATGAAGAGTCCATGACACTGTTTCAAGCTCCCTCAGAGCCAGATCTCAGAGTGAACAGAGTCTCTGACACTCCTGTGCTTACCTGTCAGTCAGGGCCTCCTGATTGGTTCAGATTAACAACCCAACCAGAGATTCAGGATGAGGAGAAAGTGAGGACTACAGATACTGGAGATCAGAGTCGGGAGTGCGGTGTTGGAAAAGCACAGCATGTCAGGTAGCATCCATGGAGCAGAAGAGTAATAGGGTGGTTATGATAGGGGCTTTTAACTTTCCACAGAAACTGGAACTGCCAGAGTGTTAAGGGTTTAGATGGAGAGGAATTTGTTAAGTGTGTACAACAAAATTTTCTGATTCAGTATGTGGACATACCTACTAGAAGAGGCGCAAAACTTAGAGTCATAGAGATGTATAGCATGGAAACAGACCCTTCAGTCCAACCCGTCCATGCCGACCAGATATCCCAACCCAATCTCGTCCCACCTGCCAGCACCCGTCCCATATCCCTCCAAACCCTTCCTATTCATATACCCATCCAAATGCCTTTTAAATGTTGCAATTGTACCAGCCTCCACCACATCCTCTGGCAGCTCATTCCATACACGTACCACCCTCTGCGTGAAAAAGTTGCCCCTTAGGTCTCTTTTATATCTTTCCCCTCTCACCCTAAACCTATGCCCTCTAGTTCTGGACTCCCCGACCCCAGGGAAAAGACTTGGCCTATTTACCCTATCCATGCCCCTCATAATTTTGAAAACATCTATAAGGTCACCCCTCAGCCTCCGACGTTTCAGGGAAAACAGCCCCAGCCTGTTCAGCCTCTCCCTGTAGCTCAAATCCTCCAACCCTGGCAACATCCTTGTAAATCTTATCTGAACCCTTTCAAGTTTCACAACATCTTTCCGATAGGAAGGAGACCAGAATTGCACGCAAAAGTCCAACAGTGGCCAAACCAATGTCCTGTACAGCCACAAAATGACCTCCCAATTCCTGTACTCAATACTCTGACCAATAAAGGAACTCTTGGGGATTAAGTCAGGGCAGGTGACTGAGGTGTCAGTGGGGGAGCACTTTGGGGACAGAGATCATAATTCTATTAGCTTTAAAATAGTGATGGAAAAACATAGACCAGATCGAAAAGATGAAGTTCTAATTTGAAAAAAAGCCAATTCTGATGGTATTAGGCAAGAACTTTCAAAAGCTGTTTGGGGGCAGATGTTCATAGGTAAAGGGATGGCTGAAAAATGGGAAGCCTTCAGAAATTAGACAACAAGAGTCCAGAGACAGTATATTTCTGTTAGGGAGAAAAGTACTCTATAGGGCAAACAGGCAGACAACTAGCAAGCCACATCCACGAACACCAACTAGCCACTAAAAGCCATGACCAGCTGTCTCTAGTAGCCACACAAACAGATGATTAGGACCACATATTCAACTGGAACAACACAACGATCGTAGGAAAAGCTAAACATTGGATAGCCAGAGAATTTCTAGAAGCATGGCACTCAGGCACAGACTCAATCAACAAGTACATTGACCTCGACGCAATATATTGGCCACTACAAAGAACAACTGGAACCGGCAACTGGACGCAGCAGGAATGGGATCAAACAAATTCCAGAAGAGACAGTACAACAGTGATTCACAGGAGGTTCCAAAGCACTGAAGGTATCACCTAGACAGGGAACGAAGCAACAGCAAATCAACTTCCCAGCTTAGCAAACATAGCCACAACTAACCAATCAGGGATTTCATTCTATGAGGTTCCCTTGGCTAACCTTGCTACAATCACTACATACGCCTTTCCAACCTTCGAGCTTGCTCTGCCGTTCAAAATGATCACAGCTAATTGCTTTAATGTCATATTCCTACTATCTCTCCCTCGCCCTCGACGCCTTTAATATCTAAACACTTAACAATCGCTTCGTTGAGTATACTCAGTGAACACCCCCCCCTCTGAATTGAGGCTCAATTATTCAGTCATTCAATAAGTCACAGGTAAGGTGCCGGAAGACTGGAGGTTGGCAAACGTGGTGCCACTGTATAAGAAGGGCGGTAAAGACAAGCCAGGGAACTATAGACCGGTGAGCCCCGACCTCGGTGGTGGGCAAGTTGTTGGAGGGATTCCTGAGGGACAAGATGCACATGTATTTGGAAAGGCAAGGACTGATTCGGGATGGTCAACATGGCTTTGTGCGCAGGAGATCATGTCTCACAAACTTGATTGAGTTTTTTGATGAAGTAACAAAGAAGATTGATGAGGGCAGAGCAGTAGATGTGATCTATATGGACTTCAGTAAGGCGTTCGACAAGGTTCCCCATGGGAGACTGATTAGCAAGGTTAGATCTCACGGAATACAGGGAGAACTAGCCATTTGGATACACAACTGGCTCAAAGGTAGAAGACAGAGGGTGGTGGTGGAGGGTTGTTTTTCAGACTGGAGGCCTGTGACCAGTGGAGTGCCACAAGGATCAGTGCTGGGCCCTCTACTTTTTGTCATTTACATAAATGATTTGGATGCGAGCATAAGAGGTACAGTTAGTAAGTTTGCAGACGACACCAAAATTGGAGGTATAGTGGACAGCGAAGAGGATCACCTCAGATTACAACAGGATCTTGACCAGATGGGCCAATGGGCTGAGAAGTGCCAGTTGGAGATTAATTCAGATAAATGCAAGGTGCTGCATTTTGGGAAAGCAAATCTTAGCAGGACTTATACACTTAATGGTAAGGTGCGAAGGAGTGTTGCTGAACAAAGAGACCTTGGAGTGCAGGTTCATAGCTCCTTGAAAGTGGAGTCGCAGGTAGATAGGATAGTGAAGGTGTTTGGTATGCTTTCCTTTATTGGTCAGAGTATTGAGTACAGGAGTTGGGAAATCATGTTGCGGCTGTACAGGATATTGGTCAGGCCACTGTTGGAATATTGCGTGCAATTCTGGTCTCCTTCCTATCGGAAAGATATTGTGAAACTTGAAAGTGTTCAGATAAGATTTATAAGGATGTTGCCAGGGTTGGAGGATCTGAGCTATAGGGAGAGGCTGAACAGGCTGGGGCTGTTTTCCCTGGAGCGTCGGAGGCTGAGGGGTGACCTTATAGATGTTTTCAAAATTATGAGGGGCATGGATAGGGTAAATAGGCCAAGTCTTTTCCCTGGGGTCGGGGAGTCCAGAACTAGAGGGCATAGGTTTTGGATGAGAGGGGAAAGATATAAAAGAGACCTAAGGGGCAACTTTTTCACGCAGAGGGTGGTACGTGTCTGGAATGAGCTGCCAGAGGATGTGGTGGAAGCTGGTACAATTGCAACATTTAAGAGGCATTTGGATAGCTTTATGAATAGGAAGGGTTTGGAGGGATATGGGCCGGGTGCTGGCAGATGGGACGAGATTGGGTTGGGATATCTGGTCAGCATGGACGGGTTGGACCGAAGGGTCTGTTTCCATGATGTACATCTCTATGACTCTATGAAGGGATGGCAATACACATGTCCAAATTTGCCAAAGATGCATTGTGAAAATTTACAGAGATATTGACAGTTTTAGTCCAAGGCCAAAATTGTGGCAAACAACTTCTATGGATGGGAAAACGTAAGGTCAACCATTTTGGATCCAATTATTTCAGAACAGGGCAACATCAGAGCAGGAGTTGGAGTCAGCCTTCTGGGTTTGCTCCTAAGCGGGTAACAGAGGAAGTCCAAAAAGACCATCAAATATCATGGATAGGGCGGCACGGTGGCACAGTGGTTAGCACTGCTGCCTCACAGCGCCAGAGACCCGGGTTCAATTCCCACCTCAGGCGGCTGACTGTGTGGAGTTTGCACTTTCTCCCCGTGTCTGCGTGCGTTTCCTCCGGGTGCTCCGGTTTCCTCCCACATTCCAAAAAATGTGCAGGTTCAGTGAATTGGCCAGGCTAAATTGACCCTAGTGTCAGGTAAGGGGTAAATGTAGGGGTATGGGTGGGTTGCACTTCGGCGGGTCGGTGTGGACCTGTTGGGCCAAAGGGCCTGTTTCCACACTGTAACGTAATCTAAAAAAAAACTAAAAAGACAAATGGAATACTGTGCTTTACATCTCGAGGGCTAGAATGCAAGGCATTAAAAACACGTACTGGAGTTTTACAAAGCCCCTGGTTACAGAACACTTGGAGAATTATGAGCATTACTAGGGAAGTATATAGTGGCTGTGGGGAAAGTACAGCACAGGGTTACCAGAATGATACCTGAAATCCAAGGGTTAAATTGTCAGACGATGTGATAATGAAGATCATATCCCTGGAATTACAAGAGGAGATTTGGTCGAAGGGTAAAATGTAAACTAGAGAAAGACAAAATATATTTCTACTGATCTAGGAGCTGAAGAATTGTTTAAAAATTAGAACCAGATCTTTGAGGCATATAATTAGGAAACACTTCTACAAAAGGGTCAAAGTAATTTGGAAATTTCTTTCACAAACACCAACAGACGCCAGATCAATTATTAAATTTGAATCTGTGACCATTAGATATTTGTTATTTGTAGGCATGGAGCAATATGGGAAAGAATATATGGAGTATATCACAGATTGGCTATTATCTTATGGAAAGGCAAAGAGGTTCAGAGGATGAAGCAGCATCCTTCTATTCCTATTCCCTTAAATTATCGATATTAAAATCTATCAAACCTCACCTCTTTCAAGCAGGTCGCATCAAGAAAAGTACACTTGGGCTGTGAAAATATCCTGCAGTAATAAATTTTGGCCTTTCAAATCTGGGTCACACCTCGAGTGCATTTTAAGCCACATATCACTATTCTGAAGTGAATGAAATAAAGCCTACTTTCCATCCAAACTGATCCTCAAGGTTACCTGAAGCATAATATATTTGATGAGATACTTTTAAACGGCAGCCACTGACTGGCAGAATAGTTGAGAAGTGGAAGCCTGGAGTTTTTTATATAATGATGTTAAGAACTAGCTGTTATACAGCACCTTTAAAAAGATAAGACATCCCAAGTCATTTCAAAGGAATATTATTTTACCAAAAATTGACAAACACAAAAGCTTTGGCAGATACTAAGAGTTGCTTTGCATGATATGTATTAATGGCCAAGATTCAGGGCACAATTTAAAAATTTTCATGTGCCAAAACTTGGAATTATAGCCAACCGTGAGAACGGGGACTTAAAGACAGCAATGCATGGACGTGAGGCCAACCAAATGTAATGTAGAGAAGAGAGAAGTGATGTATTTGGATCAAAGACTGAAATAATGTAAAGGCTTAAATTTAAAAGAGGATGAGGAGTAAATACATGTGCATAAATCAAGGAATGTGGCAGGCAAGGGTGGGAAAGTGGTTTTTAAAAGCCACACACAATCTTGGCCTTTACAGATAGAGAAAAAGTACGAAGAAAAGACTTTGAGGTTAATGCAATAAAAACATTCAGTCTCAATGATAGTGCCCAATTCTCCAATGCACTTAAAAGATTCATGTTGAAGTCTTCAGACTTTGGCTATAGAGACAGACTGGTGAAGCTGTGCTCCTTAGAGACGGTTAAGGGGAGATTTGGTATAGATGATCAAAATTATGAGGGTCTAGCGAGTTTTGAGAAAATTTGTAGCTCAGGTTGAGGTTCTGGATGTAGGTTTGCTCTCTGAGCTGAAAATGAGCCTTCCATCCAGAATCATGAGGGTCTACACAAAGTAGTTAGCGCAAAGTGCCACTCTGTCGTCAACATGTGCTTTGCCCAGTGAGGGAGAGCTTGATGGGGAGTTTAGAAAGAGCTCTACTGAAATGTTGAAGATCCCAGCAGGTCAGACGGCATCCATGGAGAGAGAGCGCAAGCTAACACTAAGTCTAGATGACTCTTCATCAGAACTGAAGTGTGGAGGGGACAGTATTTATGCTATAGTTTGGGAAGGGGGAGGTGAGGTAGTGTAGGGTGCCAGCGAAGAACAGATGTTGATACTTCAGATTAAGTGATTGGAATATGAGAATGGCAGAACAATAGCATGTCTTCTGCTTGACCTGAAAATGCAAGGCAGACATGATAAACTAAAAATGAAGAAATGTTCACAATTTAAATGCGTTGAACTCAATTTAAGTCCAGAAGGCTGTAGAATGCCTCGTCTGAAGATGGGCTTTGTTTCTCCAGTTTGCAATGTGTTTCACTTGAACACTGCAGCAGACGGAGGTTAGACATGTGGACATGTGAGCAGAATGCGGTGTTAAAATTACCAGCTATGGAAGGGTTGGGGTCCTGCTTCAAACTTGGCACTTCACCATGCAATTGGCAAACTGTTTGTTATCAGAAAGCCAATCTTCCACCATAACTCTAAGTTTCTGTTCTTAATATTGAGTTCAACACCTTTACATTGTGAACATTTCTTCCTTTTCTTTCAGTTTGTTACCATGTCCTCCATTCCCCCCATCCCACTTAGTCCTTACAAGTCTGGCAGGAGACACACCATTGTTCTACCATTCTCACATTCTGATCACTTAATTTGAACTATCAACATCTTTTCTCCACTGGCACCCGACATCCACTACCTCTAGCTCCTGCCCCCACTCCCATACTGTTGCATAAATGCTATCCTCTCCACACTTTACTGATAAAGAATCGTCTAGACTCAAAACGTTTGCTTTCTCCCTCTTCATGGATGCTATCTGACCTGCTGTGATCTCCGGCATTTGTTGCTTTCAGTAGATTTCAGCATCTGCAGTAATTTGTTCCTATATATAGAACAAGCTTTACTCTTTATCATCTCCCTCCTGGGACTGTTAGAGGAGGACAGTGGAAAGGTAGCTTGGTTGTCTCCTTTATCACCTTACCTCTTCGTTAGGTCTGTCGTCTCAAAACCAGCTGACAAGTAATTGTGGGATTTGTTGCAACTCGTCTAGCAACATAGGGTGATGGGCAGAAAGGAGGAGCAGAATGGAAGATTGTCTTTCTGATAACAAGCACTTTGCCAATTACATGGTAACTGCTCTCAAAAATCTCCCTGAAAAAATCATCTCTGTTGCAGAGAAGTAAAATGAACACAGACACAACCCCACTTTCTACCCCTCTGAGTTTAATGCCTCCCCAAGCATGGAGTCCTTTCTTTCTCCCCACTACCCCTGCGTTAATGCAACATAACAGAGCAAACTGTAGCTGCCAGGAACTGGGGGAGAAAAAAATTACCAATACCTTTACAGCAATATAACATTAAGGACAACTTAATAACAAAAACATTAATAGCTTTGGTTTTTTTTGTTGAATTTCGCCACTGCTGCAGCAGTCAATTTGCCTTGGAGCCACTAACAAATTCTGCACACATGCTGTGTACGGCCAGGACCAGTCAGCATACAGAGGATTAATACAGGTTACTGGCTCGTTGCCTTCAGGCCCAACTCTCAGACACTGTTTTGGCTGTAGGAGAGGTTAAAGGTTCAAATGCAAATTATGTCCAGGCTGTGTTTCTTTGTCAGAAACAGTGCAACTGCAGCAGGTTACCATTGTTTTAATTTCTTAATTCAAGAAAATAAACTTTCCAATTATTAAAAAATCTACAGTGGCACATTCACTGCCATTCATCTTCAATGTAAAAATATATCAAAAACTGAAACAGCAATTAAAGAGAGAAGCTTTAAAAAATCCAGTGAAAGAAGCTACCCTTGTGACAGATTAATTACCAAACTTAAAGATTTATTGATATATCAGTCAACGCCTGAAGCACATTTCCCCAATTGAGTACATTAATATATCAAGGAAGCTTCTTCAGATTAGTTTATACCTTGCATGAACTTGTTCTGATTGAACATTTGTTGAGCAAGTTCACTGGATGCTGCCCTCTTGTGTGCAACTGTAACACTTCCCTCCCAGCTTTGGGTTTTAAACGAAAAATCAGCCTCCTACCTAAAAGAGCCACTTGCAGGGTCACTGAGCTTGTTTTTCTGATTGGCAGAGACCTGGAGCAACGATCCTGCAAGACCTTTGCTTCCTTGGTGTAGTGACGTCTTCCCCACTAAGGAATGAAATCAAGATTTGTGTTGATTCAGCACCATATCACATCATTCTAACATCACAAAGATCTTCAAACCAGGGAGTACAGTGGAATTGATCAGCTATCATGAAAGCAAAAATCAGTTGCGCACAGCTTCACCTGAACAGCTACAATACACCCAGCTTTTCTCAGACCAAAAGTAACTGCAGGGCCACATATGGAATGTTGGCTGGGAGAAGGGTGGCAACGAAATGGGAGAATGCTGACAGTTGTGGTGGTTCAGAATAGTTGGGGGTTGGGGCATGGTGTACACGGCAATATCAACTACTGGGGTCTATTGGCTATGGTAGGGTAGGTCAGAGTTGCCAGTTGTACACTGTTGGAGTGAGGAAAATGAGAGAGACTGTTCATATGATACTGGAAGACAACTGCTCTTCTACAAATTGTGCCACAGAACATTTAAAGTCAGTCCAACTCTATGGACACAACAGATGGTTCAAAAACATTGACAATCAACCACTTCTATAACATTGTAATGGAGCATCCAGCTTGATTTGGTGCTGATTTGAGATTGACTCACAGTCCCCTCACATCATGACAAAAACACCAACTGATGGTTTACATCCAGACAGGAAGAGTGACACAAACAATATAATGCACAGATATCTTTGTGACATCCTTAAGTACAGGTGAGGTGCCAGAGGACTGGAGGGTTGCTCATGTTGTCCCCTGTACAAGGAGGGTAGTAGGGATATTCCGGGTAACTACAGACCAGTGAGCCTGACGTCAGTGGTGGGAAAACTGCTGGAGAAGGTACTGAGGGATAGGATCTATTTATATTTAGAAAAGAATGGGCTTATCAGTGATAGGCAACATGGTTTTGTGCGGGGGAGATCGTGCCTTACCAACTTAATAGAGCTCTTCAAGGAAGTGACCAAGTTGTTAGATGAAGGAAGGGCTGTTGATGTCACATACGTGGACTTTAGTAAGGCATTTGATAAGGTTTCTCATGGTAAACTAATAGAGAAAGTGAAGTCACATGGTGTGCAGGGTGTTCTTGCTAGGTGGATAAAGAACTGGT
Organism: Chiloscyllium plagiosum; assembly: GCF_037043375.1. Classification (NCBI taxonomy): domain Eukaryota; kingdom Metazoa; phylum Chordata; class Chondrichthyes; order Orectolobiformes; family Hemiscylliidae; genus Chiloscyllium; species Chiloscyllium plagiosum. Next base: position 4,197,607 of record NW_028270155.1, read on the forward strand.
TGAGCAGCAGGAGACAGGGAGTAGTAGTTGAAGGGAGTTTCTCGAAATGGAGAAAGGTGACCAGTGGTGTTCCACAGGGGTCAGTATTGGGGCCACTGTTGTTTGTAATATACATAAATGATTTGGGAGAGGGCACTGTTGGTATGATCAGCAAGTTTGCAGATGACATGAAGATTGGTGGAGTAGCAGAAACCATAAGGGCCTGTCAGAAAATACAGGAGGATATAGATAGACTGTAGAGTTGGGCAGAAAAGTGGCAGATGGATTTCAATCCAGACAAATGTGAGATGATGCATTTAGGCAAGTGTAATTCTAGAGCAAATTGTACAATGAATGGAACAGCCTTGGGAAAAGTTGATGGGCAGAGAGATCTGGGAGTGCAGGTCCATTGTACCCTGAAGGTTGCTGCACAGTTGGGTAGTGTGATCAAGGCAGCATATAGTATGCTTGCCTTCATTGGATGGGATATTGAGTATCAGAGCTGGCAAGTCATGTTAACATTGTACAAGACATTGGTTCGGCCGCATTTAGAATACTGTGTACAGTTCTGGTCACATTACCAAAAGGATGTGGATGCTTTGGAGAGGGTGCAGAGAAGGATTACGAGGATGTTGCCTGGTATGGAAGGTGCTAGCTATGAAGAGACGTTGAGTAGGTTAGGTTTATTTTCATTAGAAAAAAGGAGATTGAGAGGGGACCTGATTGAGGTTTATAAAATCATGAAGGGTATAGACAGGGTGGATAGAGACAAGCTTTCTCCCATGGTGAAGGATTCAATAACGAGGGGTCACACATTCAAGGTGAGAGGTGGAAAGTTTAAGGGGAATACACGCGGCAAGTACTTCACACAGAGGGTGATGGGTGTTTGGAACGCGTTGCCAACAAAGGTGGTAGAGGCAGGCACGGTAGATTCATTTAAGATGTGTCTGAATAAATGCATGAGTAGGTGGGGAGCAGAGGGACACACAGATGCTTAGGAATTGACCGACAGGTTTGGACAATACATTTGGATCAGCTCAGGCATGGAGGGCCGAAGGACCTGTTCCTGGGCTGTAAATTTTCTTTGTTATTTGTGCCCCTCATTGTTTCAGGTATGACACTTAGCATCATACAGCACAGAAACAGACCATTCAAGTCCAATATATCCGTGCCAAGCAAATATCTCACTCTGAGCTAGTCCCATTTGCATTTGGCCCATATCCCTCTAAACCCTTCATATTCATATACCAACTCTTTGCCTTTTCAATGTTGTAATTGTGCCCACCTCCACCACTTCCTCTGGCAGCTCATTCCATACATCCATCACCGTCTGTGTGAAAAAAGTTGTCCTGCAGTTCCTTTTAAATCTTTCCCCTCTCACCTTAAACCTATGCTCTCTAGTTCTGGATTCCCCCAACCTAGGAAACAAACCTTGGCTATTCACCCTATCCATGCCCCTCATGATTTTATAAGTCTCTGTAAGGTCACCTCTCAGCCTTTGACGCTCCAGGGAAAAATATCCCACCCTATTCAGCATCTCCCCATAACTCTAACCCTCCAGTCCTGGCAATATCCTTATCAATCTTTTCTGCATCCTCTCATGCTTAACATCTTTCCTGTCGCAGGGAAACCAGATTGGTACCAATGTACCATATAGCTACAACATGACATCCCAACTCCTAGACTCAATGTCCTGATCAATGAAGGTGAGCATGCCAAACGCCTTCTTCACCACACTGTCTACCTGCAACTCCACTTTTACGGAACTATGCACCTGCACACCATGTCTCTTTGTCCAGCAATACTCCCCGGGGCCCTACCATTAATTGTATAAATCCTGCCCTACTCCTGTTCTGAGGAAGGGTCACTCAACCCAAAACGTTAGCTCTAATTTCTCTCCACAGATGCTGCCACACCTGCTGAACTTTTCAGTAGTTTCTGTTTTTATTTCTGATTTACAGCAGCTGCAGTTCTTTCACATTTTAAGTCTGCCATGGTTGGTGCTACCAAAAAGCAACACCTCACATTCATCTAGACCACTGTCTCCCCTTGTCCCTTGTCCTATTCTGACAGTCCGTTTCCACACAAATCCCTCTGTGCACACCCACTACATTAAACTTGGCCTCCAACTGTCCTCCTTGAACCTCTCGACTTGACATTGCAACTTAATAATGTTTACACTACTCCTCCACACTTCCCAAGATGGCCATTGACATGGTCACTGCCAATCAGCTCCTCTGGCCCCCCAAAATCCGATCATGCTGTCTGATGCTGTCCACGTACCTCCTTAATACTTAGATCACCCCACGTCACCGTCCTTGTCCCCAACTCAACACATCACTCTGCTGCACCTCCTGTCTTGATTCTCAAACGCCCTTTTATTAATGAACTCTCATTGCCCTTACACTCCCCCATTAACTTCTTCATGTTATTTTTCTTGCTTGTCATCCACCTTTGCTTGTTCAAGAATGGGTTTCCAACCATGACTGGAACATTTCTCTCACTATCTAATCTTGCTTGCATGCAGCTCTCAGGTTATTTCTCAGATTCTGAAGACTATGACCAGTGATGGATTTAAAGATTCTAAATGGGGAATATACCCTGATACATAGATTACTGACTGTTGCAAGTTACCTCTAACATGTTTTTGAATACATATCGAATGCATTATAAGCACAACACCAACAACACAGGGGTTTTTATAACACTGACTGACAGATTTGTCTAATTGGCACGACTTGGAATCTCTCTACAGAACCTGCAAGGATGAATTTGAAGTCCGCAGTTGGTCTAATAGCTGTGACACAAACATTTCTAATGTGCTTTCTATTTTCCCCAAGTCAGACACTACACACAGTGAATTTACAGGCCACTACAGCTGTGCTAGGGGAATAAATGGAACAAACACCCTAAGCACATTTTTCCTGCTCTCGTCTCATGGTTCAGTCCCACCATCTGCCTTAACATTCTTTCTACAAATTATGGCTACATAGCATTTTAACACAGAAACAGGTCTTTTAACCCAAAAGATCCATGCAAGTCTTTGAGGATGTGACTAGAAACGTTGATGAGGGTCGAGCTGTGGAAGTGGTGTATATGGACTTCAGTAAGGCATTTGATAAGGTTCCCCATGGTAGGCTCATTCAGAAGTCAGGAGGAATGGGATACAAGGGAACTTAGCTGTCTGGATACAGAATTGGCTGGCCAACAGAAGACAGTGAGCGGTAGAAGAAGGAAAATATTCTGCCTGGAAGTCAGTGGTGAGTGGTGTACCACAGGGCTCTGTCCTTGGGCCTCTACTGTTTGTAATTTTTATTAATGACTTGGATGAGGGGATTGAAGGATGGGTCAGCAAGTTTGCTGACGACACAAAGGTTGGAGGTGTCGTTGACAGTATAGAGGGCTGTTGTAGACTGCAGCGGGACATTGACAGGATGCAGAGATGGGCTGCGAGGTGGCAGATAGAGCTCAACCTGGATAAGTGCGAGGTGATGCATTTTGGAAGGTCAATCTTGAAAGTTGAGCACAGGATTAAAGATAGGATTCTTGGCAGCGTGGAGGAACAGAGGGACCTTGGTGTGCGGGTACATAGATCCCTTAAAATGGCCATCCAAGTGGACAGGGTTGTTAAGAAAGCATATGGTGTTTTGGCTTTCATTAACAAGGGGATTGAGTTTAAGAGTCATGAAATCTTGTTGCAGCTCTATATAACTTTGGTTAGACCGCACTTGAAATACTGTCCAGTTCTGGTCGCACTATTATAGGAAAGATGTGAATGCTTTGGAGAGGGTTCAGAGGAGGTTTACCAGGATGCTGCCTGGACTGGAGGGCTTATCTTATGAAGAGAGGTTGACTGAGCTTAGACTTTTTTCCATTGGAGAAAAGGAGGAGGAGAGGGGACCGAATTGAGGTATACAAGATAATGAGAGGCATAGATAGAGTCGATAGCCAGAGACTATTTCCCAGGGCAGAAATGGCTAACACGAGGGGTCATAATTTTAAGCTGGTTGGAGGCAAGTATAGAGCGGGTGTCAGAGGCGGGTTCTTTACACAGAGTTGAGAGAGCATGGAATGCATTGCCAGCAGCAGTTGTGGAAGCAAGGTCATTGGGGACATTCAAGAGACTGCTGGACATGCATATGGTCACAGAAATTTGAGGGTGCATACATGAGGATCAACATCGTGGGCTGAAGGGCCTGTTCTGTGCTGTACTGCTCTATGTTCTATGTCCACATATGTCCCCTCCCAACTGAAGACATTTAATCCTATCAACATATCCTGTTATCCTTTTCTCCCTGTTGTATTTAGATCGGGTTTCCTTAAATACTTTCATACTTTTCATCATGGTAGCATGTTCCACATCCTCACAACTCTCTGAATGAAGACATCTCTCTTGAACTCCTTAATGAATTTGACTGACTTTGAACCCTATTTCAGGTTTCCCCAACAAGTCAAATATCTTGTCTCTAGCTAATGAAACCCTTTCAGTGCATTAAAAATTAATCCACTGTCTTACAAATGACATGAATCAGTTCTAAAGTGTCATTATCAGACTGTGCTGTGTTAATTTATCTCCTTTGTGACAGCAGAAGAGATATTGCAGTTGGGTTGAGCACCCCTGGCTACAGAAGAGTAATCATACAGGGTTTCTGCTCTTGAATCACTCTCTCCAATTGCACTCTGAAGTGTAGATACTGATCTAGATCAATTCATGATAATATTCAGCAGTAATCCACCCACTGAGCTGGAGTCAACACTGACTGTCCAAACAAAGACAATAAGAGTGATACAATTAATCACCTGTAAAGACTTATCTTCCTAACCCCACATGAGCAGCTCTGGATTCCCCCAGGATTTAACTTTGGCTCCTTCATATTTAGGAGCAAAAGTACACCATTCAATCCATTGAACTGGCCAACACCAGTCAACATAATAATAACATAAGACATAGGAGCAGAAGGAAGGCCATTCGGCCCATCGAGTCCACTCCGCCATTCAACCATGGCTGATGGGCATTTCAACTCCACTTACCCACATACCCGTAGCCCTTAATTCCTTGTGACATCAAGAATTTATCAATTTCTGCCTTGAAGACATTTAGCGTTCCGACCTCCACTGCACTCTGCGGCAATGAATTCCACAGGCCCACCACTCTCTGGCTGAAGAAATGTCTCCGCATTTCTGTTCTGAATTTACCCCCTCTAATTCTAAGGCTGTGTCCACGAGTCCTAGTCTCCTCGCCTAACGGAAACAATTTCCTAGCGTCCACCCTCTCCAAGCCATGTATTATCTTGTAAGTTTCTATTAGGGCTCCCCTTAATCTTTGAAACTCCAATGAATACAATCCCAGGATCCTTAGCCGTTCCTCATATGTTAGACCTACCATTCCAGGGATCATCCGTGTGAATCTCCGCTGAACACGCTCCAGTGCCAGTATGTCCTTCCTGAGATGTGGGGACCAAAACTGGACACAGTACTCCAAATGGGGCCTAACCAGAGCTTTATAAAGTCTCAGTAGCACAACGGTGCTTTTATATTCCAACCCTCTGGAGATAATTGACAACATTGCATTCGCTTTCTTAATCACGGACTCAACCTGCATGTTTACCTTTAGAGAATCCTCAACTAGCACTCCCAGATCCCTTTGTACTTTGGCTTTATGAATTTTCTCACCGTTCAGAAAGTAGTCCATGCTTGTATTCTTTTTTCCAAAGTGCAAGACCTCGTATTTGCTCACATTGAATTCCATCAGCCATTTCCTGGACCACTCTTCCAAACTGTCTAGATTCTTCTGCAGCCTCCCCACTTCCTCAGTACTACCTGCCTGTCCACCTAACTTTGTATCGTCGGCAAACTTCGCTAGAATGCCCCCAGTCCCTTCATCCAGATCATTAATATATAATGTGAACAGCTGTGACCCCAACACTGAACCCTGCGGGACACCGCTTGTCACCGGCTGCCATTCCGAAAAGGAACCTTTTATCCCAACTCTCTGCCTTCTGTCAGACAGCCAATCCTCAATCCATACCGGTAGCTCACCTCGAACACCATGGGCCCTCACCTTCCTCAGCAGCCTCCCGTGTGGCACATTATCAAAGGCCTTTTGGAAGTCTAGGTAGACCACATCCACTGGGTTTCCCCAGTCTAAACTACTTGTCACCTCTTCAAATAACTCCAACAGGTTTGTCAGGCATGACCTCCCCTTACTAAATCCATGTTGACTTGTTCTAATCCGACCCTGCTCTTCCAAGAATTTAGAAACCTCATCCTTAACGATGGATTCTAGAATTTTACCAACAACTGAGGTTAGGCTAATTGGCCTATAATTTTCCATCTTTTGTCTTGATCCTTTCTTGAACAAGGGGGTTACAACAGCGATCTTCCAATCATCCGTGACTTTCCCTGACTCCAGTGACTTTTCAAAGATCTCAACCAACCCCTCCGCTATTTCCTCAGCTACCTCCCTCAGAACTCCAGGATGTAGCCCATCGGGGCCAGGAGATTTATCAATTTTAAGACCTTTTAGCTTTTCTAGCACTTTCTCTTTTGTAATGGCAACCATACTCAACTCAGCTCCCTGACTCCCTTTAATTGTTGGGATATTACTCATGTCTTCCACTGTGAAGACTGACGCAAAGTACTTATTAAGTTCTCCTGCTATTTCCTTATCTCCCATCACTAGGCCTCCAGCATTAGTTTGAAGTGGCCCAATGTCTACTTTTGCCTGTCGTTTGTTTCTTATGTATTGAAAGAAACTTTTGCTATCATTTCTAATATTACTGGCTAGCCTACTTTCATATTTGATCCTCTCCTTCCTTATTTCTCTCTTTGTTATCCTCTGTTTGTTTTTATAGCCTTCCCAATCTTCCTTTCCCAGTGCTCTTGGCCACTTTATAGGATCTCCCTTTTTCTTTGATAGATTTCCTAACTTCCTTTGTTAGCCATGGCTGTCTAATCCCTCCCCGGATAATCTCTCTCTTCTTGGGGATGAACCTCTGTACAGTGTCCTCAATTTTACCCACAAACATGATCATGACCAATTCTCTGACACCACTATGCTCCTGCACTCTCTACTCCTTTAGCTTCTAGAAATCTATTTTTTTTCATCTTACCTATAATTAACTTTGCTTCCATAGTCTTCTGTAGTAGAGAATTCCACAGGTTCACCACCCTCTAAGCAAACAAACATTTCAGTCTAAAATGGTTGACTATGCATCCTGAGACCATGATCACCCAGTTTCACCCCCAGCCAGGGTAAACATCATTCCTGCACCCAGTCTGTACAGCCCTGTCAGAATTTTATACATTCCAATTAAATTGCACTCATTCTTTTAAACTCCAGCAAATACAAGCCACATCCTCCCAATTTCTCCTCACCCAATATATATCTACCATTCCTGAATAAGTCTGGTGAACCTTCACTGTGACAAGTGCATCTTTTCTTAGTTAAGGTGACCAAAACTGCATACAAATCCCTAGATGTGGTCTCAAGGTCCTGTACAGGTGCAGGAAGACTTCCTGTCTTCCATAATCAAACTCTCTTGCAATGAAAGCCAACATATCATTTGCTTCCTCATCACCTGCTGCACTTACACGCATCTCTAAATGACTAGTGTGCAGCCTCATCTCTTTGCACATCAGCCTTCCACAATTTATCACCACTTAAATAATACTCCACCATTCTGCTGTTCTTACCAAAGTGAACCACTTCACATTTATTCAGATTGTATTGTATCCATCACTATTTACCCACTCTCAACTTGTCTACATTTCCATAATTTCACATCAACATACTAACCTTTGTGATATCATTTGAAAAATATAGCATATGCATGCCAATGATGATCAGTTCTACCCTAACACCTCCTCTTTTGATCTTTGCGCTCTCTAAATCATCAGGCTGCTTATTTCACATCCATCAGTACGAGAACAAATTTCATCTGATTAAATGTTGAGAATACCAAAGTCAGAAAGCTTGCAAATCTGCCATAAAACTCCATTCCCCTTTTCAAAATACTCAGAGGTTGATTCAAGTTGTTAGCAATCTTGGTGCCCTACGTGACCTTGAAATCAACTTCACATTTTCGTACAATTACTAAGACCACCTATTCCCATCAAAGCTGGATCTGGTTCTGCCAATGATTTAATTGAAGTGGATGAAATGTTAGTGCTCACACTATTGCTCGACTTAGATTCGCTATGTTATGCGAACATAGAGTCAGAGATGTACAGCATGGAAACAGACCCTTCGGTCCAACTCGTCCATGCAGATCAGATATCTGAACCCAATCTAGTTCCACCTGCCAGCACCCGGCCCATATCCCTCCAAATTCCTCCTTTTCATATACCCATCCAAATGCCTTTTAAATGTTGCAATTGTACCAGCCTCCACCACTTCCTCTGGCAGCTCATTCCATACACGTACCACTCTCTTCATGAAAAAGTTGCCGCTTAGGTCTCTTTTATATCTTTCCCCTCTCACCCCAAACCTATGCCCTCTAGTTCTGGACTCCCTGACCCCAGGGAAAAGACTTTGTCTACTTACCCTATCCATCCCCCTCATAATTTTGTAACCTCTATAAGGTCACCCCTCAGCCTCCGATGCACCAGGGAAAACAGCCCAAGCCTTTCAACCTCTCCCGATAGCTCAAACTCTCCAACCCTGGCAACATCCTTGTCAAGCTTTTCTGAACTCTTTCAAGTTTCACAACATTCTTCCAATAGCAAGGAGGCCAGAATTGCATGCAATATTCCAACAGTAGCCTAACCAATGTCCTGTACAGCCGCAACATGACCTCCCAACTCCTGTACTAAATACTCTGACCTATAAAGGAAAGCATACCCAACGCCTTCTTCACTATCCTATCTACCTGTGACTCCACTTTCAAGGAGCTATGAACCTGCACTTCAAGGTCTCTTTGTTCAGCAACACTCCCTGGGACCTTACCATTAAATGCATAAATCCTGCTAAGATTTGCTTTCCCAAAATGCAGCACCTCACATTTATCTGAATTAAACTCCATCTGCCATTTCTCAGCCCATTGGCCCATCTGATCAAGATCCCGTTGTAATCTGAGGTAGTCTTCTTCGCTGTCCTCCAATTATGGTGTCATCTGCAAACTTACTAACTACACCTCTTATGCACACATCCAAATCAATTATATAAATGACAAAAACTCTGAGATATATATCCTATTTCTTCTAAGTTTAGCTTCTAGTTTTTGAGTTAGTTACCAGTGGGTTTCTGTGTTTAAGTTAATGACAAACTTGGAATTATTTGTGTAGCCATGGTGTTTATCTTTGAAAACATTTGAGGCCTGCTTTTACAGTGAATGGGTTTGTTTGCACTACTAACAGACTTCTGTTAACTTCAGATTGTTTTGCCAGAAGTCCCGAGAAAAATTAATAATGGCTCAGCTCAGAAACAAAAACTGAATAAAATTAATGCAAGCAAAACATTGATAATGAGCGAATTACAGGAATGAAAGAATGACAAATCCCTGGGACCCAAAAGCTTCCGTCCGAGGGTATTAAAGGAAGTAGGACGAGAAGTATGCCCTTACAATGATCTTTCAGCATTCCTTAGACGTTGTTCATCACTTCACTTTTTAAGCAGATGAAAGACAAAAACCAGGAAATTACAGACCAATTAGCCTAACATCTGTGGAAATTGATGGAGCCTTTTCAAGAATAAGATTTTTTAAAAAATATTCGTTCACAGGATGTCGACATGACTGGCCAGGCCAGTATTTACTGCCTATAGAGTAGTTGAGAGTCAACCACATTTCTGGAGCCACAAGTAGGATGGTACTTTTGCTTCCCTAAAGGACATGAGTGAATCAAGTGGGATTCTCCAACAATTGGCAACAGTTTTATGGTCACCATTTGACTCTGAATCCCAGAATTTTTCTTAATCATTGAATTCAAGTTCCATCATCTGCCTGGCAGATTTAAACTCAGGTCACTAACACATTACTGGAGTCTCTGGATTAACAATCTAGTGATAATAACACGAGGCCATCACCTCCCCTATCAGATTACTGAACATCTTCACAATTTTCAGTTAATTAGGGACAGCCAGCATAGATTCATGATAAGTAGGGCATACTGATAAACCTCTCAATTTTTTTTGAAGAGGTGATGAATGTAGTGGATAGTGGAAAGTCTATGGATCTTGTTTATATGGACTTCCAGAAGGCACATGACAAAATCCCAAATAAGAGATTGTTAACTCAGGTAGAAGCCCTTAGAATTGAGGGCAGTTTACTGACATGGCTATGAAATTGTTTGAGTGACAGACAACAGAAGTAGGGATCATTGGTAGATACTCAAATTGGCACGATGTGACCAGTGGTGTCCCGTGAGGATCTGTGTTAATGCCTCAATTATTCACATTACTTATTAATGAATTGGATAATGGAATAGAAAATCAGATATCAAAATTTGTTGAAAATTCAAAGTTTATGCAGCACTGTGGACAGTAGATGATAGCATAAATTACAAAGTGATAATATTGATAGACTAGACGAATGGGCGAAATTGTGGCAGATGGAATTCAATGTAAGCAAGTGTGAGGTGATCCATTTTGTAAAGAAAAAGTATAGATTTAGGTATTTTTTTGATGGTATAAAGTTAAATAGAGTAGTTCAAATTCATAGATTTTTAAAATGTCACGATCAGGTGCAGAAAGTAATCAAGAAAGCTAATGGAATGCTGACCTTTGTGTCCAGAGGACTGGAGTGTAAAAATGGAGATGTTATGCTGCAGTTATACAAAACCTCCACATGGAGTGCTGAGAGCAGGTCTGGGCATCACACCTTGAGGAGGATATTTTGGCCTTGGAGAGAGTACAATGTAGGTTTACAAGAATGATACATGAATTTCAGGGGTTAAGGTATCGAGTCATAGGTGATTTAATTGAATTCTTCAAGATATTAACAGGAAAAGACAGGAGAGAGAAAAATAAACTATTTCTACTGATTGGGGATTCGAGAAACAGGGACCATAGTTTGAGAGTTAAGGACAGACCATTCAGGAGAAATGTTATGAAGCACTTCAACACACACAGGATGACAGATGTTTGACTTTTCTTCCACAAATAACAGTGGATGACAGATTAGTTGTTAATTTTAAATTTGATATATACTTTTTTGTTGTTAAGCAAAAGTGTTGAGGGACATGGGCCAAAGAAATATGTATGGAGTTAGGCCACAGATAAGCCATGATCTTATGAAGGGGTATAACAGGCTCGATGGGCTGATTGCCTCCTCCTGTTCTTATTTTCCACGTTTCCAATGCCATGTTAATCCAGCACCTTAAATGATGTTGCCTCAAGGTTCAAGAGAACCTTTTGGAACTTGGTTTTACTCAGTTTATTGCAAGCTTAAAGGAACCAGCAATAACTTGAGAGGGAGACATGTGTTTTCTGTTTTAGTTCAAGTTTAAGGCAGTCCTGTGAAGTCTTGGAATTGGATGGCTACATAGGACTGATCTTGAAATGAGAAGAACATATCGCAAATTTGGTTATCTTTGAGTGAAGAGTTAGTGATAGCCCCAGATCAGAAATGTTGAAATTAAAACCTTTAAGGGGTTACTTAAAGGGGGTACAGTGAAGCTTGGGTGTGAGGTAGATCCAGGAAGAAGCCATCGCAGTCCAGTCTAAAAGCTTAAGTCTCAAATGACTTAAAGCCTACCAAGATACCAGATACAATACTCACACCCAAGTGTTTGTATGAGCATTGTTTTGCGTATTCTACCAGTGGTGTTTTTGAGTAGTATATAAAAGCGGTTTTATTTCTTTTCAATTTATAAAGGATGTCCTGCAAGTTCAAAAATCTCTGAAGTTCTACTAAAACATAATCGACCAAACTAATGTCTTTTATTAACAAACTTCTGCTTCATTGTTAAAGCAAAATTTGCAGCATTGCAACATTTTGTTTCAGCAAGAGACTACTTTGTTAAGACTAAAAACAAACAAAGAATGATCTATCAAGCCATGTTGCTGTTTGGGATCTGATTCGTGTAGTAATAACATCTGCTAGAAGCATTACATGCAGAAAAACTCAAAAAAAATCCAGAACATAAAAGTTTATTTGTAGGATGACCAATTTCAATGGGGTAAAAAAAGATCTGGTGCTGGTTAACTGAAACAAAAAAAATTAGCAGGAAAAAGTTCAATTGTACAATGGGTTGCCTTGGAAAGGAGAGAGAGATTGGGCATAGTCAAGGTTAATTCAAACAAAGGGAAAACTAGGGAAATCAAAGCCAGAGCACTCTGAATGACAACAGCTATACAGTAAGATGAATAGGAAAAGGTACATTTGACACCTGTCATACAATGTTGATAATACAAGGGAGAACAGGGATGAAAGGGAAGAGGGACAGTGAGAAAGGAAAAGACTGTGCAAAGAGAGGAGAGTAGAAACTGGGAACTAATAAAGGGGAATTCCACAGTTGAATATATCTAGCAAAATAGTCAAGTAAGTTAGACAAGGGGTGAGGCAAACAGGGACCAAAAAAAAAGTGATTTTTTTTAAAAAAAGATCACTGAATTCGAAACATGAACTCTGTTTCTCTCCCCAGATACTGTCAGATCTGCTGAGTTGCTCCAGTAATTGCTGCTTTTGTTTGTTCACTGCCAACAAATGCTATCAGACCTGTTGACTATTTCGATATTGTCCATTATTTCAGCAATCAGAATGTTTTGCTTTGCTATGGGAATTGGTCATCAAACAGAGCTGAAATTGACAAGATGTTGGTGTGATGTTACCATTTATCAACTACAGGTTATTGCTCATCATACCTGGTGTGATAGATGGGGTAATAACCACCGGCAATCTCACTTGAGCTCCTAGACCAGATTGCCTTTTCATTGTCTGTACTGGGGGCTGTATGATCTGTTAAGAGAACAGGCGTCATGAGATTTTGCACACAAGAATACCATTCTTCACAATACTCTTGATCCTGATCATGCGAGGGCTTCACAGCCCATGTGCGTTTGTATTCCACTTGGTTACATAGCACACAATGTAAGAGCAGACCTTGCAGAGGTTTCTGCAACCTTCTGTATGCATACCTTGGACCTTCATATCAGGCCTGACACAAGGGGACACTATTCTGGAGACTAAATGTTTCTCTTATACTTCTTAGGCATATAGCAATTCCAAGTCTGATGCACATCATCAGAAAAGCAAGCATCATTGTCACCACATAAAGCATGTTGAAGCTCGACATATCACAGTTTAAATGCATAGCTTTCCAGTGGAGCAAAATTCTCCTCTTCCTCCCAATGTAAGTTTCTGGGAAGCCTGCAGGGTAATATTCAGCCAAGAGCAAAGTTTCACATTTTCCTGATGCAGCAAAAGTAAACACCAGATTGATTCTCACTGTGCTCATCATGAATCTAACAGCTCAATTTAGCACCCAGCAGATTTATGCACATCGTGCTGCCTGCCCACTCCACTGCCAGAGGGTCCCTCACCTCTCTTGGCCTTCATGAAACAGAAGCATCCGGCCTCCCATGAAAACACCTCCCACCCCCACATCCATCCCCAAGAAGCAGGAACAATTGCATCACCCACAATCCCCTTCACCACTCTCCAGGGAAACAGGGGCACTCAGCCACGAATGGCATTCGCTGCAGATTGAAGTCAAAAAGATCTTGTGCCCCCAGTCATTTTGGGAACTGTCTACACTGCAGAGCCTGGCAGCTCAAGGGATCAAGAGGAACAAACAAAACTGGAAACATAAGATGTCTGAAGTAGTTGAGTTAATGACTGCCATTCAGCAGGACAATAAAAGATGTTTGAGTTTATAGTAAATAGTTTCTGACTTGGTTTCAAATTCAAATGCTGCACAAACTTCTTCTCAAAGCTTTCACATTTCAAGCAGACTTGAAAGTTTGCCACAAAAAGAACCATAGGAGTTGCCAGGGGTACAACCTGATCCATTTATCACTTTCAAATTTGCTCTTTAAGACAACAGGTTTCTCTTCAGAGACTCTCAATCAATTGAGCACCAAGATTTGAATGATGCCCTGCAACATTGCACAAAGCCCATGCTGAAGCGCTGTGTTCAAAGGCATTTGTGTAATTCGCACTTGAAATAAGAAAAAAAACCATAAAATTCAGCAGTGACTATAAGAATATTTACCATAGATTGGTAAATTCTACTTGGTCCCAAATGTCTGCCCATGAAAAACATGGTGGGCGGCACGGTGGCACAGTGGTTAGCACTGCTGCCTCATAGCACCAGAGACCTGGGTTCAATTCCTGCCTCAGGCGACTGACTGTGTGGAGTTTGCACATTCTACCCGTGTCTGCGTGGGTTCCTCCGGGTGCTCTGATTTCCTCCCACAGTCCAAAAATGTGCAGGTTAGATGAATTGACCGTGCTAAATTGCCCGTAGTGTTAGGGGCAGAGATAAATGTAGGGAAATGGGTCTGGGTGGGTTGCGCTTCGGCAGGTCGGTGTGGGCTTGTTGGGCCGAAGGGCCTGTTTCCACACTAAGTAATCTAATCTAATGCATCAACTATTTAACAACTTCCTTGAAAAGAAGCCTGAGAATGACTTTATAAATGCTCTTCCCCATCAAGAACAATAATCATGTCCTGTTCTGAAGAGATATACTGGACTTGATACATGAACTCTGTTTCTGTCTCCACAGATACTGCCAGATCTGCTGAGTTTCATCAGCATTCTCCGTTTTTATATCATTTCTTGTGCCTGGATTATACTCCACTGAGAGAGTGAAGAAAAAAGGAAATTCGCCTTTAATGCCATACACAGGATAGAGGACATCCTGCTGAGGGAAGAACATTGATTCTTCTTTGAAAAAACATAATCGAATAATCGAAAGTATGTTAGTACACACCATTCCAACATACTCCACAGTTCAAGATAACACCTGAACATGCTTTGTTGCATTATCGAAATGTTTGACTGCATTTTAGACTAATGTCAAATTGGGATGACTTGAACATTTAGAAATACATTTTATGTCCTTTCCTGTTTTTGAACCTTTATTCACAGGTTGTAAAACCAATTGGTTTCTTATTTCGAATTGCAGTACCTATGGCCCGGACTTTTACTTGTTGCATTTCCTTACCTTCCACATATTTTGGCAGGTTTTACAAAGCAGTGAGTCTGAAAGTCTATATCCAAAGGTGGAGAAAATCTGCTGGAAATGTAAAACTGCCTTCATCCTTCCAGATACCGATGAACCTTGAGTAGATTGCCAATGTCATGCACTTTTACTTTAAGCTCAAGCAATTAGGTTTTACCTTTCAAAAATTCTGGTCCCACCTTACCAAATTACTCAAGACTCTCATATTCCATTCTTATCACGTATAAGGCACCTAAAGTCACCACGCACCAGATGTGTGCTGCGCCCTTGCTGAGCCAAGTTGATGTGTGCCTGTGTCACTATATTTGTTCCTGAGACTGTGTTATCAGCGATGGGTTGTTGTGTTCGTACAGATGATCCAGCCACAGCTGTGCTGACAGTTCCTGTCGATGGCACAGTCGATGTGGCCTGGACTGAGACCACTCCTTGTGATTTCTGATTTACTTGCAGGATGCACTGCTGATTCCGAACCAGGGACTGCCTCAAGGCTGGTAAACTTTTCTGCGTGAAAGAAACAGATAGGCTATGTAAATGCTTCTTTTTACGCAAGATTATCATCAGTTCCTAAATCATTCACAAGAACTTTTGATATATGCAAAGCACATAGGCTCCACAAATATTCCATTTTCTCAAGTCTTCTGTAGATTTGAACAGGTGTTGACAATCTGTGCCCCAGATTAAGTCTCTAGCATATACTGATGTGCAAATTCCCAATATATTCTGACCAACTGCGAGAAATAGGGTCCTCAATTATTAACGACTTACAAAGTGAGAGTGAAAATAGTCTTTCCCATCTCATTCATACATCCAGTGGAACATCAGTAGATTGTTAAGGTGAGAGAAATACACTCACATGATTCTGTCTTCTCCAGATAAGAGTTTTAGTGAGTTGGTCACACCTAAAGTGCAGGCAGAGTCGTTGGGTGACCACCAGGAAAGGCAAAGGGAGTAGATAGAGATTGCAGGAATTCCTTGTGGCTATTCCCCTCAAAAACAAGTGTACCATTTGGATATTGTGAAGGAGGATGACCATTCTGGGGAAAGCAGCAATGGCCTGGTCAATGACACAACAACTAGCGCTGGGGCACAGCAGGAAAAGGTAAAGGTAAACAGGACCTTAGTGATAGGAGACTCAATAGTTAGAGGGATAGACAGGAGATTCTGTGACTCCAAACGGTAATCCAGGCTAGTGTGTTGCCTCCTGGGTGCCAGCGTTGAGGCCATCTTGGAGCGGCTGCAGAACGTTATCAAGGGGTAGGGTGAGCAGCCAGAAGTTGTTATGCACATTAGCACAAATGACACAGGTAGAAATAGGGATGAGGGTCTGCGGAGCGATTACAGAGAGTTGGGAAGAAAGTCAAAAAACAAGAGCTCGTTGGTGATAATCTCCGGATTACTTCCAGTGCCATGTGCTAGTGAAGTTAAAAACAGGAGGATATGGTAGATGAATGTGTGGCTGAAGAATTGGTGCAGGGCCTGGGATTCAGATTTTTAGATCATTTTCTGGGGCAGAGGTGACCTGTACAAGAGGGATGGGTTGCACCTGAACTGGAAGGGGACCAATATCTTGGTGGCTAGGTTTGCTAGTGCTGCAAAAGAGGGTTTAAACTAGATTGGCAGGGGGATGGGATGCTCAACAGCAGGGAAGCAAGTGCGAGGTTTGAAGGAGATACAGTAATCAGAAATAGTAAGTTGAAGAGACAGGTCAGGCTGGAACATGACAGAGAGCAAGGAATGCCTGTTGGATTAAATTGCATCTATTTCAATGCAAGAAGGCTGACAGGTAAGGCTGATGAACTCAGGGCATGGATAGGTACCTGGGACTGGGATATTACAGCCATAATAGAAACATGGCTAAAGGAAGGACAGAACTGGGCGACTTAATGTGCCAGGGTACACGTGTTTTAGGTGAGACAGAGATAGTTGAAAAAAGGGATGGGGAGTTGTATTTTTGACTAGGGCGAGTACCACAGTAGTAATCAGAGATGAAATAACTGAAGGATCATCCAGTGAAGTTTTGTGGGTGGAGCTAAGAAATAAGAAGGGGTTCGTGACATTATTGGGGTTGGACTACAGGCCCCAAGTAGTCAACAGGAATTAGAGGAACAACTATGCATGGAGACTGGGGAGACTTGCAGGACAAAAAGGGTGGTCATAGATGGGGATTTTAATTTTCCTAACATAGACTGGGACTACAATAGCATTAAGGGCTTAAATGGGGTGGAATTTGTTAAGTGCACTCAGGAAAGTTTCCTCAAGCAGTATATAGAGGGTGCTACTCGGGAAGGGACAAAACTGGACCCACTTTTAGGAAATAGGGGAGGACAGATGATGGAGGTGACAGTGGGGCAGCACTTTAGGACCAGTGACCATAGTTTTATTAGTTTTAAAACAGTTATGGAGAGGGACAAAACTGGTTCACAGCTTCAAGTTCGAAATTGGGACAAGGCAAATTTGTACAGAATTGGACAGGATTTGCAGGGGTTGATTGGAGATTAGAGTAGTTTGTTTGCAGGCAAAGGGATGTCCGGCAAGTGGGAGGCCTTTAAAAGTGAGATAACTAGAGATCAAGGTTCATATGTCCCTGTGAGGGAGAAGGGCAAGACTAGCAGGAATAGGGAACCCTGGATGACAAGAGATATTGAAGCTTTGACCAGAAAGAAAGGAGGTGGCGTGGCTCAGGTACAGGGAGCTGGGATCGAGGGAATCCCTGGAGGTATACAGGGAATACAGGAGTTTACTGAAGAAGGAAATCAGGAGGGTGAAAAAGGGACACGTGATAGCCTTGGCTGAGAAGATTAGGGTGAATCCAAAGAGGTCCTTTAAGTATATTAAAGGCAAAAGAATGACTAGAGAGAGAACAGGGCATCTCAAGGACAAAGTGGACACATGCAGAACAACATGAGATGGGCAAGGTTCTCAATGAGTATTTCTCCTCCTGTGTTTACCATGGAGAAAGACAAGACGACTTGGGAGCTTGGGGAAGTTAGTGGTGATATCTTGGGGACCGTCCATATCACAGTAGAGGTGGTGTTGGATGTATTCAAACATATGAAGGTGAATAAATCTCTGGTCCTGACCAGATATATTCAAGAACACAGGCTAGACAAGAAATTACAGGGACCCTGGTGATAGTTTTGCATCATTAGCCACAGGCGAGGTCCCGGAAGACTGGAGGATAGCAAATGTTGTACCATTATTCAAGAAGGGCTTGACCAGTAAGCGCAACATCTGTTTTAGGTAAGTTACTAGAGAAGATTCTAAGGGATAAGATATACATGCATTTCGAAAGACAGGATTTGATTAGGAGTAGTCAGCATGGCTTTGTGAATGGGGGATCATGCCTCACAAATTTGTTAGAGTTCTTTGAAGAAGTGACCAGGAAGGTCAACGGGGGCAGGGTGGTAGATGTAGTCTATATGGATTTCATTTAAGGTTTCACATGGTAGGCTGCTCTGGAAAGTTAGATCGCTTGGAATCCAGGGCAAGCTGACAAACTGGATGTAAAATTGGCTTGATGGTAGGAATCAGATGGTAACAGTGGAAGGATGCTTGTCAGACTGGAGGCCTGTGACTAGTGGAGTGCCTCAGGAGTTAGTGCTGGACCCATTACTGCTTGTAATCTATATCAATGATTTGAATGAGAACGTACAAGGCATGATTACTAAGTTTGCAGATGACATTACAATATGAAGTATCGTGCACAGTGAAGGTGGTTATCAGAAATTGCAGCAGGACCTTGATCAGCTGGGGAAGTCGGCTGAGAAATAACAAATGGAGTTTAACACAGGTAAGTGCAAGGCCTTGCATTTTGGAAAGTCGAATCAAGGTAGGAGTTTCATTATGAATGGTAGGGCCTTAAGTAGTGTAGTGGAGCAGAGGGATCTTGGAGTTCAGGTGCATGGTTCTCTGAAAGTGGAGTTCACAGGTAGACAGGGCAGTGGAGGAGGCTTTTGGCACACTGGCCTTCATCAGTCAGGGCACTGGGCAGAGAGGTTGGGACGTTATGTTGCAGTTATACAGGTCGTTGGTGAAACCGCACTTGGAGTAGTGTATTCAGTTTTGGTCACCTTCCTGTAGGAAGGTGTTATTAAACTGGAAATACAGCAAAAGACATCTACAAGGATGTTGCCTGGACTCAATGTCTGAGTTATAGGGAGAGGTTGGACAAACTAGGACGTTTATCTTCAGAGCGTAGGAGACCGAGGAGGGACCTTATAGAGGTATATAAGATCACGAGATGCATGAAGATGGTGAATGCACTCAGCCTTTTTCCCAGGGTTGGGGAATCGAGGACTACAAGACATCAGTTTAAGGTTAGCGGGGAAAGAAGGAAACCTGAGGTACAACTTTTTTTTAAACACTGGGTGGTACACATATGGAATGAGCTGTTAGCAGAAGTGGTTGAGGTGGATACATTAACATTTAAAAGGCATTTAGACAAATACACGGACAGGAAAGGATTAGAAGGATATGGGCCAAGTGCAAGGAAATGGGGTTAGCATGCACGGACATTTTGGTTGGCATAGACAGCTTGGGCCAGAGTGCCTGTCTCCATGCTGTAGGACTCTATGGCTCTAAATGTTAACACATTCACGTCTCAATGGTCATAAGCTACAGAACCACTAGAGGTTTCCACCTTCTCCCTTGAGAAGCATTGAATCAAACCAACACACCCACAGCTCTCAAATTACAATCAACTGATTGAACACAGAGCAAAGAGGGAAACTAGGAATTTGCTTTTCCAGCTTATTTTATGCTGCAGAATGGCCAATTTCTTCCAATTTGCTTATTCCTCTGCAGGTCTCTACCAACTCCATGATAAAACAAGAGGTCACAATAAACAAGTGTAAATTATCTGCAAATGAAAGTGAAGTTAAAAACTCAACTTGCACAATCCCTTTTCTTAGAGTCATAGAGACGTACAGCAGGGAAACAGACCCATCGGTCCAATTCACCCATGCCAATCAGATACCATAAATTAATCTCGTCACCACTTGGCCCATATCACTTTCAACCCTTCCCATTCATGTACTCATCCAGATGTCTTGTAAATGTTGCAATTGTACCAGTCTCCACCACTTCATCTGGCAGCTCATTCCATACACACACCATCCGCTATGTGAAAAAGTTGTCCCTTATGTCCCTCTTAAATCTTTCCTCTCTCACCGTCTAGGTCTGGACTCTCCCGACCCAGGGAAAAGACTTTGTCTATTTACCCTATTCATGCCCCTCATGATTTTATAAACCTCTATAAGGTCACCCCTCAGCCTCTGACACTCCAGCCTGTTCAGCCTCTCCTTATAACTCGAATACTCCAAACCTAGCAATCTCTTTGTACATCTTTTCTGAACGTTTTCAAGTTTCACAACATCCTCCCTATAGCAGGGAGACCAGAATTACACACAATATTCCAATAACCAACGTCCTGTAAGGCCACAACATGACCACCCAACTCCCATACTCAATGATCTGACCAATAACGGAAAGCAAACCAAAGCATACCAAACACCTTCTTCACTATCCTATCTACCTGCAACTCTACTTCCAAGGAGCTATAAACCTGCACTCCAAGGTCTCTTTGTTCAGCAACACACCCGAGGACCTTACCATTAAGTGTACAAGTCCTGCTAAGATTTGCCTTTCCAAAATGCAATACCTCACATTTATCTAAATTAAACACCATTTGCCACTCCTCAGCCCATTGCTCAATCGGATCAAGATCCCGTTCTACTTTGAAGTAACCTTTTTTGCTGTCCACTACACCTCCAAACTTACTAACTATATCTCCTATATTCACATCCAAATTATTTATATAAATGACAAAAGGCAGTGGATCTAGCACTGATCCTAGAGGCATACCATTGGTCACAGGCCTCCAGTCTGAAAAGAAACCCTCCACCACCACCACCCCCTGTTGTTTACCTTCGAGCCAATTCTGTATTCAAATGGCTAGTTCTCCCTGTATTCTATGTGATCTAACCTTGTTACCATGAGGAACCTTGTCAAGTGCGTTACTGAAGTTCGTATAGATCATCTCCACCGCTCTGCCCTCATCAATCCTCTTTGTTACTTCTTCAGAAAACTCAATCAAGTTAGTGACACGATTTACCAAATACATGCAAACCCTGTCCCTCAGGATTCCCCAACTTACCCACCACTGATGTCAGGCTCACTGGTCTATAATTCCCTGGCTTGTCCTTACCACCTTTCTTAAACAGTGGCACCACGTTAGCCAACCTCCAGTCTTCAGGAACCTCATCTGTGACTATCAATGATTCAAGTATCTCAGCAACATTTAATTTTAGCCAAAGTCATGACAGCAGGACAAAGAATTGAAATATCACTGCCTCCTTCGATCCAGGAACAGGCTGAGAAGGGGGTTTCAGAGCAGCTGCAAGGTGAAATTCACATGTTGTCTTTAACCACACTAATTTGATAACTTGATTTTACTGTGACTAACATGAGAAATCAAAATCTCATTCAGGATAGTCTTCTACGAATTGGGTTAAATACATTATTAAATTCATCTTCACTCCATTTGTAACCAATGCTGTACCTGCCCTGGGAGTAACTGATCAGAGAGGAGAGAGAGCTTTACTCTGCATCCAGCAGGGTTTTCTTACTATGAAAGAAGCTGCAGAATGTCCATTTCTTACAGGACCTGTAGATGTACATAAAGTGCACAGAGATCGCCGTTAAAAATATACATCCTGTTTGTATTCGTACCACACCTTGAGAAAAGGCACCAGGTATGGCTGTGGAGATGAGTTAAGTTCTGACTGAAGTCTGTTAGTGAACTCTTCTGGTTCAATCTTAGAGTCCTGAAAAGAGAAAAACAGACAGATAGTTAGGATTTTCCCAGTGTGGAGCAACATTGTTAATATTAGGCTATTTTGACCATTTTTCCTACTGTGGGATGCAGTCTCAGTAAAAATGTCAGTACATAAAATGATACAGCTCAATTGAATTGAATTGTATTTAATGTTACATGTACCGAGGCACAGTGAAAAGCTTTGTCTTGCTAGTAATACAGACAGATCACAGAGTTAAATAGCATAGATAGTAAATAATAGGTAAACAGTGGCAAAAACAAAAACACAGGTACAGGCAAATGTTAAGAGTTTGAGATTCCATTCAGTATTCTAACAACAATAGGGTAGAAACTGTTACAAAACCGGCTGGTGCATGTGTTCAATCTTCTGTACCTTCTGCCCGATGATAGAGGTTGCCAGGGTGGGATGGATCTTTGAGAATGCTGGCAGCCTTTCCTTGACAGCAGCTGGTAGATGATTCTATAGATGGGAGGTTGGCCTTTGTGATTGTCTGGGCAGAGTTCACCACTCTCTGTAACCGTCTCCAATCTTGAATGGTACAGTTGCCATACCAGGTCGTGATACATCCAGACAGAATGCTCTCGACGGCGTACCTATAAAAGTTGGCAAGGGTACTTGCCGTCATGCCAAATTTTCTCAGGCCTGAGGAACAGGAGACATTGTTGGGCCTTTGTCACCAGTGCATCCACCTGAAGAGTCCAAGAAAGCTTGTTGTGGATGACCACTCCCAGGAGCTTGACACTCTCCACCTCTGTGCTGTTAATGTGTAGGGGGGCATGAGTAACATCCCACTGAAAGTCAATAATGAGTTCCTTGGTTTTGCCAGCAATGAGAGCTAGGTTGTTCTCAGTACACCATTTTTCCAGGTCTACCACCTCCCATCTGTAGTCTGCTTTGTCACTATCTGAGATTCGACTGACTATGATGGTGTCCTCAGCGAACTTCTAAATGGTTTTAGTCTGGTATTTGGTGATGCAGTCATGGGTAAACACTGAGTACAGTGGGGGGGGGGGCGGTTCCAGTGTTGAGTGTTAGTGAAGATGAAGTATTGTCCCCAGTCTTCACTGATTGTGGCCTGTGAGTCAGGAATCTGAGGATCCATTTGCAGAGAGTGGGGCTTAGTCTGAGATCACTAAGTTTAGTCATCAGTCTCGAGGGGATAATAGGGCTGAAGGCTGAACTGTAGTCAGTGAGTAGGATTCTTACGTTGCTGTTCTTGGTGTCAAGGTGTTCTAGGGAGGAGTGAAGGGCAAGTGAAATGACATCTGACGTGGATCTGTTGGCCCGATAGGCAAATTGCAGTGGATCAAGAGTAGTGGGGAGGCTGGAGTTGATTAATGCCATGACCAGCCTTTCAAAGCACTTCATAACCACCGAAGTTCAGGCCACTGGGCGGTAGACATTGAGACATGCTGCATGAGCCTTCTTGACGTGGATCTGTTGGCCCGATAGGCAAATTGCAGTGGATCAAGAGTAGTGGGGAGGCTGGAGTTGATTAATGCCGTGACCAGCCTTTCAAAGCACTTCATAACCACCGAAGTTCAGGCCACTGGGCGGTAGACATTGAGACATGCTGCATGAGCCTTCTTAGGCACAGGGATGTTGTTGGCCCTCTTGGAACAGGTAGGGACAGTGGCCTGCTGCAGGGAGGGGCTCAATACGTAATATTTCCTGCCTTGACTCTCCCTTATGCTCACTCTTTAAGAGGAACTATTCACTCTTATCCTTGCTCTGCCCCCATATCCTTTATATCCTTCAAGTATTTAATTAGAATTTCTTTTCTGTTTCAGTTTGCACTTGTTGCAATACATTCCACATTCTTCCCGTCACAGCATAGCTAATAGGACTGAGTCGAGAGTGTGGTGCTGGAAAAGTACAGCAGGTCAGGCAGCATCCAAGGAGCAGGAAAATCGATGTTTCGAGCATCAGTCCTTCATCAGGAATGCTGTGATTGGGGGGGGGGGGGGTTGCTGAGAGATAAATTGGAGGGTGGGGCTGGGGGGCTGTGGGGGGGGAGGGGGTAGGTAATTGGGAAGGCAATAGGGAGTTGCAGGTGGGAGTGAAGATGGAGGAGGGTGAAGGTGATAGGTCAGAGAGGAGAGTGAAGCAATAGGTGGGAAGGAAGATGGACAAGGTAGGACAAATCGAGAGGGTGGTGACGAGTTGGAAGGTTGGATTTGAAATGAGGTGGGGGTAGCGGAGATGAGGAAACTGGTGAGATCAATGTCGATGACGTGGTTAGAGGGTCTCAAGGCAGAAGATGAGGCGTTCTTTCTCCAGGCATCAGGTGGCTAGGATTTGGCAGCGGAGGCAGCCCATGACTTGCATGTCCTTGGCAGAGTGGGAGGTGGAGTTGAAGTGGTCGGCCACAGAACAGTGGGATTGTTTGGTGGATGTGTCCCAGAGATGTTCCCTGAAATGTTCCACGAGTTGGCATCCTGTCTCCCCAACGTAGAGGAGACAACGTCGAGAGCAACAGACACAGTAGACAAGGTGTTTAAATGTGCAGGAAACTCTCTGCTGAATTTGGAAGGATCCTTTTGGGCCTTGGATGGAGGTTAGTGGGAGGTGTGGGTGCAGATTTTACACCTCTTGCTGCAACAAGGGAAGGTGCCAGGAATAGAGGGTGGGTTGGTGGGGGTGTGGACCTAACAAGGGAATCACGGAGGGAATGGTCTCTGCAGAAAGTTGACAGGGCTGGGGAGGGAAATATATTTCTGGTGGTGGGGTCTGATTGTGGTGGAAATGGTGGAGGATGATGAGCTCATAGGACTGAGGTTCACAAAGCAAGTGGAAATCACAGTATTATCTCACATCCCACCAAGTGTCCTCAACCAGCAACCACAAAGGACTGTAAATGTGAGGGGCCTACTGCAGCTTTCAAGTTCAGCAGAATTTTGTCACGGAAAGATATCAAAGAAGATGAAACTAAAAGGGAATATTAAGCTGTGCAAAGATCAGCCACAATTGGACAGATTGGCAGACAGACATGAAGGGCTGATTGGCTAACTCCTTTTGCAACATTTCTGTTCCTTGTACCAAACAGGAGTATGTTTCCCCTCTCTAATGGATTTTGTTTTGTCGAGTTGACTAAATCTTTCACTCTTTATTCTCTTACATTTTCATTCTGTTTTGCATAACTTCACAGATCCCTTCAACCATTTCTGTTTCAGTGAGTAGAATCATTCATTTGAAGTTTATTCTTTCTTCCCCAGTTGCATAGGTGACAGAATTGCATAGTGGTAACTTCACTGGATGAGTAACCCAGAATTCCAGGCTAATGGCAGACTGCAAAATTTGAATTCAAATAATGACAAATGTGGAATTAAAAGCTAATAGCAATTATGTAACCAATATTTGGTTTACTAATGTCTTAAGACAAGGAAATTCCTTGTCTTATCTGTGATCCTGAGCAATATGGTTGAGTCTTAACTGCCTCTGAAATGACCAAGTCAGCCAGTCATTGCAGAAGCAGTTAAGGATGGATAGTAAAGCCAGTGACAGCACCAGCCCATCGAACAATCTAAAATTAAACTTGACTGCATCTCCAAGTTTCTTGTTCAAGGAGTCTCCAAAACTGCACACAACAGTCTGATGTAAAACAACCCTTCCAGAGTGCCCCATTACCCACCCTTCTCAATCCACAAATGGTTTTGAAGGTCTACGCTTAGAGTACCCAATTTTCTTTTCCTTCATTGAAAGCTAGATTAAATTACGATTCAGTCATTTCCATCCAAATGTATTACTTTACATTTGTCTACATTTGAACGTCTTTGCCTCATATTTATTCATTTCCCTGAATTTTTCAACTGAACCAAATCTTCATCCCCAATTCAACAACAGCAACAGATATCATATTGATCCATCCCCATCGATGGTTTTATACTTCTGTAACAACAAACTAAGAGCATCTCTCTGGATGTCATCACCAACTCCACCTTCTAAGAAATCATTACTGATTCGCATACTCTGCTCTCTATTCATTTACAGGGGAGGCAGTGGGCCTACTGGTATTATCACGGGACTATGAACCCAGAAACTCAGCTAATATTCTGGGGACCCAGTTTTGAATCTCACAACAGATGGTAGAATTTGAATTTCATTAAAATAAGATTTGGAATGAACAATCTACTCCTGTCAGAAAATCCAATCTGGCTCACTAATGTCCTTCAGAGAAGGATATCTGCCATCAGCACCTGATCTGGCTTCTATGTGACTCCAGACCCACAGCATTGTGGTTGGCTCTAAATTGCCCTTTGAAATGGCTTAGCAAGGCACTCAGTTCAAGAGCAGCTAGGGACAGGCAATTAATGCTAGCCAGTCAGCGACTCCCATGTCACGAGTCAAATAGAAAAAAAGAGCCTTGCAAATAAGATGATCAAATTGTTTTTGAAACTCACGTACTTCTGCAGAAGACAAACTGAAGAACGCCACAATACTTGAACCATTCACTAACACCTGCGTGCATGAATTGGAGGATTTCATGCAAACATTGTCAGGATTGTGTTCTTAGTTGACACTATTTTTGCTCAGACATGCAGACACTTTCCCCCTCATGTCGCATAAACACATTCTTAGCCTTTTCCAATCTGGGACACAGTTCACAGTCCAGGAAATTCACTTCACTTTTCGGTTAAACTGGCAATGGGCTAGATAGTTCACAAAAATTCTAATTACTATTATAAAACCACTTATAAGCAAGCTTTGCCACTTGCCAGCAAGTCTTGAACAAGACTCTTCACATTCCGGGAGGTGTCTGCAGGCTGTCCACTGTGCGATGCTAGTTTAATCAAGGTTGCGAGAAAGTTCTTGCATTTCTTCACATTTTCCTGCATTTCCTAGATTTACAAGAGAGTTGGGGTATTAATCACAGGTATTTATTGGCCTGCTTCCTATTCTATCCTCTGCCTTCTTCCCTCATTTCCTGGAGTCCAGTGTGTGAATATTCTACATTGATAAGGAATATGGAAGCAATGGCCTAACGCACTTTATAATGAGTTGTTATGCTCGCGAATGCAGCTTGTGAGGTTCTCCTCATCCAACTCCTGTTGTCCACCTATCATGATGCAAATCCAAACTTTCATTGTCTGATCCTAGATACAGACTAACCAGTAAGAAATGAAATTAAATCAATTGCGAGAACTGATATAGGGTTGGAAGGTGTAGGAATAAAATTAATGCTATAACTCTGGATAATGTTGTAGAACAGAGGGACCTAGGAGTGCAGGTACATAATTCTTTGAAGTTTGCATCACATATAGAAAGGGTGGTTAAAAAGGCATTTGGCATGCTTGCCTTCATCGCTCATCCCTTTGAGTATAGGAGTTGGGACGCCATGTTGAGGCTGTACAGGACATTAGATTAGATTAGATTTTTTAGATTAGATTATTAGATTACATTACAGTGTGGAAACAGGCCCTAAGGCCCAACAAGTCCACACCGACCCGCCAAAGCGCAACCCACCCCTACCCCTACATTTACCCCTTACCTAACACTACGGGTAATTTAGCATGGCCAATTCACCTGACCTGCACATCTTCGGACTGTGGGAGGAAACTGGAGCACCCGGAGGAAACCCACGCAGACACGGGAGAATGTGCAAACTCCACACAGTCAGTCGCCTGAGGCGGGAATTGAACCCGGGTCTCTGGCGCTGTGAGGCAGCAGTGCTAACCACTGTGCCACCGTGCCGCCCACACTAGTGAGGCCTCTTCTGGAATTCTGTGTCCAGTTTTAGTCTCCCAGTTATAGGGAGGATATTATTAAGCTAGAGAGAGCTCAGAAGAGATTTATCAAGATGTTGCTGGGTATGGAAGGTTTGAGCTATAAAGAAAGGCTGGAACTTTTTTCACTGAAATGCAGGAGGTTGACAGGCAATCTGTCAGTTTATAAAATAACGAGAAGTACAGATAGAGTTAATGGTAGTTGTCCTTTCCCTAGCATGGAGGACTTCAAGACTTGGGGGCATATTTTTAAGGTCAGAGGAGAGAGATTTAAAGAAGACATAGGCTTTTTTTTATATAGAGGGTGGCTCACATTTGGAATGAACAGCCTGAGATAGTGGTGGATGTGAGTACAATTACAATATTTAAAAGACATTTGAATAGATACTTAAACAGGAAAGACTTGGAGGGATATGGGCCAGGAGTGGGTAGGTTGGATTGTTTAGTTTGGTTTATGTCTGGCATGGACTGGTTGAAGCAAAGGGTCTGTTTTCATGCTGTTTCCATGACTCTATAACCGTGTAGTTAGAGGTGAGGACCCACAAAGGAAAAAGACTGACGGCTTGAAGGTGGATAAATTATTTGGATCAGATGGACTACACCCCAGGATTCTGAAGAAGATAGTCGATGAAATTGTGGAGGTATTGGTGGTGATCTTTCAAGAATCACTGGACTCAGAGGACTGGAAAATCGCTACTATACACCCCTGTTTAAGAAGGGAGGGAGGCAGATGATGGGACGTTGTAGGCCAGTTAGCCTGACTTCGGTCGCTAATAAAGTTTTTGAATTCGTGATGAAGGATGAAATGGCAGAATGCATGACAAAATAGCCCTGAGTCAGCACTGCTTTATCAAAGGGAGGTCATGCCTGCCAAATTTGTTAGAATTCTTTCAGTGGTAACAAGCAAGTTAGACAAAGGAGAGCCTTTAATACGACGGCATACAGGAAGTTGCTAAATAAGCTAAAAGCTCATGGTTTTAAGGAAAGGTACTAGCATGAACAGAGGATTGGCTGACTGGCACAATGCAGGGGGCGGGGACAAAGGGGGTTTTTTCAGGATAGCAGTCAGTGACTAGTGGAGTTCGACAGGGATCAGTATTGGGACAACTATTCACATTATACATTAGCAATCTGAATAAACGAGCAAAGGGCATTGATGCTAAGTTTTAAGATAACAAAAAAAAGTGAAAAGAAAGGTAGTACTGAGGAAGCTGCAGAAGGTCCTGAACATGCTAGGAAGAGTGGGCAAACAAATGGCAGATATAATACAATGTGGGAAAGTGTGAGGTTATGCACGTTGGTGAGAAGAATAAAAAGCATAAGCTATTTTCTAAATGGGGAATTGCTTTGGAAATCAAAACACAAAGCTTCTTAGGAATCCTGGCTCAGGACTCGCTTAAAGTTAACATGCAAGTTCAAAAGCTTGAAAAAAAAAGTTAGTCTTTATGATCTAAAGTCTCCAAGATCAAGATGTATCCCTAAAGTTTCCTTTTCCTGAATTGTGTTCCCTCCTGCTCCTGAAGGGATCTTCTCTCAAAAGCGCTCAAGCGACTAGGCACTGACACTTATTTAGTACCTCGTTTAATTTTGGAATCTGTGGAACACTGCACATTAATGGTGGCACAAATTCTAGTGTGAAAGGCACCATGAACTACTCAACTGCATAGGGCAACATGCCAAACCTGATTCTTCTGTAGGCTCACGTTGAGTGAGAATGATGACATTGATGTGACCTGCTGTAAACTCCCGCTACCATGGCCAAATTTAGCTACCATAATACTGATCGGTGGTAGAGTTTGGACTCCTCATGATTTCCAAGTGGCACTGCAGCTGCTGAATGAACTGTTAAAGTTCCTTCCACATAAGTCAAGAATCAACCTTGGGCATTATAAAGAGGAGTTAATGCTAGCCAGCAATGTGAGTTCTTTCATGGACACTGTACACAGCAGGACAGGACTAGAGGACATTGTTCAGGTAATCGCAGGAAAGCAAATTTGAGAGTTTTAAGCACGATCAGATCAGATCAGTTCACTGTCACATCCCGAGCCTTCTGAAGAGTGACATTTGCTGAGGCTAGGTTACCTGTCCAGCTCTTCCCAGAGGTGCAGAATGCGATGCCATGGACACCTAGATTAAGGGAGGAGGAGAAAGAAAACAAACACCATTAAAGACATTCACTATCTCGCCCTACTTCATTTCAGGAAAATTGTTAAGTCAATGACAAAAAAAAAGTGTTTCTCAATGACCTTTGTAACTGTGGGTGTTCCTGGAAGTAGAGAACTGGGTGTGACTTCAGGATGGACTTGCAGTTGAGTTTTAGTTGCAGATTGGGACTGAGATGAAGCAGGGGTCCGGGGTTGAGTTTGGGCTTGAGATGTGATGATGTGATGGCTGGCCATTCCAGAGAAGGTTGTAGTGCACACAGTCTGTGGCGTGCTGGTATGTCCAGAAACCTGCAACAGACAACAAAACAGCAATTTCAAATTGCACACAGGCAGAAACAATTCTTACCAAGAACAGAAACAGAAACAGAAAATACTAGAAGCACTTATTAAGTCTGAAAACATCGATGGGGATTTCAGTTTGACGATTTTTTGCAATTAAAACTGATCAGGACAGAATACGATCATCCGTGCAGCTAGCTAACTAGTTAAAGAGGACTAAAATGCTGGTGTGAAACTGACTGGGGAGTCTTGACCTCACAGTCACAGTCCTAGAATATGATGTTGGCTATTTATGACTAAGGTGAGAAGAACATTCTTAACTTTTTTACATTTCAAGAGAATTAATAGAGATGGAGATAATGCAGGAAAGAAGAGTTGATCGGCCATGATAGTATTGAAGAAAGCAGATGTGAAGGACACAATTGCCTACTCGAATTCCTGTACTCCAATTTCTCTTCATTTTCAGGATTAGGCATCATTGGTAATTATCACCTAAACCTTGCAGTAAGAGCTGGACACAAGTGGTCATCTAACCCAGTTAATTCAGAAATCAGGTAAGCATCAACCACATTGGTGTGGTACAATGTTAGAGACAATATACGTCGGAGAACTAATTTCCAAAAGGACATTAGTGAACCATATGGATTTTAAACAATTTTGCACATTCATAGTCATTTTGACTGATGTTTATTTTTCTTTCTTCCAGATTTTTAAAATCAAACTAATATTCCTATAACCGCTTCATGTCTGAAATTATGCTTCTTGATTCATCGTCAAGTACAAGAACCACTCCACAAAACCCAATCACCAAAAGTAAACATTTGTTGAACGGTTTTTAAGTTAAATCCTCAAAACTTTGACAAAAAATTAACTGTAGACTCGCCAGATCTTCATTATTTCAAATTCTCCTTGATTCTGACTTCAATTCAAAGTATTGCTTTTAGGTGAAAGGGTTGGAAGTAAATGATAACAGGAACAAGGATACGTTAGAACTCAGCTTCTGGTTTGAAAGCATTATTCTTATATTTAAGATTATTTCTATTTTTATATTTTCACCATAAATTCTACAGCCACAATTTTAATGGAAACTTCCTGTGAAAACTTGTCACACTATACTTACACCATCCGACCAAGCATCTCAAACTTGGGAAGGGGATATATTTACATAATTGCCATCTTCAGAAAAAGTTTTCATTTATAATCAACCATTTGAATTCAAAATGCATAGTTAACAAAGTGCTTGCAGACATGAACATTAACATGTTGTCTCGATTCAAATAACTCATTAAAAATGGAGACAGGTCCTCTCATTTTGTTGAAAAGAACTGACGAGAGACAAAAACTGAAATTGCTGGAGAAACTCAGTCAGTCTGGCAGCATCAATGGAGACAAAGCAGAGTTAAGGAAACATGATTTCAGTAAGACGTTTGATAAGATTCCCCGCAGGAGCCTTGGGATTGAGTGTGATTTAGCGGTTTGGATCAGAAATTGGCTAGCTGAAATAAGACAGAGGGTGGTGGTTGATGGGAAATGCTCATCCTAGAGTACAGTTACTAGTGGGGTACTGCAAGTTTTAGGGCCACTGCTGTTTTTCATTTTTAATAAATGACCTGGATGAGGGCGTAGAAGGATGGGTTAGTAAATTTGCGGGTGACATTAAGGTCGGTGAAGTTGTGGATAGTGCTGAAGGATGTTGCAGATTACAGTGGGACATAGATAAGCTGGAGAGCTGGGCTGAGAGATGGCAAATGCGGAAAGGTGTGAGGTGAGTCACTTTGGAAGGAATGCAGAGTACTGGGCTAATGGTAAGATTCTTGGTAGTGTAGATGAGCAGAGAGATTTCAGTGTCCATGTACATACATCTCTTAAACATGCCACCCAGGTTGATAGAGTTGTGAAGATGACATACGGTGTGTTAGCTTTTATTGGTTGAGGGATTGAGTTTGGGAGCCACAAGGTTATGCTGCAGCTGGACAAATCTCTGGTGCGGCCGCACTTGGAGTATTGCATACAGTTCTGGTCACTGCATTATACCAAGGATGTGGAAGTGCTCGAAAGGATTCAAAGGAGATTTACTAGGATGTTGCCTGGTATGGAGGGAAGATCTTATAAGGAAAGGCTGAAGGACTTGAGGCTGTTTGCATTAGAGAGAACAAGTTTGAGAGGTGGCTTAATTAAGACAGGAAGCTTATCAGAGAGTTAGATAGGTTCGTCAGTGATAACCTTGCTCTCAGATGGTGATGGCAATTATGAGGGGACATAGCGTTAAATTGAGGGGTGATAAATACAGGACACATGTCAGAGGTAGTTTCTTTACTCAGAGTAGTAGGGGCGTGGAACTCACTGCCTGCAACAGTAGTAGATTCGCCGGCTTTAAAGGCATTTAAATGGTCACTGGATAAACATTTGGATGAAAATGGAATAGTGTAGGTTAGATGGGCTTCAGATTGGTTCCAAGGTCAGTGCAGCATCGAAGGCCAAAGAACCTGAACTGCACCATAATGTTCGATGTTTAAACTTCAATTTTGCACCTGGGGCAGGTACACAAAGAGTGTGGTTAGCATGTTCCAGGATTTTGAACCGGTGACAACGAGCATGTGGTGATATCAGTCCAAGTTAAATAGCACATGCCACTGAGGGAAACGTGCAGGTGATTTCTCCAGGTGTCTGCTGTTCATTCTTTTTGATGACAGAAATTGCAGGTTTCAACGGTGCTACTTAAGGAAGCTTGGCAAGTTATTGCAATGCATCTTGTAGATGACGCACATTTTAGCCACAGTGTCTTGGTGGTAGGGTACGTCTATATTTATGGTATTGGTTGGTGTAAAGTGGACTGCTTTGTCCTGGAAAGTCCCAAATTTCTTCAGTAAAAACAAAGTTCTAGAGAAATCCAGCAGGTCTGGCAGCATCGAACAGATAGAAACGGAGTAATTTGATCAAGTCTAGTAAGGCACATTTAAGGAACAAAAAGGAGTTGGAAAATTATGGTTTTAATGTGACTGAAAGGGGAAGGACAACTTCGTAGGTTTGTAGATGACACCAAAAATGGTGATCGAGTGCACAATGAAGGAGGTTATCTCATGGTATAATGGCACTTTGTTCAAATGGGCTGAGGAGTGGTAATTTGAGTTTAATTTTGATAAATGTGAATTGTTGCATTTTGGTAGAGCAAATCAGGGCAAGACTAATATTGATGGTACCATCCAAAGGAATGTTGCTGAACAAAGTGGCCTTGGGGTGCAGGTTCATAGATCCTTGAAAATGGAGCCGCAGGTAAAAATGTTAGTGAATAAGGCATTTGGTACAATTGCCTTCATTGGTCAGTGCATTGGTTAAGAGAGTTGGGAGGTTATGGGCTATGTAAAAGATTCCTGAAGAAGGGCTCATGCCTGAAACGTCGATTCTCCTGCTTCTTGGATGCTGCCTGACCTGTTGCGCTTTTCCAGCAACACATTTTCAACAATGTAAACATTGGTCCGGCTACCTTTGGAATACTGTATATAATTCTGGTCTCTGCTACAGGAAAGATGTTGTTAAACTTGAAAGGGTGCAGAAAAGACTTCCAAGGATGTTGCCTTTGCCAAACAGCAAGGGATGTTGGGTACACTGGCCAAGTAAAACTTTGAAGTTACAAAATCCACATACCAGACAGTGTAAACACAACACCCAGATGCTCATGACAATGGCATAATGTAAAGGCAACAGTTAGTTTGGACAGACGTAGCCTCAACAATTTATCTGACAAACAAAGGAGGGCCCAGACAGAAAGGCACTGGGTCCTGTAGAAGACAAAGAAACAAACAGTAGCATGCCATTCAAATGATTGACAATGTTTCAAACTATTAGGGCAGCACTGTGGCTCAGTGATTAGTACTGATGGCTCACAGAGCCAGGGACCTGGGTTCAATTCCAGCCTCGGGCGACTGTCTGTGTGGAGTTTGCACATTCGCCCCGTGTCTGCGTGGATTTCCCCCAAGTGCTCCCGTTTCCTCCCACAGTCCAAAGATGTGTCGGTCAGGTGAATTGGTCATGCTAAATTGCCCATAGTGTTAGGTGCATTAGTCAGGGGGAATGGGTCTGGGTGGGTTGCTCTTCGGAGGGTCAGTGTGGACTGGTTGGTCGAAGGGCCTGTTTTCACACTGTGGGGAATCTAATCTAATCTAAAGTTTCCCTGATTGGCTAGAACTGTAGAAAGTTCCAAAAAACTCATTTTAAAATGTATAAAACAAGTTCACTTGCACATCATTTTCTGAACCCTTTCGGACATTCTGAGGAGATCAGCATGGCCAAAGGCAGATACCCATTGACCATCTGCAAAAAAGAAAGCAAGCAGCTGTGCACAGAGACAAAGAGAGTAGCTGTGCAAATCTACACAACATCAGGACGTATTGTAAATTTAAGGAGCTGAATAGGATTAGACAAGGCATTATATCATAGTAAATGTTATTGTACCTTGTTTCCTAATAAAGTTGAGACTGTTTTGGATTGGTACCGGCTTGCATTCGTAATGATTGGACTACTTCGGTGTTGTGGGACACTTGGACAAACTCATTAGTAACATTTTGGTTATATTTGACCAATTTGTTTTAAGGAGATACTGGACAACAAAGGGTCTAAGTTATAGGGAGAGGCTGGGCTAATTTTCCTGGAGCATTAGAGGCTGATGGGTGACCTTAGAGAAGTTTACAAAATCATGAGGGGCACAGATAGGCTGAATAGCCAAGGTCTTTTTCCCAATGTAGGGGAGTCCAAAACTAGAGTGCATAGGTTTAAGGTGAGAGGGGAAAGATTTAAAAGGAAACCAAGGGACAACTTTTTCACGCAGCAGGTGGTGTGTGTATGGAATGAGCTGCCAGAGAAAGTGGTACATGGGCTGGTACAATTATAACATTTAAAAGACATCTGGATGGGTACCATGAATAGGAAGAGTTTAGAGAAATATGAGCCAAATGCTGGCAAATGGGACTGGCTTAATGTGGCATATCTGGTCAGCATGGACAAGTTGGACTGAAGGGTCTATTTCCATGCTGTACATCTCTATGATTCTAAGCAAGTGGAACAAAGAGTGGGCAAACCAAGAACAAAAGATAATCTAAATGAAAATAGTGGTAAATGAGGCTTAGGTATGGAAAATAGATGTAAATATTAGCTACCTGCTGAGAGCAAGAGAACTGAGGGAGGATGGGGCTGCAATATTGATGCAGAGAAGCTGATAGGTTTGAGATGCTGTTGCTCCAGCTTTCGCTATTCTTCATTGGGACACTGTAGCAGGCCAAAGATCATGACGTCAGTATGAAGCATAATGGTTTATTTAAATGGCAAGCAATTGGAATGACAGGATCATTCCTATGAATAGGGTATTTGTCAAAGTGGTCACTCAGCCTCTAGTTGGCCTCATCAATTTATAGGTGATGACATTAAGAAAAGAAAATGAGTACACAAGGTTGAAATTGTACAATTCAAATGTTGCTTCATCTTCCTCTTCCTCTGTCATTTGGATAAAATCCATAATTTTCCAACTCATCACTCCAAAGAGTCAAAATATCTGTTTTGAAATGTCAAAGTGCTTGTTTCTCTCTCCAAATGCTGCCAGAGTTTCTCCAACACACTGTTTTTATTTCTGAATACCAGCATCCACAGTCTTTTGCTTTTATTCAGGTTTCTTAAGTACTCTTGGAACTTCACTCATGAAAACAAGTGGAAAGCATTTCACTAAACTCTGTTCTGTGCCTGCAGACCGTAGACTGAACTCAGGCAGTCAGGTAGTAAGTTAATTGTGACAATTCCAAGACTCTGATCTGCTCTGGTTACATTTCTGGTTAATAGTAATCTTCACAGGGTTCCTGTGGTGAAGAATTCATCAATGATGATGTCACTTATTGCCAAGGGGAGATGGCTCAATTCTGTATTGTTGGAGATAGTCATTGCCTGGCACTTACAAGGCCAGTAGCATCAGCCCAGGCCTGAACACTTACCTCATACAGACAGCTTCAGAATCAGAGAATCTCAGAATCCCTAGTGTAGAGTGAGGTCATTCAACTCGGAGTCCTGCACTGACCAACCAAAGAGCATTCTACTGAGACTTCCATCCTCTCCCATAACCCTGCATTTACCTTGACTAATCCACCTGGCTAGCAGATCTCTAGATAGTAGGGAGCAATTTAGCATGAGTCAAGAATAGGCAGGTCAGGCAGCACCTGAGGAGGAGAAACAACGTTTCGGGCAAGAGCCCTTCATTAGGAATCTTGCCCAAAGCGTCGATTCTTCTGCTCCTCACATGCTACCTGACCTGCTGCACTTTTCCAGTGCCACACTCTCGACTCCGATCTCCAGCATCTACAGTCCTCTCTTTCACCCAGCAATTTAACATGGCCAACCCATCTAACCACATCTTCAGACTGGGGGAAGGAAACCAGAGCACCCAGCAGAAACCCCCACAGACTCAGGGAGAATGTGGAAACTCCACACAGACAATCACCCAAAACTGGACTTCAACCTAGGTCCCATGCTGCCCAGTCTGAGTCATTGCATCTAGGACCAAGGAGAAAGTGAGGACTGCAGATGCTGGAGATCAGAGCTGAAAATGTGTTGCTCGAAAAGCACAGCAGGTCAGGCAGCATCCAAGGAGCAGGAGAATCGACGTTTCGGGATTCCTGAAGAATGGCTCATGCCCGAAACGTCGATTCTCCTGCTCCTTGGATGCTGCCTGACCTGCTGCGCTTTTCCAGCAACACATCTAGGACCAAGGCAGATAGATAAGGTCGAGATACAGATCCACCATGGGCCAACTGACATGTTCACCCTGCTGTTCTATCCTGCAAACTGAAAACAAGAACAGCCAGCATGCAAACTGAACCTGAATCATTTTGTCTGCTGGTTGTGACAATGCACTCAGCATGACTAGAACTTTCCTGGTGTTGCAATTAGCAGCTTATTCACACACGACCCACCATTTACAGAAAGCTAAAACAGTTTCTTCCCAACAATAAATATTATATTTTCAAACACAATGCCACTATCAGACGCAGTAATATGATACTATGAACAACATTCGTCACAGCATGCACCATATCCATTTCAGTAGTGTGGAAAAACATTCACTGCAAGAGCAGGATGGCATCACACTTACCAAAGTGGGAGCTGCTGTAGGGACAGGTTGTGAAGCAGCAACCAACATTGTGTTAACTGACGTAGCAGCAGGTTGAACTACTTTGGCTTGCAGTGGATGTCCTGGCCTGATTGAGGAGATGGTCATGGCCGGCTGAAACCACAGATGCCAGTTAATAGAACAAAACACATGATCTCAAACATTGGTCCACACAAGGTACCAGTTGCCATGTGTGGATTTCTCTGCTGCATTGAACAACAATCTCCAACAATATCTCTATCTCGAACTCTCCACAAACTTGAACTCCATGTCTCTCCATCCTGGTTTCTTAATTACATTTTTAAATTCACCCATATACTCGCTGAAGATGTTGATCTGGGCCATTTGGTCTAGCACATTATGCTTCAAGTGGTGGCCATGTCAAAAACCAGCATATCAATGAAACTCAGCCAGAGATTCCCATTCCAAGACAGAGGGAGGGGAAGGAGTTTTCAGAATGCCAAGAAAACAAAGTGACAATTTCTTGCTTGACTGGGTTTACTGAAAAACTACACAACAGGCCAACAACTTTTTGGTAAATTCTGTCACATGTAACCAATCTAAATCACCAATCATTAGGAAACAACATAAACTCCTGATTTAGTTCATCTTTTTTGTTTCAACCTCAATACCCTGCCCAGTGGGACTCTCCACCTTGGCTTCAAAATTAAACCCTTTCAGCTTCTGATACCAGATTACACAAACCACTGTTGTCCACCTGAGTAGTCCTAAATTGAAATCCCTCTTTCACCTACAAACTATCAAGCTCCATCTTGGATTTACTATGATTTTCCTGACTGACCTCGCGACAATCAAAATTAATTAAATCTCAATTTATACTCCAACACTTCATTATGGTTAAAATTCACCTGACCAGTTCCATGACCAGTGTTCCAAGGGCAGGAAAACATTAACAGAACATCTCTCCTTGTCCAAACAATTCAAAGCATCTGTGCAAAACAAAAAAAACTTGGAAAAACTGGAGCTCACCAGTGTCCCAAGGCCTGACACAGAAACTTTCTGTTGTAATTTATTAGTTTCAACCTATTTATTGATTACAACTTGCATCAGAGATTCAAAAACAATTAAGATTTTAAAAAACTAAATTCAAAACTAATTAAATAAGGATGGAGAGTCAGATGATGTGTTGTTTCTGCATGATGTGGGACTGGTGGACCCCATTGTGTTCCCAATGACCATGTCTGTAGTAAATGCTGTTTGCTGGAAGAACTCCTGCTCAGAGTTGATGAGCTGGAGTCTGAGCTTCAAACATTGCGACATACCAGGGAGGCAAGAGTTACCTGGATGCTGTGTTTCAGGAGACAGTCATACCACTTAGGCTAACTAACTTGAATTGGCCAGTGGTCACGGATAGGAAGATGGGGCTGAGAGTGAGAGACAGACAGAGGGATCCAGAAGGTAGAGTTACAGGAGCCTCAGCCCCTGTCCTTATCCAACAGGTTCAAGAGTTTTACTCCCTGTGTTGATGGGAATGGGGACCACAGGGAGGATGAGCCGACTGACTGACTGCAGCACTGTGGTGCAGGGAGCCAGTCAAGTTGGGTATAGGGGGAGATGTTATAATTGGGGATAGTATAGTTAGAGGCACAGACACTGTTATCTGTGAACAGGACAGAGTCCCAAAGGTTCTGTTGCCTGTTTAGTGCTGGGGTTCGGAATATCTGATTTGGGCTGCAGAGTGGGAGGGTCAAGGTCCAGTGGTCGTGGGGCATGTAGGTACCAATGACATACATAAAACTAGGGCACAGGTTCTGCCAAGCAAGTATGAAGAGCTAGGAACTAAAGTAATAAGGAGACGCAAAAAGGTAATAATCTCTGGATAACTACCTGAGCAATGAGCTATAAGACCATAAGACCATAAGACATAGGAGTGGAAGTAAGGCCATTCGGCCCATCGAGTCCACTCCGCCATTCAATCATGGCTGATGCGCATTTCAGCTCCACTTACCAGCGTTCTCCCCGTAGCCCTTAATTCCTCTAGACAACAAGAATCTATCAATCTCGGCCTTGAAGACATTTAGCGTCCCGGCTTCCACTGCACTCCGTGGCAATGAATTCCACAGGCCCACCACTCTCTGGCTGAAGAAATGCCTCCGCATTTCTGTTCTGAAATGACCCCCTCTAATTCTAAGGCTGTGTCCACGGGTCCTAGTCTCCTCGTTTAACTGAAACAATTTCCTAGCATCCACCTTTTCCAAGCCATGTATTATTTTGTACGTCTCTATTAAGTCTCCCCTTAATCTTCTAAACTCCAACGAATACAATCCCAGTATCCTCAGCCGTTCCTCATATGTTAGACCTGTCATTCCAGGGATCATCCGTGTGAATCTCCGCTGGACACGTTCCAGTGCCAGTATGTCCTTCCTGAGGTGTGGGGACCAAAACTGGACACAGTACTCCAAATGGGCCTAACCAGAGCTTTATAAAGTCTTAGTAGTACATCTCTGCTTTTATATTCCAACCCTCTTGAGATAAGAGACAACATTGCATTCGCTTTCTTAATTACGGACTCAACCTGCATGTTTACCTTTAGAGAATCCTCGACTAGCACTCCCAGATCCCTTTGTGCTTTGGCTTTATTAATTTTCTCACCATTTAGAAAGTAGTCTATGCTTTTATTCTTTTTGCCAAAGTGCAAGACCTCGCACTTGCTCACGTTAAATTCCATCAGCCATTTCCTGGACCACTCTCCCAACCTGTCTAGATCCTTCTGTAGCCTCCCCACTTCCTCAGTACTACCTACCTGTCCACCTAACTTCGTATCATCGGCAAACTTCGCTAGAATGCCCCCGGTTCCCTCATCCAAATCATTAATATATAATGCGAACAGCTGTGGCCCCAGCACCGAACCCTGCGGGACACCGCTCGTCACCGGCTGCCATTCTGAAAAAGAACCTTTTATCCCAACTCTCTGCCTTCTGTTAGACAGCCAATCCTCAATCCATCCCAGCAGCTCACCTCGAACACCATGGGCCCTCACCTTGCTCAGCAGCCTCCCGTGTGGCACCTTATCAAAGGCCTTTTGAAAGTCTAGATAGACCACATCCACTGGGTTTCCCTGGTCTAACCTACTTGTTACCTCTTCAAAAAATTCCAACAGGTTTGTCAGGCATGACCTCCCTTTACTAAATCCATGTTGACTTGTTCTAATCAGACTCTGCTCTTCCAAGAATTTAGAAACCTCATCCTTAATGATGGATTCTAGAATTTTACCAACAACTGAGGTTAAGCTGATTGGCCTATAGTTTTCCATCTTTTGCCTTGATCCTTTCTTGAACAAGGGGGTTACAACAGCCATCTTCCAATCATCCGGGACCTTTCCTGACTCCAGTGACTCTTGAAAGATCTCAACCAATGCCTCT
This sequence comes from Chiloscyllium plagiosum, assembly GCF_037043375.1. Classification (NCBI taxonomy): domain Eukaryota; kingdom Metazoa; phylum Chordata; class Chondrichthyes; order Orectolobiformes; family Hemiscylliidae; genus Chiloscyllium; species Chiloscyllium plagiosum. The sequence goes on from NW_028270155.1 coordinate 4,238,242, forward strand.
GCTATTTCCTCAGCCACCTCTCTCAGAACTCTAGGGTGTATCCCATCGGGGCCAGGAGATTTATCAATTTTAAGACTTTTTAACTTTTCTAGCACTATCTCTTTCGTAATGGCAACCATACTCAACTCAGCCCCGTGACACCCTTTAATTTTTGGGATATTACTCATGTCTTCCACTGTGAAGACTGACGCAAAGTACTTGTTAAGTTCTCCTGCTATTTCCTTATCTCCCATCACTAGGCTTCCTGCATCAGTTTGAAGTGGCCCAATGTCTACTTTTGCCTGTCGTTTGTTTCTTATGTACTGAAAGAAACTTTTACTATTATTTCTAATATTACTGGCTAGCCTACCTTCATATTTGATCCTCTCCTTTCTTATTACACTCTTTGTTATCCTCTGTTTGCTTTTGTATCCTTCCCAATCTTCTGATTTCCCACTGTTCTTAGCCACTTTATAGGATCTCTCTTTTTCTTTAATACATTTCCTGACTTCCTTTGTCAGCCATGGCTGTCTAATCCCTCCCCGGTTAATCTTTCTTTTCTTGGGAATGAACCTCTGTACAGTGTCCTCAATTATACCTACAAACTTCTGCCATTTTTGCTCTACTGTCTTTCCGGTTAGCCTCTGCTTCCAGTCTATTTTAGTCAGTTCCTCTCTCATGCCGTCATAATTACCTTCATTCAACTGTAACACCATTACATCCGATTTTGCCTTCTCCCTTTCAAACTCCAGACTGAACTCTATCATATTATGGTCGCTACTTCCTAAGGGTTCCCTTACTTTAAGATCTTTTATAGAGTCTGGTTCATTGCAAAGCACTAGGTCCAGAATAGCCTGCTCTCTTGTGGGCTCCATGACAAGCTGTTCCAAAAAGCCATCCTGTAAGCATTCCATGAATTCCCTTTCTTTAGATCCACTAACAACATTATTTACCCAGTCCACCTGCATATTGAAGTCTCCCATGATCAATGTAACCTTGCCTTTCTGACATGCCTTCTCTATTTCCCGGTACATGTTGCGTCCCTGGTCCTGACCACTGTTAGGAGGTCTATACACAACTCCAATTATGTTTTTTTTGCCTTTGTGGTTCCTCAATTCCACCCACACAGACTCCACATCATCCGACGGTATGTCATTCAATACCATAGATTTAATTTTGTTCTTAACTAACAAGGCAACCCCACCCCCTCTGCCCACCTCTCTGTCTTTTCGATAAGTTGAAAAACCATGGAGGTTTAACTGCCAGTCCTGACCCCCCTGTAACCAAGTCTCTGTGCTGCCTACTACATCATAATCATTCACTATTATCTGTGCCATTAGTTCATCGGCTTTGTTATGTATGCTACGAGCATTCAGGTAAAGTGCCTTAATGCTAACTTCCTTATCATTAGAGATGTTGGAAGTCATATGTCCTAAGTTATCCTTGCTTTTTACTGCATTCTCAGTCTGCCTCAATTTTAAATCCGCCTGGAAACATGCTAACCTGCTGCTTATCTTGCCATTTACCTCCATACTCCCTATCGCTTTCACTTTCCCTTCCCCCCAACTCAGAAGTTTAAAGTCCTACTGACCACCCTATTTATCCTCTTCGCTAGAACATTGGTACCTGATCGGTTCAGGTGGAGACCGTCCCAACGGTACAGATCCCCCCTGTTCCAAAACTGATGCCAATGCCCCATGAAGTGGAATCCCTCTTTCCCACACCAATCCCTTAGCCACGTGTTTACTTGCCTAATTTTCTTGTCCCTTTGCCAATTGGCACGTGGCTCGGGCAGTAATTCGGAGATTATGACCCTTGAGGACCTGTGCTTCAATTTCCTGCCTAGTGCTTCGTAATGCCCAAACAGGTCCTCCACCCTAGTCTTGCCTATGTTGTTGGTACCAACGTGGACCACAACAACTGGATCCTCCCCCTCCCGCTCCAATATCCTTTCAAGACGGTCGGAGATGTCTCGCACTCTGGCACCGGGCAGGCAACACACCATGTGAGACTCCCGATCCGGCTTGCAAAGGATACTATCTGTCCCCCTAATTGTAGAATCCCCTATAACCACTACTTGTCTATTAGCTCCCCCCTCTTGAATGGCCTTCTGGACCATGGTGCCTTGGTCAGTTGGCTCATCCTGTCCAGAGCCCTTTTCCTCATCCGTACAGGGAGCAAGAATCTCGTACCTGTTGGACAAGGTCAAGGGCTGAGGCTCCTCCACTCCTGAACTCCGGTTCCCCCTACCTGCCTCACTTACAGTCACACTCTTTTGTGCCTGATCACTAGTTGAATGCGAATTACTTAACCTCCCAGGTGTGACTGCCTCCTGAAACAAAGCATCCAGGTAACTCTCCCCCTCCCGGATGTGCCGCAGTGTTTGAAGCTCAGATTCCAGATCATCAACTCTGATCCGGAGTTCTTCCAGCAACCAACACTTGCTGCAGATGTGGTCACTGCCGTTCACAATGGGATCAGCCAGCTCCCACATCATACAGCAACAACACATCACCTGCCCAGCCATCTCTGCTTAGTTAGTTAATTAGTTACTTTGTACAAGTATGAATTAGAATACCTTCTGATACCTCTCTGCTATAGTTTTTTTTACCCTAAATAAGGACTTGATGTATACACACACAAAAAAAACCAAAGTAAATTTTTAACTAGTCCCTGGTAAAGAAATAAAAATCCTTACCTTAAAAGAAAAAGCAGAGTAGTTAAGAAGGTTAGAGGAGGAGGATGGGCGGGAGATACTACAGGTGTAGAATCTCGGGTTTAGCCACCTTCCTGATTTAGAGACTCACTTTTCCTTCCCGGCTGCTAATTGGCACAGGGTCAATAACAGGCAAATGTGTGGCTCAAAAATTGGTGTGGAAGAAATGGGACATTGGCAACAGTTCTGGGGAAGAAGGGACCTATTCCGATAGGATGGCCTTCATCTGAACCGTGCTGGGACCAGAGTTCGGATGAATCGCACAACTATGGCTGTAGACATGGCTTTAAACTAAATTGGGAGGGTGGGACGCGATTTCAGTTAGAAAACTTGGGGGAAAATTAGAAAACCCAAATTAAAGGAGGAAGTAAGAGTGCAAAACTCAGGTGAGGTTATTAAAATATTCAGCACAGACAAATAGGACAGAGTGCATGGAAAGGGTTAGCAAGCACACGAGAGAAATAAATTAATGGGGAAAGGGACAGTTAATACAGGACTGAAGGTGTTATATCTGAATGTACACAGTATAAGGAAGAAGGTAAATGAGCTTGTGGTGCAGACCAAAATTGATAGGTATGACCATCACAGAGACATGGTTACAAGGGGATCAGGATTGGGAGCTACATCCTAGGATATACATCCTATCAAAAAGTTAGGCAGATGAAGAGAGGAGGTGGGGAATGCCTTATTAGTAAAAAATGAAATTAAATCAATAGTAAAAAACAAAGTAGGGTCAGATAGTGTAGAATCTGTGTGGATAGAAATGAGGAACCACAAAAGGTTAAAAAAAAAAGCTGGAATTATGTACAGGCCTTCAAATAGTAGTCAGGAGCTGGGGCGCAAGATATACCAGAAGATAGAAAAGATGTGTAGGAAAGGCAAAGTTAGTGACCATGGGGGATTTCAATGTGCAGGTGGACTGGGAAAATCAGGTTGGTAGTGGATTGCAAGAAAAGGAATTTGTGGCAAGTCTATGAGATTGCTTTTTTGGAGCAGCTTGTGGTGGGGCCTGCGAGGGAGCAGGTAATACTGGATTTACTCACAGCAACAGCACACTTTTCAACTCAATACTAGATTTAGAGACAGACTTGATCGGGAACTTTAAGTGAAGAAACCCTTAGAAGGGAGTGATCATAATATGTTTGAATTTACTCTGCAATTTGACAGGGAGGAGATAGAATCAGACGTAACGGTATTACAGCTGAATAAAGGAAACTACAGAGGCATGAGGGAAGAGCTGAGTAGCACTGGCTGGGAGAGGAGCCTAGCAGTGGAACAGCAATGGCAGGAATTTCTGGGAATATTCAGGAAACACAGCAAAGATTCATCCTAGGAAAAGGAAGTATGGTTCAGGGAGGATTAGAGCTGAAAATGTGTTGCTGGAAAAGCGCAGCAGGTCAGGCAGCATCCAAGGAACAGGAGAATCGACGTTTCGGGCATAAGCCCTTCTTCAGGAATGAGGAAAGTGTGTCCAGCAGACTAAGATAAAAGGTAGGGTCCCTTTCCTCATTCCTGAAGAAGGGCTTATGCCCGAAACGTCGATTCTCCTGTTCCTTGGATGCTGCATGACCTGCTGCGCTTTTCCAGCAACACATTTTCAGCTCTGATCTCCAGCATCTGCAGTCCTCACTTTCTCCTTCAGGGAGGATTAGGCAATCATGGCTGACAGGGAAGTCAGGGATAGCATAAAAGCCAAAGAGAAAGCACATAATGTGGTGAACGGCGATGGGAAACCAGAGGATTGGGAAGCTTACAAAGACCAACAGAGGGCAACAAAAAAAAAAAGAGAGGGAGAAGTTAAATATGAGTGCAAACTAGCCAGTAATATAAAGGAAGTCTGTAAGAATTGCTTTAGATATATGAAGGGCAAAAGAGGGGCAAAAGTGGATACTGGACTGCTGGAAAATGACATTGGAGAGTGTAGTGGGGAACAAAGAAATGGCTGAGGAACTCAATAATTACTTTGCATCAGTCTTCACTTTGGAAGACATGAGTAACATCCCAAAAACTCAATAGAGTGAGGGGACAGAGCTGAATATGGTGGCAGAGCCGAGTATGGTGGCTATCAAGGAGAAGGTGCAAGAAAAACTGAATGGCCTGATGGTGGATAAATCACCTGGACCAGATGGGAGATAGCTGAAGAGATAGTGGAGACGTTAGTGATGATCTTTCAGGAATCACTAGAATCAGGGAGGGTCCCAGAGAACTGGAAAATTGCTAATGTGACACCCCTGTTTAAAAAGGGAGGAAGGCAAAAGACAGGAAGTTACGTAAGACCGATTAGCCTAACTTCGGTAGAGGTTAGAGAATCCATTATGTAGGATGAGATTTCTGAACACATGGAAGTGTATGGTAAAATAGGGCAAAGTCAGCACGATTTCATCAAGGGGAAGTCATTCCTGACAAATCTGCTGGTATTCTTTGTGGTAAGAGCTGGTTAGACCAAGGAGAGCCAATGAATATGATCAACCTAGACTTCCAGTCGGCTTTTGACAAGGTGCCGTACAGGAGACTACTGAGTAAGATAAAGACCCATGGTGGTAGAGGCAAAGTACTAGCATGGATAGAAACTTGACTATCTGACAGAAAGCAGAGAGTGGGGTTAAAAGGGTCCTTCTCAAGACAACAGCCGGTGACAAATGGTGTTCCACAAGAGTTACTGTTGGGACTACAACTTTTCATTTTCTCCATTAACGATCTAGATGAAGGAACTGAAGGCATTCTGGTTAAGTTTGCAGACAATACAAAGATAGGCAGAGGGACAGGTAGCATTGAGTAAGCAGGGAGGCTGCAGAAGGATTTGGATAAGGTAGGAGAGTGGGCAAAGAAGTAGCAGATAGAGAACAATATGGGAAAGTATGAGGTCATACACTTTGGTATAAAGGAGGAAGCATGGACTATTTTCTAAATGGGGAGAAAATTCATAAGGCTGAAGTGCAAAGAGACTTGAGAGTTCTAGTCTAGGATTCTCCCAAGATAAACTTGCAGGTTGTGTCAGTAGTTAGGAAGGCAAATGCAGCAATGACATTTATTTTGAGAGAACTTGAATATAAAAGCAGGGATGTACTCCTGAGGCTCTATAAGGCTCTGGTCAAACCACATTTGGAATATTGTGCACAGTTTTAGGCCGTATATCACAGGGAGGATGTACTGGTCCTGGAGCATGTTCAGAGGATGTTCACAAGAGTGGTCCCAGATATCGAAAACCTTAACGCTTGAGGATTCTGGGTTTATACTCAAATCGAGTTTAGAAGGCTAAAAGGGATCTAATTGAAACATAGAAAGCAGGAGACAACAGCTTCGCTTCACTTCACTTGGAGGTCGCCACTGATGATGTTACCTAGCCAGGTAAATGAAACGTCTGGATATCAAACCGACAGCTCAGCGAGCAAACCTACACCCTAAACCCCTGAAACATAGAGAATACTGAGTAGCCTGGACACACTAGATGTTGGGAAGATGTTTCCATTGGTAGAAGAGACGAGGACCCAAGGGCACAGCCTTAAAGGGAAGACCTTTTAGAACGGAGCTAAGGAGAAACTTCTTCAACCAGAGAGTGGTGAATCTATGGAATTCTTTGCCATAGAAGGCTGTGAAGACCAGGTCATTGAGTATATTTGAGACTGAGATAGATGGGTCCTTGAGTATCAAAGTGATAAAGGGCTTTGGGGAGAAAGCAGGAAAATGAGGTTGAGAAACTTATCAGCCACGATTGAATGGCAAAGCAGACTCGATGGGCTGAATGGCCTAAATTCTGCTCCTGTGTCTTATGGTCTTATAGGTGAATATACTATTACCAAGTCTATGCTTTCACAAAAATAAGTGGGAAAGCAAGTGGCGAGGATGCTACAGTCTACACAGGCACATAGATAGGTTCAGTGAGTGAGAAAAAACTTTGCAGATTGAAAAAAAATGTTGGAACACGTAAGCTTATGCATTTTGATATGCAGACTAGAAAAAACGATTATCTGGATAGAGAAAGAGAGAGAGATTGCAGGAAACTGCAGCCCAAAGCAATTTGGAGTTCTCATCTATGAATCACAACAGGTCATCATACATGTTAAGTTGCTACTAAGAAAGGCAAATGAAATGTTAGTCTTTATTTCAAAGTGAATGAAGGAACCACACAAGGTACAAGTCTGACCAACCACATCTGGAATACTGTGAACAGTTTGCAACCGAAAAACTTACAGGTAGTGGAGGTAGTCCAGAGAAGGTTTATCAGTTTGGTCTATCTTTTGAGGAGAAAATAACTTGGTTTGGCTTGTATTCATTGGGGTTTCAATGAAATGACAGGACAACTTATTGAAACATTTAAGATTCTTCAGGGACTTGACATGGTGTATATGAGGTGGTTATATTCATTATGGGAATGTCTAGTACCAGAGGGCAAAATCTCAGAGTAAGAGGTCACCCATTTTAACAGAGATGAAAAGAAATTGCTTCTCTCAGAAGGTAGTGAATCTGTGGAATTCTTTACCACAGAGGACTTTCAATGTTTAGTACTTCGAGATTTAAGGCTGAGCTAGACAAATTTTTCAAGAGTGAGAGAATCAAGGGTTATGGGAAAAGCAAAGTGGAGTTGAGGATTGTCAAATCAATAACAATATCATTGAAAAGCATAGCAGATTTGAACTGCCAATGGCCAACTCCTGCAGCTAGTACTTTTTTTGCCTTGCATGCATCAGGACAAAATCATGAGTACCAAATCTTAAAGGGAACAACAATTTTTTATGCTTGAGAAGACATTGCTGACTGGTTGTTAAGTGGGCTGAAAGTGACAGTCAGTACTCTCTTCTCATACAACATGAATTGTTGTTCCCTTTAACAGTGCAATCAATGCAGTCTTTTTCTGATGCCTTCTCCATTTGTAGCTTGCAACATACACAAACACTGAAGTCTAACAAAACCTTCCCAGTTGTATGTTTTACAACAGCTACAATGTACAAATACATATCCTACTCACAGTAGCTAGCAGTGCAACATGTTAAAAAAAAACACTTTTCCCAGCTACAAAATCAAAACTCAGTTTTTTCCCCCCCATCATACAAATTTTCTGAAGATGATAAGGATAGATTGCCTCCAACCAACAAGCACTATACAGTCATTCAAAAAAAACCAAAGCAAGTAGGTTGCTCTGGTAACCATCTCAAGATCAATTCTCTCATCTAGAGGCAGATTTTATACCTTAGGCACTAGAATCAAACAGAAAAGGCAACTGAAGAGGGAGCTCCTTTACCACATGTCAATCAGCTTTGCAGGAACAACAACTAAAGAAAGCTGATCTGTTCTGAAAGGTTCTTAAGATTTTTCAAAATCTTGCGCCAAATGGTCTTTCATCACCTGGGTTCAAAGCACAAAGCCTGGGGATGGATACAAGTCCAACTCCAACAGTGAAATCAAAATGAAAAGGCTATTGATGAAGAGACAGAAGCAATGAGGGCTCAAAACCTTTTATAAATGATACTGACCAGCTCATAAATTGAAAACCAAAAGTTTTCCATCACAAGCGGAAAAGGTGGGGATCTAAGGTAGAAATTCAGCAAGCTAGGATGGAAGCAGAGAGCTACAACAGAGTTATCTCTGGTTTGTTGCCCATGCCACGTGGTAGTGAAGCAAAAAACGGAGAATGGAGCTCAGAATAAGAGGTCATCCATTTTCACAGATGAAAAGAATTGCTGCATGGGATGGTGCAGGAGGGTGGGTGTTGGATCCTTGGAGCTCTTTCTGGGGAAGATGGGACTTCTATAAAAAGGATAGTCTTCATCTGAACCAGAAGGGTACCAATATTCTGGGCTGGGGGGGGTTCACATTTGCCAATGTTCTTTGGGATGGGGGGGTTTAAACTAATGCAGCAGGGGGGTGGGAACCTGAATGATAGTCCCAGTGGACACAAGGTTGAGGATAGTGAGGTCAGGGATAGGTTTACAGGGTCATGAGAGAGCACCGGCAATCAGAGTGTTGGTTTGAGATGTGTGTACTTCAATGCCAGGAGCATCTGGAATAAGGTGGGTGAATTTGCAGCATGGGTTGGTACCTGGGATTTCGATGTTGTGGCCAATTCAGAGACATGGCTAGAGCAGAGACAGGAATGGTTTTTGCAGGTTCCGGGATTTAGATGTTTCAGCAAGAACAGAGAAGATGATAAAAGAGGCGGGGTGTGGTGTTATTAATCAAGGGTAGTATTACAGCAGCTGAGAGTATGTTTGAGGGCTTATCCACTGAGGTAGTTTCAGCTGAGGTTAGAAACAGGAAAGGAGAGGTCACACTGTTGGGACTTTTCTATAGGCCTCCGAATTGTTCCAGGGATGCAGTAGAAAGGATAGCAAAGATGATTCTCAATAGGAGTGAGGGTAACAGGGTAGTTGTTATGGGGGGCCTTTAAGTTCCCCAGTATTGACTGGGAATACTATAATTCAAGTAGTTTAGATGGGTTAGTTTTTGTTCAATGTGTGCAGGAGGGTTTTCTGACACAGCATGTAGACAGGCAAACAACAGGCGAGGTCACATTGGATTTGATACTGGGGAATGAACCCGGCCAGGTGTTAGATTTGGAGGTAGGTGAGCACTTTGGTGATAGGGACCACAATTCGGTTATGTTTACAATAGCAATGGGCAGGGATAGGTATATACCGCAAGGAAAGAGATATAACTGGGGGAAAGGCAATTATGATGCAATTAGGCAAGATTTAGGATGCATAGGATGGGGAAGGAAACTGCAGGGGATGGGTACACGTGAAATGTGCAGCTTATTCAAGGAATAGCTACTGCGAATCCTTGATAAGTATATACCTATCAGGCAGGGAAGCAGTTGTCAAGAGGGGAAGCCATGGTTTACTCAAGGAATTGAAGCTCTGGTCAAGTGGAAGAGGAAGGCGTGAAGGCTCATTTAGGGGGCTTCAGAGTTATAAGTTAGCCAGAAAAGATCTAAAGAGAGGGCTAAAAAGAGCCAGGAGGGGACATGAGAAGTTGTCAGCGGATAGGATCAAGGAAAACCCTAAAGCTTTCTATAGCTATGTCAGGAATAAAAGAATGACTAGAGTAAGATCAGGGCCAATCAAAGATAGTAGTGGGAAGTTGTGTGTGGAATCTGGGGACGTAGGGGAAGCGCTTAATGAATACTTTTTGTCAGTATTCACATTGGAAAAGGGCAATGTTAGTGAGAATACAGAGATACAGGCTACTATATTAGATGAGATTGAGGTTGACAAAGAGGAGGTTTTAGCAATTTTGGAAGATCTGAAAATAGGTAAGACCCCAGGGCCGGATGGGATTTATCCTCGGATTCTCTGGGAAGCCGGGAGGAGATTGCAGACCCTTTGGCTTTGATCTTTATGTCATCATTGTTGACAGTAGTGGTGCCAGAAAACTGGAGGAGAGCAAATGTTTTTCCCTTGTTTAAGGAGGAGAGTCTGGACAACCCTTGTAATTTAGACCGGTGAGCCTTACTTCGGTTGTGGTTAAGATGTTGGAAAAGGTTATAAGAGATAGGATTTATAATCATCTGAAAAGGAATCATTTGATTCAGGATTGTCGACACAGATTTCTGAAGACTAAGTCATGCTTCACTAATCTTATTGAGTTTTTCGAGAAGGTGACAAAACAGTTGGTGAGGTAAGGCGGTTAACATGGCGTATGTGGACTTCAGTAAGATGTTTGATAGGGTTCACACGTTAGGTTACCACATAAAATACGGAGTTTCGGGATTGAAGGTGATTTAGTGGCTTGGATCAGAAATTGGCTAGCTGAAAGACGACAGAGGGTGGTGGTTGATGGGAAATGTTCATCCTGGAGTTCAGTTACCAGTGGTGTGCCGCGAGGATCTGTTTTGTGGCCACTGGTATTTGCCATTTTTATAATGGATCTGGAGGTGGGTGTAGGAGGATGGATTAGAAAATTTGCAGATGACACTAAGGTAGGCAGAGTTGTGGATAGTGGTGAAGAATGTTGTGGGTTCCAGAGGGACATAGATAAGATGCAGAGCTGGACTGAAAAGCTTCAAATGGAGTTTAATGCAGAAAAGTGTGAGGTAGTTCGCTTCAGAAGAAGAACAGGAATGCAGAGTACTTGACTAATAGTAAAATTCTTGGCAGTGTAGATGAACAGTGAGATCTCGGTGTCCAGGTGCACAAATCCCTGAAAGTTGCCACCCAGGTTGATAGGGTTGTTAAGAAGGCATATGGTGTGTTGGCGTTTATTGGTAGGGGGATTGAGTTTTGGAGCCACGAAGTCATGCTTCAGCTGTACAAGACACTGGTAAGGCGGCACCTAGAATATTGCGTACAGTTCTGGTCACTGCATTATAGGAAGGATGTGGAAGCTTTGGAAAGGGTTCAGAAGAGATTTCGTAGGATGTTGCCTGGTATGAAGGGAAAGTCTTATGAGGAAAGGCTGAGAGAACTGAGACTATCTTCATTGGAGAGAAGAAGATTGAGAGGTGACTTAATCGAGACATAAGATAATCAGAGGGTTAGATAGTGTGGACAGTGAGAGCCTTTTTCCTCATGGTGAAGGCTAACATGAGCGGACATAGCTTTAAATTGAGGGGTGATAGATTTAGGACAGATATCAGGGATAGTTTCTTTACTCAAAGTAGTAGGGGCATAGAACAGCCTGCCTGCAACAGTAGTAGACTCACCGACATTAAGGGCATTTAAATAGGCACTGGACATATATATGAATAATAATGTAACGGTATAGGTTAGATGGGCATCAAATTAATTTCGCAGGTCAGCGCAACATCAAGGGCCAAAGGGCTTATACAGTGCTGTAATGCTCTATGTTTAGTGTTATGCTGGATCTCAATACGAAGCAAACCAAAAGTTGTACTGCTGAACCAAGTGAGTTCTGTGTTGGTCCAGTAATGTTCCTTAATGGAAATCCATTTTGGATTTCTCAGCTTCCTCCAAATGCCTGCAGGAACGCATACTATGGCTCGTCTTTCAGCTATAAATCTCTTCAAAATATTAAATAGATCAAATTGCTCAGAACTCCCTCAGTTCAGAACTGGATTATCAGATTAGATTATGGGCTGAAATCTCTGAATGGGGGAGTGCTATCGTTATTTTACTGGGCTAGTAACCCAGAGCTCGTGACTACTGATCCAGAGAGATTGCTTCAAATCACACCACAGTAAATGAACATTGTCAAACTAAGTCTGGAGTAAAAAGTTAGCAGTCATTATATAATTAGTAAAACCATCCAGGTTTGCAGACCTTCTGGGGTCTGGCCTATATGTGACTCCAGAACCACAGTGATGTGGCACACTCGAAACTGTCCCACTGAAAGGACAGAGGACATTCAATTGCACGGAACCACTTGATTAGCACCACATCCACAATATTTAGTAACTCCCTCCACCACCAACAATCAGTAGCAGCAGTGTGCGCCATCTCGGAGATGCACTGCAGAAATTCACCAAAGATCCTCACTTAGCGCCTTCCAAACCTAAGGCCACTTCCATATAGATGGATAAGGGCAGTAGATACATGAGAACACCACCACCCTGAAGTTCCCCTCCAATCCACTTGCAATTCTGACTTGGAAATATAATTGCGATTCCCCCTGGAACTTAAAGGATCCATTAGATACTATCAACAAAACTAGCGTCATTTACAAAATACCATGCAAGAACTGTTAAAAACACTACGTTGGACAAACAAGGAGGAAACTTGCCACCAAGATATATGAACATCAGCTAGCCACCAAAACAAATGACCCACTATCACTAGTTCATACATACTGACAAAGAAGGACACCACTTTGACTGGGATAGTGTACACATCCAAGGACAGGCGAAACAAATGAGAATTCTTAGATGCATGGCATTCTAACCAGAACTCCATCAATAAATACATCATCTAGGTCCTATCTATCTTCTCTTGATAAAATACTGAAATGACATCACATACCCTAAGAAACCAAGACCTATAGAGAGGCAGGATATACCATCAGCACTTCAACAGAGACTCTCACTGATGTTACCTAGTCACGGTGATCAAACATCTGAAAAGAAACTTTCCAGCTCAGCGAGCTAACTTACAATCTTACTGTATTTATATGGCTAGTTCAGTTTCTGGTCAATGATAACACCAGGTTGTTGACAGTGGGAGATTCAGTGATGGTAACATCACTGTATGTCAAGGGGAGATGGCTAAATTCTCTCTTGTTGGAAATGATCATTGGTGGCGTTTACGTAACCTGAACGTTACTTTAACTTGTCAGCCTAAGCCTCGATATGGCCCAAGTCTTGTCACATTTGAACATGGACCTCTTCAGTATCTGAGGAGTCACAAATGGTGCTGAATATTGCGCTATCAGTAAACATCCCAACTTCTGACCTTATGATGGAGGAAAGATCATTGATGAAGCAGCTGAAGATGGTTGGGCCTCGGACACAACCCTGAGGGACCCCTGCAGAGATGCCTTGGAGCTGAGATGACTGACCAACAACTAGAACCACAGTCCGATGCACTAAAGAATTTGGGAGAAGAGAGTTAAGGGCCTGTGGCCGAAACGTCGAATCTCCTGTTCCCTGGATGCTGCCTGACCTGCTGTGCTGTTCCAGCAATAAAGTTTCAACTTTGATCTCCAGCATCTGCAGACCTCACTTTCTCCTAGAAGAGAGTTCACCCCAATTCCCATTGACTCTGGTTTGGAGAGGACTCATTGATGTCATGTTTGGTCGAATGCAGTCTGGATTTCAACAGCTGTCCCTCTCCCCTCCCCTCTGGCATTCAGCTCTTTTGTCCATGAGGTTGTAATGAGGTCAGGAGCTGAGTGGTCTGGCAGAACCCAAACTGGGTGTCAGTTAATAGCAGCTGCTGCTGGGAAGGACTGTTGATGACACTTTCCATCAGCTTACTGATGATCGAGAATAGATGATGGGACAGTAATTGGCTAGGTTGAATTTGGCCTGCTTTTTATTTACAGGACATAATTGATTGTTTCACAGTGTCAGGTAGGTACCGGCATTGCAGCCGGATGTGAATAGCTTGACGAAGGCAGCAGCAAGTTCTGGAGCACAAGTCTTCAATCCTATTGCCAGGATTTTGTCAGGACCCATAACCTTTACAGTCTCCAGTGCCTCCAACCGTTTCTTGATATCACGTGATGTGAATCAAATTGTTTGAAGACTGCCATTTGTAATGCTGGGGACCTCTGAAGGAGGCTGAGATGGATGATCCACTTGATACTTGTTGCTAAAGATCGTTGGGAATGTTTCATCCTTATCGTTTGCACTGATGTGCCGGGCTCTTCCATCATTGAAGATGGGGATATTTGTCGTGCCTTCTCCTTCAGACAGCAGGTTAATTGTCCAACACTATTCATGACTGGATGTGACAAGACTGCTGAGTTTAGATCTGATCCATTGATTGTGTGATTGCTTAGCTCTATCACTTGCTGTTTATGCTATTTGGCACGCAAGCTGTTTTCTGTTTTCAGCTTCACCAGTTAACACCGCAATTTTAGGTATGCCTGATGCTGCTCCTGGCATGCCCTCTGCGCCCTCCATTGAACCAGGGTTGATCCCTGTATGTTTGTATGATTGCAATTTCTGGCCAATCTCCCAAGTATTTTCCTGCAGATAAGGAAAACTAATGCTTATCAAAGAGCATTTTTGAAGAAGTACAGTTTATATTTGAGGCAGTAAAGCATTTGATCAAAAAAATGCTAATCATCCCCTTACGGGCCCTTGTGAACAAAGTAATTGCTGCATATTTCTACATCATAATGTTACTCATATTTCCAAAGTTCCAAGTGGCTGTGAAGTGCTTTGGGACATGGAGTTTTTTGTTTAGAAATGCTTTCTTTTAGGGTATAAGGGCATTATTAGCAACGCAGCATTTGTGGCCCATCTTCAGATGGTAGTGTGAGCCAAATTGTTGCATAGCTGCACCCACAATGCTCTAAGGAAGGGCGTTCCAAGATTTTCAGATTTACAAGGATGTTGTCAGGGTTGGCGAATTGAGCTATAGGGAAAGGTTGAAGAGACTGGGGCTGTTTTCCTTGGAACGTTGAAGGCTGCGGGGTGGCCTTATAAAAGTTTATAAAATCATGAGCAGCATGCATAGGAAGGGTTTGGAGGGATATGAGCCAGGCGCTGGCAGGTGGGATTAGATTGGGTTGGGATATCTGGTCGGCATGGACAGGTTGGACCGAAGGGTCTGTTTCCATGCTGTACATCTTGATGACTATTTTGATCAAAGTGACAGAACACAAATGTAGGTCTCAACTCGGATGGTGTGAGGGCTGGAAGGAAATTTGCAGGTGATGGTTATCCCAAGACAGAGTCATTTTCCTGTACTTGCCCTGTCATCTTGGATGATGCCCGTGTCCTTCGAAGTGGCAGAGAAATGCCAGATTTTGAAGGTACAGGTTATTCTGCTATCACGTACATTTCGTTAATGCAAATTCGCTGTAACACGATTGACGAAATGGGGACATTGTTTCTAAAGCACAAACTTTTAAAACGCACATTGGTTATAACGCAATTCCGATCCTATTCATTTAAATGTTGCTGCTATTACATGATTTTCTTATAATACGGGATTGCATGAGATTGGAACTATCATGTTATAACAGAACCGGCTGTAATGTACTGTCAAAGGAGCCTGCTGCAGTGCATCTTGTATATATCATACACTGGTGCCAAAGGGGGCACTGCCAGAGGTGCTGGGGGAGTGAATAGTGAAGGTGTTGGATGGGGTGCCAATGAATCAAATTGCCCTGTCCTGATGATATCAAGTTTCTCAGGTGTTGATGGAGTTGGGTTCAAAATGCTCTTTTTAATGGAGGTGTATTAGAAACGCCTCGCCTATGTAACACAGATGCTCAAGACTTCAAGTGAACCACTAACTCCTTTACTCAAACAGGTCTGATTCGTCTTGGAATACGAGCAGCACGAACAGCAGCTTTGTGGTCTCAGCTCATTCCAGGCATGCCGAGACACTTTTAAAGCACCACCAGCAGGAACTAAGCAACACTGCAATGATGTAACACACATTAAGACGAGCTGTGGCACCGTAATTTGGAACGGGAACTAAGTAGGAAACATGCCTCTGAGAAACAATTTAAAGAGAACTGCAGAACAGAATTATGAACTTATCTCTACTACATCTGTTTAAAAAAATAAGGATTGGACAATGTTATTTTTCAGCTGGAATGTGAACAACAGATGTTGATAAAACCCCTTGAAACTAATGAAATATTCTGAAGTGTTTCAGAAAAGTTTAATCAAACCACCCAACAAGACCAAGAAGCCAGATAGCCAAAAGCTTGATCAAACAGGTTTTAAGGAACATCTTCAAGGAGGAAAGAGAGGGAGCAAGGTGGATATGCTTAGGCAAGGAATTTCAGAGCGTAAGACTGCTCTGACAATCCAAGGCAATGCTCAAAGTGTCGCATATCATTCCAGTGATCTGGTCACCTTGACTGCTCAATTGTTATTACCAAATGTCAGTATAGGATTCAGCTAAAAGCAAACTGATAGTCACTTTTGTCAACAAAACCATGATTACTTTCTTCACTGATTCTTGAAGGTTGAATCTCTTGGCTCATCTCAAGATATGATTCGATTTAGATTAGATTAGATACCCTACAGTGTGGAAACAGGCCCTTCAGCCCAACAAGTCCTCATCGACCCTCTGAAGAGCAACCCACCCAGATCCTCTGACTAATGCATCTAACACTACAGGCAATTTCGCATGGTCAATTCACCTAACCTGCACATCTTTGGACTGTGGGAGGAAACCAGAACACCCGGAGGAAAGACACGGGGAGAATATGCAAACTCCACACAGGCAGTTGCCCGAAGCGGGAATTGAACCTGGGTTCCTGGCGCTGTGAGGCAGCAGTGCTAACCACTGAGCCACCTTGCCACCCCACTATATTATTTCAAGTCAATTGCATATGCTAAAGGGTCATCATTCTGTGGATAAAGGCATTGCCAAACTTGCTGCTGAGCAGTACAAACACTGCTGAAGTTGGTACTGTGCGTTTAACAAGACAATGGTTTGCACAGTTGGGACCAGCTCAGCCCAACATTGAGCTGCTCCTGATGTGGCTCAGGAGCCTCATCTGACCTCTCAGTCTCTGCTGAATTTACTGCGCAAGATGATTATGGGCTGGGAATAGGCTGAGAAGGTGCAGCATTCAATCCATCTCAGTTTTCTCTGAGACCAAAGCCTATAAAATAATAGCAATGGCAAGATGGGTGTTGCGTTACTACTAGACACTGAGGTGAACCAGACTAAATACATCTGTAGGAATTGCTTGCAGCTCCAGGAAATGAGCAGATCGAATCGAAGCTGCAGACATTGGACAGGAGAAAATTAGCCATACACACTCATCCAGGAAGTGGCCACACCCCTCAGATTAGGTAATTCAAATCTTCACCTGTGATCAGGGGCAGGGGGTCTGAATGGTGAGACAGGTCTGAGGACACTAGAGGGTGGGGTGGGAGGGCTATGAGGAGCCATAGCCCATGCAACTGTCCAACATTTACAACATCCTTCCAAGTGACGTGAATGAGAGTGGGGTCTGCAGAAAGGATGTACACATTCACTACAGCACTGTGGATTAAGTAGATATTCAAGTCAAGGAGGAAATAGGAATATATTTGAGTCAGGGCCAGTAAATTCAGGAGAGGGAATGTGGTGGTTTGTGGAATTGATTGATTCTACTGTCTGCAGCTGTGAGCGGGAGGCCCAAATGTTGTGTTTGCCTGCCTGGTGCAGGGGTGAAGGACATCTTAACGGTGAGAGGGGAACTTGGCAAGGGAGAGAAGGAATCCCATTAACTTCATTCACATTGATATCAGTAATATTTATCACACCAGAAAGAAGGTTCTGCTGAAAGAATTTTAACAATTTGGAGCTGAATTAAAAAACAGAACCTTTAAAGTTTAATCTCCAGGTTACTTCTTGAACCTTGGGCAAACTGGCAAAGGATAAATTAAAAGCATGGCGTTAAGAGTGTGACTCAAAGTTTGGTGTGGGAGGAATGGGTTTCAGTTCATGAGATACTGGCACCAGTACAGTGATAGAAGGAACTATTCCAGTGAGAGGGTTTCACTTAAACCATTCTGGGATCAATGTACTGCCAAATAGAATAACAAAGGCTTAGAGGGCTTTGAATGAAATAGAGAAAAAAGGGTTCTGAAGAGGACACACATCGGCTTACAAAACAAAAGGATATGGCAACATTGCAAGGCAGCTATTTTGGTAATGATACCAGAGTGGGACAGTGTGCACAAACATTTTAAAAATGAATAAATAGAATCAAAAGAAATAAAGTATAGCAAAATTTATCAGCTCTTTACATAAGTGCACATATTCAGAATGAATTAAATGACAGCCAAGATGGAGACACGCTTAATAGGAATTGATAGGAACAGTGAGGGGAGTAACAAATTAAAAATATTATATATGAATGCACGAAGCATTAGAAATAAGGTGGATGAGCTTGAGGCTCATTTGGAAATTGGCAGTTACGATGTTGTGGCTGAGACGTGGCTTCAAGTGAACAGGGCCTGGGAAATGAATATTCAAGGCTATACGTGCTATCGTAAGGACAGACTGACGGGCAGAGGGGGTGGGGTGGCCATGTTGGTAAGGAATGATATTCAGTCCCTCGCACGGGGGAAGTACCTAGAATCAGGGCATGTAGAGTCAGTATGGATAGAGCTGAGAAATTCTAAGGATAGAAAGACCCTAATGGGAGTTATCTAGAGGCCCCCAAACAGTAGCCTGGATGTAGTGTGTAAGTTGAATAAGGAGCTTAAATTGGCCTGTCGCAAAGATATTACTACAGTTGTTATGGGGGATTTCAACATGCAGGCAGACTGGGAGAATCAGGATGGTACTGGACCCCAAGAAAGGGAGTTTGTGGAGTACCTCCGAGATGGATTCTTAGAACACTTGTGCTGGAGCCTATCAGGGAGAAAGCAATTCTGGTTCTGGTGTTGTGCAACGAACCGGATTTGATCAGGGACCTCGAAGTAAAGGAGCCATTAGGAGGTAGTGACCACAATACAATAAGCTTTAATCTGCAATTTGAAAAGGAGAGGGCAGAATCAGAAGTGACAATATTTCAGTTAAATAAAGAGAATTATGGAGCTATGAGGGAGGAGCTGGCCAAAGTTCAATGGTGCAATACCCTAGCAGGGATGGCAGTGGAGCAAAAACGGCAGGTATTTCTGGATATAATGCAGGAGATGCAAGATCAGTTCATTCCAAAAAGGAAGAAAGATCCTAAGGGGACGAGGGGTGGTCATGGCTGACGAGGGGAGTTAAGGACCATATAAAGACAAAAGAGAAAAAGTATAACATAGCAAAGATGAGTGGGAAATCGGAGGACTGGGAAGCTTTTAAAGAACAGAGGATAAGTAAAAAGGAAATACGCAAAGAAAAAAATAAGGTACGAAGGTAAATTGGCCAAAAATATAAAGGAGGATAGTAGAGGCTTTTTTAGGTATGTGAAAAGAAATAAAAATGGTTAAGACTAAAATTGGGCCCTTGAAGACAGAAACAGGTGAATTTATTTCAGGGAACAAACAAATGGCAGAAGAGTTGAATTGGTACTTTAGATCTGTCTTCACTGGGGAAGACACAAGCAATCTCCCAGATGTAATAGCAGCTGAAGGACCTGAACTGAAGGGAATTTATATTAGGCAGGAAATGGTGTTGGAGAGACTGTTAGGTCTGAAGGTTGATAAGTCCCTGGGGCCTGATGGTCGACATCCCAGGGTACCGAAGGATGTGGCTCTATAAATTGTGGATGCATTGGTGATCATTTTCCGATGTTCTGTCGATTCAGGATCAGTTCCTGAGGATTGGAGGGAGGCTAATGTTGTCCCACCTTTTAAGAAAGGAGGGAGAGAGAAAGCAGGAAATTATAGACCAGTTAGTCTGACCTCAGTGGTGGGAAAGATGCTGGAGTCAATTATAAAGGATGAAATTATGGCACATCTGGATAGCAGTAACAGGATAGGTCAGAGTCAGCATGGATTTATGAAGGGGAAATCATACTTGACTAATCCGCTGGAATTTTTTGAGGATGTAAATCTGAAGATGGACAAGGGAGATCCAGTGGATATAGTATACCTGGACTTTCAGAAAGCCTTTGATAAAGTCCCACAGAGGAGGTTAGTGAGCAAACTTAGGGCACATGGTATTAGGAGCAAAATACTGACATGGATTGAAAATTGGTTGCCTGACAGAAACAAAGAGTAGTGATAAATGGCTCCCTTTCGGAATGGCAGGCGGTGACCAGTGATGTGCTGCAGGGATCAGTGCTGGGACCGCAGCTCTTTACAATGTACATTAATGATATAGATGAAGGTATTAAAAGTAATATTAGCAAATTTGCTGATGACACAAAGCTGGGTGGGAGGGTGAAATGTGAGGAGGATGTTAGGAGAATACAGGGCGACCTGGACAGGCTAGGTGAGTGGACAGATGCATGGCAGATGCAGTTTAATGTGGATAAATGTGTGGTTATCCACTTTGGTGGCAAGAACAGGAAGGCAAATTACTACTTAAATGGAGTCGTTAGGTAAAGGGGCAGTACAACGAGATCTAGGAGTTCTTGTACATCAGTCAATGAAAGCAAGCATGCAGGTACAGCAGGCAGTGAAGGAAGCTAATAGCATGCTGGCCTTCATAACAAGAGGAATTGAGTAGAGAAGCAAAGAGGTCCTTCTGCAACTGTACAGGGCCCTGGTGAGACCGCACTTGAAATACTGTGTGCAGTTCTGGTCTCCAAATTTGAGGAAAGACATTCTGGCTATTGAGGGAGTGCAGCGTAGGTTCACGAGGTCAATTCCCGGAATGGCGGGACTATCTTACGCTGAAAGATTGGAGCGACTGGGCTTGTATACCCTTGAGTTTAGAAGGCTGAGAGGGGATCTGATTGAGACATATAAGATTATGAAAGGATTGGACACTCTGGAGGCAGGAAGCATGTTTCCGCTGATGGGTGAGTGCCGAACCAGAGGACACAGTTTAAAAATAAGGGATAGGCCACTTAGAACAGAGTTGAGGAGAAACTTCTTCACCCAGAGAGTGGTGGGTGTGTGGAATGCTCTGCCCCAGAAGGCTGTGGAGGCCAAGTCTCTGGAATACTTTCAAGAAAGAGTTGGATAGAGCTCTTAAGGATAGTGGGATCAAGGGTTATGGGGATAAGGCTGGAACAGGATACTGATTGAGGATGATCAGCCATGATCATAATGAATGGCGGTGCTGGCTCGAAGGGCAGAATGGCCTACTCCTGCACCTATTGTCTGTTGTTTAATAGGAGATCAAGGTTGGGAATAAACATTCAGAAGTATGTGACTTCTTGAAAGCACAGGCAGGAAGGGAAAGGTAGTGCACTAACTTTGTTAGTACCAGATGGAGCAAGTACAACATCATGGAATAATCTTGAATCAGAAAAGGTAGAATTCATATGGATGGAGTTTAGAAACAACACTGGTGGAATGAGTATATAGGCCCCCCAACAGTAACTATATTTTAGGGTACAGAACATATCAGTAAATAATGAAGGCATGCTAAAAAAAAAAGACAGTCTATTAATCATGGGTGATGCAATCATCATTTATATTGGGAATATTAAATTGACAGAGGTAGCCACAAGGAGGAATGTATTGGAACAAACTGAAAACATTAAATATGCTGGAGATCACAGGTCAGGCAGTATCCATGGAAACAGAGTAAGCCAACATTTCGAGTCTATATGACTGTAGATCAGGGCTGCATCACAGCTGTATTAGAATGTACTGAAAGTATTATGGATCATTTCTGGAACAATATGTTCTGGATCCAATGAGGGATCAGGCTATTTTATTTGGTTGTGCAATGAGGTAAGTTTATCATCAGAGTAAAAGATTCCTTTGGAAACAGCGACCATAGCATGGCAAACATGCCAATTTGAGAATGAAAACTTTAGGTTTGAAACAGCTGTGCTGAACTGAAACAAGTGCAATTCCAAAACAAGAAGTTGAGTTGGCTCAAGTGAACTGAGAAAGCAGTTCAGCTGAAAAGATGGTTGCTGAACAATGGTACATATTTAAAGGAATAGTTCATGACTCATATCAAAGATAAATCCCAGTGAGAAAGGAGAAAAAGAAGGCAGAGAAAGGCGATAAATCAACCATAGCTGACAGGGTGGATGCCAAGAGAATGTTTCTATTGTGAAAGAAACGAGAACTAGGAGACAGCAAACTAAATGGTCTCCCATTTACGATCAAAACAAGAAGCATAATTTCTCTTAAGACAGTCGAGAGTCTTTAGAACTTTGTTCCCCAAAGATATGGAGGGTTAGGTCAATGAAATACTTTTAAGCCAGAAGGGGATAGACCTTTGACTTTGAAAAAATCAAATCAAATGTTATCTAGACTAATTGTGGAGCAAGTTGGAGAGGCCAACTGAATGGCCTCTAATTCATATGTTCATATGACATTTTGTTATCCAAGTTACTGCCACCAAATGCCCTTAACTTCATCATCCACATGGACATGCTCAAACTGAGAATCCTGGTTGCAAGTGGTGAAAATGTTTTTTTTTTTCGATGAACAGGGTCACAGCTGAGCCTGGTCTTTGTAAAGTGCCCAATTCCCAGCAGAGAAAGCCATCCAAAATGAGTCCCCTACCCAGTTTATCTATTTCCTTTGCTGAAATCTATGTTAAAAACTGTGGTGCTGGAAACACAGCCAGTCGGGCAGCATCCGAGGAGCAGGAGCCCTAAGTATCCAGTTTACATTACAGAACAATAAGTCATTCATTTGAACTTTCATTTGATCTTCATTTGAAAAACAAACTCTGGCTTCTCAACCTGATATATCTGCACTTCAAACAATGCACAGTTGAGATCAATCAGTAACAGACTATGACCAAAGCAGGAACATTGTGATTCTTTTTTCTCTCCCTTATGCTACAATCCCAAAAATTGGAGGTAGGAAAGAGGGGAATGAAATGGAGATTAGGGTGTTTGTACTGGTCAAAGAAATGTTTTGTCTGTGGGCAAATTGTAAGTTGTCCTACCTGATGGATGATATTTCTGACTGGCCCAATGGATGTATCTGTTGAAAATAAAGAACTGAATTGTTTTTGAGATATCTTTTCAGTAAACTCTGACAATCAGCTTTCCCACAAATGTAAATGTGAGAGAGATGTTCAGAGCCAAATGAAAGTGTTTTAGTAAACCTTTCAAAACTAACCACAAAACCGTCAAACCTATTCTGACCATAAGCTGTTTGCACTATCCAAGCCTTTTTGCAGTTGTTACTTCCTTGCCCCCTTGGATACATTCTTCCATGTCACACTAATCCCTGTTTGCAAACTATCATTTCCTTCTCTACTTCCGAGCTTCTACCCAGGTACTCAAATAATTACCAATTTTGGATTGATCCCCTTCTTGATTTTTATTCCCTTTTTCTCCTCTTTTGAAGTGGGAAGTGCAGAGCATCAGAATCAACAACTAATTTTGGATTGACTCATACCCACCACCACAGTCAAAGCTTGAAAGTTCACACCAGAAAGACTTGCATTTATATAGCAGCTTTCGTGGCTTAGAAGGCCCTAAAGTGCTTTACAATCAAATAAAGTCACTATGGTCATTGTAGGAAACATGAGAGCCAAGTTTTCGAAGTTCCCAGAAGCAAAGATAACTAATCAGATATTCTCTTTCAGTCATGTAGGTGAGGAATAGGTATTGGCCAGGGGATTGGAGAGAATGACCCTCATCTTTGGAATATTGCACTGGGATCTGCTCCATCCGACTGACAGATCATAAGACATCACCTTAGGCAGCTTTGCACTGGCAGGGTCAGCCTACACTTGTTGCTCCAGTTCCTGGATTGGAGTTTGAATCCATGCTTTCTGATTCAAAGGTGGGAGGGCCAGCCCTAAGTCATGGCTGACTCTTAGATTCCAAAAACCAATAATTCATGAAGATATATAAACATGGTCAAAGTACTCAAGCATTATCATCATCTTTGAAGAGATGGTTTTCACAAATTTTGAACCTGAACCTCATCTGCCACCCATATTAACTTCTCAGAAGCAAACCTTAAGCGCAAAACCAGAACAGGAAGAAGCTTATGATGATTCATTTATTCCCTGGTCATGATGGAGGTGATACAACACTGGGCAAGGTGTCAATTGAATAACTCTGAAGAGAAGGGATCAGAAAGAATAGATGGAACAAAAAGCATGGGAGGGATGAGGGGCAAAGGGGCTGCAGTGATAAGTGAAGAGAAAGTCTGGGATCAGAGAGTGTGCATGGTGTCAGTCTCATGCACTTTTCTTTTCCCAATTGAGTCTCTGAATCTGCCATCAGATTAATGCAGCTCGATTCAGCAAAGCGATGTCCGGGAGCCTGAGTATAATCAGCTCATTTTTCCCTTCATCTGCATTTTTAATATATTACTGCCCCATACAATAAAGACTTATCATTAAGCCCAAAACAAGCTTCTACCAGTGGCCTTTTTAAATCAGTTACCAGTCAGAAGCAAATTAATTTTCATCTTGATTCCCTTTTTGAGAAGGGGAGGTTTTGGCACAAAATCTGAAGAACCAGCTCACCCAGTTCTTTGTCACGGTATGCTGAGAGCAGAAATTTAAATTAGCAAACCACAAATGAAAACTCACTACCCCATTGTCGTCCTATTCAGTTTCCAAACAACACCAATGTACCATCACTTTCCTAGCTTTATATCAAAGCAACATCAAATCCAAAATAAGGCTTTGCATAAGATTTGAGAAATTAGGAGTGCTTAAACACAAAGACACAGGCAAAATAGTAAATGTGAAATCAGAAATGTTTGCACTTCATGGAAGTAACCAGTAGGTGCCTGAAAGCACCACACATTCGCTTTAACCACCTGACCACACAAGAGAATTCAGTCAGTTCATACCTGACTTGATGTTAGGCGAATTGTGGCAACACTCGTTGGAGCAGAAGGCCTGGGAGAGATGCTTCCTGGGTGTTGTGCCTGGGCTTGAACCTGAGCCAATGCTTGCTGAGGAACCATGACAAGTTGGCCGCTGTCTGTCCGGACCAAAATCATTCCTAGAAAGGAAGTTAGGAAATGATTCCGGTTTGCTACAACCTAGTTTAATTTTGTACAAAAGCACATGAAAAACTATTAGGACACAAATTTCTAGGCAAAAGTTCAAAGGCAGAATTTATCAACCACCATTCTGGAAGTCAATTGATGAACTGGAGCTGTTGATTAACCTGTGATCAATCACTTGTCAATTCAGTTCCAATCAAAGCATCCAAAGGCCCAAAGTCAATGAACAGGAATTTATTTTTCATCCCTCTAAACAAAGGAAACATGCGTCATGTAGACGAGGTCGACCAACAGGTAGGAAACTTCAGCCAGCAACCCGTTTTCTAATATTTGGGGGGGAACGGCAAGAGTGGCAACAGATGTGGGGAGAGGTGAAGAGATGGATGAGTGACAGGAGTGGAAATAGATGGGGACAGCAGGTGATGGGAATGATGAGAGGAGGGAAATCAGTTTGGAGCAAAGACACCTATGAAATTGAGAGAGTTAACGTTTACATTGGCTTGCAATAATCTGCTTATGGGATTGAAGATTCACACTGTGCTGCATTAACAAACTGGAATTTAAGCAGAGTGAGGATTTGCGCATGCACCTTTGGGATGACCAGGCTGCAGTTTGACATCTCATCCAAACAACACTTCACTCTTAGTACAGCACTGGGAGTTTCTGTCTAGACTTGATGCTCAAATCTCTCAAGTGGGAACTAAATCCACAACCATCTGACTTAGACGCTATCTGACATGTTCATCAAAACAACTGGCACCCCGTTAGTTCATTCAACCAGTTTCCAACATACTAAGTCTGTAGATTTGGTCGTCCCAAACAAATTTCACTTTTGATGGAACACAGTGTAACTCAATAGCCAAAGTGTATATTCCTGCACCTGACATTCCCGGGTTGAAGTCAACATCTGTCTCAAATCTTAAAGTAAATTTCATACAATTTTAATAATATTAGCATTCAAATATAAAAGTTGACGACTGCATACAGATGAGCATAATACATTCAAAACAAACATGGACTATAACTAACTCCTGCACTCGTCACAACTAAAATCCTCACAATGCTCCATGTAAACCATGAGGGGGAGCTGTCCACAATGTCATGATGTGGAGGAGCCAGTGTTGGACTGGGGTGGACAAAGTTAAAAAGCACTCAAAATGACACTGTAATTATTTCTTATAAATTCTGTGTCTTATGGTCCTGCTACACAACTATCTGATGAAGCAGCGTCGCTCCAAAAGCTAATGCTACCAAATAAACCTGTTGGACTATAACCTGTTGTGAGATTTTTACAATTTCATGGGCAGGTATGCTGGTCACAATGAAAACAGAAAAGCAACGTACAAACTGAACTCCTCACATTGGTCTCAAGTATGACAGAATAGTCCTGCAACATAATACAATACAAATCATGGGGATCAGAATGGTGACAGGACAGAAGGTGATCATTCAACCCATAACTTCTGTATCAGCTCTCTGCAAGAGCAACTCACTGTTTCTCACCTTACAACAAAGCTTTGAAAGTACTTCATTTCCTGTAAACCAACCAGGCAAAATATAATTGCTAGTATATCCTCACACTGATGTTTTACACTGCTACATATAACCTCAGATCTACGAAAGCACGATTAACCCATACTAAGTATCTTTGATCTATGTCACTCCCACACTGGAAGGGAAGCATCACCATCCAGTAGAAGGAAGTGCAAAAGCCTTGGCTCACAAGAATGATCCTTATAAAGGAATTCAAGTTCCACTAGGTGTCCTATTAGTGTAATACTAAATCAGACCACAATCGATTTGCCAAGATTTTCCAATTTGCATACATTCCTATCTATTTTACACATTACCGGAAAGAAACAAACAGAAAACTTGCCAAGACTGGAAGTATGGCAAAGACACCACCTCATGCCCAGGGTTTGTACCAAGTTAATCGGTATCGAACCAGAAGTGCCAATTCTCTCAAATTCACGGCTTCCACCACAGAGAAAATTCAGAAAAAAGAAACATGAAGGTGACAAACACATCTCAGCAACTCACCACTAGCTCTGAAGAATGCGATGAAGTGATAAAGTAGAATCTATCCAGACAACAGCATGGGTGAGAAGCTGGGGAACAGGCAATACACCAGAGGAGGAGCTACATTGGCCAATTAGTTAAAAGTCTATGTAGGGTCTGGGAATTGAAAGTCTTCCAAATATCACAAATAGAACAAATTTCTCCAGATTATTTACTAAATAAAAATGATGAGCTAATCTGAGTCAATTCAGTGTCAAACACATTTTCAGCCTGCCATATGATTAATGCCAAACACAGTTACAAGATTACATAAGAGTTAAAAGGATGATCACTCAGTTTCTCGGTTGCATGATATTCATAGATGTTATACACTACCATTCATTAGACAAATCAGATTTCTCAAGCCAAAGTACTGACAAATAGTCGGCTTCTACGAGCACTCTCCCTATAGGGGCACATGCCCATTCACATCAACTCATTTTCCAGAGGATTATTTTTGGGGGTTCTGTTTAGGGTTCAGTTGACTTCTCAGGTTTTCAAGTTAGAGAACTTTAAACAGGTAAAGCTAAAGTTGCCACCGTCTTACCAGACCACGCAACTGCTCTCTCACCAACAGGTGATGGTGTGATCTGAGGATCACCATGCCTCAAGTGAGGGGAGAGGTTGAGAAGCAAAGTCCTTCATAGTAACCTTAGCTGGTGCAAGAAATGAACCCACACGGCTGTCGTTATTCTGCATCACAAACCAGCCATCCAGCCAACTGAGCTAATGAAACCCCCTTTTTAAGCAGGTGGACCACATGAAGATTGCGGTCACCCGGATAACTAATCATTCAAGTCTAACAAGAGCAGAAACAATGGAGGACAGGGCAGCGTACAATGTTCCCAAATTTGCTGACAATACAAAAATAGGTAGGAGGACATATTGTGATGAGGATATTTGGAGTCCGCCAAGACATATAGTCAAGATGCCATAGTCCCAGAGGACCGTAGGGCTGCTCTCTCATTAGAGAGACAAGATTAGCGGTGGCTTAACCTGAGGGTTACCAAATAACATTTTGGTTTGATGACTATTATTTAAATAAAGACAGACTCCAAAAAAAATACAATACAGAGTGATGTGAGTGTTCTTGTGCATGAAACACAAGAAGATAGCATGCAGATGCAGCAAGTAATTATGAAGGCAAATTAAAGTTTGACTTTTATTGTTCAGTGCTTGAAGTTTGAGAGAGAGGTCTTGTAACAGCTTGGCTACAATAGTTTGGGAAACAGTACTTTAAGGGATGGTGAAAAAGGCAAAGTCAAACATTCAAAGAGTGCATGCATAAGCTGTAACAATTTCTCATTCTTGCCAAGTGCAAAGTAAAACAAAAAAAGTTGCCAAACCATAACTTACTAGGAAAATTAGAAACAGTATTAGATCCAATGAAGAGCTATACAATTTAACTAGAAAAAAAAAGATGTGAGGAATGGCAGCAGTTTAAAATTTAGCAAAGAAGCAAAAAGGGATTAATTAAGAAAGGGAAAATAGAGCAGGAGACCAAGCTTGCATGGAACATTAAAAACTGACTGTAAACGTTTCTACAGGTACATTAAGAGAAAAAGATTGAAGACAAACCTAAGTCCCTTTCAGTCGGAAATCGTGGAATTTATATTAAGGATTTTAAAAAATGACAGATCGACTAAATATATACTCTAATTCTGTGAGCAAGGAGGAGGACACAACTAACATACTAGAAATACTGGAGAACACAGGGTTTTGTGAGAGGGAATAACTGAAGGAAAACTCTACTAATACAGATACACCATTTGGGGAATTGGTGGGATTGAAGGTCAATTAATCCCCAAGTCCTGATAATCTGCATCCCCAGTACTTAAGGAACTGGCACCAGATGGTGGTCATCTTTCAAGATTCTTCACACTCTAAACAATCTGTAACAATTCCGACGGATTGAAAGTGAGCTAATATAACACTTCTATTTAAAAGGCGAGATAAAAAGAAAACTTGAAATTATAGACCAGTCCGTTGGACGATGTTGGTGGGGAAAATGCTGAAGGCCATTATACAAGATTTAATCGCACAGCACTTGGAAAACAATGGGGAGATTGGACAATCAGCATGGACTTACCAAACGGAAATCATGCTTGACAAACCTTCTAGAATTCTTTGAGGATGCAATGAGTGGAGGTGAAGAGCAGATAGTGAATGTGATTTATTGGAAGTTTCAGAAGACTTTTGACAAAATTTCACCAACGAGATTAGCATGTAAATTTACAGCATATGGGACTGGGGGTAGTGCATTGAGATAGATAGAAAACTGGTTAGCAGATAGGAAAGCAAGTAGAAATAAAGAGGTCTTTTTACATATGCCAGGCAGTGACGAACATGGTACCACAGAAATCAGTGCCAGATCCCAGTTATTCACAATATATATTAATGATTTAGAGTAGGAAAGTAAATTTAATCTCTCAAAATTTGCAGACAACACAAAGCTGGGTGGCAGGTTGAGCTGTGAGGTGGATACAGAGATGCTTCAGTGTAATGTGGACAAGCTGAGTGATTGGACAGATGCATGGCAGATGCAGTATAATATAGATAAAGGAATTGTTATCCACTTTGATCGCAAAAATATGTAGATAACTATTGCAATGGTGATAGACAGGCACGGAGGGAAGTGCAATGACACCTAGGTTCCCTCAGAACACCAGTCACTGAAAGTAAGCATGCAGGTGTGGTCAGCAGTGAAGGTGGCAAATGGTTTGTTGGCCTTCAGAGCAAGAAGATTTGAGTACAGCAGTTGGGATGTCTTACTGCAATTATGCAGGGGTTTATTAAGACCGCACCTGGAGGGTTGTGAGCAGTTTTCATCTCTTTATCTGAGAAGGTATATTCTTTCGCGAAGGAGTGCAGCCAAAGTTTACAGCTGGATTTCTAGGATGGCAGGACTGACGTATGAGATCTTGTTGAATTGGTTAATAGACAATAGGTGCAGGAGTAGGCCATTCTGCCCTTCGAGCCTGCCCCACCATTCAATATGATCATGGCTGATCATCCTTAATCAGTATCCTGTTCCTGCCTTATCTCCATAACCCTTGATTCCACTATCCTTGAGAGCTCTATCCAACTCTTTCTTAAATGAATCCAGAGACTGGGCCTCCACTGCCCTCTGGGGCAGAGCATTCCACACAGCCACCACTCTCTGGGTGAAGAAGTTTCTCCTCATCTCTGTCCGAAATGGACTACCCCGTATTTTTAAGCTGTGTCCTCTGGTTCGGCACTCACCCATCAGCGGAAACATGCTTCCTGCCTCCAGAGTGTCCAATCCTTTCATAATCTTATACGTCTCAATCAGATCCCCTCTCAGTCTTCTAAACTCAAGGGTATACAAGCCCAGTTACTTTCAGGTAGTCCCGCCATTCCAGGAATTGACCTTATGAACCTATGCTGCACTCCCTCAACAGCCAGAATGTCTTTCCTCAAATTTGGAGACCAGAACTGCACACAGTATTGAGGTGTAGTCTCACCAGATTATATTAATTGGAATTGGAATTGAGAAGAATCACGGAGGATCTCACAGAATCCCATAAAATTCTAATAGAACTAGACAAGCTAGAAACAAGAAGAATGTCCCCAATGACGAGGGAGTCCAGAGCCAGGGATCAGAGAGGAGAAATTGCTTTACAGAGTGGTGAGCCTGTGAAATTTGCTACCACAGAAATCAGTCAATGCCAAAACAAGGTATTATTTCAACAAGGAGTTGTATATAGCACTTGGAGTGAAAGGGATCAATGGATGAGAGGGATAAGCGGGAACAAGCTATTAAGTTGAACCATCAGCCATGACAATAATGAATGGTGGAGCAGGCTTGATGGCTTCATTAGAGTTAAGAAGAATGAGGAGTGATCTTAACAAAACATACAAGATATAAGGGACTTGACAGGGTAGATGTTGAGAAGTAGGGAAATCTCAAACAAGGAGATGTTCTTGCAAAACTGGGATATAAAGAAATTCTGCCAATTGGAAATGAATGTTTGGAATTGTCTAGCCCAGCGTGTAGTGGAGGTATAATCACAAAGTATTTGAAGAGGAATTTGACGGATTTTTGAAATATTGAAGAATTGAGGACTATCAGGAACTGGCATAACAGAGTTTAGATCAGGAATCGATCAGCCACCTAACAAAATGGCAGGGCAGGTTTGAAGGGCCAAATCGAACATAGAACAGTACAGCGCAGAACAGGCACTTCGGCACATGAAGTTGTGCTGAGGATTATTCCTATTCTAAAATAAAATAACCTAACCTACGCATCCCTCAATTCACTGCTGTCCATGTGCATGTCCAGCAGTTGCTGAAATGCCCCTAATGACTCTGCTTCTCCACCACTGCTGGCAACGCATTCTATGCATTCACAACTCTCTGCGTAAAGAACCTACCTCTGACGTCTCCTCTATACCTTCCTCCTTACACCCTAGAACTATGACTCCTCATGCCAGTCAAGCCTGCCCCGGGGAAAAGTCTCTGGCTAGCGACTCTATCCATGCCTCTCATTACCTTGTACACATCGGTCAGGTCTCCTCCCTTCCTCCTCCTCTCCAAAGAGCAAAATCCGAGCTTAGTCCACCTCTCTTCGCAAGACAAGCCCTCCAATCCAGGCAGCATCCTGGTAAACCTTCTTTGCACGCTCTCCAAAGCTTCCGTATCTTTCCGATAATAGGGCGACCAGAGCTGTACACAATATTCTAAGTGTGGTCTCACCAGGGTCTTGTAGAGCTGCAGCAAAACCTCACAGCTCTTAAACTCGATCCCCCTGTTAATGAAAGCCATAACATCATATGTTTTCTTAACAACCCTATCCACTTGGGTGGCAACTTTGAGGGATCTCTGCACTCGAACACCAAGATCCCTCTATTCCTGCACACTGCCAAGAATCCTGTCTTTAATCCTATATTCAGCATTCAAGTTCGATCTTCTAAAATACATCACTTCCCATTTGCCCAGGTTGAACTCAATCTGCCATTTCCCAGCCCAGCTCTGCCTCTGTCTATGTTGCGCTGCAGCCTGCAATAGCCCTCGATACTATCAACAGTACCTCCAACCTTTGTGTCATCGGCAAATTTACTACCCCACCCTTCAACCTCCTCATCGAAGAACTCCAAGTATTGTGAGGCATGTTCTGCCCCTCACAAAGCCATGCTGACTGCCTTTAATCACACTATGCTTTGCCAAATAGTCATAAATCCTATCCCTCAGAATTCTTTCCAAAGTCTTGCTGACCACAGATGCAAGACTGACTGGTCTGTAATTGCCAGGGACTTCCCTATTCCCCTTCTTGAAAAGAGAAACAACATTCGCCTCCCTCCAATCCTCCGTACGACTCCCGTGGAGAGTGAGGAAGCAAAGATCTTCACCAGCAACTTCCTTCCTCGCTTCCCAGAGCAGCCTAGGACATATCTGGTCTGGCCCTGGGGACTTAGCAATCTTAATGTTTGCCAAAATTTCCAGCACATTAACTTCATCAGTCTTGATCTGTTCAAGCCTGTTTCCCAGTCCGTCAAAGTTCTCATTCACAACAAGGTCCCTTTCCTTAGTGAAAACCAAAGCAAAAAAACTCATTTAGGGCTTCCCCTATCAGATAAGACTCCACACACAAGTTCCCTACGCTATCCCTGATCAGCTCTACATTTCCCCTGATTCTTCTCTTATTCCTCATGTATGAGTAAAATGCCTTTGGTTCTCCCTAGTCCTTCAAGCCTTTTTTGTGCCCCCTCCTGGTTCTCCTCAGTCCATTTCTGAGCTCCTTTCTAGTAAGCTTATAATCCTCTAAAGCTGTGCTAGATCCTTGCTTCCTCCACCTGACGCAAGCTGCCTTCTTCCTTTTGATGAGAAGCTCCTCTGTTCTCGTCATCCAAGCTTCCTTCATGTTACCCCTTCTTACCTGTCTCAGAGGAACAAATTTGTGCATCATTACCAACAACTGCTCCTTAAATAGTCTCCACATGTCTGTTGTGCCCGTTTTGTGGAACAATTGCTCCCAATCAGTACTACCCAACTCCTGTCTCATAGCGTCATAACTTTCTTTTCCACAATTAAATATCTTCTCATGGTAACTACTCCTTTCCCTCTCCAAAGATATGGTAAATGTGAGACAGTTGTGATCACTGTCACCAAAGTGCTCTCCTACCGAGAGATCTGTCACCTGTCCTGGCTCATTGCCAAGCACCAAATCCAAAATGGCCTCTCCCCTCGTCAGCCTGTCCACACATCGAGTAAGAAAACCTTCCTGAACACACCTGACAAAAACGGCTCCATCCAAATCATCTGCACTAAGGAGGTTCCAGTCAATATTGGGAAAGTTAAAGTCACCTATAACAACAACCCTGCTACATCTGTAAAATCTGCCTGCCGATGAGTTCTTCAATCTCCCAACTGCAATTAGGTGGTCTGTAGAAAACCCTCAATGAGGTGGTTGCTCCCTTGCTGCTCCTAACTTCCACCCATACTGTCTTATCAGACAAACCTTCATCAACAACCTTAGTTTCTGTAGCTGTGATGCACTCACTGATTAGCAATGCTACACCCCCTCCTCTTTTACCACCCTCCTTGTTCTTTTTAAACATTCGAAACCCTGGAACATCTAGCAACCGTTCCTGCCCCTGTGAAACCCACGTCTCTGTTATGGCCACAACATCATAGTCCCAAGTACTGATCCATGCTCTAGGTTCATCACTCTTATTTCTCACACTCCTTCCGTTCAAGCAGACGCACTTTGACCAATCCCTTTGTTGCATCACATGAAAAACTTTCCCGATTGATTTACTCCATCCTGTCACTGCCCCATCTGCAACTACCCCATCCCCCCGGCATGTGTGCAGCTCTGGTTCCCACCCCTCTGCCAAATGTTCTGCTCCTACTCCTGTTTTTATGCAGTAAGTTGTTCATGACAGGAGATGGCAGGACTGCACAGCTGAGATCTGGTCCATTGCTTGCTGTTTCTGCTGGGTTTTAGCTTCACCTGGATTCTGGATTAGTGGTGCTGGAAGAGCACAGCAATTCAGGCAGCATCCGAGGACAGGCAAAATCCGAGGCCAGTGTCATTCATTGAGCTTGATAAAATAATAGAGTTGGGGATTTGGCAGGCTATGAAATTCGATTATCCCTGAATACAAGTCTGCTGCTGCTGATTCATTCTGGGCTGACCTCCCATTCAGAGAGATATAAGAGATCCTTGGCCATCATTTGAAGACTTTCCTCCAAATATTACAACTAAGAATCATCCCTTCACCAAAACCACCTGGACAGAAAAAGTGATCACTGCTCTCTGTTGGCCTGGTGTTAACTGCTCAAGAATAGTTTAGACAAAGTGAGAGGAAATGCTATTAAAATAACTTGAAATGCCTGTACAACAATGGACATAATGTCCGCAAAAAAAGGGAACCAAAAAGCAAGTGTGCACTGGAAGCAACCAGACATGGTAGGAATTACTGAGACCTGTGTAAGAAAAATCAGGACTGAAAACTCGGAGGAGAACACATACAGGTCATAAAATAAGATATTGAAGGATCAATCATAATGGCAAGTATAATCTGAATGTCATCTGATAATGGAAGTGAGGTAGTTCAGAACTATGCAAAGTGGGAAACGATGGAATAAACATCAAAAATCAATTGTGGAGAATTTCAGCACTAACAATAATGAAACCTTAAAACAGATCAGACCTACTAACTAATGGATTGCAGATCACCTCAATTGTGAAACTACTTCAAATCAGCTCATGTGGAGAGAAGCTTTCAAATTTGGTTCAGCTTTGAGACCATCTCCAAACTTTTAACATGCCCAGCGTAGGGGAGGTCATGACACAATTGAACAATATAATTGTCAGCTCCATGCACAATCATGCTGATCCTTTATGGGACTGCTCAGGTATGAGAGGATCCAACAAAACTAAAGAAATCATTTACACCTTGGACATACTCAAACAAGGGGTAAACCATGGTGACTTGCAATATGAGTTATTCGATTGTGATCTGGAGTCGCAATCCATCTGTCCCTGCCATTTCCATTCCAAGGATGCCAATCCTAAGTATAGTGCAAGGGACATTTAATTATGCAGTGGAGACCATGAACCTGGGATTTTTGCAGCTCAGCCCAACTTAATGTGACACCAAGTCAAACCTATTTTCACAGATGTAATGCCACACTTTCTACTTTTTACACACTGTTCACAGCTGCTGCACCACAATGAAAGTCCTCATTACCAGGTGGCAAGATGACATTTTTACAGAATGCTCTCGTTATCAACGTCAGGCAAGTAACCTATTTAATTGTCATATGTTAGGCATTCTCAAACTGTGTCAAATGAAATGCATAACTACCCAGTAGTTATCTCTTACAAAAGCTTCAATGGACAAGGGAACTTGTTCAGCAAGATTCCAGGTTTGATTCCATATTTATTCTCTCAATCAGAAAAGTATTTGGGATATAATTGGAATCAGTGTTCCAGGATGAGGGAGGATAAAGTCATGATTCACTGCTTCTAAATTGTAAACTTGTGCAATAGTACACTTTTAGGGAATGGGACATACTGAACTGAATATGCTGGCAAATTATTGGGAGGATTTTTATTCTCATACCTTATTTAGTTACCTCATATGCCTTTAGTACTACCACAATAGACGTAGCTCCATTACTCTGTTAAATGCTTGTGATATTGACCTCAATCTCATCTTTTCAGCGCTTGCTCTATTGTCTCCCCAAGAGCATAGGCACTGGAAAAAGTCTGTAGTAAACTGCATATGCTAGAATCCGAATGTTGGGCTCGAATCCTTGAATTGGTGGCCAGTTTCACTCAACACCCAAGGATACTTGGTTGCGTTGCTATCTTGTATTTTGCTTCTGTCTGAAAAATCTCGTGTTTTTAACCAGTTCCTTCCAAGCAAGGGTGCATTTTAATCCTTTGTTACACCAATGGGTGACTTTGCCCACCACCCATCATTGTTGATTCTAAATTTACCCAAAATGGGAATTTCCTCTCCTCCATAAATTAACTTTGTGATTTCTTCAACTGATGTTGACCAAAGTTTTGATAGTACAGCAATTAAGGAATTATGAAGACCAATGTAACTGTATCAACCCTCCCATTGCACTAGGGCTCTATGCATTGTCAGACAACAATGTCCTGTGAAATTCTAGTTGACATCTCATTCCGCAAATTATACTGTGTGTATCTCAACTGACCAGTCATTGACCTGACCCAGAAGGTTTGAAATGTAACATTGTACAGTAACCCAGGCAAGATCAGCTTTACAGAAGCTTAAGTAGATAAAATGATCACATCCTCAGAAAATTCCAGGGGTTTCACAGCTGTCTTCTCAGGCAACACGACAACCCATTTGTGCACAACAGAACAACATGATTACATGTTCAATTATAGAGAAGGGCTTAAATATACCCACCTGACTCAGATAAGGTGGCTTTGACTAAGTCAACCTGACACTTCGTACTGTTTACATCTGAAATTTGCCTTAATTTCCAACATGAATCCAAACCTCAAATAACCTGTGGATATTTTTTTTTATATCCACAGAATGTAAACAGAAAATCAACAGTTCCTTCAAGTAATCCAAATGCTGCTCCTACAAGTTTGAGAAGCAATAAATAGACAATAAATAAAAACTTGCTACTATTAGTTCAATATCATTTGTGAAGTTGTTTTTTCTAAGCCTCACCTTCAGTGAACTGAGTTGCAAACTGATGTTAACATTAAACAACATGCAGCTGTTCCAACTTTGGAGGCATAGAGAGATATACAAGTCCTTTTATGCAGGCACTATATTTCCACAATGCTGTTGACATGCAACAGATGGCTGGGAGTGTACAAAGAAATAATCTCATCAAATTCAAGTGACCTCACAACACTTTCATGTAGTTTATAAGTGTCACTGAAACTGTGAAATGGATGACAGGATGCGATCTCTGGTTCTCAGATAAAGGCAGCACGACGGGACATTTTCAGTTCTTGTCATCAGTCAGAATTATGCTGACACACCACCCAGTTATTATTAAAATGAGTTAGATGCTGCCCCATGAAAGGTAGCAATTCAAGGCAAAAGAACTGAAGCCTTAAACACCTCAAGTGAGTCATAATTTCTAGGAAAAACATAAGAGGTTACAGTTCAGGGAACCATTTGGTCCACCAGATCTTTGCTGGAGTAACCCTAATTCAATCTCTCCACTCTGTTTCCTCATAACCCAAAATATTCCATTTCACCAAGTGGCTGAACAACTTCAGATTAGAAAGTATTGCATGCTCCAACAACTTCTCTTCACCATTATCCTCAGAGAGATAATTTGCAATATAAAGCTTTTACCAGTGACATCCCAAAAGGTAGTTTTACCTTTCCCGACCCTCACTATCAGAACTCTATTTAAACATCCTCAGACTTCCCTGCTCCAAAGGAAATTGTGACAGTGACAGCTCAGCTATGGAACCACATTTTAGTTCCATTCATGTCAAAATAGTTCATACATTGAGTAAACAAGAAAATAATCTTGCTGGAAACAGAAGGCCGCACAGGTGTCTCCCTCTCCACTGCCACAGCTCAAGTCAGGAATGGAAACCAACTTGGTTGGCCCGTCTCCATCAATGATGTATTCACCGAAGTCAAAGAACAGTACAGAAATAGGCCCTTTGGCCCACCAAGACTGCACCGACACATGACGCCTTTCTAAAATTAAAAACCATTTGCCTCTACACAGTACAGATCCTTCTATTCGCTGCTTATTCATGTATCTGTCAAATCGCCTCTTAAATGTCGCTATTGCGTCTGCTTCGAACACCACCTCTGGCAGCGCATTCCAAGACACTTACCACCCTCTTAAAAAATTTGCATCTCATCTCCTTTAAACTTTCTTCTTTTTACTTCAAACCTATGTCCCCTTGTAACTGACATTTCTACCTTGGGGGAGAAACCTCCAACTACCCATTCTATCCACACCTCTCCATTTTGTAAACCTCTATCAGGATGCCTCTCAGTCTCCAACATTCAAGTTAAAACAAACAGAGTTTGTTCAATCTCTCCTCATAGCCAATTCCTTCCAAACCAGGCAACATCTTGGTAAAGGTAAAAAATTAATCCTCATTACCCACTGTAGATTATCTTATGTATTATAAAAGAGACAAAGGGGTTAACTGAAATACAGTTCAGTGGTCACATTCTCACCTGACTCAGAAGTCACTGGGATCAATCTTAATCCAGAAATGTGGGCAGAAAACTTAGGACAATCTCAATGCAGTTTTGTTCGAGGTATCACCTTCCAGCTGAGGTATTAAATAAGGCTCTTTCCATGTATATTGTAAAGTATTCCTGGCATTACTTAGAAGGTGAGTTCTGCAACAACTCAGTCAGTATTCATTTCTCAACTAACGTCATTATATGGCCATTTGTCAGAATATGCTGTGCACAGCTTGGCTGCCATGTATCTCACAACAGTAACTACCTATTAAAATAACTTCAGGCGCTTTGAAGTGCTTTGGGTCTGCCCAAGGTTGTGAAAGGCACCACACAAATGCAAGTTTTCTTCTGAAGCTGCTGAAACTTTTCTAAACTCTGATGGAATATTCCAGTTTCACACAGAAGGTAAACACAGAAGGTAAAGGGAAGTGTGCGTCTGTCTGTGTGCGGGTGCCACTCAAAGCATGTCAGTGTGGAAGATACTAGAACGAGGGATCACCAATTTAGGACAGAGCTGAGAATTTTTACCTTGGAGGACCATGAATCTTTGGAACGCTTTTCTGCAAACTGATAACATATACACAAAGCTTCTGCTTCAAAGCAGAGGAGGATAGATAGTAGGTCAGCAAGGGGTGAAAGGGAGCTCAAGTCATCAGATCAGCCATGATCTTACTCAATGGAGAAAAAAGTTCAAGGGGCTGAGCGAGTGATCTACTCCTGATCCTAATTTGTACAATTTATAAGTAAGCATAATGTGCAGTCATGTAGTATCCTTGAAATGACACCAAAGTTTAATGAGCCCATAAAACTGCACACCAATTAATGAATATCGTGACCAGCAGCTGCAATACATTCCATGTACAATCATGGGAAATCTTGAGGATACTGCATACACCCTCCTATTGGGGACGGCATGATGGCTTTGTGATTCATACTGCTGCCTCACAACGTTAGGGACCTGGGTTCAAATCCACCCTTGGGTGACTGTCTGTGTGGATTCCCAACAGATGCTCCAGTTCATCCCACGAACAGGTTAGGTACATGTGCAGGTTTGGTTAATTGGCCATGCAAAATGCATGGTGTCCAGGGATGAGCAGGCTAAGTGGGTTAGCCCTGGGAAATTCAGGGGTCAGTTACAGGGACAGAGTGGAATGTTCTTCAGAGGCTTGGTGCAGACTCAATGGGCCAAATGGTCTCTTTCCGCAATGTGGGGATTATAGGGCACCTAGACAAGGACAATACTGCAAAAGGCAGCCAGAGCAACATAATGCACAACGCCCATCTCTGACTTACAAACCATCACTTTGGACAGATCCAACAGCCAGTCCACGAGATTTTCAATTCAACCCACGTGACTTCTTTCTCACCAGTTGGCAGGTATCAAGAGCAATAGATAAAAAGAACAGCCAAAAGTGGAAAAGAACCTTCTGAACATAGAATCAGAGATGTACAGCTTGGAAACAGACCCTTCAGTCCAACTCGACCAGATATCCAAAACTGATCTAGTCTCATTTGCGAGCTTTGAGCCCATACTCCTCTAAACCCTTCCTATTTGTGTACCCATGAGATGTTAAAGGGTTAATTTGTTCTGCTGACATACAAGAAATTGGATGCCTCAGGGAGGGTGTGTTTTTCTGTCTTGCAGGCAGAAAGTGACAATCTAAACATATTCTGTAAATGCTGCAGTTTAAGTAATGACCTAATCACGCACTAGATACTTTCCAAAAACAATCACTTTACATTGTTTTTGGGTGGCATGTGACTATGGGGAGTGGCAGGAGGTTATGTCTTGTGTGCATGACTGACTGTGATGTAAAACTCTGTATAAAGGGAGGATGGTTCTCTTGTTCAGGAAGCCTCGCTTGACATGCTTCGCAAGCACGGTGAAGTCTGTTAAGTGATCCTCCAAAAGCTTGTACTTGCTGAAATAAATTGTGGCCATTCACAGAAGTTGAGAAATTGCAATTACATCAAGCGTCTAAGAATCTCAAGGGAACCTAACACCCATTCAGATACCTTTT
Source organism: Chiloscyllium plagiosum (assembly GCF_037043375.1). NCBI lineage: Eukaryota > Metazoa > Chordata > Chondrichthyes > Orectolobiformes > Hemiscylliidae > Chiloscyllium > Chiloscyllium plagiosum. Next base: position 4,278,283 of record NW_028270155.1, read on the forward strand.
AAATGTTGTAATTGTACTCTCCTCCATTACTGCCTCTAGCAGCTTATTCCATATACGCAACACCTGCTGCATGAAAACATTACCCCTCAGGTCCTTTTTAAATCTTTCCTTTCTCACTTTAAACCTAAGCCCTCTAGTTTTGGACTGCCCTAAACTGGGGAAAAGATCTTGACTGTTCACCCTATCCATGCCCCTCATGATTTTATAAACTTCTGCAAGGTCACCTCTCAGCATATGACGCTCCAGGGAAAATAGCCCCATCCTATTCAGCCTATAGAGCAAACCCTCCAACACTAGCAACATCTTTGTAAATCTTTTCTGAACCCTTTCAAGTTTCACAACATCTTTCCGATAGTATGGAGACCAGAACTGAATGCAGTATTCCAAAGCAGCCTAACTAGTGTCCTGTACAGTTGCAACATGACATCCCAACTTCTGAACTCAATGCACTAAAGAAAGTACTTACCTCTTGTACTTTATACACAAACAAAATACAAATTCCTCTAGTAAGGTCATTGTAGACTGGGGAGCCAGAAAGGTATTTTAATACCTATTCCATAGAACGCTCACTATCTCAGATCCAACTGGTACTGGAAATCTCCATAAAGACCTCCATTATAGGGGAATTAAAGCACCATGGGGTTGTCTAGATAACAGAACATGTGAGAGAATGGATCCACAAGCAGAAGGTAAACTATCAAAATGTCCAGTTGTGAGTATACGGTTTAAATGTCTTTTAGTTCCCGTTTTTCTTCAGTTCCTGAATGCAGTCGGAGAGGTCACGAGGCCACATATTTGGGCAGTTGCTTTATCTGAAACACTGCTTGGGGAGTGGCTCCCACCCATTCTCCTCCTCTAACCAAAAAAAAACATTCTGCCCGTCAGCTGGTAAGGTGACAAGTACCATTTTTTGTGTTTCTTTTTTTTTCCGGCAGTCTATTTGGGAACTTAGAGTAGCGGAAATGGAGATAAGGGCAGTTGAATGTTTCCCCTGCAGTACCTGAGAGGTAAGGGTCACCTCTAATGTCCCTGCTGACTTCACCTGTGAGAAGTGCACCAACTCCAGCTCCTTGACAACCACGTTAGGGAACTGGAGCTGCAGCAGGATGAACTTCGAATCATTCAGGAGGGGGCTATTGAGAGGAGTTACAAGGAGGTAGTTACTCCACAGCCATGTGAAGAAGGTAGATGGGCTACTGTCAGAGGTAGGAAAGGGAACCAGCAGGCAGTGCAGGCGTCTCCTGTGGTGGCTCCCTCAACAAGTATAGCATTTTGGATACTGTTGGGGGGATGACTTACCGGGGTAAGCAATGGAGTACAGGTCTCTGACGCAGTGTCTGTCCCTGTTGCTCAGAGGGGAAGTTGGAAGAGGAGCAGAACTTTAGTCATTGGGCACTCCATAGTCTGGGGGGCAGATAGATGGTTTTGTGGGAATGAGAGTTTTGCAGACTGGAGGCCTGTGACCAGTGGAGTGCCACAAGGATCGGTGCTGGGTCCTCTACTTTTTGTCATTTACATAAATGATTTGGATGCGAGCATAAGAGGTACAGTTAAACTTGAAAGGGTTCAGAAATATTTACAAGGATGTTGCCAAGGTTGGAGGATTTCAACTATAGGGAGAGGCTGAACAGCTGGGGCTGTTTTCCCTGGAGGGTTGGGAGGCTGAGAGGTGACCTTATTGAGGTTTACAAAACTATGAGGGGCATGGATAGGAATAATAGACAAAGTCTTTTCCCTGGGGTCGGGGAGTCCAGAACTAGAGGGCATAGGTTTAGGGTGAGAGGGGAAAGATATAAAAAAGACCTAAGGGGCAACTTTTTCACACAGAGGATGGCACGTGTATGGAATGAGCTGCCAGAGGAAGTGGTGGATGCTGGTACAATTGCAACATTTAAGAGGCATTTGGATGACTATATGAACAGGAAAGGTTTGAAGGGATATGGGCCGGGTGCTGGCAGGTGGGACTAGATTGGGTTGGGATATCTGGTCGGCATGGACAGGTTGGACCGAAGGGTCGGTTCCCATGCTGTACATCTCTATGACTCTATGAGAGAGAGACTCACAATTGGTATGTTCCCTCCCAGGTGCCAGGGTTCGTGATGCCTTTGACTGTCTTTTGAGGATCCTTGTTGGGGAGGGGGAGCAGCCCCAAGTCATGGTCCACATAGGCACCAATGACATAGGTAGGATGAAAGGTGGGGATCGAAGGCAGAAATTCGGGGAGCTAGGGTGGAAGCTCAGAGCGAGAACAAACAGACTTGTTATCTCTGGTTTGTTGCCTGTGCCATGTGCTAGTGAGGCAAGGAACAGGGAGAGAGCAGAGCTGAACAGGTAACTGTAGGGATGGTGCAGCAGGGAGGGTTTTGGATTCTTGGATAATTGGAGCTCTTTCTGGGGAAGGTGAGACCTCTACAAACAGGATGGTCTTCGTCTGAACCAGAAGGGTGCCAATATCTTTGGTGGGGGTGGGGGTGGGGGCGGAGGGGGATTTGCTAATGATTTTCGGACGCGGTTAAACTTATGCAGCAGGGGAATGGGAACCTGAATTGTAGTTCCAGTGTAAAGGAGGTTGAGGGTAGTGAGGTCAGGGAATAGGTTTACAAGGTCGCGAGAGGGCACCGGCAATCAGAGTGTTGGTTTGAAGTGTGTCTACTTCAATGCCAGGAGCATCTGGAATAAGGTGGGTGAACTTGCAGCATGGGTTAGTACCTGGGATTTCGATGTTGTGGCCATCTCAGAGACATGGCTACAGGGGGGACAGGAATAGTTGTTGCAGATTCCAGGATATAGATGTTTCAGCAAAAACAGAAAAGATGGTAAAAGAGGCAGGGATGTGTCATTGTTAATCAAGGGTAGTATTACAGCATAGATCATAGAAATGCACAGCACGGAAACAGACCCCCCTATCCAACCTGTCCATGCTGACCAGATATCACAACCTAATCTAGTCCCACCTGCCAGCACCCAGCCCATATCTCTCCAAACCCTTCCTATTCATATACCCATCCAAATGCGTTTTCAATGTTGCAATTGTACCAGCCTCCTCCACTTCCTCTGGCAGCTCGAGGACTCATCCACTGAGGTAGTTTCGGTTGGGGTTAGAAACAGGAAAGAAGTCATCCTGTTGGGAGTTTTCTATAGCTCTTCAAATCATTCCAGGGGTGTAGAGGAAAGGATAACAAAGATGATTCTCGATAGGAGCGAGAGTAACAGGCTAGTTGTTATGGGGGATATAAACTTCCCCAGTGTTGACTTGGAATAGTATAGGTAAAAACAGATGCTGGAAACCAGATTCTGGATTAGTGGTGCTGGAAGGGCACAGCAGTTCAGGCAGCATCCAAGGAGCAGCGAAATCGACATTTCGGGCAAAAGCCCTTCATCAGGAATAAAGGCAGACAACCTGAAGCGTGGAGAGAGAAACTAGAGGACGGTGGGGGTGGGGAGAAAGTAGCATAGAATACAATGGGTGAGTGGGGGAGGGGATGAAGGTGATAGGTCAGGGAGGAGAGGGTGGAGTGGATAGGTGGAAAAGGAGATAGGCAGGGAGGACAAATCCGGAAAAGTCATGGGGACAGTGCTGAGCTGGAAGTTTGGAACTAGAGTGAGGTGGGGGAAGGGGAAATGAGGAAACTGTTGAAGTCCACATTGATGCCCTGGGGTTGAAGTGGTCCGAGGCGGAAGATGAGGCGTTCTTCCTCCAGGCGTCTGGTGGTGAGGGAGCAGCGGTGAAGGAGGCCCAGGAGCTCCATGTCCTCGGCAGAGTGGGAGGGGGAGTTGAAATGTTGGGCCACAGGGCAGTGTGGTTGATTGGAGTGGGTGTCCCAGAGATGTTCCCTAAAGCGCTCTGCTAGGAGGTGCCCAGTCCCCCCAATGTAGAGGAGACTGCATCGGGAGCAACGGATGCATAAATGATATTAGTGGATGTGCAGGTAAAACTTTGATGGATGTGGAAGGCTCCTTTAGGGCCTTGGATAGAGGTGAGGGAGGTGGTGTGGGCGCAGGTTTTACAGTTCCTGCGGTGGCAGGGGAAGGTGCCAGGATGGGAGGGTGGGTTGTAGGGGGGCGTGGACCTGACCAGGTAGTCACGGAGGGAACGGTCTTTGCGGAAGGCGGAAAGGGGTGGGGAGGGAAATATGTCCCTGGTGGTGGGGTCTTTTTGGAGGTGGCAGATGATTTGGTTTATGCAAAGGTTGAAGGGTGGAAGGTGAGCACCAGAGGCGTTCTGTCCTTGTTACGGTTGGAGGGGTGAGGTCTGAGGGCGGGGGTGCGGGATGTGGATCAGATGTGTTGGAAGGCATCTTTAACCACGTGGGAAGGGAAATTGCAGTCTCTAAAGGAGGAGGCCATCTGGTGTGTTCTGTGGTGGAATTGGTCCTCCTGGGAGCAGATACAGCTGAGGCGGAGGAATTGGGAATGCGGGATGGCATTTTTGCAAGAGGTAGGGTGGGAAGAGGTGTAATCCAGGTAGCTGTGGGAGTCGGTGGGTTTGTAAAAAATGTCAGTGTCAAGTCGGTCGTCATTAATGGAGGTGGAGAGGTCCAGGAAGGGGAGGAAGGTGTCAGAGATGGTCCAGGTAAATTTAAGGTCATGGTGAAATGTGTTGGTGAAGTTGATGAATTGCTCAACCTCCTCGCGGGAGCACGAGATGGCGCCAATGCAGTCAGCAATGTAGCGGAGGAAAAGGTGGGGAGTGGTGCCAGTGTAATTACGGAAGATCAACTGATCTACATAGCCAACAAAGAGACAGGCATAGCTAAGGCCCATATGTGTGCCCATGGCTACCTCTTTGGTCTGGAGGAATTGGGAAGATTCGAAGGAGAAATTGTTAAGGGTGAGGACCAGTTCGGCCAAACGAATGAGAGTGTCGGTGGAAGGATACTGTTGGGGAAGCCTGGAGAGGAAAAAACGGAGGGCTTGGAGACCCTGGTCATAGCGGATGGAGGTGTAGAGGGATTGGATATCCATGGTGAAGATGAGGCATTGGGGTCCGGGGAAATGGAAGTCTTGGAGGAGGTGGAGGGCATGGGTGGTGTCTAGAACATATGTGGGGAGTTCCTGGACTAGGGGGGATAGGACAGTGTCGAGGTAGGTAGAGATGAGTTCAGTGGGGCAGGAGCATGCTGAGACAATGGGTCGGCCAGGGTGGTCAGGCTTGTGGATCTTGGGAAGGAGGTAGAACCAGGCAGTGCGGGGTTCCCGGACTATGAGGTTGGAAGCTGTGGATGGGAGATCTCCTGAGGTGATGAGGTTCTGTATGTTCTGGGAGATGATGGTTTGGTGATGGGGGGGTGGGGTCATGGTCGAGGGGGCAGTAGGAAGGGGTGTCCTTGAGTTGGCGTTTGGCTTCAGCGGTGTAGAGGTCAGTGCGCCAGACTACCACTGCGCCCCCTTTATCCGCTGGCTTGATGGTGAGGTTGGGATTGGAGCAGAGGGATTGGAGGGCTGCGCGTTGTGAGGGTGAGAGGTTGGAGTGGGGGAGAGGGGTAGACAGTTTGAGGCGGTTAATGTCCCAGCGGCAGTTGGAAATGAAGAGGTCGAGGGCAGGTAATAGGCGAGCACGGGGTGTCCAGGTGGATGCAGTGTGTTGGAGGTGGGCGAAGGGGTCCTCGGAAGGTGGGCGGGAATCCTGATTGTGAAAGTACGCTCGGAGGCGGAGGCGACGGAAGAATTGTTCGACGTCACGGCGTGTATTAAATTCATTGATGCGTGGACGGAGGGGGATGAAGGTGAGTCCTTTGCTGAGGACTGATTGTTCGTCCTCAGTGAGGGGGAGGTCTGGAGGGTTGTTGAAAACTCGGCAGGGCTGGAAGCTGGGATCTGGTGTGGGTGTGGAGCTGGGAGTGGGGGCGGAACCTGTAACTGGAGTGGGTGTGATGGTGGGGGGAATGGGGGTGGAGTCATGAGCAGGAGTAGTGTTCCACTCCGGGTTCTGGAGGGTGGGGATAGTGACAGTGGGGTCTGTGGGGGGGGCATGTCAGCAGAATGCTGGTGGGGCGGAAGTGGTGGTGACCACGGCAGTACGGGTGGCGGAAGTCACTGAGCGGATAGTTCAAGTAGTTTAGATGCATCTGTGTTTGTTCAATGTGTGCAGAAGGTTTTCTGACAAACTATGTAGACAGGCCATATTGGATTTGGTACTGAGCAATGAACCCGGCCAGGTGTTAGATTTGGAGGTAGGTGAGCACTTTGACAATAGTGACCACAATTTGGTTCGGTTTACAATAGCAACGGTCAGGAATAGGCATATCACGCAGGGAAAGAGGTATAACTGGGTGGAAAAGGCAATTATGATGCGATTAGGCAAAATTTAAGATGCATAGGATGGGGAAGGAAACTGCACGGGATGGACACTCTTGAAATGTGGAGCTTATTCAAGTAACAGCTACTGCGAGCCCTTGATAAATATATACCTATCAGGGAGAGAGGTAGTTGTTGAGAGAGCACGCCATGGTCTACTCAAGAAATTGAAGCTGTTGTCAAGAGGAAGAGGAAGGCTTATGTCAGGATGAGGAGTGAAGGCTCAGTTTGGGGGCTTGAGAGTTATAAGTTAGCAAGAAAAGATCTAACGAGAGTGCTAAGAAGAGCCAGGAGGGGACATGAGAAGTTGTTGGTGGATAGGATCAAGGAAAACCCTAAGGCCTTCTATCGGTATATCAGGAATAAAACAGTGACTAGAGTAAGTTTAGGGCCAATCAAAGACAGTAGTGCAAAGTTGTGTGTGGAATCGGATGACAATATGTTTCGTCAGTATTCACATTGAAAGAGGGCAATGCTAATGAGAATAGAGAGATACAGGCTTCTAGATTAGATGGGATTGCGGTTGACAATGAGGAAGTTTTAGCAATTTTGGAAGATCTGAAAATAGATAAGACCCCTGGGCCGGATGGGATTTATCCTCGGATTCTCTGGGAAGCCAGGGAGGAGATTGCAGAGCCTTTGGCTTCGATCTTTATGTCATCATTGTTGACAGGAGTAGTGCCAGGAGACTGGAGGAGAGCAAATGTTGTTCCCTTGTTAAAGGAGGAGAGTCTGGACAACCCTTGTAATTTTAGGCCAGTGAGCTTTACTTTAGTTGTGGGTAAAGTGTTGGCAAAGGTTATAAGAGATAGAATTTATAATCATCTGGAAAGGAATCATTTGATTAGGGGTAGTCAACATGGTTTAATGAAGGGTAGGTCGTGCCTCACTAACCTTACTGAGTTCTTTGAGAAGGTGACAAAACAGGTGGACGAAGGCAAGGTGGTTGATGTGGTGTATATGGACTTCAGTAAAGTGTTTGATCAGGTTCCACATAGTAGGCTAATGCACAAAATAAGGAGTTTTGCGATTGAGGGTGATTTAGCAGTTTGGATCAGAAATTGACTAGCTGAAAGAAGGTGGTGGTTGATGTGAAATGTTCATTCTAGAGCTCAGTTACCAGTGGTGTGCCGCAAGGATCTGTTTTGGGGAGAAAGTGAGGTCTGCAGATGCTGGAGATCAAAGTTGAAACTTTATTGCTGGAACAGCACAGCAGGTCAGGCAGCATCCAGGGAACAGGAGATTCGACGTTTCGGGCACAGGCCCTTCTTCAGGAATGAGCAGAGAGTGTTCAGCAGGAGAAGATAAAAGGTAGGGAGGAGGGACTTGGAGGAGGGGCGTTGGAAATGTGATAGGTGGAAAGAGGTCAAGGTGAGGGTGATAGGTCGGAGTAGGGTGGAGGCGGAGAGGTCAAGAAGAAGACTGCAGGTCAGGAAGGCGGTGCCGGGCTGGAGGGATTCGGCTGAGACAAGGTGGGGGGAGGGGGGATGAAGAAACTGGTGAAGTCCAAGTTCATCCCCTGCAGTTGGAGGGTTCCCAGTCGGAAGATAAGACGCTCCTCCTCCGACCGTCGCGTTGTTGTGGTTTGGCGGTGGATGAGTCCAATGACCTGCATATCCTCGGTGGAGTGGGAGGGGGAGTTGAAATGCTGTGCTACAGGTTGGTTGGGTTGGTTCGTCCGGGTGGCCCAGAGGTGCTCTCTGAATCGCTCCGCAAGTAGGCGGCCTGTCTCCCCAATATAGAGGAGGCCACACCGGCTGCAGCGGATGCAGTAGATGATGTGGGTGGAGGTGCAGGTGAATCTGTGGCGGATATGGAAGTTTCCTTTGGGGCCTTGGAGAGAAGTGAGGGGGGAGGTGTGGGCGCAAGTGTTGCACCTCCTGCGGTTGCAAGGGAAGGTGCCGGGAGTGGAGGTTGGGTCGGTGGGGGGTGTGGATCTGACAAGGGAGTCGCGGAGGGAGTGGTCTCTACGGAAAGCTGATAGGGGAGGGGAGGGAAATATATCCTTGGTGCTGGGGTCTGTTTGGAGGTGGCGGAAGTGACGGCGGATGATGCGCTGTACATGGAGATTGGTGGGGTGGTAGGTGAGGACCAGTGGGGTTCTGTCCTGGTGGCGGTTGGAGGGGCGGGGCTCAAGGGCGGAGGAGCGGGAAGTGGAGGAGATGCGGTGGAGGGCACCGTCGACTACGTCGGGGGGGAAATTGCGGTCCTTGAAGAAGGAGGCCATCTGTGTTGTACGTATTTTGAACTGGTCCTCCTGGGAGCAGATTTGGGGCTACTGCTGGTTGTCATTTTTATAAATGATCTGGAGGAGGGCGTAGAAGGATGGTTTAGTAAATTAGCAGATGATACTGAGATAAGCAGACTTGTGGATAGTGCCGAAGGATGTTGTGGGTTACAGTGGGACATAGATAAGATGCAGAGCCGGGCTGAGAAGTGGCAAATGGAGTTTAATGCAGAAAAGTGAGAGGTAGTTCACTTCGGAAGAAGTAACAGGAATGCAGAGTACTGGGCTAATAGTAAGATTCTTGGCAGTGTTGATAAATTGCGTCCAGGTGCATAAATCCCTGAAAGTTGCCACCCAGGTCGATAGGGTTGTTAAGAAGGCATATGGTGTGATGGTGTTTATTGGTAGGGAAATTGAGTTTCGGAGTCACAAGATCATGCTTCAGCTGTACAAGACACTGGTAAGGCCGCATCTAGAGCATTGCGTACAGTTCTGGTCACCGCAGTATAGAATGGATGTGGAAGCTTTGGAAAGGGTTCAGAGGAGATTTACTAGGGTGTTGCCTGGTATGGAAGGAAGGTCTTTTGAAGAAAGGCTGAGGGAACTGAAGCTATTTTTGCTGGAGAGACAAAAGTTGAGATGTGACTTAACCAAGACGTATAAGATAATCAGAGGGTTAGATAGGATGGACAGTGAGAGCCTTTTTCCTCGGACGAAGGCTAACACAAGGGGCCATAGCTTTAAATTGAGGGGTGATAGATTTTGGACGGATATTGGGGTAGCTTCTTTACTCAGAGTTGTAGGGAGGTGGAATGGCCTGCCTGCAACAGGAGTAGACTCGCCCATGTTAGGAGCATGTAAATGGACATTGGACACATGTATAGATAATAATGGAAAGGTGTTGGTTAGATGGGCATCAAATTAGTTTCGCAGGTTGGCGCAACATCGAGGGCCAAAGGGTTTGTACTGCGCTGTAACATTCTGTGAAGATGGAACACAAGGTAATCCAAAATGGAGCTGAAGGGAGTGAAGAGTGTGTCAGAGTAGCCCATGGAGGAAATCTCTCCACAGATGAGAAGGCACGGGGGAATATCCAAGAGACGGTTCTAGTTGTCATTAATAGAGTAGCTGGGACTCTCTCGTCATGTGAAAACCAGCCCAAAGAGGACCAACATCCATTCTTCAGAGACCTGGTGGAATCAATACCAAACAGGATGTTCAATGTTTGAATCAATTCGACCATAGGGCAGAGAGAGCCAGCACATCCAACACCAAACTACTGTCATATCACTTTACTCACCTTCCAGCGGTACATCCGCAATTCAGGTTTGAGTCACAACACACGTTCAGTGCTCTGCCAGCGCACCTAACTGTTGTTTGCAGTGTCATGGTTGCATCAGGCAAGTCACCAGCTCAGATAGAGGAGTGCTTCTGCTGGAGGTCACCAATTTCCAGGCACTTTAAAGATCATGATAAAAGCCAGGCCATATTGTACGGTACATTCATTTGGGACAGGGTAGGTTCGGGTAGTGTTGTGAAGCCTCAGTTCTATTTACCTTTATGTCCAATATCACCAACAGCCAGAATAAAACAGGATTTCATAGCGTGTGGGCACTAAACAATATTTTCCATTCAAAACGTACTTCTTGAACATTTTACTGAAACCCTGCATGTTCACAGATTTGCTTAGAATAAGTGTTCTCCAAGAAAAAATTGCCAACTAGTCATGATTAGTCATACATAATAAATTATCCACATGCAAAAGTTTTGATGTAAACTCACAGATTACATCAAACACATCTATTTAGACATTAGCTACTACTCCACAACCAAGTAAAGCACACTACCAAAAAACTCTTCGAATAAATTTCAACAAAAGATCCACAAACAAATTTAAATTCAAATCCACAGCACACTTTTTCCTAAGTCAAATAAATTATATAGATGCATTTATGTACAAATATGAACATTGAAGTCACTTGACCAAACTTTTTATATATTTAACCACAATTAGCCACATCTGGAGGAGCTATATGCGACTAGTAGCTAACATAGCGGAAAACTAACAAAATCATGAGTTGCTCAGGCACGTTATGACATTCTCTCTCTCTCAACGCAGTCACTAATCCTGTACTTTTAACAGTACTCACCTGGTGGGATGGTGAAACCAGAAGCAAGCTGCACTGTTGGTTGTTGTGGTGAACGGATGATAAGCTGAGGGGTTACAATGCGTTGGGGTGCCCCTAACCCAGTACGAAGAGGCTGTGACTGAGCAGCTGATACTTGGATGATGCCAGGAGCAGACGAAATGACTTTTGTGATTCCGACATGAGGTTGTGCAATTATATTGACTGCAGGTTTTGCAACTGCATTGATGCTGACTGGCACACTGGTTACAGTGAGAGAGCTGGTAACCGTGTATTGCAACTGATTGCTTGGAGTGTTGGTCACTGTGATCGGAGCAGCTGTGTTATTTAATAAACCAAGAGAAACAGGCTGAGACTGAGTGTGCAGAACAAGCTTTGTCTGTGAACTGGAATCTGTATTGGTGGCTGTGAGACTGCAAATTGGACCACTGACAGCAACAGTCTGATTAGCCAATTGTGTCACTATTGCACCCTGATGGATGCCTGTCTTTTCTCCAAATTGCACCAATCCAGGTAGATTCACATGGTTGTGGGGGGCAAAACCATTCTGTGATAGTGCAGTGCCCAAAACATTGCTGGCAATCACAGTATGCATTGGCGGTCTTGAGAGTGCAATAGTGGGGGTGCTAGTACTCAGGACGCTGTCTTGAGCCACAGAGACGAATTGAGAACTGTTTTGAGATGAGTTGCATGGTGTGTTGATGCTACTGACATTGGACCCAAAAGTCCCAGACTTGGGGAGATGGCTACAAGTCCCAGAGGCAGTTCCAGCGGAGAAGTGCAAAGTAGTAGTCACAGCAGGGGAGCTGCAGACTGCGACCACCCCATTGACAGCCTGAGGTGGGGTTCCGGGAGGTGCTGGGGGCAGGTGGTTCGACACCCGAGGCTCGCCTATTGTTAGGAGGGGCAGGGGAAGGACTCTCCCCCCAGTTTCAGTGGTACCCAGAGGGGGTGCAGGGCTGCTGGTGCTGGGGGATGGGGAAGGAGGAGCTGGAAGCGGTGGCCGGTAGGAGTGAGGGGGGCGGCCGGTCCCCGGGGTCGCTGCACCCGAAGCCCGGGCTCCGGCCGCTGAGGGGTCCGAGGAAGGGGGGCTGTTGGCGGGAGGTGGCGGGAGGTCGCAGGCGGAGGCTGCACGCTGACTGAGACCAGCTCCGGCGGCTGCCTCCTGTCCGAGGCCAGGGCCAGGATGAGGGGCCGCAGGGGGAGCCGCCGCCGGTTTCTCCCCGAGCGGCGATGGCGCCATCCTGCCGGCTCGCCGCTGTCCCTCCTGAGGGACGCTGTCTCCCGCCAGAGTTGGCCTCCTCTCTCCAGGCAGCACTGCCAGCTGCGATTCCAGCGATCCCACCAGATCGCTGACCGCCTTCTCGTCCACCTCTGACAGGAACAGCTCCTCCAGCGGGTCCGGGCCCGCCGCCATCTTCCTCCGGGCCCGGCCGCGCATGCGCCACTCTCAATGTCCCCTCCCCCTTCAGCCGCCGCGCGGAGCAGGGCGGGAACGTCCCTCGTCAGGATTTACAGAGAGTGACAGTGGCTGGGAGTAATAGATAGAGGGTGGAAGTAACAAGGCACAGGATGGGAGTAATAGGACAGAGGGTGGGAGTAATAGGACAGAGGGTGGGAGTAATAGATAGAGGGTGGGAGTAACAAGGAACAGGATGGGAGAAATAGGACAGAGGGTGGGAGTAATAGATAGAGAGTGGGAGTAACAAGGCACAGGATGGGAGAAGTAGGACAGAGAGTGGGAGTAATAGGACAGAGGGTGGGAGTAACAAGGCACAGGATGGGAGTAATAGGACAGAGGGTGGGAGTAACAAGGCACAGGATGGGAGAAATAGATAGAGGGTGGGAGTAACAAGGCACAGGATGGGAGAAATAGGACAGAGGGTGGGAGTAATAGATAGAGGGTGGGAGTAACAAGGCACAGGATGGGAGTAATAGGACAGAGGGTGGGAGTAACAAGGCACAGGATGGGAGAAATAGATAGAGGGTGGGAGTAACAAGGCACAGGATGGGAGAAATAGGACAGAGGGTGGGAGTAATAGGACGGAGGGTGGGAGTAACAAGGCACAGGATGGGAGAAATAGGACAGAGAGTGGGAGTAACAAGGCACAGAATGGGAGAAATAGGACAGCGGGTGGGAGTAACAGGACAGAGGGTGGGAGTAACAAGGCACAGGATGGGAGAAATAGGACAGAGGGTGGGAGTAACAAGGCACAGGATGGGAGAAATAGGACAGAGGGTGGGAGTAACAAGGCACAGAATGGGAGTAATAGGACAGAGGGTGGGAGTAATAGATAGAGGGTGGGAGTAACAAGGCACAGGATGGGAGAAATAGGACAGAGGGTGGGAGTAACAAGGCACAGGATGGGAGAAATAGGACAGAGGGTGGGAGTAATAGGACAGAGGGTGGGAGTAACAAGGCACAGGATGGGAGAAATAGGACAGAGGGTGGGAGTAAGAGGTAGAGGGTGGGAGTAACAAGGCACAGGATGGGATAAATAGGACAGAGGGTGGGAGTAATAGTACAGAGGGTGGGAGTAACAAGGCACAGGATGGGAGAAATAGGACAGAGGATGGGAGTAACAAGGCACAGGATGGGAGAAATAGGACAGAGGGTGGGAGTAACAAGGCACAGGATGGGAGAAATAGGACAGAGGGTGGGAGTAACAAGGCACAGGATGGGAGTAATAGGGCAGAGGGTGGGAGTAATAAGGCACAGGATGGGAGTAATAGGACATAGAGTGGGGTGTAATACGGCACAGGATGGGAGTAATAGGACAAAGTGGGTATAATAGGGCAAAGGGTGGGAGTAATAAGGCACAGAATTGGAGTAATATGACAGAGGATGGGAGAATTAGGACGCGGTAAGAGTAATAAGGCACAATGTGGGAGTAATAGGATAGAGGGTGGTGAATAATCGGGCAAGGTTTGGGAGTAATAGGTCACAGTATGGGGAGTAACAGGCCACATGGTGGGAGTAGTATTGCAGAGAGTGAGAGTAATGGGGAGAGGTTAGGGAGTGAAACGGCAGAGGGTGGGAGTTTCAGGGCGATGTGTGGGAAGTGATAGGGCAGAGTGTAGGATGTAATAGGGCAGAGGTTGGGGGTAATGGGACTGAAGGTGGGTTGTAATAGGGTACAGGGTAGGAGTAATAGAACAGAGATTGGGAGTAATGGGGCAAAGTTTGGGAGCAAAAGGGCAGAGGGTTGGAGTAATAGGGCACAGAGTGGGAGTAATAAGCTGCAAGGTTGGAGCAATAGGACTAAGGGTGGGAGTAACAGGATAGCGAGTGCAAGTAATAGGGCAGTGGGTGAAGAGTAATAGGGCAGAGGGTGGGGGTAATGGGACAGAGAGTAGTGAGTAGTCAAGAGGTGGGGAGTAATAGACCTCATGGTGTGAGTAATACAGCAGTGGTTGGGAGTAATGGGGCAGAGGATGGTGTGTAATGGGGCAGAGTGTGAGGAGTAATAGGACAGAGGTTGGAGAGTAATAAGCTAGACGGTGAGGGGAAATAGGGCAGAAGTTGGGGTAATGGGACTGAGGGTTGACCTTGTAGTGAAGAGGGTGGCTAGTAATAGCGCAGAGGGTGGGAATAATAGGACACAGGATGGCAGTACTAGGACAGAGGGTGCAGAATAATAGAATATAAGATGGAGTAATGGGGCAGATGGTGAGGAGAAATAGGGCAGAGTGTGGGGGTAATGGGACTATGGGTCAACCTAGTTGGGCATGGGGTGGGGAAAGATAGAATATAAGATGGCAGGCAAGAAGATGGTTTAAAGTGCATCTACTTCAACACCAAGAGCATCCGGAATAAGGTGGGTGAACTTGCAGCATTGGTTGGTGCCTGGGATTTCGACGTTGTGGCCATTTTAGAGACATGGGTAGAACAGGGACAGGAATGGTTATGGCAGGTTCCGGGATTTAGATATTTCAGTACGAATAAAGAAAATGGTTAAAGAGGGGGTGGTGTGGTACTGTTAGTAAAGGACAGTATAATGGTTGCAGAAAGAACGTTTGAGCACTTGTCTACTGAGGGAGTATGAGTTGAGATTAGAAACAGGAAAGGAGGGGTTACCCTATTGGGAGTATTCTATCGGTCTTCAAATAGTTCCAGAGATGTCGAGACTAGGATAGCAAAGATGATCCTCGATAGAAGTGAGAGTGACAGGGTGTATGTAATGGGGACCTTTAACTTTCCAAATATTGACTGGGAATACTGAAGTTCATGTACTTTAGATGGGTCAGTTTTTGTCCTATGTGTGCAGAAGGATTTCCTGACACAGTATGTAGATAGGCCAACAAGGGGCGAGGCCACATTGGATTTGGTACTGGATAATGAACCCGGCCAGGTTTGAAATTTGGAGGTAGGTGAGCACTTTGAGGATAGTGACCACAATTTGGTTATGTTTACTTTAGTGATGGAAAGGGATAGGTATATACCGCAGGGCAAGAGTTATAGCTGGGGGAAAGGCAATTACGATGCAATTAGGCAAGATTTAGGAAGCATAGGATGGAGAAGGAAACTGCAGGGGATGGACACAATTGAAAGGTGAAGCTTATTCAAGGACCAGCTACAGCGGGTCCTTGATAAATACATACTGGTAAGGCAGGGAGGAGGTTGTCGAGAGTGGGAGCCGTGGTTTACGAAGGAAGTTCAATCTCTTTTCAAGAGGAGGAAGAAGAAGGCTTAGGTTAGGCTGAGATGTGATGACTCAGTTAGGGCTGTTGAGAGTTACAAGTTAGCCAGGAAAGACCTAAAGAGAGAACTAAGAAGAGCCAGAAGGGGACATAAAGTCATTGCCAAATAGGATCAAGGAAAACCTTAAGGCTTTCTATAGCTACATCAGGAATAAAAGAATGACTAGAGTAAGATTAGGGCCAATCAAACATAGTAGTGGGAAGTTGTGCATGGAGTCAGAGGAGATAGTGGAAGTGCTAAATGAATACTTTTCATCAATATTCACACTCGAGAAAGATAATGTGTTTGAGGACAATACTGAGATACGGGCTACTAGACTAGATGGGATTGAGGTGCATAAGGAGGAGATGTTAGCAATTCTGGAAAGTTTAAAAATAGATAAATCCCCTGAGCCAGATGGGATTTATCTTATGGTTCTCTGGGAAGCCAGGGAGGAGATTGTCGAGCCTTTGGCTTAGATCTTTATGTCTTCATTGTCTACAGGAAGAGCGCCAGAAGAGTGGAGGTTTGCAAATGTTATTCCCTTGTTCAATAAGGGAAGTTGACAACCCTGGATATAATAGACCTGTGAGCCTTACTTCAATTGTAGGTAAAGTGTTGGAAAGGATTATAAAAGATAGGATTTATAATCATCTGCAGAGGAATAGGTTGATTAGGCATGGTCAACACAGTTTTGTGAAGGATAGGTCATACATCACAAACCTTATTGAGTTCTTTGAGAAGGTGACAAAACAGGTGGATGAGGGTAAAGTGGTTGATGCGGTGTATGTGGATTTCAGTGAGGCGTTTGATTAGGTTCCCCATGGTAAGCTATTGCACAAAATACGGAGGTGTGAGATTGAGGGTGATTTAGCTGTTTTGGATCAGAAATTGGCTAGCTGAAAGAAGACAGAGGGTAATGGTTGATGGGAAATATTCATCCTGAAGTTCAGTTACTCGTGAGGTACCGCAAGAATCTGTTTTGTGTCCACTGCTGTTTGTCATTTACATAAATGACCTTGATGGGGGCTTAGAAGGATGCGTAAGTAAATTTGCAGATGACACTAAAGTCAGTGGAGTTGTGGATAGTGACGAAGGATGTTGTAGGTTACAGACTGACATAGATAAGCTGCAGAGCTGGACCGAGAGGTGGCAAATGGAGTTTAATCCAGAAAAGTGTGAGGTGTATCACTTTGGAAGGAGTAACAGGAATGCAGAGTACTGGGCTATTGGTAAGATTCTTGGTAGTGTAGATGAGCAGAGAGAACTCGGTGTCCAGATACATACATCATTGAGAGTTGCCACCCAGGTTGATAGGGTTGTTAAGAAGGCATACAGTGTGTTAGCTTTCATTGGTAGAGGGATGGAGTTTCGGAACCATGAGATCATGCTACAGCTGTATAAAATTCTGGTGCGGGCACATTTGGAGTATTGCGTACAGGTCTGGTCATTGCATTATAGGTAGGATGTGGAAACTTTGTAAGGGGTTCAAGGGAGATTTACTAAGATGTTGCCTGGTATGGAGGGAAGGTCTTATGAGGAAAGGCTGAGGGACTTGAGGCTGTTTTCGTTAGAGAGAAGAAGGTTGGGACATATCAGATAATCAGAGGGTTAGATAGGTTGAACAGTGAGAGCTTTTTCCTCAGATGTTGATGGCTATGCGGTGACATAGTTTTAAATTGAGGGGTGATGGATATAGGACAGTTGTCAGAAGTAGTTTCTTTACTCCGAAAGTAGTAAGGGCTTGGAACACACTGCCCGCCGACTTTAAGGGCATTTAAATGGTCATTGGATAAACATATGGATGAAAATGGAATAGTGTAGGTTGGATGGGCTTCGGATTGGTTCCACAGGTCAGCGCAACATCGAGGGCCGAAGGGCCTGTACTGTAATGTTCTATGGAGTAATAATGCAAATGGTAGGGAAAAATAGGACAAAGGGTGGGGGTAATAGGTAAGAGTGGGAGTAATAAGACTGAGGGTAAGAATAATAAGAAAAGAGTGGGAGCAATAGGAAAGACATGAGTAATAGAATAGATGGGGGGAGTAATGGGGAAGAGTGATAGTAATAGAACAGAAAGTGGGAGTAATAGGGAGAGTGTGAGAGGAATGGGACATAGACTAGGAAGTAGTAGGAAGAGGGAATGAGTACTAGGACAGATGGTGGGATGTAAAGAACAGAAGGTGTGAGTAACAGGGCAGAGGGTCAGGAGAGTGTGGGAGTAACAGGATAAAAAGTGGGAAGTGAAAGGACAGAGGATGGGGATTTATGTGGAAAAGGGTATGTATAATACGGCATTGAGTGGGAGTAATATGAAAGGGGTTTAATACGGAAAGGGTGGGAGTGATATGGAAAATGTGGGATTTCTCAGGAGAGGATAGGGAGTAATAGGGAAAGGATGTAAATAATAGGAACAAGGTCGGAGTAATACAGCAGAGGGTAGGGAGTAATAGGAAAAGGCTGTGAGTAATAGGGAGAGGGTGGGGATTAATAAGGAAAGAGTAGGAGTATTTGGGAGAGGATAAGAGTAATAGGGCACAGGTCATTAGTAGTAGGGCAAAGGCTGTGATTAGCAGGACCGAGCGTGTGAGTTATAGCATAGAGGTGGGAGATTAAGGGTGCTGGTGGAAATAATAATGAGGGTGAGGAGTAGTAGGGAGAAGCTAAGGATAAGATGGGAGCAATAGAGCAGGAGGTGGGCATAGAGTCATAGAGATGTACAGCATGGAAACAGACCCTTTGGTCCATGCCGACCAGATATCCCAACCCAATCAAGTCCCACCTGCCAGCACCCGGCTCATATTCCTCCAAACCCTTCCTATTCATTTACTCATCCAAATGCCTTTTAAATGTTGCAATTGTACCAGCCTCCACCATTTCCTCTGGCAGCTCGTTCCATACACGTACCACCCTCTGTGTGAAAAAGTTGCCCCTTAGGTCTCTTTTATATCTTTCCCCTCTCACCCTAAACCTATGCCCTCTAGTTCTAGACTCCCTGACCCCAGGGAAAAGACTTTGTCTATTTACCTTATCCATGCCCCTCATAATTTTGTAAACCTCAATAAGGTTACCCCTCATCCTCCGACGCTCCAGGGAAAACAGCCCCAGCCTGTTCAGCCTCTCCCTAGCTCAAATCCTCCAACCCTGGCAACATCCTTGTAAATCTTTTCTGAACCCTTTCAAGTTTCACAACATCTTTCTGATAGGAAGGAGACCAGAATTGCACGCAATATCCCAACAGTGGCCTAACCAATGTCCAGTACAGCCGCAACATGACCTCCCAACTCCTGTACTCAATATTCTGACCAATAAACGAAAGCATACCAAATGCCTTCTTCACTATCCTATCTACCTGCGACTCCACTTTCAAGGAGCTATGAACCTACACTCCAAGGTATCTTTGTTCAGCAACACTCCCTAGGACCTTACCATTAAGTATACACGTCCTGCTAAGATTTCCTTTCCCAAAATGCAGCACCTCGCATTTATCTGAATTAAACTCCATCTGCCACTTCTCAGCCCATTGGCCCATCTGGTCAAGATCCTGTTGTAACCTGAGGTAACCCTCTTCGCTGTCCACTACACCTCCAATTTTGGTGTCATCAGCAAACTTACTAACTGTACCTCTTATGCTCGCATCCAAATCATTTATGTAAATGACAAAAAGTAGAGGACCCAGCACCAATCCTTGTAGCACTCCACTGATCATAAGCCTCCTGTCTGAAAAACAACCCTCCGCCACCATCCTCTGTCTTCTACCTTTGAGCCAGTTCTGTATCCAAATGGCTAGTTCTCCCTGTATTCCATGAGATCTAACCTTGCTAATCTGTCTCCCATGGGGAACCTTGTCGAACGCCTTACTCAAGTCCATGTAGATCACATCTACTGCTCTGTCCTCATCAATCCTCTTTGTTACTTCCTCAAAAAATTCAATCAAGCTTTTTTTTTAGATTACTTACAGTGTGGAAACAGGCCCTTCGCCCCAACAAGTCCACATCGCCCCACCGAAGTGCAACCCACCCAGACCCATTCCCCTACATTTACCCCTTACCTAACACTACAGGCAATTTCGCATAGCCAATTCACCTAACCCGCACGTGTTTGGACTGTGGGAGGAAACCGGAGCACCGGGAGGAAACCCACGCAGATACGGGGAGAATGTGCAAACTCCACACAGTCAGTCACCTGAGGCGGGAATTTAACCCAAGTCTCTGCCGCTGTGAGGCAGCAGTGCTAACCGCTGTGCCACCGTGCTGTCCACTTTGTAAGACATGATTTCCCACGCACAAAGCCATGTTGACTATCCCTAATCAGTTCTTGCCTTTCCAAATACATGTACATCCTGTCCCTCAGGATTCCCTCCAACGACTTGCCCACCACCGAGGTCAGGCTCACCGGCCTATAGTTCCCTGGCTTGTCCTTACCGCCCTTCTTCAAGAGTGGCACCATGTTAGCCAACCTCCAGTCTTCCGACACCTTACCTGTGACTATCGATGATACAAATATCTCAGCAAGAGGCCCTGCAATCACTCCTCTAGCTTCCCACAGAGTTCTCTGGTACACCTGATCAGGTCCTGGGGATTTATCCACTTTTACCCGTTTCAAGACATCCAGCACTTCCTCCTCTGTAATCTGGACATTTTGCAAGATGTCACCATTTATTTCCCCACAGTCTATATCTTCCATATCCTTTTCCACAGTAAATACTGATGCAAAATACTCATTTAGTATCTCCCCCATTTTCAGTAATAGGATGGAGGATAATGGTGTAGAAGGTAACAAGATCATGGTAAATTATGGGAGTTGTGAAGAATTGGGTCGAGATTAATCGAACAGACAGTGACACAGTAATAAGGACAGAAGAACTTGTAGGAAGTGACTAATAGGGACATGAGTATGGGGGGCAGGGAATAACAGAATAGAGTCAAATGAGTGCATGGAGTAATGGATCAGTGAGTAATAGAGAAAGGATGTGTTTGGAAATTATAGAGGTAAAAAGTATTAGGAATAAAAGTAAAGTTACCATAGTCCCAGAGCACCATTAAGTAAAAACAAGGAGTGCAGATGCTGGAAACTAGAGTCGAGATTAGAGTGGTGCTGGAAAAGCACAGCAGGTCAGGCAGCATCCGAGGAGCAGGAAAATCGACATTTTGGGGAAAAGCCCTTCACCCAGAGCACCATTAGTCTGCTATCCCATGACAAAACGACGATTGGAGGTGAGTTTGACCTGAAGGTCACTCTGTTTCAGGCGAGGTTGAGAAGGGCAGTCTTCGTGGTGACCTCAGCCATTATGGGAAAAGGGCATGAAAATGGACAAGATGAATGCCGGATCACCTATGATCCTTTTGAAAGGTGGAACAGGATTCGAGGGCTGGAACAGCCTACTCTATTTCCTATTTCTTGTGGTTTTATGGGAATTGAACCCCCTAGTAATTGGATCAGGGACTAATTGGAATGTTGGAACTGGGAATAATTAGGCCAGTGGGAAACATGACAGAGAGTAATGAGGAAGGGAGGCATAGGGAGTAATAGTGATAGAGAGTGATAGTGACTCAGAATAGGGACAGTATGACAGAGAAACTAGTGAGGAATGATAAAATAAATAATATAATTTGAGAAAGCTTTTAGAAGACACTAAAAAGGATAAGTTTAAATTAGAGGCATTGCTTGACCAGGAGCTGACTTGTGTTGGGGGGATTGCTGAACTCTGGCTTGGCAAGGAGTAAGGAGGGGTGGGCCATTCATCCCCTTGAGCTTTCTTTACTGTTTCATAACATCATGGCTCACCTGATTGTGGTCTCCGTTCCACATTCATACCTACTACCAATAACTCTTGTCCCTTGTTAACCAATGCCATATAGGAAAACATTTCCACTATTATATTCCATTCTCCTTACAATAAACCATGGCACTCAATTAGCCTTCTGAATCCCTTGCAGTTGTGATTTATGTACCAGGCTGCTCAGATCCCTCAGTACCACTGAATTCTGCAATCTATCTTCATTTAAATAATAATCTGTTTTTTCATTCTTCCTGCCGAAGTGAACAAAGTTTTTATTTTCCTACAAGGTACCATTAGCCAAATTTCTGCACACTCGCATAACCTCGCCATACCATTTTGCTGCCTCCTTATGTCCTTTTCACATCTTACTTTAATGCCTATCTTTGTGTCATCCTAATGAAACCTGAAGCTGAAACCATCAGGAGATTCCCAACTGCTGCTTGGCAAAGTGAATAGTTCTTGATTTTGTAATAAGCAAATTATAAGCTTCATTATATGTCAGGCAACCAATTTTGTAGAGATAACATCTTCATGAATAGATGTCTGAAGAATTATAACTGTTTGTAAACCTCAGCATTGCAAATCATAACACAAATTGTCTCATTTGTGTAAGCTGTTTACGTTCTTCTGCCTTCACAATGAAACATCACAATCAAAACAATTCCCCTCATTTGTCTTCCAGTTAGTGATGAGAGATACATAAGTTGTGAAGCTGGGAGATTGTTCACACTATTGTATCGGTGGTGTATTAACTAGCTTGTATGGCCTCGTTTACAGAATATTAAGGGGTGATCTTTGGGCAGTTCAGAATTTTAAATGGATTTGATAGGATGGACAATACCTCCTCTGATGGAGGAGTCCAAAAGAATGATTTGTATTAATATTAGCACTGGCTCATTGAAACAAAATCAGACATAACTTTTTTTTACACTCTGATGAGAAAGGAAATCTGGAACTGTGAGACCCAAAAGCTGTGGATTTCTACCAACTGACATTTGTCAGGCTGAGATTTTTTTTGTCAGCTAACACCAAAAATCTGCTTCTTTGTCCAAACGTTTGATGATCTGCCCTCTCCTTTTTTGGGATTGATACTTTTATAGTGCTCCCAGTGAAGTGCCTTGGAATCTTTTAAAATGTTGAAGACACTAAATAAATCAAAACTAAGTACACTTCTTTTAATGTTGTTGGAGAGTATAGTGGATTGTATTTCCCCCTCGCCACCTGCTGTGGGCCCAGTGTAGCAGCTGCTTCCTTTCCAGTTTGGCCATCTCAATCAGTAATGGCACTACCAAGCTACTCCTGAAGTCCATCTTTATTTATCTTAATACCTGAGGAAAAGTCAGACCAGCTAGTCTTGGATCTGCTGGAGTTTGGCAGAGTAAGAGGTGACTTGAATGAAACATATACAATCCCGAGGAAGCTTGATGGGGTGAATTATCCAGGTTGTTTTGCCTTGAGAGAATTTAGAACTAGGGGGATCACCATTTAAAAATATGAAACGACATTTTTCCTCAGAGTGATGTGTAAGATTTTGGAATTCTCTTCTTCAGAAGGTCATAGAAGCAAAGTCCTTGAGTATTTATAAGGCAGAAGTGGATAGAATCGGGCAAGTAAAAGAGGTGAAATATTGTCCCAGATGGCGGCAATGTGGATTGTGGTTACATTCACCATCCTATTAAATGGCAGAGAAGGCTCCACATATCAATAGCCGACTGCATTTTTATATTCACGTTGAACAAATACTTTGGATCTGTCTTCACTAAGGAGGACACAGATAACCTTCCGGAATCCCAATTCAAATCACTGCTGAATGTCTTTCTCCTCTGTGAATACAGATGAGAGGTATTCTTTTGAGATCTCATTGATGTCCACTGTCTCCACACACAGGTTACCACTTTGATCTTCCCTGGTAATTCTCTTACTCTTAATATACTCATTAAACGCCTTGGGGCTTTTCTTAATTTCCATTGCCAAAGATATTTTGTGGCCCCTCTTTGACATCCTAATTTCCTTTTTAAGTAGCTTCCTACACTCTTTATTTTTAAAATGCCCCCCCCACCATGTTTTTAATGCACTGTTCCTAACATGTTTCCACATTTTCTTCACAAAACCCTCTCTATCCCTTGACATCCAGTGTTCCTTGGACTTCCCGCCCTTGCCCTCCACTCATAGGAACACGTCGGCCCTGAATTCTCACTGCTGAAAATGTGTTGCTGGAAAAGCGCAGCAGGTCAGGCAGCATCCAAGGAGCAGGAGAATCAACATTTCGGGCATGAGCCCTTCTTCAGGAATGCTGCCTGACCTGCTGCGCTTTTTCAGCTCTGATCTCCAGCATCTGCAATCCTCACTTTCTCCCTGAATTCTCACTGTACTACTTTTAAAAGACTCTCACTTTCCATAGATAAGTGCACTATAAGCCTCTTAATCACTTTGTCCGCCTGTCCTAAAACCTTAAGGAAACAGTATATATGACGCCGAGGTCCCTCCAATCCATGATGCTTCCAGAGTCCTACCGCTCATCATGTAATCCCTTGCCTTGTTTGTCCTGGTCATCTGATCAGCCTGTCTAAATCCTCTTGTAATCTTGGGCTATCCTTCTGATTATTCCCCACACCACCAATGTTTGTAACATCTGCAAACTTACTAATCAATCTTCCTACCCATAAGTCTAAATCATTTATATAAACCACAACAGCAAGGGCCCCAATATTGATACTTGTGGGACCCCATTTGACACTGAATTCCAGTCAGAAAAAAACCCTTCAATCATCACTAAGTACTTCCCACCACTCAGCCAATTATGGATCCAACTTGCCAAATTTGCTTGGATCCCACACCTTTGCGATCAGTTTGCCATGATCAAGAACTGATGATGTTCAAGTCCAAGTGCATCAAAAGCATTGCTCTTATCTACAAACCTGATCGTCTTTGTACCCTTACCATCTTCACTGTATCCTCCAAGTGGTATTCATCATGGAAGAGTACTGACTCATCATTTGAGTGGAGTAGGGTGGAGGGTGGGGGCAGGTAGAGGCACCAAGTAGTAATGAGCAGGAGGCTAGAGGAAGAAAGCCTCATCTTCTGCCTTGGACCCTCCAATTACACAGGATCAATGTGGATTTCACCAGTTTCTCTATTTCCCCCCCTCCCCATTTTATCCCAGTCTCAGCCTTCAAACTTGGCACTGCCCCTCTTGAATGGTTCGATCTGTCCATCTTTCTTCCCACCTATCTACTCCACACTCTTCTTCAACTTATCACTTTTTCCCCCACCTTCATCTACCTATCTCATTCCCAGCTATCTTTCCAGCCCCTGCTCCCGTTTATCTCTCAGACCCCTTAGCCCTCAAGCCTCATTCCTGATGAAGGCCTTATGCCCAAAACATCAATTCTCCTGCTCCTCGGATGCTGTTTGACTAGCTGTGCCTTTCCAGCACCACACACTTCGTCTTCCTTGCATGTGTTTGGCCTGGGACCTTGTGGGCTCTGGAGTCAACATTGAGGACTCCCAGGGCCATTATCTCCCAACTGTACATTACTGCACCATCACCTCTGGTAGATTAGGCCTGTTGGTGGGACAGGACATATACTCAGTGATGGTGTCTGGGACTCTGTTTCTGAGATATATTCCTTGCGAATGACTATTTCAGACTTTGCTTGACTGGTCTGTGGTACAGCTATTCCAATTTGGCATAAAGGTGCCAAATGTAAATAAGGAAAACTTTTCAGGGTCAACAGCGCTATGGATGTCATTATCGTTTTTGGTACCCAGATCAATGTCAGATAGATTGCTTAGTTTATTTCCTTCTATTTGACCTTGTAGTGTTTAGTTACAATTGAGTGGCTTGTTCCAAAATTCAGTAGGTCAATTAGACTAGTGGAAGACGGCAGATATTGCTTCCCAAGATAATTAATAAACCAAACGTATTTTTATGATAAACAACAATAGTTTAGAATATAGAACAATACAGCGCAGAACAGGCCCTTTGGCCCTCGATGTTGCACCGAGCTGTGAACTATTCTCAGCTCCTTCCTCTGCACTATCCCAAAATCATCCACGTGCTTATCTAAGGATTGTTAAAATCTCCCGAATGTGGCTGAGTTGACTACATTAGCAGGCAGGGCATTCCACGCCCTTACCACTCTCTGCGTAAAGAACCTGCCTCTGACATCTGTCTTATATCTATCACCTCTCAATTTGTAGTTGTGCCCCCTTGTACACGCTGACGTCATCATCCAAGGAAAAAGACTTTCACTGTCTACCCTATCTAATCCCCTGATCATCTTGTATGTCTCTATCAAATCCCCCCTTAGCCTTCTTCTTGCCAATGAGAACAGACCCAAGTCTCTCAGCCTTTCCTCATAAGACCTTCCCTCCAGACCAGGCCACATCCTGGTAAATCTCCTCTGCACCGTTTCCAATGCTTCCACATCCTTCCCGAAATATGGTGACCAGAACTGTACACAATATTCCAAGCATGGCCATACCAGCATTTTGTATAGTTGCAGCATGATATTGCGGCTCCGGAACTCAATCCCTCTACAAATGAAACCTAACACACTGTATGCCTTCTTAATAGCACTATCCACCTGGGTGGCAACTTTCAGGGATCTATGTACATGGACAACAGGATCCCTCTGCACATCCACACTACCAAGAATCTTTTCATTGACCCAGTATTCTGCCTTTCTGTTATTCTTCCCAAAGTGCATCACCTCACATTTAGCTGCATTGAACTCCATTTGCCACTCCTCAGCCCAATTCTGCAGTTTATCCAAGTCCCCCTGCAACCTGTACATTCTTCCACACTGTCCACTACTCCACCGACTTTAGTTTGATGGGTACCATCAGACCAGCTTTTAATTCCAAGTTTATTAATGAATTCCTATCACACGATGTGTTGTGCTGAGGTTTACACCTGTATCCCCAGAGTATTAGGCTGGGTCTCTCAATTACCAGCTTAGGGACAATGCCAAAATGCTCTCCCCTTTAAGCTTAACTTTATAATTTGCTCTTAACTGTGTACTTTAACTCTCCAAAATCACTCTCAGTTTCATTATTTTTAGGAGTTTTAAAAGAGAGAATTCAAAGGAAACTAAAGAAATAACTTCACTCCAACTTCAACCTTTAATGTCTGGCAGAATCCCAATGATTGATTGAATGATTTATTGTCACATGTACCAATGTACAGTGAAAATTTTGTTTATGAGCAATACAGGCAGATCATAATAAGCAAGGACATGCAGATCATAGGATGAAAAATATCTAGACAGAGGCATACAAGTTACATCGCACAGGATAGGGTTAGGGTTATTAGGCTATTATACAAAATGCGGAGGAATGGGATTGTGGGTGACATAGCAGTTTGGATCAGTAATTGGCTTGCTGAAAGAAAACAGAGGGTTGTAGTTGATGGAACATATTCATCTTGGTGTCCAGTTACTAGCGGCATACCGCAAGGGTCGATGTTGGGTCCACTGCTGTTCGTCATTTTTATAAATGACCTGGATGAGGGCTTAGAAGGGTGGGTTAGTAAATTTGCGGATGACACTAAGGTTGGTGGAGTTGTGGATAGTGACGAAGGATGTAGTAGGTTGCAGAGAGACATAGATAGGATGCAGAGCTGGGCTGAGAGGTGGCAAATGGAGTTTAATGTGGACAAGTGTGAGGTGATACACTTTGGACAGAGTAATCGGAATGCAAAGTACTGGGCTAATGGTAAGATTCTTGGGAGTGCAGATGAGCAGAGAGATCTCGGTGTCCGTGTATACAGATCCCTGAAAGTTGCCACCCAGATTGGCAGGGTTGTAAGAAGGCAGACAGTGTTTTGGCCTTTATTAATAGAGGGATTGAGTTCCGGAACCAGGAGGTTATGCTGCAGCTGTACAAAGCTCTGGTACGGCCACACTTGGAGTATTGTGGACAGTTCTGGTTACCACATTTTTTGAAGGATGTGGAAGCTTTGGAAAGGGTGCAGAGGAGATTTACTAGGATGTTGTCTGGTATGGAGGGAATGTCTTAGGAGGAAAGGCTGAGGGCCATGAGGCTGTTCTCGGTTGAGAGATGACTTAATAGAGACATACAAGATAATCAGAGGGTTAGATAGAGTGGACAAGGAGAGCCTTTTTCCAAGTATGGGGATGGCAAACACGAGGGGACACAACTTTTAAGTGAGGGGAGATAGGTATAAGACGATGTCAAAGGTAGTTTCTTTACTCAGAGTAGTAAGGATATGGAATGCTTTGCCCGCAACGGTAGTAGATTCGCCAAGTTTAAATGCATTTAAGTCGTCATTGGACAGGCATATGGACGTACATGGAATAGTGTAGGTTAGATGGGCTTCAGATTGGTATGACAGGGAGGCGCAACATCGAGGGCCGAAGGGCCTGTACTGCGCTGTAATGTTCTATGTTCTATGATGTGTGCTAGGCAAGATCAACATTAACAAGATCAGCATTATTTGAAGTTCAAAAAGTCCATTCATCGCTCTGATAATGCGAGGGAAGAGGCTATTCTGGAACCTTCTGGTGCATGTGTTCAAACTTCTGTATCTTTTGCCTGATGGAAGACATTATAGGAGAGCATTACCGGGGTGCGATGGGTCTTTGATGATGTTGGCAGCCTTTCCGTGGCCACGGGCCATGTAAGTGAAGTCCGTGGATGGAAGGGTAGCTTCTGTGATGGTCTGGGCTGTGTACACAACCTGTAGTTTCTTACGGTCCTGCCATACCAGGCCCTTACGCACCCGGACAGTCTGCTGTCTAAGGGGCATCTGTAAAAGTCGGTGAGGACATGCCGAATAAGCCAGTAGAGGAAGACGATGCCTTCTTAACTGTTGCATCTACGTGGGTTATCATGACACCTAGTCACCTGATTTCTTCTTAAATCTTTGCTTCTATCTTCCTAACACCCTTGAGCCAAGACTGAGGACATGACTCGTGTTAGTTATCTGATTGGACGTTTTGTGTCTAAAGTCTTTTGTCATTTGATGGCACATAGTGAGTTTGGGTTCAAGACTGACTAATTGAGGAGAAGGCAAAATCAAAAACTGTCCTCAGGGCTTTGACCTAAAAGTAATGTTATTTATTATCCATTAATACTAAATGCTGCTTTCCATGGTGATCATGGATATACCAGTCTCAGAGGAATGTAGGAACAAAGGTAGGCCATTCAGGCCAGCAAGCCTGCCAGCCACTCAACACAATCATGCTTATTGAGCACTTCGATACCTTTTACCCATCCCATCACGATAGTGGGAATGAGAATTTCTATCAATCTTAACCTTAAACATATTCAAAGACTAAACTTCCTCAGCCCTCAGGGGTAGAGAATTCCAAAAGTTCACAACCCTCTCGTTAAAACTGTTCCTCCTAATCTCAGACCTAAGGGTCCTTATTTTTAAATTGTCCTCCCCAGTTCTAAATTCCTGCGTCTACCTTGTCTATTGCTCTAAGTGGTTGGAAGTTTCAATGAAATCACTTCTCATTCTTTGAAACTCTAGAGAACACAGGCCCAGTTTGCCTAAATGTTTTCATTAGACAGCCCCACCATCCAAGGAACAAGTCTGGTGAACCTTTGTTGCACTCCCTCAATAGCAACAATATATTTTGTAAGATAAGTAGACGGAAACTGCACACAATATGCCAGCTGCTATCTAACCTAGCTCCTATATATTTAAAGCAAGACTTCACTCCTCCCGTATCCAATTTTTCTTGTATTGAAAGTGAATAAACCTTCCTAATTTGTTGCTGTACCTGAATGTGAGCCTTCAGTGAGTTATTGACAAGGATGCTTACGTCTCTTTGTACACCTAAACTTTCCAAGTTCTTACCATTTAAAACCATAGCGCCATAACATGTAGTAGCAGCACTAGACCATTCACTGTATCGCTTGTTCTGCTATTCAACAAGATCATGGCTGGTTTCCACTTAGATATCTTGACTGCATAACTCTTGATTCCCTCACCGATTAAAATCTGTCTCTCTCATCTGTTACAAACTGAACTACCCAGCCTTGACCCTTCTCTGTGATTAAAACGTTTATTGTCCTCTGACAGAAAAACATCTTTCTCATCTCTGTCTTAAATAGGTGACCTCTTACTTTGAGATTATGTCCTCTGGTCCTAGCTGCTCCCAAAAGGGGAAACAACTTCTCTGTATTGATTCTCCCAACTCCATATTAATCTGATATGCTTTAATATGGTCTCCTCAGACCATAAGTCAAAGGAGCAGGAGTAGACCATTCAGCTCAACAAGTCTGCCCTGCTATTTAATAAGTTCATGGTTGATCTGATTTGGATGTGAATGAAGAAGACGTAGTTAGTAAGTTTGTAGATAACACCAAAACTAGTGGTGTAGGTGACACGACTGGGCCTCGATCACAGGGGGCCACTGGTGGCCATCATCGAAATGTATCAGGACAGGCATTCCCCAAAATGGTGTGGTCCCAGTCCTTGAAACAGGTGAAAATATTGACATTGACACATGGTGGCATGTGTGTGTGGAAGCGATGGGAGAAAGTTTAAGGATTATCTGTCTGTGTGGAGTTTGCACTTTCTCCCCGTATCTGTGTGGGTTTCCTCTGGATACTCCAGTTTCCTCCCACAGTCCAAAGATGTGCAGGTTAGGGTGGATTGGCCATGCTAAATTGCCCATAGTGTTAGGTGCATTAGTCAGAGGGAAACGGGTCTGGGTGGGTTACTCTTTGGAGGGTTGGTGTGGACTGGTTGAGCCAAAGGGTCTGTTTCCGCACTGCAGGAGAATCTAATCTAATCTTATTCAGCTGCTAGTGGTGTTATTGGAAAAGACCAAAGAATAGCATGTAACAGGCAATTGTCCTCATTGTCAACAGAACTTGAGGATAAGCAATTGTTTCAAACTCCCATAATTTCTCACAGAAGGACACTGTCATTGTCTTCATGTGTGCCTACATCAGCAGTTTCAATTCCTCGCCCTGGCTGGCATGAAAGCTTTGCAGACTTGATGTCTGTTCAACTAACACAAGACTCCTGACTAATGTGCAGGAGATCACAGGCCTACCATGGTGGGCAAGCATAATTTGTACCACGTATTTACGAGTAACTGTGACACTCCCACTAGCTATTTACCAGATGTACATTATTGCCAAGGTGAGTGGGGAAAGTTCATTCCTTGTCAGTCAGTCAGGCATCATTGGCAACTTTAAAAATTATTGGTCTTGATTTAGCTTGTGGTCTAATGTTGTACGTTCCTCTGGATGATTGCTTACAGAGATCCAGTGGATCAGGAAATAAATGCTACTAACCTTGTGATTCAGAATTCAACCATTCACAAAGTAAGATCCTCATTTTCTTTCCTTACAATCTAACTTATGAATGAGCTAACTGTTGTCGGAGTATGTTTCACTGAAGTGACCATTCTCCTCAAGAATGATATTGTAACATCTGCCACTATTATTAGATTAAAAAAAAACAAAAGAACTGTAGGTGCAGTAACTTGGAAACAAAAACAGAAATTGCTGGAAAAGCAGAGCAGGTCTGCTAGCATCTGTGGAGGGAAGTGAGAGTTAACATTTCGGGTCAAGTGACCCTACCTCAGAACTATTATTAGATGTTGTCTAAAGTTCCCACGAGGAGGTTGAACAGTTTATCCACTACACCAACACCTTCCACCCCGACCTCAAATTCACCTGGACAGTCTCGGACTCCTCCCTCCCCTTCCTAGACCTTTCTGTTTCTATCTCAGGCGACCGAATCAACACGGACATCTACTACAAACCTACCGACTCCCACAGCTACCTGGACTACACCTCCTCCCATCCTGCCCCCTGTAAAAACGCCATCCCATTCTCCCAATTCCTTCGTCTCCGCCGCATCTGCTCCCAGGAGGACCAGTTCAAAATACGTACAACACAGATGGCCTCCTTCTTCAAGGACCGCAATTTCCCCCCCGACGTGGTCGACGGTGCCCTCCACCGCATCTCCTCCACTTCCCGCTCCTCCGCCCTTGAGCCCCGCCCCTCCAACCGCCACCAGGACAGAACCCCACTGGTCCTCACCTACCACCCCACCAATCTCCATGTACAGCGCATCATCCGCCGTCACTTCCGCCACCTCCAAACAGACCCCAGCACCAAGGATATATTTCCCTCCCCTCCCCTATCAGCTTTCCGTAGAGACCACTCCCTCCGCGACTCCCTTGTCAGATCCACACCCCCCACCGACCCAACCACCACTCCCGGCACCTTCCCTTGCAACCGCAGGAGGTGCAACACTTGCGCCCACACCTCCCCCCTCACTTCTCTCCAAGGCCCCAAGGGAAACTTCCATATCCGCCACAGATTCACCTGCACCTCCACCCACATCATCTACTGCATCCGCTGCAGCCGGTGTGGCCTCCTCTATATTGGGGAGACAGGCCGCCTACTTGCGGAGCGATTCAGGGAGCACCTCTGGGCCACCCGGACGAACCAACCCAACCAACCTGTGGCACAGCATTTCAACTCCCCCTCCCACTCCACCGAGGATATGCAGGTCATTGGACTCATCCACCGCCAAACCACAACAACCCGACGGTCGGAGGAGGAGCGTCTTATCTTCCGACTGGGAACCCTCCAACCGCAGGGGATGAACTTGGACTTCACCAGTTTCTTCATCCCCCCTCCCCCCACCTTGTCTCAGCCGGATCCTTCCAGCCCGGCACCGCCTTCCTGACCTGCAGTCTTCTTCTTGACCTCTCCGCCTCCACCCTACTCCGACCTATCACCCTCACCTTGACCTCTTTCCACCTATCACATTTCCAACTCCCCTCCTCCAAGTCCCTCCTCCCTACCTTTTATCTTCTCCTGCTGAACACTCTCTGCTCATTCCTGAGGAAGGGCCTGTGCCCGAAACGTCGAATCTCCTGTTCCCTGGATGCTGCCTGACCTGCTGTGCTGTTCCAGCAATAAAGTTTCAACTAAAGTTCTGGTATGTACTGTATGTGACTTTCAGATCATTTAAGTAAAGTCTGCAGTGCATGCCTGCATTTTCAACGTGAGCTCCTTGTAGATGAAGCAACGCAGCTGCACTCTATTGTTGGGAAACTCTTCATGTTAAATTGAGGCAGTGGTATCAAAAGATTATTGATCTGTGCATCTCCTAAATCTCTACTAATCTGAGCTTCACTTTCCATCAGGGTAGACCACGGCATTCAGCAAAATGAACTCCTTGCTTTTTTTTCTCCGAGCGCAGAGCTACAAAAGCTACTTCCAGACATTCTACCATTCCAGTACCATGCATTAATTTTCCTTGATGTTAATCTACCTTGTGGATTTAATAATGTTGACCAGCCAACATCTAGTGTTGACCAACTGTCCCTATTGTATTTAAAAAAAATGTTCTGCCTCACTCAGAATTAACAATTATTGCTGATCCCAGCCTTGAGGTGGTTAAAGGACAAAGAAAATTTACAGCTCAGGAACAGGCCCTTCGGCCCTCCAAGCCTGGGCCGATCCAAATGTATTGTCTAAACCTGTTGGCCAATTCCTAAGCATCTGTAACCCTCTGCTCCCCACCTTCAAGCATCTGTCTAGACGCATCTTAAATGAATCTACCGTGCCTGCCTCTACCACCTCTGCTGGCAACGTGTTCCAGACGTCCACCACCCTCTGTGTGAAGTACTTGCCGCGTGTATCCCCCTTAAACTTTCCACCTCTCACCTTGAAAGTGTGACCTTTCGTTATTGAATCCCTCACCCTGGGGAAAAGCTTGTCTCTATCCACTCTGTCTGTACCCTTCATGATTTTGTAAACGTCAATCAGGTTCCCCCCTCCATCTCCTTTTTTTCTAATGAAAACAAACCTAACCTACTCAACCTCTCTTCATAGCTAGCACCTTCCATTCTAGGCAACATCCTCGTAAACCTTCTCTGCACCCTCTCCAAAGCGTCCACATCCTTTTGGTAATGTGACGACCAGAACTGTACACAGTATTCTAAATGCGGCCGAACCAATGTCTTTTACAATGTTAACATGACTTGCCAGCTCTTATACTCAATATCCCGTCCAATGAAGGCAAGCATACTATATGCCTTCTTGACCACTCTATCCACCTGTGCAGCAACCTTCAGGGTACAATGGACCTGCACTCCCAGATCTCTCTGTTCATCAACTTTTCCCAAGGCTCTTCTGTTCACTGTATAATTCACTCTTGAATTAGTCTTGCCTAAGTGCATCACCTCACATTTGTCTGGATTGAACTCCATCTGCCACTTTTCTGCCCAACTCTCCAGTCTATCGCTATCCTCCTGTATTCTTTGACAGTCCCTTATGCTTTCTGCTACTCTACCAATCCTCGTGTCATCTGCAAACTTGCTGATCATACCAACAGTGCCCTCTTCCAGATCACTATCTTCAAATAGCTGTAACCAATCCACATTTCCGAGCTCTTGCCTAATTTTGATATAATTGGCCATCTTACTTGAGCTGCTGCAGTCTGTGTGGTGTAGGTACACTCAGTGCTGATAGGGCACGAGTTCAAGGACTTTAATAGTGATGACTAAAGAATGGTGATATCTTCCTAACGAGGAAATATATGTGACTAGGGAGGGATCTTCAAGTGGTGATAGGCCTACAGCCAAACCATTTTCTCAGTGCTGACGTCATGGATTTGAAAGGTATAATCAAAGAAACATTAACAATTTGCTACATATTTAATATATGACAATAATCCCAGTTAGATGCAGCTGCAATTAGAATGGCAGTCATATCCAGTGTGGACTCGATGGGCTGAATGGCCTGTTTTCCACACTGTAGGGATTCTAACACCCGAGCTCCCAGGCCCCACGACCTGGACTGAGCGGCCGTGTCCAGCTGAGATCCCAGGCCCCACGACCTGTACCGAGCGGCCATGTCCAGCCGGGATCCCAGGCCCCACAGCCCTTGAACCACATCGGTGGCATGGAGAGGGGAGACCTGCGTGGGCAACTGCCGATCTTCCATACAATCTTACTCAGGCCTGCGCCCTGGAGAGTACACTCCAGCATCGCCTCACCGCGACAGCACGACACAGAAAGCAGCAGTCCACTGGTTATAAGCCTGCACTCAATTGGCGTAGAGCAAGGTGCCAGGAATTGCTTTCAATTGAGGGAGAGGCCATCGTGCCTCACTGGACAGCCTCTGCCCGCCTCAAGTGGGGCAGCCCCCAGCCAATTAGGTGCTGTCCCGCCACAGTCTGCCCGCTCCGCTGGGTGTGTGGGGCTTAGGGATACAAGTAGCCTGAACTGCGGACTGTAATCACTGCGCTCAGCACAACAAGAAGACAAAGAAGGAAGCCAGCACTCAGACAAGGATGCTGGAGTATACGGACCATGACCACTGGTATATCAGATGACCTTTGGGAGATAAGCAATACACGTGTGACAACAGTGATTAACAATGAATTGCTGAGACTCCAGTGGACATCACAATGTTCCAAGAGACATGCCTCGCAGAATTGGGAACCCTATGTGAGAGAGACTATACCTTCTTCTGACAGGGGATAGGCCCAGACGAGACCAGAGAGCATGTGTTGGCTTTGCCGAGAAGAACTCGCTGCTGAAGATAGTAAAGCCAAGGGAGAATGGGATGGAGTGGATTTTCTCACTTTGACTCCACACAATCCAACGGGCCAGTCAATCTTGTCAGCATTTATGCCTCAACCCTCCATTCTACACAAGACGCAAAGGACAAGTTCTACGACCGGCTCTCAATGATAATACAGGCGATTCCTAGTCAGGAACAGTTGTTGCTACTTGGCAACTTCAACGCCAGAGTGGGCGCTGACCACATCTCCTGACCAAGATGCCTGGGACGGTATGGGATTGGCAGTGTGAATAACAACGGACAACGACTGCGCAAGGTTTGCACACTTCACAAATTGTGTCACCAACACCTCCTCCCAGACCAAAACTCAGCACAAAGTGTCTTGGCAACATTCCTGCTCCAAACACTGGCACCAGATAGACCTGATAATGACCGGGCACCGCCACCTGAGAAGTGTGCTCGTGCCTCGCTCCTATCAGAGTGCCGACTGTGACCCAGACAACTCTGGTTTGCTGTAAGATCAGACTTTGGCCAAAGAAGATGCACTTACCCAAACTTCCAGGCTGACATTGATGCCAGTAGGACCCAATGCCCAGACAAAGCAGTGGAGTCCATCAAGTCACTGGAAGATATGAATCTTGCAGACCCACTAGAAGGAGATGCTGTCTCAGGGTTATGACCCACAGCACTGCACTCAAGGCTTTTGGAAAGAAACAGGGCAAGACCCAGGACTGGCTTGAAGCAAGTGCAAGTCAGCTCACCGCTGTCATCGAGGCAAAGAGTATTGCACTACTAGAGTACAAATGCCACGCCACCCAGACAACACTCCAATTACTAAGGACAGCAAGAGGATGCTGAAGTATGCCTTTGGAACATCAATTGATGATGTCTACCTCCACACCAGATTGGACAGGAGACTGTTCAGTCTGTCCTGGCTGAGGGCGAAAACCAAGGTTCATGAAGTACTCATCAGGGACATGTTGTTTGCAGATGACGTGGCACTGGCAACATGCTCAGAAGAGCAACTGCCAATGCCAACACCTCATGTTCAGCTTCTCAAGAGCCTGCCAGGATTTCAGCCTGAAGAAGACCAACATGTTGGGTCAAAGCATTGAACAAGCCCCTGCCATTACCATCAACAACTACGAGCTGGAGGTAGTCCACGAATTTACGTACCTTATCTCCACCATCACGGTCAGTCTCTCCCTAGACTCCGAGATCAACAGACAGATCGGACAAGCAGCCTCAATATTCGTCAGGCTAACAAAGAGTCTGGGAGAACAGAAAGCTGACGACGCACACCAAGGTTGCAGTCTACAGGGCCTACACCCTCAACACACTGCTTTACTGCAGTGACACCTGGAGCCTCTACCCCAGACAAGATTGACATCTCAACGCCTTCCACCTTCGCAGCCTGAGATGCATACTGGATGTCAAGGATCCCGAAAGTCCTGCTCTACGGGGAGCTAGCCTCTGACGAGAGCACAAGGGCGGCCCCATCTTCATTTCAAAGATGTCTGCAGGAGAGACATGAAGTCACTGAACATGAACATCAAGAGATGGGAGGACATTGCAAGCGATTGTTCTTGCGAGGCTGGAATTATGCAGAAGTCTGAAAAGAGGATAAGAGAAACTCCCCAATTCAGGTGAAATTAACAAGACAGACCTTCAAGGAATCAAACCTGAAGGATCCAACACAGCCCATTTCTGTGGATTACCAACGGTACACAAACCAGGACCCCTTCAGACCCATGGTCTCACTTCCCAGCACACCAACAGACAGGTGAGCAAAGGAACTCCAACGCAAACTGAAATGGATGTAAGTTTTTGCTCGCTGAGCTGTAAGGTTCATTTTCAGACACTTCATCACCATACTAGGTAACCTTATCAATGAGCCTCCTGTGAAGCACTGGTGTTAGTAGCCAGCTAAAGCAATTATCCCAACACCCAGAAACGAAACTGCATTAGAACATTATTTTACTGAGCCATCACACACTGCAGCACAGAGGAACTATGAAGAGCAGAGGAAAATCATCTGTACAGCGTACTCAAAAAGAACGGGTACCCAATGAACACAGTCCGCCGATTTCTCAGCAACAAACCCAAACAAGCAGACAAAAAAAGTCCAAAAGCCCTAGCCACTCCCCCCTACATCAAAGACATCTCGGAGATTACTGCAGACTACTCAGACCCCTTGGCATCATGGTAGCCCACAAACCCACTACCACACTAAAACAGCAGCTAATGAACTTGAAAGACCCTGTGCAGACAACAAGCAAAATGTCATTCACAAAATACCGTGAAAGAACTGTAACAAACACTACATTGGAAAACAGACAGAAAACTAGCCACCAGGATACATGAACATCAATTAGCACAAAAAGACATGACCCTCTCTCACTAGAATCCTCACATATGGATGAGGAAGGACACTACTTTGACTGGGACAATGCATCCATCCTCGGACAAGCCAAACAGAGACATGCACAAGAATTCCAAGAAGCATGGCATTCCAACCAGCACTCTATCATCAAACACGAATTAGACCCCATCTACCACCCCCTGAGAAAAAGAACAGGAAATGACATCACTACAGGAAATGACATCGCCAACCCAAGAAAACTTAAACACATAAATAGAAGGTGGATCATTAACACCAGTACTTCACCAGAGTCTCACTGATGATGTTACCTAGTATGGTGACAAAACATCTGAAAATGAACCTTCCAGTCCAGCGAGCAAACTAACATCCAGAATCTCAACCTGAGCTACAAATCTTCTCAAAACTCACAAGCAAACTGAAATACCTCATAGAACACTCTTGGCATCATCAAAGACACCAAGGTAGAGGACAACGAGGTCATGGTTTCCTTCAATGTGATGGCCCTATTAATATCAATAAACATCACCTTGGCCAAAGATACACTGGCCGCACTACTAGACAAACCAAGGACACAAACTCCAGACAGCACCAACTCAATCAGCAAGGACAACATCCTAAAACTAATACACCTGTGTCTCACAACTCACTTTACCTTTAACGACAAGAGCGACAAACACATCAGTGGGACACCCATGTGATCATCAATATCAGGATTCTGGGCAGAAGAAGTTATGCAGAGGATGGATAAGCAGCCCTCCCCATGATCCGGTCCAATCTTTGGATCAGCTCTGTGGATGACACCTTTGTCATCAGGAAACAGAAAAATTAGAAGAAACACACACAAACAACATCCTTCCTGGTTTTTAGTTCGCCGAAGAGGAAGAGAACAACAATAGACTCCCCTTCCGAGATGTCACAGAACGAAAAGCCAATAGAGAGCTGCGTAGCAGCATCTACAGCAAAGTGACACATACTGACCAGATACTTAACTACAGGAGCAATCATCCCAACACCCACAAACGGAGCTGCATCAGGACATTATTTAAATGAACCACATCACACTGCAGCACCCAGGAACTATGAGTAGCAGAAGAAACATACCTATACAATGTATTCAGGAACAACGTTAAAAATCACACAACACCAGGTTATAGTCCAACAGATTTAATTGGAAGCACACTAGCTTTCGGAGAGATGCTCCTTCATCAGGTGATTGTGGAGGGCTCGATCGTAACACAGAATTTATAGCAAAAATTTGCAGTGTGATGTAACTGAAATTATACATTGAAAAATTGATTGTCTGTTAAGCCTTTCATCTGTTAGAATATCTGTTAGAAACAGACAATCAATTTTTCAATGTATAATTTCAGTTACATCACACTGCAAATTTTTGCTATAAATTCTGTGTTACGATCGAGCCCTCCACAATCACCTGATGAAGGAGCGTCTCTCCGAAAGCTAGTGTGCTTCCAATTAAACCTGTTGGACTATAACCTGGTGTTGTGTGGTTTTTAACTTTGTACACCCCAGTCCAACACCGGCATCTCCGATTCAGGAACAACGGGTACCTGATACGCACAGTCCACCAATTCTTAGACAACAAAGCTAAACATTACAATGCAGTACAGGCCCTTTGGCTCTCCATGATGCATCCATCGTGGAACCAATCTGAAGCATCTAACCTACACTTTTCCATTCTCGTCCGTATGCGAATCCAATGACCACTTAAATGCCATTAAAGCTGGTGAGTTTACTCCTGTTGCAGGCAATGTGTTCCACGCCCCTCCTACTCTCTGAGTAAAGAAACTACCTCTGATATCTGACCTATATCTATCATCCAAGCGAACATAACTACTGCAGGTGCTGGAGATTAGAGTCAAGATTAGTGTTGCTGGAAAAGGACAGCAGGTCAGGCAGCATCTGAGGAGCAGGAAAATCGACATTTCAGGCCTGATGAAGGACTTTTGCCCAAAACGTCAATTTTCCTGCTTCTCAGATGCAGCCTGACCTGCTGTGCTTTTCCAGCACCACTCTAATCTTGACTCTATATCTATCACCCCTCAATTTAAAGCTATGACCCCTCGTGCTAGCCATTGCCATCCGAGGAAAAAGGCTCTCACTGTCCAACCTATCTAACTCTCTGATTATCTGATATGTCTCAATTAAGTAGCCTCTCAACCTCCTTCTCTCTAACGAAAACAGCCTCAAGTCCCTTAGCCTTTTCTCGTAAGACCTTCCCTCCATAGCGAGGAACATCCGAGTAATTCTCCTCTGAATCCTTTCCAAAGCTTCCACAACCTTCCTGTAATGCGGTGACCAGAACTGCACGCAATACTCCAAATGTGGCCGCAACAGAGTTTTGAACAGTTGCAGCATGATCTCGTGGTTCTGAAACTCAATTCCTCTACCAATAAAAGTTAACACACAGTACACCACCTTAACAATCCTCTCAACCTGGGTGGCAACTTTCAGGGATCTGTGTACATGGACACCGAGATCTCTCTGCTCATCTACACTACCAAGAATCTTACCATTGGCCCAGTACGCTGCATTCCTGTTGCTCCTTCCAAAGTGAATCACCTCACGTTTTTCCGCATTAAACTCCTTTTGCCACCTCTCGGCCGAGCTCTATAGCTTATCTATGTCTCTCTGTAACCTACAACACTCTTCATCACTATCCACAACTCTACTGACCTTAGTGTTATCTGCAAATTTACTAACCCATCCTTCTATGCCCTCCTCCAGGACATGTATATAAATGACAAACAACAGTGGACCCAAAACAGATCCTTGCAGTACCCCACTAGTAACTGAACTCCAGGATAAATATTTCCCATCAACCACACCCTCTGGATCAGAAATTGGCTAGCTGAAAGAAGACAAACAGCTAAATCACCTTCAATGCCTCTGTATTTTGTGCAATAGCCTACCGTGTGGAAGCTTACCAAATGCCTTACTGAAATCCATATACACCACATCAACCACTTTACCCTCATCCACCTGTTTGGTCACTTTCTCAAAGAACTCAATAAGGTTTGTGAGGCAGAACCTACCCTTCACAAAACCGTGTTGATTATCCCAGTCAACTTATTTCTTTCAGATGATTATAAATCTTCTTTCTTGTAACGTTTTCCAACACTTTACCCATAACTGAAGTAAGGCTCACTAGTCTATAATTATCTCTACTCCCCTTCTTGAACAAGGGAACAACATTTGCTATGCTCCAGTCTTCTGGCACTCTTCCTGTAGACAATGGTGACATAAAGATCAAAGACAAAGGCTCTGCAATCTCCTCCCTGGCTTTCCAGAGAATCCTAGGATAAGTCCCATCCGGCTCAGGGGACCTATCTATTGTTACACTTTCCAGACATGCTAACACCACCTCCTTATGCACCTCAATCCCATCTCGTCCAGTAGCCTGTATCTCAGTATTTTCCTCGACAACATCATTGTCTTTTTCCAGTGTGAATACTGAGGAAATGTATCCATTTAGCATTTCCCCTATCTCCTCTGACTGCATGCAGACCTTGCCACTACTATGCTTGATTGGCCCCAATCTTACTCTCATCATTCTTTTGTTCTTGATATAGCTATAGAAAGCCTTAAGGTTTTCCTTGATCCTATCCGTTAATGACTTCTCATGTCCCCTTCTGGCTCTTCTTAGCTCTCTCTTTAGGTCTTTCCTGGCTAACCTGCAACTCTCATGCACCCTAACTGAGCCTTCACATCTCATCCTAACATAAGCCTCCTTCTTCCTCTCGACAAGAGATTCAACTTCCTTAGTAAGCCACGGCTCCCACGCTCAACAACTTCCTCCCTGCCTGACTAGTATGTACTTATTAAAGACCCCCTTGAATAAGCTCCACATTTCAATTGTGCCCATTCCCTGCAGTTTCCTTCCCCATCCTATGCATCCTAAATCTTCTCTCATTGCATCCTAATTGCCTTTCCCCTAGCTATAACTCTTGCCCAGCAGTATATACCTATCCCTTTCCATCACTAAAGTAAACTTAATTGAACTATGATCACGATCACCGAAGTGCTCACCTATTTCCAAATCTAACACCTGGCCAGTTCATTACCCAGTACCAAATCTAATGTGGCCTTGCCCTTTGCTGACCTGTCGACATACTATTTCAGAAAACCCTCCTACACACATTGGACAAGAACTGACCCATCTAAAGTACTTGAACTGTAGTATTCCCAGTCAATATTTGGAAAGTTGAAGTCCCCCATAACAATTACTCTGTCACTCTCCGATTGAGGATCATCTTTGCTCCCCTATCCTCCTAACAGGGTAACCTCCTTTCATGTGTCTAATCTCAGCCCATACTATCTCAGTAGAGGAGTCCTCAAATATTCTTTCTGCAACCATAATACTGTCCTTGACTAACAGTGCCACACTATTCCTTCTTTTACGATTTTCTCTATTCTTAATGAAACATCTAAAGCCCGGAACCTGCAACAGCCATTCCTGTCCCTGCTCTACCCGTGTCTCAAAATGGCTACAACATCAAAATCCCAGATACCAACCCAAGCTGCAAGTTTACCCACCTTTTTCCGGATGCTCCTGGTGTTGAAGTAGACACACTTCAAACCAACATCTTGCCTGCCAGTGCCTTCTTGCAATCTTGAAATTTTAGTTCTGACTTCAGTATTCCCATCCTCCCGTATACTTGAACTACAATGTTGGTTCCCATTCCCCCTGCTGAATTAGTTTAAACCCACCCAAAGAGCATCCACAAGTTTCCTCCCCCAGGATATTGGTACCCGTTTTGCTGAGGTGAAGACCATCCTGTTTGTAGAGGTCCTACCTAGCCCAGAAAGAGCACCAATTATCCAAGAATCCAAAACCATCCCTCCTGCACCATCCCTGCAGCCACCTGTTCAGCTCCACTCTCTCCTTATTTCACACTTCACTTGCACATGGCATATTCATCAAACC
Source organism: Chiloscyllium plagiosum (assembly GCF_037043375.1). NCBI lineage: Eukaryota > Metazoa > Chordata > Chondrichthyes > Orectolobiformes > Hemiscylliidae > Chiloscyllium > Chiloscyllium plagiosum. Next base: position 4,320,284 of record NW_028270155.1, read on the forward strand.
AGAGATAAAAACTGTTTGTTCTAGCTCTAAGCTTCCACCCCAGCTCCCTGAATTTTTGCTTTAAATCCCCATCTCTTCTCCTATCTATGTCATTGGTGCTTATGTGGAGCACGACTTGGGGCTGCTCCCCCTCCCCCTCAAGGATCCCGAAAACACAATCAGAGACATCTCGAATCCTGGCACCTGGGAGGCAACACACCAACCGTGAGTCTCTCTCATACCTCGAACCTCTTATCTGTCCCCCTAACTAAGAGTCCCCAATGACTAATGTTCTGCTCCTCTTCCCCCTTCCCTTGTGAGCAACAGGGACAGACTCTGTGCCAGAGACCTGGCCTAAACAAGGAGATATAACATGCCCAGAGACTCTAGCCACACTACCCTACATTAAAGACATTTCAGAGATGATGACCAGACTAGTCTGGTCCCTAGGCACCATGGTAGCCCACAAACCTACCAGCACACTGAAACAACTCTTGATGAATCTAAAGGACCCTGTACCAACAATCAGCAGAATGAACATCATATAGAAAAGACTCTGCAAGGACTGAAACAAACATTACATCAGACAGACTGGTGGGAAACTAGCCATCAAGATACATGAGCACCAACTAGCCACCAAAAGGCATGACTGTTTTAAAAAATTCTCAAGGTCAGGTTCGTAGGAGAGTAGTCTGACACAGAACAAACGACCAAGAGGCAAGTCTGCTAGAATATGGGCATTTTATTCCCCGCAGCGTCGCCACAACCAGGTCTCATACAACGGGTCTGGCTTATACTCACTCTACATGTTACCGGAACTGGGAGCCGTCAGTTCTCGTAGAGCGGTTGCCAACAACCCACGCTCGGCGGTTAAACGTAACCCCGGAGCAGACTCACCGAACTGGAGACTTTTCCAGCTGATATACTCTTTTCCAGATATAAACATTCATGTGAACAGCAGAGCAAGGCTAAAAAACACATTCCATTCTGGTTACATACAGATAAGAAGATTCACACGGGGAGGTGTGTAATAAGATTCACATGGGACTAAGCAACACCTCCATTCCGGTTAGATTCACACATGTATTGGGACATAATTTTTAACCGTTTCACCACATTCCACTGCTTGGCCCAATACATGTGTTACATTATGATTCACACATGTATTGGGACATAATTTTACACCACATTCCACTGCTTGGCCCAATACATGTGTTACATTATGCTTAATTCAGTTCAATTCGTTTCAGTTAATTTCAGTTCAGTCAATTCAGTGTAGTTCAATTCAGCTCAGTTCAGGTCTGTTCAGTTCAATTCAATTGTGTTCAATTCAGTTCCGTCCATTTCAATTCAATTTAGCTCAGTTCCATTTTGTTCCGTTATTCACTTCAGTTCCACTCAGTTCAGTTCAGTTCAATCCCATTCAATTCTGTTAACTCCGCTTCAGCTTTTTGGACATGCCCACATCCTCCGCTGTACCCCAGGCAAGGGGTTCTTCGGCAGGACTGGGATCCTCTCTCAAACAAACTGCCACGTACATGCCCACATCCATGCCATCCCGGGACGGTCGGGACCTCCACAGTTTGTTCTTCTGGTTTCTTAGTCTTTTTCCAAAACATTGTTCTGTATCAAAATCTCTCCTCAATTGCGATTGACCCTGCTCGACTACGCCAAATGTTTTAAAAAATTCTCAAGGTCAGGTTCGTAGGAGAGTAGTCTGACACAGAACAAACGACCAAGAGGCAAGTCTGCTAGAATATGGGCATTTTATTCCCCGCAGCGTCGCCACAACCAGGTCTCATACAACGGGTCTGGCTTATACTCACTCTACATGTTACCGGAACTGGGAGCCGTCAGTTCTCGTAGAGCGGTTGCCAACAACCCACGCTCGGCGGTTAAACGTAACCCCGGAGCAGACTCACCGAACTGGAGACTTTTCCAGCTGATATACTCTTTTCCAGATATAAACATTCATGTGAACAGCAGAGCAAGGCTAAAAAACACATTCCATTCTGGTTACATACAGATAAGAAGATTCACACGGGGAGGTGTGTAATAAGATTCACACGGGACTAAGCAACACCTCCATTCCGGTTAGATTCACACATGTATTGGGACATAATTTTTAACCGTTTCACCACAATGACCAACTATCACTAGTATCCTTACACACAGACAAGGGACACCAGTTCGACTGGGACAATACATCCATCCTGGGACAGGCTAAACAAAAACAGGCACAGGAATTCCTAGAGGCATGGCATTCAAACTGAAACTCTATCAACAAACACATCGATTTGGACCCCATTTACCAAGCTCTCAGAAAAAGAACCAGAAGTGATATCACCCACCAGAACAGACCCAGCATATAACTAGAAAGTGGGACAGTACACCAGCACTTCAACGGAGGCCCACTGATGATGTAACCTAGCATGGTGACAAAATGTCTGAGAACAAATATTCCAGTTCAGTGAGCAAACTCACAACCTGAACCACAACCTGAGCTGGAAATCTTCAAAAAACTCGCAGCATGTTTCCCCTGATGGGAAAGTCTCGGACCAGCAGCCACAGTTTCAGCATTGAGCCAATTTAAGATTGACAATAGACAAAAGGTGCAGAAGTAGGCCATTCTGCCCTTCGAGCCTGCACCACCATTCAATATGATCATGGCTGATCATCCTCAATCAGTATCCTGTACCTGCCTTATCTCAATAACCCTTGATTCCACTATCCTTGAGAGCTCTATCCAACTCGTTCTTAAACGAATCCAGAGATTGGGCTTCCACTGCCCTCTGGAGCAGAGCATTCCACACAGCCAACACTCTCTGGGTGAAGAAGTTTCTCCTCATCTCTGTCCTAAATGGCCTACCCCTTATTTTTAAGCTGTGTCCTCTGGTTCGGGACTCACCCATCAGCGGAAACATGTTTCCTGCCTCCAGAGTGTCCAATCCTTTAATTAGAGGTAGAATTTCTTCTCTGAGGGTTGTTGAGTTTTTGGAACTCTTTGCCACTGAGAAGTTGAGGGGCAGAGTTCTGGTGTTTGTTTAAGGCAGAGGTAGATTATTGATCAGCCGACAAACCAAGGGTGGTGGAGAAATTCAGGAAAGTGAATGTGAGTCATGTCAGATCAGCCATGATCCTATTGAATGGTGAGGCAGGCTTAAGGGGCCAAATAACTTATTCCTATTCCTATTTCTTATGATCTTATGGTTAATACATTGATTATCTATATGGCCACCTTATAAAGCATTTTGGGATGTATTATTTCCAGTACTGGGAATTTATCAGCTTTCAGCTCCATTAATTTCTGCTCGACAGTCGTCTTATTAATGTTAAATGATTTCCAACCCTTATACTCCCTAGCCATTTGGATCTCTTGCTCTTAGAGATGTCTTGTATCTTCTTCAGTTTAAACAGATGCAAGGCAATCATTTAGCTTCTCTGCCATTTCGCTATTTCCCCATGATAAATTTTTCTGACTGTCTGTAAGGACCCATGTTCATTTTAGCCAAATATTTCATTTTCATATACCTTTTATACAGAAATTTTACAGTCTTTCTTTTGTTAGAATGCATTCATATTCTGTTCTTTCCATATCAGTTTCTTCATCCTTCTTTAATGTAGTATAAGAATCTTCCCAATCTTCTGATTTATTCCCCTTTCTTTTAATCTTATACAATTCTTAACTTCATTTGTTAGCCATAGTTGACAGATCATTTTTGACACTTTAAAAGAATGTATAATTGCTGCAAGGCGTACTATCCATTGCCTATGGACAATCATGTCGTTAGTGGGCAAGTTGTTGGAGGGAATTCTGAAGGACAGGATGTACATGTATTTGGAAAGGCACTGACTGATTAGGGATAGTCAACATGGCTTTGTGCGTGGGAAATCATGTCTCACAAACTTGATTGAGTATTTTGAGGAAGTAACAAAGAGGATTGATGAGGGCAGAGCGGTAGATGTGATCTATATGGACTTGACTAAGGCGTTCGACAACGTTCCCCATGGGAGACTGATTAGCAACGTTAGATCTCACAGAATACAGGGAGAACTAGCCATTTGGATACATAACTGGCTCAAAGGTAGAAGACAGAGGATGGTGGTAGAGGGTTGTTTTTCAGACTGGAGGCCTGTGACCAGTGGAGTGCCATAAGAATCGGTGCTGGGTCCTGATTTGGATGTGAGCATAAGAGGTACAGTTAGTAAGTTTGCTGATGATACCAAAATTGGAGGTGTAGTGGACAGCGAAGAGGGTTACCTCAGATTGCAACAGGATCTTGACCAGATGGGCCAATGGGCTGAGAAGTGGCAGATGGAGTTTAATTCAGATAAATGTGAGGTGCTGTATTTTGGCAAAGCAAATCTTAGCAGGACTTATACACTTAATGCTAAGGTCCTAGAGAGTGTTGCTGAACAAAGAGACCTTGGATTGAAGGTTCATAGCTCCTTGAAAGTGGAGTCGCAGGTAGATAGGATAGTGAAGAATGCATTTAGTATGCTTTCTTTTATTGGTCAGAGCATTGAGTATTGGGGTTGGGAGGTCATGTTGCGGCTATACAGGACATTGTTTTGGCCGCTGTTGGAATATTGCATGCAATTCTGGTCTCCTTCCTATCGGAAGGATGTTGTGAAACTTGAAAGGGTTCAGAAAAGATTTACAAGGATGTTGCCAGGGTTGGAGGATTTGAGCTATATGGAGAGGTTGAATAGGTTAGGGCTTTTTTCCATGAATTGTCGGAGGCTGAGAGGTGACCTTATAGAGGTTACTATGGAGAGGGTTATTGACAAGGTCTTTTCCCTGGGGTGGGGAAGTCCAGAACTCGAGGGCAGAGGTGTAGGGTGAGAAAGGAAAGATATAAAAGGGACCTAAGAGGCAACTTTTTCATGTAGAGGGTGGTGCGTGTATGAAATGGGCTGCCTAAGGAAGTGGTGGAGGTGAGGACATTTGCAACACTTAAAAGGCATTTGCATGGGTAAATGAATAGGAAGGGTTTGGAGGGAGAGGGACCGGGTGCTAGCAGGTCGGACTAGATTGAGTTGAGATTTCTGGTCGGCGTGGACAAGGGTCTGTTTCCATGCTAGAAGAAAGCGAGGACTGCAGATGCTGGAGATCAGAGCTGAAAATGTGTTGCTGGAAAAGCGCAGCAGGTCAGGCAGCATCCAAGGAGCAGAAGAATCGACATTTCAGGCATGAGCCCTTCTTCAGGAAGAAGGGCTCTTGCCCAAAACGTCGGTTCTCCTGCTCCTTGGATGCTGCCTGATCTGCTGCGCTTTTTCAGCAACACATTTTCAGCTCTGTTTCCGTGCTGTACATCTCTCTGACTCTGTCTTTTCATGTATTTTCCCAATCTTCCAACATCAATCTCTGCCCCATGTCTTCATATTTTCTTGTTAAAATTGAATATCCTTGCTTCAAATTATACTTCCTCACTTTTAAACATAAGGTAAATTTCGATTTTATTGCGGTCACTCATCCCTAGAGCATTTTTTTTTGAGCAAGATTGAACTAGTTCTGACTAAGTTACAATCGATAAGGTCTAATCTAACTTTTTTGTGTGTGTTCGTAGGTGTATTGGTATCTGGCCTGGTGTAGCATAATCGACATTTTGTTTTTACTCAATGATGCCCAGATCCACTATATCATCGCAAGGTTGTTCCAGGGTCTTTAAGAAGTTGTTATTTGGCTATTATTTCAATAGAAATGCAAATATTATGGTTCATAATGTCAACTTTCAGTTTTATTAAACGTTTGGCAATCAAAATTTCTTTTGGCAAAATGCCAACTAGAAATAAAACTAAATCGTTGATTTGAAAGGGCAATTCATCAGGTAAATTGGAAAAGCATCGCACCTAACTTTTTATTCAGTCTTCCCTCACAACTTTTATTCCAGATTTCTTCAACGATTTGGAAAAGTTAACTTGTCGAGCAGTGTTTTTGAGTTAATGTTGCAGAGCCATGATGTTACAGGTTTCCCAGAGAGATGCTTGTTTTACATCTTTTCAGATTTCATTCTGCATAGAGTGCTGCTGGTGTTGTGCAGGGAGAGAAGGGAAAGGCTGGCCGAGTGGGGGAAGGGTCTGGTCACTGGAATATGAAGGCAGCCATGTTGGCTGCTGACTGAGCGAACGTCACGGAACAGGGGGGAGAGAGAAAGGGAAAGGCCGGAGCGGGACGGCAGAGGCAATCCGCATTCATCCGCTGCTCCAACTCGCTCGGAGAGTGGTGGGCACTGCACAACTGCCATCATGAGTGGGGGTACTCCTTACATCGGTAGTAAAATCAGCCTGATCTCCAAGGCAGAGATCCGATATGAGGGGATTTTGTACACCATCGACACCGAGAACTCGACCGTCGCTTTAGCCAAAGGTAAATGGCGTAGAGCGGAAGGCGCCGGGCCTAGGAACACGGCCCCATCTCATCTGAATAACTCTGGTTTATAATAATCTCTCACATTTCGACATCTTATCGCGAAATTTTGTTTTTAAATTTAAACCTCGAGCAGTTTATCCCTTGTAAAAAAAACTAAAATGGCGGGATTTGTCAACAAGAGCTTCAGTTCCGTCAAGTGTATTTAATTGTATTTCAACCTGAGCTTTAATTTGGCTGTTTTCTTACTGTCTTGGCCAGGGAGGTGGGGAATGTGAATTTTATCTATATATTCTAATTGGATGTGGTAAAGAAAGTGGGGAGTGGTCGTTGGTTTTAAAAACAACCTGCTACCCATATCACCATAAAAATAACTAACATTTCTTTTTAATATTTATTTATATAACTCATCAATTTTAAAATGAATGGCTTCTAAATCAATACGATGTATTCGTCAAATCAGATGCGCTCTTGTTCTCTACAGTTCATTGTCCCAAGGAGCCTCCGTTGTTGTGGCTCTCATCCCCAGTTTAGTGTTTGTAATGTTTATGTTGCAGTCTTCACAAACCAAAGTGTAATACGGACGATTCAATGCGCAAACTTTTAAAATGTTGGTTGCAGTAACTTGCATTTATCTAGTTATAATGAAACAATATCCTAATTGCTATTTTGAAGTTGTAAATCTTCACCATTCAGAATTTCATGTTTTGAGTTTATTTTTGTCTAGTTATTAGAAGGTAACGTGTTATCAATTCCCCCCGCCCCCTTTTTCTTGAAAAATATACCAAAAGAAATTAGATTTTAATTAATCTGTGAAGATGTTGGATTGATTTGAGATGGTAATTTTCTGAGGAAGTGTTTTAGCTAGAAGTATAAAAATGCACTTCAAATGGCATTGATCTGTCTGATTACTTGAATTAAATATGCATCTGTCTTTCTGTTGAGAGGGGTTAGTTCAATAGTGACAGGCTTCCAACAAACTAGAAAATCTAAAACACTTTTCGTTCTGGAACATCTAATAAGGTTTGACTTTTGTTTGTTTTGCCTACAATGATTTTGACAAAACGTGTGCTCTTTAATAAGACTTTGACTATCTAACGTTGCGTTTTTAAGAATTGGAATTTATCTATAATTGGAGTCGGCACCACAACACAATTAATCTAGAACAATTTCATAAATTTGTGGAATATAAAAAGAAAGCGATTCTGTCTGTGGCAGCCCTTTGTTCAAACAGTTTAATAGGTTTCATTTTTCTGTTTGTTCTCTGTAGCCCTGCAGATTTTGTCCATCTAGTTTTCTTTTTAAGGCCATGATGGAATCTGCTTTCTCCATCTTTTCTGGTATTGCATTCCAGATTACACCCTGAATACAACAAAAATAATTCACAGCACTGTTGGTCTTTTGCTAATCTCCTTAAATTTGTCCCCTCCAGTTTTCAACCCCTCTGCTCATGGGAACAATTCCTTTGTACATTGAGTAGATGCATTCAATCAAATCTCTTCACAAAAAGGGAGAACTGCCCCAGTTTCACCAATTTAAACTTGTAACTGATCCCTGGAATGAGAAACTTTGTAGATCTATCTGCACTGATTTCAAAATCTTCCTAAAGTCTGTACTCAGAAAGAAAACATTAATCTCATTCAACTGGTGTATTGTGTACTATCAGTTGAATGAAACAACCTTGCTTCTGTACAATGTATGCTTCTATTAACTGACGTCTGTAAGTGAGACCTGAAGTTGTCCAGGATTTGAATTGATAACATGAGAATCCTCAAAGTTTGTGAGAAGATTTATAGCTCGGGTGCTCGTTGTTGTGGTTCTGTTTGCCGAGCTGGGAATTTGTGTGGCAGACGTTTCGTCCCCTTCTAGGTGACATCCTCAGTGCTTGGGAGCCTCCTGTGAAGCGCTTCTGTGATGTTTCCTCCGGCATTTACAGTGGTTTGAATCTGCCGTTTCCGGTTGTCAGTTCCAGCTGTCTACTGCAGTGGCCGGTATATTGGGTCCAGATCGATGTGCTTATTGATTTGAATCTGTGGATGAATGCCATGCCTCTAGGAATTCCCTGGCTGTTCTCTGTTTGGCTTGTCCTAATAGTAATGTTGTCCCAGTCAAATTCATGTTGCTTGTCATCTGCATGTGTGGCTACTAAGGATAGCTGGTCGTGTCATTTCGTGGCTAGTTGGTGTTCATGGATGCGGATCGTTAGCTGTCTTCCTGTTTGTCCTATGTAGTGTTTTTTGCAGTCCTTGCATGGGATTTTGTACACAACACACACAAAAGAAGTTGCATCAAGACACTTTTCAAAAGGGCCACAACACACTGCAGTACACCAGAACTGCAAAAAGAGGAAGAAGAACACCTGTACAATGTATTCGCCAAAAACGGATACCCCGCGCAATTTCATCAACAGATAGCTAAGAGAAAGACAACAGAACGAGGACATGCCGCAACCCAAAGGACTAGCCACACTACCATACATCAAGAGCATTTCCGAACTGATAGCCAGACTACTGCGACCACTAGGACTCATAACAGCACACAAACCAACAGCCACTCTCAGACAACAACTCACCAGGACGAAGGACCCGATACCCAACATGAGCAAAACTAATGTAGTGTACAAAATACCATGCAAGGACTGCACAAAACACTATGTAGGACAAACAGGAAGACAGCTAACAATCCGCATACATGAACATCAACTAGCCACGAAACGACACGACCAGCTATCCTTAGTAGCCACACACGCAGACAACAAGCAACATGAATTCGACTGGGACAACACTACTATCATAGGGCAAGCCAGACAGAGAACAGCCAGGGAATTCCTAGAGGCATGGCATTCATCCACAAACTCCATCAACAAACACATCGACCTGGACCCAATATACCAACAACTACAGCGGACAGCTGAAACTGACAACCGGAAGCGGCAGGGACAGACCACTATAAACACCGGAGGAAACATCAAAGAAGCGCTTCGCAGGAGGCTCCCAAGCACTGATGATGTCGCCTAGCCAGGGGACGAAACGTTTGCAACAAAAGCTTCCAGCTCGGCGAACAGAACCACAACATTTTGCTATAATGCAATAGTTGTTTCTCTTCAACCTCGCGCTATGGAAAACTTAGCGAGTTTTGAGAAGATTTAGAAACCTGCTAGAAACAATTGTGCTGTACAAGATCAGTAGAACGTTTGTGTTGACCAAACAACATCCACAATTCGTCAATCATGTTATAGCTAATTTGCACTGTGATGAAATGGCGTTATAGCAGAACGTCCACTGTGTCTCAAAATGCACATGTGCCATCAATGCTGCTGTCTGTCATGCCTTGAATCCTACATCTTTTTAAAAACTCTTTTTCAGTGACAAAGTATAGAATCATACATTGAAAGAAAGCCATTTGGACCACCAAGTCCACGCCAACTTTCTGAAGACCATTCCACCCGACCCACCCCCTAACCATATCCCTGTAACCCAGCATTTCCTATTGCTAATCCACCCAGCCTACACATCCCTGGACACTATGGAAAATTTAGCATGGTCAATCCACTTAACCTGCATGTCTTTAGACTGTGGGAGGACACCGGTGTATTTGGAGGAAACACACAAGGAAAACGTGAAAACTCCACACAGTCACCCGAGGATGAAATTAAACCCTGATCCCTGGCGCTGTGAGGCAGCAGTGCTAACCACTGAGCCAACGTGCCACCCATTTTCTTCCGTTTTATCGTCTTGCCCCAACATCATGTATTAACATTCTTTTCTCCCTTGTACTTGCCCAATTAAATGTGTATTAAGGAAACGTGTACCTGCCTTGGAATTGAAGGGCAGAGATTCACGAATTTGATTTGTGACATCAGGTATTTGTCCAATGATTAGAAGCTGAGCAAATGAAGCACATTTTCTGGTGTTATTAGGTGTTCTGATTTAAACATATATAAGATTAACAAGGAGTTTAATGGGCTAGCAGTTGAGGCTTTCTCCCTGCCTGAGTAATCTGGAATGCTGGCATGGACTGAGGAATACAAAGACAATCATTGAAAACTAAAATGAGAAACGATCAGTCTAAGATTGAGAGTCATTCTGCATCTGAATTGTTCCATCCTCAGTGTAATAAACTTTTCAAACGAAGTCCGGAAATTGTGCTACAATGTCACTATCTTCTCCCAAGCCTCTGGCCTATTCCTAAAGTTTGCAATGTTGTATGCTTCTCAATTTGGCAATTGTTTTAACTTTGTTAGTTAGACATGCAATGCATCTTTCTCGTGCAAGTATGAGAATTATTTGAGAGTTTTGAAATCTCCTGAAGTGTCTTTAAATTATCATCTTCTGTTTTATATTTTCCCATGTTTTCGTAGTCCACTGTCAACACTCTGTCACCATCATTTTGGAATTTTACCTTTAAATTTAAAGCATTTAAATTTCTCAACCAAGTTTCTACTTAAATTGAATGTGAAATTATTCGTAGACTTCTGGGCTCCGGTGAGAAGGCCATTCCATCAGATGAGAATGAGGAAATGGGGCCTACATTTTTCGAAACCACAGGGATCCACAATGTTCATCACAATCCCAAATAGAGGTGGGCGTTTTTCAGACAGGAGAAGAGTTGAAAGTGATGGTCCCATGGTCTGTGTAGGGACCCATGCTTTTTGTGAGGTAACGATTTGGCGATGAGTATTGAGGGCAAAATTTCTAAATGTACCAATAGACTAAGCCAGGAAGAATAGTGAATTGTGAGGATGATCCTGAGTGAATTCAGAGAAACGTTGATATGTTGGCCAAATGGGCAGACATACGAGAGATGAATTTCAATGCAGAAAAATGTGAGGTATTGCATTTTAGTAGAAGAAACATTGAGAGACAATAGAGTCGCAACGTAAAAGTTTGAAGGGAGTACAGGAGCAGAAGGAGTTCTAGGTTCAAGTATAGGTGGCCAGGCAAGTTGTACCAGTTGTGGAGAAGGTTTATACTCTTAAAAGAAAGCAAAGAAGTGATGCTACATCTCTACAAATCATTGGTCCAATCACATTTGGAGTGGTGTGTTTCGTTCTGGGTACCTTATTTAAGGAAGGATGTTTAAGCCCTGGAGAGAATGCCAATGAGATTTACGTGACTGGTACCAGGAATGAGGGATTTTAGATACGAGGAAAACTTTGAGAAGTTGAGCTTATTCCCCTTGGAGCAGAGAAGAATTTTGACAGCGTAAAGGAGGATATTCAGTTTCTACTAGTTGGTATGTCAGTGTCTGGACGTCACAATTTCAGAATTGATGAAGAGTCACTGGAACTGAAATCTTAACTCTGCTTTGTGTCCAAAGCTGCTGCCAGACTTGTTGAGTTTCTCCAGCATTTTGTTTTTGTAACATCTGGACAATATCCAGACTGAAAGTGACAAGTAACATTTGCACTACACAAATGCCAGACAGTCTAGTCACTGTTGTTCAGTGGTGTCACCAACGCTGAATCCCTCATGATCAAAATCCTGGGATTACCATTAACTAGAAACTCAACTGGACTTGGCGTGGAGAAAGGACAAGACTGGGAGCTCAACATGCCAGGATTTATAAGTTTCATTGGGGGCAGGGAAGAGTGGAGTGGGCATTGTATAATTGATAAAGGAAACCATCACTGCAGTAATGAGGGTGAATATCTGAGAAAGGTCTTCAAAATGAGGTCTTTTGGGTCAACCTTAGAAATAAAAAAGGGGCAATTACCCTTCTGGTATTATTTGACAGGCCTCCTAACTGTAATAGACAGATATACGTAAATCACAGTAAAAGTAAGAGAAACGAAGTTATAATTAGAATATTACAACGCAGTACAGGACTTTTCGGCCCTCAATGTTGCAGAACCAATCTGAAGCCCAAATTACCAACACTATTCCATTCTTGTCCATATGCCTATCCAGTGACCACTTAAATGCCCTTAAAGCCGGCGAGTCTACTACTGTTGCAGGCACTGCGTTCCATGCCCCTACTACTCTCTGAGTAAAGAAACTATACCTCCCTGACGTCTGTCCTATATCTATCACCCCTCAATTTAAAGCTATGTTCCCTTGTATTAGCTTTCACCCTCCGAGGAAAAAGGCTCTCACTGTCTACCCTGTTTAACACTGGTTATCTGATATGTCTCGATTAAATCACCCCTCAGCCTTTCCTCATAAGATCTTCCTTCCATACCAGGCAACATCCTAGTAAATCTCCTCTGAACCCTTTCCAAAGTTTCCACATCCTTTCGATAATGCAGTGACCGGAACAGTACACGATACTCCAAATGTTGTAGGAGACTTAAGTTTGCTGATATTAATTGAGACTGCCTCGGTCTGAAAGGATGAGATGGGGTGAAATTTTTCAAGTGTGTTCAAAAGAGCTTTTGCTGCCAGTATTTAGGTAATCTGACTAGAGATGGGCCAGTGCTCGGCCTAATCCTGGAGAATGAAGTCAGTTAAGTGGTTGAAGTTTGCAAGTGAGCATTTTAGGGATAGTAACCATAACTTTGTAAGTTTCAAATCATTATGCAAAGGAATAAGGATAGTGTCGAAGTTAAATGTCTAAATTGTGGGAAGGACAATTTCACTATCATTAGACAGGATCCGGTAAAAATAGACTGGGGGCAGCTACTTGCAGGTGAGCCTACATTAGGAAAGTGGGTGTCTATTAAAATTGAGAATTCCTAGCCAGTGTGTTCCTGTGAGTATGAAGGACAAGGGCAGCAAGTCCAGGCAACGCTGGATGTCAAAGGATATTGAGAGTTGGATAAAGAAGAAGAACTATATGCCACATAGGGCACAGTAATAAGGAGAGGACTTTCAAAAGTATAGAGAATGTAAGTGGTTATTTAAAAAGGAAATTTGGACAAGAAGAGGCTACAGTATATCTTTGGCAGTTGGGTTTAAGAAAAACCACGAGATGTATTTATTAATATATTGAGAGTAAGAGAGTTAGCAAGCAAAGAGTGAGACCTATTAGAAACCAAAGTTAAAATTCACAGAATACCAGGTTATAGTCCAACAGGTTTATTTGGAAGCACGAGCTTTTGGAGAGCTGCTCCATCAGGTGGTTCTGGAGTTTTAGATCATAAGACACAGAATTTATAGAAAAAGTTTAGTGTAATGCAACCGAAATTATATATTGAAAAAAATCTGGATTGTTTGTTAAGTCGCTCATCTTTTAGAATGACCGTGGAACCGCCAGCATTCTCTGTACTTATGAAGGGTCTGTCCTGTTTTTACTGTGCTGTACGTGGCACATGGTTTTTCTTCTTTATCACACTTGCAATATCCCTTGACATCCAGGGTTGCTTGGACTTAGTGCCTTTGCCCTTCTTGCTCATAAGGACGTATTGGCTACGAATTCTGAATTTTAATAGACTCCCACCCTCATCATTATTAGAAACCAAAGGGCAAACTGCGCATGGAGCCAGTGGAGGTTTTAAATGAATGTTTTTCATGTATTCACAGAGGAGAAATATTGTAGTTGGGGTGGTAAGATTCGAGAACACCTTAAGGTTGGTGAGTAGGTGTTAGAGGTTTTCGCAGCCGTACAGATGCATAAATCACCAGGGCCTAATGAGATGTATTACAGGCTGCTCTGCGGAGCCAGGGAAAAGACTGGAGGGCCCTGGTAATACTTTGCAGGCCCCAGTCACGAGATGATAAGATATGGAAGATATAGACTGTAGGGAAATAGATGGTGACATCTTGCAAAATGTCCAGTTTACAGAGGAGGAAGTGCTGGATGTCTTGAAACGGTTAAAGGTGGATAAATCCCCAGGTCCTGATCAGGTGTACCCGAGAACTCTGTGGGAAGCTAGAAAAGTGATTGCTGGGCCTCTTGCTGAGATATTTGTATCATCGATAGTCACAGGTGAGGTGCCGGAAGACTGGAGGTTGGCAAACGTGGTGCCACTGTTTAAGAAGGGCGGTAAAGACAAGCCAGGGAACTATAGACCGTGAGCCTGACCTCGGTGGTGGGCAAGTTGTTGGAGGGAATCCTGCAGGACAGGATGTACATGTATTTGGAAAGGCAAGAACTGATTAGGGATAGTCAACATGGCTTTGTGCGTGGGAAATCATGTCTCACAAACTTGATTGAGATTTTTGAGGAGGAGCGGTTCCACCATAGAACACACCAGATGGCCTCCTTCTTTAGAGACCGCAATTTCCCTTCCCACGTGGTTAAAGATGCCCTCCAACGCATCTCATCCACATCCCGCACCTCCGCCCTCAGACCCAACCCCTCCAACCGCAACAAGGCCAGAACGCCCCTGGTGCTCACCTTCCACCCTACCAACCTTCGCATAAACCAAATCATCCACCGACATTTCCGCCACCTCCAAACAGACCCCACCACCAGGGATATATTTCCCTCCCCACCCCTCTCCGCCTTCCGCAAAGACCGTTCCCTCCGTGACTACCTGGTCAGGTCCACGCCCCCCTACGACCCACCCTCCCATCCTGGCACTTTCCCCTGCCACCGCAGGAACTGTAAAACCTGTGCCCACACCTCCTCCCTCACCTCCATCCAAGGCCCTAAAGGAGCCTTCCACATCCATCAAAGTTTTACCTGCACATCCACTAATATCATCTATTGTATCCGTTGCTCCCGATGCGGTCTCCTCTACATTGGGGAGACTGGGCGCCTCCTAGCAGAGCGCGTTAGGGAACATCTCAGAGACACCCGCATCAATCAACCAAATCGCCCAGTGGCTCAACATTTCAACTCCCCCTCCCACTCTGTCGAGGATATGGAGGTCCTGGGCCTCCTCCACCGCCGCTCCCTCACCACCAGACGCCTGGAGGAAGAACGCCTCATCTTCCGCCTCGGAACACTTCAACCCCAGGGCATCAATGTGGATTTCAACAGTTTCCTCATTTCCCCTTCCCCCACCTCATCCTAGTTTCTAATCTCCAGCAACTCGACTTGTCCGGACTTGTCCGACCTGCCCAGCTCCTTTTCCACCTATCCACTCCACCCTCTCTTCCCTGACCTATCACCTTCATCTCCTTCCCCACTGACCTATTGTACTCTATGCTACCCTCTCCCCACCCCCACCCTCCTCTAGCTTATCTCTCCATGCTTCAGGCTCTCTGCCTTTATTCCTGATGAAGGGCTTTTGCCCGAAACGTCGATTTTGCCTGTCCTCGGATGCTGCCTGACTTAATGGGAAGGTCCTAGAGAGTGTTGTTGTACAAAAAGACCTTGGAGTGTCGGTTCAGAGCTCCTTGAAAGTGGAGTCGCAGGTAGATAGGATAGTGAAGAATGCATTTGTCATATTTTCGTTTATTGGTCTGAGTATTGGGGTTGGGAGGTCATGTTGCGGTTGTACAGGACTTTGGTTAGGCCACTGTTGGAATATTGCGTGCAATTCTGGTCTCCATCCTATCGGAAAGATGTTGTGAAACTTGAAAGGGTTCAGAAAAGATTTGCAAGGATGTTGCCAGGGTTGGAGGATTTGAGCTATAGGGAGAGGCTGAACAGGCTGGGGCTGTTTTCCCTGGAGCGCCAGAGGCTGAGGGGTGACCTTATCGAGGTTTACAAAATTATGAGGGGCATGAATAGGATAAATAGACAAAGCCTTTTCCCTTGGGTAGGGGAGTCCAGAACTAGAGGGCATAGGTTTAGGGTGAGAGAGAAAAGATATAACAGAGACCTAAGGGGCAACCTTTTCACGCAGAGGATGGTATGTGAATGGAATGAGCTACCAGAGGATGTGGTGGAGGTTGGTACAATTGCAACATTTAAGAGGCATTTGGATGGGTATATGAATAGGAAGGGTTTGGAGGGATATAGGCTGGGTGCTGGCAGGTGGGACAAGATTGGGTTGGGATATCTGGTCGGCATGGACAGGTTGGACCGAAGGGTCTGTTTCCATGCTGTACATCTCTCTGACTCTATGACTGGAGGACAGCTAATATGGTTCCTTTGTTCGAGAACAGCAGCAGGGATAGACTGGGTAATTACACACCAATTAGTCTGACATGAGTGGTGGGGAAATTATTGGAAGAAATTCTGAAGGACAGGATTAATTAATACTTGGAAAGACAGGAATTGTTCAGGAATAGTCAGCATGGATTTGTTGGAGGGAGATCCTGAGTATCTAATTTGAGGTTTTTAAAAAGGTGACTCAAACTTACTAAGGTTAGTGCAGTTGTTTTGCTTTACATGGACTTCAGGAGGGCTTTTGACAAGGTCTCATCATGGGAAGCTGGTCCGAACATAAGAGCGAATGTGATCCAACATAAGTTAACGAACTGGTTCTAAAATTGATATACAAGTAAGAGGCAAAGAGTGGTGGAGGGTTGTTTTTTGTAATTGGAAGCCTGTGACCAGTGATATACCACAGGTATCCGTGCTGTTGATACTTTCAGAGCTCCTATGTACTCCTCAGCAACATTGATGAGTACATCTCTCAGGCCTGCGAGAGAGAATGAATGAAGGTGACTGAGGCAGGTGTGCATTTACCTCTCCCCATGCCTCCCTACCTTCTCTCCACTAACAGCTAAACATCAGAACACGCTGGGAGAAGAATACCCAGACACACAGGCTACCTGCTTCCAGCCTCGACTGAGAGGCCTACTCAGAACACACAGAGGTGAAATCAAGATTTAAATGCATTTGGCTGAGCCCAGATGCTTAAAATCAATTCCTTCCCCTCCCAGTTTCCGAGTGATCAGAACTTAATGCTTCATTATTTTCTCTCTCCTGCTCTGCTTTCTAACTGAAAAGGCAACTCGAGGTTTTTAGTTTAATTTGCTGTGTGGCATCTTGTAATGGCCATTTCTATTCATTTGTAATTTAACTATTCAATTTATTGTTTGAATCACTTTTCCCTGAAATTTGCATTTACCATGTGGCAATCCTATCGCGCATGATATCAGGATCAGTAAACAGTTATTTTGGACTGAGGTATGGAGAAATTTCTTCACCTAAAGGATTGTAGATTTGTGTAGAATTCTCTACCCCAGGGAGTTTTGGTTGTTCCATGTTTGAACATTTTCACAATGAGATTGCTACATTTTGGACATCAGGGAATTTTATTCGATTCCTTACAGTGCGGAAACAGGCAAACATGAGTACTGGAGATGTTGGAGATCAGAGTCGAGAGTGTGGTGCTGGAAAAGCACAGCAGGTCAGGCAGCATCCGAGGAGCAGGAAAATCAATGTTTCAAGCAAAAGCCCTTTATCAGGAATGGAAACAGTGTGGAAACAGGCCCTTCAGCCCAACAAGTCCACACTGGATTCTGGGTAATCCGAGATGGAGGATGAGAAAAATTTCTGGCTGTAACAGCTGCTCCTATTTTTTTTGAGGTATTTTAGGTGTTCCTCAAATTCCAGGAGCAGCAATTACTGTTTTATATGCTGTTGCATTGTTTTGGAACTTTGGAGAAAAAGGTCAAAACAACAGCACTTTTAAAAGGGAGAGGAACAGACAAAGGAAGCACATGGTGAGATCAGTGCAGAAGAGGGAGAAAGAAACTCACATTGCTCACTGACAGAGCAGTGAACCTGCGCAACTACTGCCTTTGCTGTTTGAATTCATGTATCGCTGAACATCGGAGTGTTTCTGGGAAAATTAACAAACAGTGAAATTCACAACTGATCTTGGAGGAAACCGTTTGGGAGAGATCACAGCACAGAAACAGATAAGTGGATATTTTAAGCGTGGCCTTACAATAAGTCTGCAGTAATGAGTCGAGTGGGTTCTTTCTTAATTACATTTTATTGAGATATGTCTCTTGATTAAACTTAAAATATAAGCCATAAGTATTCATTCAACCTGGAGCACTGTTTTGTAGAGGAATAAGACCAAGTTATTTTCTGGGCCTGTAGATTGAAAGAAGCAAAAATGGCCTTTAGTAGAGTGATACGTTCTTCTTGTTAGATGTGCGAATCCTATCAGATCGAATGAATCGGTTCAAGAGGCAGTTAGAGGCAATGGGGAATTCACAAGAGCCAGGGGATGTGATGGATGGCAGTTATAGGAAGGAGGAAAAGTCACAGATACAGTCACGTACATGGGTAAACTCTAGGAAAGGTAAGAGAGGTAGGCAGTTAGTGGAGGAGTCTTCTGTGGCGATCCCCATTTCAAATAAGTATGCTGATTTGGAAAATGTAGGGGATGATGGATTCTCGGGAACGTAGCATGAACAGCCAAGTTTCTGGTATTGTGACTGGCTCTAATGCAATGAGGGGTACGTCAGGTTCCAAGAGCTCGATTGTGTTAGGGGACTGTCTCGTCTGATGTACAGACGTTTCTGTGGTCAGCAGCAAAAAATCAGAAAGGTGAGTCATACAGTCAGGGCAGGGAGGGACAAAGCAGAGAACAAGGTAGGAGTGATAAATTAAAATGCATTTAGTTCAATGCAAGAGGCCTAACAGGGAAGGTAGGTGAACTCGGGGCATGATTAGGAACATGGGATTGAGATATCATAGCAATTACAGAAACATGCCTCAAGGGATGGACAGGACTGGCAGCTTAATGCTCCAGGATACAAATGCTACAGGAAGGACAGAAAGGGAGGCAAGAAAGGAGGGGGAGTGGTATTTTTGAGAAGGGGTAGCATTACAGCTGTACTGAGGGAGGATATTCCTGGAAATACGTCCAGGGAAATTATCTGGGGGGGAACTGAGAAGTAAGAAAGGGATGATAACCTTATTGGGATTGTATTAATGACCCCCCCCCCCCCACAATTGAGAAGCAAATTTGTAAGGAGATCTCAGTTACCTGTAAGAATAATAGGGTGGTTATGGTAGGGGATTTTAACTTTCCAAACCTAGACTGGAGCTGCCATAGTGTTTAGGGGTTTAGATGGAGAGGGATTTAAGTGTGTACAAGAAAATTTTCTGATTCAGTATGTGGATGTACCTACTAGAGAAGGTGCAAAACTTGACCTACTCTTGGGAAATAAGGCAGGGCAGCTGACTGAGGTGTCAGTGGGGGAGCACTTTGGGGCCAGCGGCCATAATTCTATTAGATTTAAAATAGTGATGGAAAAAGATAGACTGGATCTAAAAGTTGAAGTTCTGAATTGGAGAAAGGCCGATTTTGACAATATTAAGCAAGAACTTTCAAAAGCTGACTGGGGGTAGATGTTCGTAGGTAAAGGGACGGCTGGAAAATGGGAAGCCCTCTGAAATGAGATAACAAGAATCCAGAGAAAGTGATTCCTGTCAGGGTGAAAGGAAAGGCTGGTAGATGTTGGGAATGCTGGATGACGAAAGAAATTGAGGGTTTGGTTAAGAAAAAGAAGGAAGCATATGTCAGGTATAGACAGGATAGATCGAGGGAATCCTTAGAGTATAAAGGCAGTCGGCGTATACTTAAGAGGGAAATCAGGAGGGCAAAGAGGGGACATGAGATAGCTTTGGCAAATAGGGTTCAGGAGAATCCAAAGGGTTTTTACAAATACATTAAGGTCAAAAGGGTAACTAGGGAGAGAATAGGGCCACTCAATGATCAGCAAGGCGATCTTTGTGTGAAGCCACAGGAGAATGGGAGTTACTAAACGAGTATTTTGTATCAGTATTTACTGTGGAGCAGGACATGGAAGATATAGAATGTGGGGAAATAGATGGTGACATCTTGAAAAATGTCCATATTACAGAGGAGGAAGTGCAGGATATCTTGAAACGCATAAAGGTGGATAATACCCAGGACCTGATCAGGTGCATCCTCGAACTCTGTGGGTAGCTAGGGAAGTGATTGCTGGGCTTCTGACTGAGATATTTGTCTCATTGATAGTAACAGGTGAGGTGCCGGAAGACTGGAGGTTGGCTAACGTGATGCCACTGTTGAAGAAAGGTGGTAAGGACGAGCCAGGGAAGTATAGACCAGTGAGCCTGACGTCAGTGGTGGGCAAGATGTTGGAGGAAATTCTGAGGGACAAGATGTACATGTATTTGGAAAGGCAAGGACTGATTAGTCATAGTCAACATGACTTTGTGCGTGGGAAATCATGTCTCACAAACTTGATTGAGTTTTTTGAAGAAGTAATAAAGAGGATTGATGAGGGCTGAGCGATAGATGTGATCTTTATGGACTTTGGTATGGCATTTGACAAGGTTCCCCATGGGAGACTGGTTAGCAAGGTTCGATCTCATGGAATACAGGGAGAACTAGCTATTTGGATAGAGAACTGGCTCAAAGGTAGAATACAGAGGTTGGTGGTGGAGGGTTGTTTTTCAGACTGGAGGCCTGTGAGCAGTGGAGTGCTGGGTCCCCTACTTTTTGTCATTTATTATATAAATGATTTGAATGTGAGTATAAGAGGTATAGTTAGTAAGTTTGCAGGTGACACCAAAATTGGAGGTGTAGTGGACAGCGAAGAAGGTTACCTCAGATTACAACAGGATCTTGAACAGTTGGGCCAATGGGCTGAGAAGTGGCAGATGGAGTTTAACTCCAATAAATGCGAGGTGCTGCATTTTGGCAAAGCAAATCTTAGCAGGACTTATACACTTAATGGTAAGGTCCTAGGGAGTGTTACTGAATAAGGACACCTTGAAGTGCAGGTTCATAGCTCCATGAAAGTGAAGTCGTAGATGGATAGGATAGTGAAGACGACGTTTGGTATGCTTTCTTTTATTGGTCAGAGTATTGAGTACAGGTGTTGGGAGGTCATGTTGCGGCTGTACAGGACTTTGGCTTGGCCACTGTTGGAATATTGTGTGCAATTCTGGTCTCCTTCCCATCGGAAAGATGTTGTGAAACTTGAAATTATTCACAAATGATTTACAAGGATGTTGCCAGGGCTGGAGGATTTGAGCTATAGGGAGAGGCTGAACAGGCTGGGGCTGTTTTCCCTGGAGTGTCGGAGGCTGAGGGGTGACCTTATAGAGGTTTATAAAATCATGAGGGGCATAGATAGGATGAACAGACAAAGTCTTTTCCCTGGGATGGGGGAAATCCAGAACTAGAGGGCATAGGTTTAGGGTGAGAGAGGAAAGATATAAAAGGGACCTAAGGGGCAACCTTTTCACGCAAAGCGTGGTACGTGTATGGAATGAGCTGCCAGAGGAAGTGGTGGAGGCGAGTAAAATTGCACCATTTAAAAGGCAGCTGGATGGGTATATGATTAGGAAGGGTTTGGAGGGGTATGGGCCAGGTCCTGGCAGGTGGGACTAGATGAGGTTGTGATATCTGGTCGGCATGGACAAGTTGGACCGAGGGGTATGTTTCTGTGGTGTATATCTCTGACTCTCTGACCAATCCTCCAAAGACTAAGCCACCCAGACTCATTTTCCTATATTCCCCCCTGACTAATGCATATAACACTATGGGCAATTCACCTAACGTGCACATCTTTTGGACTGTAGGAGGAAACCGGAGCATCCAGAGAAAACCCACGCTGACATGTGGAGAATGTGCAAACTCCACCCAGACAGTTGCCCGAAGTTGGAATCGAACCGATGTCCCTGGCACTGTGAGGCAGCAGTGCTAACCACTAATCCACCATGCTGCCCCATTGTGGGATATGAGGATCAGCGTGGAAAACCATGATTTGATTGAATTGCAGAGCAGGCTGAAGTGACTATATGGCCATACTCCTGTTTCTTAGGTCCTTGCAATTCATTGTTTATTTCATATGTCCTTAAGAAGCTGGGGAGCTTTTGTGCTGTGTTTGACTACTTGATAAGTTTGTTTCCTTTTTCCCCTTGTGCCCCTCCCCCCCCCCCCCCCCCCCCCCCCCAAGAAGTGATTTGTCTGCTGTCTTTCTGTTTCATTGGTGGATCATGATATGTTGTGTGATGGATTTGATTAGTTCATTTTTTTGTTTGTATTGATTGGAAGGAGAAGACAGAAAATTTTAATATTAAATTCTGGTTAATTAAATTAAAAGCAGTGCTTGTTCCCTGAAGAGTTACCAAGTTTTGCAGATGAAAAATCTACTTCTCCATACCTGTTTCTTGAAATTAATAATGTTTCTCTGATATTCAAATCCCTGATTTTTATGCATATTCTGAGGTAACACAGCAAATACTTTTTGCACAGATACTTTAATGAGGAGTTCTTCAGATGTGTTAGTTGAAAAGTAAATCTTATTCTGAAATAGAAGGAGCTGCCTCTTTGATGAATGTCGTGGAATGTTCCATTTTCTTTAAATCAGACTTAATGTTTCCTCCTGAAAGATAATGCTTGTGAAGTTAACTAGGATTCCAGAATTCCAAAATATGTGTGCTGACTTAGTCAGGGTTGTGTTCCTCAAAAATGCAAAGTGTAATTCCCTTGGGAATCCATGTTAAAGTTCCTGAGAACAAGTTTTAACTATACAAGTTAATGTCAAAGTTGAAATAGTGTGCTGTTATATATGTAACACTGTATTCCTCCCTGAAATAATTTGCAAAAGCAAATGAGGAAATCTTCAGTGAAGAAAACAGGCATATTGGTTGCAGAGAAGCCTTTACAGAAATTTACTGTAGTAGTAAAGATTAAGCCATTTGCTGTGACATAATGAATGTTCTTCACCTTGTTAACTGACTTCACACAATGAATACGTTTCACCTTGTTAACTGACTTCACATACCGAATGCCTCTTCATCTTGTCAAGTGGCCCGACATAATGAATGCTTTTCCACCTTGTTAACCCACTACCTTTTCCTCCAGCACCTGATTTTTTACTGCAAGTTTTTATCTGATCCAAGTCATTCTAGCTGAACCTTTTGTTTCACAAAAACTCAAAACTTAACTTAACTTTTTCTCTACCTGGTCATACCTTATATACTTTCTCACAGCCAGTCGCAGGACATGGATACTTAGGTTGAATGCCTCAACTTGTCCTTATTGTTATTTATCATTTTAGTGTCATGCACATTTTTCCCAATCATTGAATTGCTTGATAAATAATAGCTAGGTTTCCACCTTTTACTTACCATCTTAGAATTTTTTTTCTCCCATGAACAAATAAAGAAAAGGATGTCAGTTTCACTGGCTAGGCTAGCATTTATTTCCCAATTCTAGTTGCTGTTGAGATAGTATGTGTAAGCTGCCTTCTCGAATTAATGGTGTCCATTTAGTGGAGGTGCTGGCAATGGACTGGGGTGGATGAAGTCAGAAGTTATGTGACATCTGGTTATAATCCAATAGATTCATTTGAAATCACAAGCTTTTGGAGTGTTGTTCTGTCGTCAGGTGAAGTCTTTACCTAATGAAGGAGCAGCACTCTGAAAGCTTGATTAAGTATACCCAGATGCTATTAGAGAGGGAATTTCAGGAGTCATGGAACCAGTGAAGGAACGGTGATGTTTTTCCAAGTTGGACTGGTGCGTGGTTTGAAGGGGATCCAGCGAATAGTGGTGTTCTCATGTATCTGCTGCTCATGTCCTTCTGGATCATAGTTATGCTTTTGGAAATTGCTGAAAGAGCCTTAATGAATCTCAACGAGCATCATGTGGATGATGTACACTGCTGCAATTGGGTGGTGGAGTAAGTGGATGCTTGTGGATGTGGTGGCAATCGAGTGTGCTGCATTATTCTGGGTGGTGTCAAGTTTCTTGAATGTTGTTGAAACTGCAGTCTTCCAGGCTAGTGGGGTATGTTCGTCACTCCCCTAGTTTGTGCTTTGCAGATGGTGAACTTTGGGGAGTCAGGTGAGTTATTCACCATAGGATTCCTAATCTCTGACCTGTTTTTTTTTAGCCACAGTGGTTATATTGACTGGTCCAGATCAATTTTAGGCCAATGGTTATCCCCAGGATATTGATTGTGGTTGTTATAGTGATTGAAATGCCACTGATTGTTGAGGAGTCATTGGTTAGATTCTCTTGATGGAAATGATCAATGTAAAACTTCTGTGTAGTGTAAATGTTGCTTGACAGTTGTCTGCCCAAACCTGAATATCGGTCTTGCTGAATTTGAACATGGACTGCTTCAGTATCTGAGGAGTCGCAAATTATGTTGAACATTGTGCAGTCATTGTCAAACATCCCCATTTCTGACCTTATGATGGAGGGAAGGTCACTGAAGCAACTGAAGAAGAACCCCTGCAGCAGTGTCGTAGAGTTGTGTTGTTTGACCTCCATCAACCACAGCCAGCTTCCTTTTGGGCAATGATTCTAACCAATGGAGAGTTTTACCCATTTCCAATTGATTGTAGTTTTGCTAGGGCTCCTCAATGCCACATATGGTCAAAAGCAGCATTAATATTAAGGAAGTCACATCCACCTCTCAAATCCAGTTGCTTTGTCCAGATTTGAATTAAAACTCATCACAGGTCAGGAGCTCAATGGCCCTGGCAGAACACAAACAGGTTGTCACTGAGTAGGTTATTGCTAGCAAGTCGTGCTTGACAGCGCTGTCGACAATAGTTGTATCACTTTACTGATGATTGAAAGGAGACTGGGGGACTAATTAGACTTTCCTGGAAAAGGCAGTTTTTCCCATTGCTGGATACTTGCCAATGTATAAGCTGTACTGGTACAGCTTGATGGGAGGCAGCAAGTTCTGAAACACAAGTCTTCAGTCGTGTTGCTGGAGTGCCATCAGGGCTCATTGCATTCAATGTTCAATGCCTTCAGTTGTTCCTTAATATAATTATAGAGTCAATTGCATGACTGAAGACAGGCATCTGTAATACTGATGACCTTTCGAAAGAGATCAAGATCAATCATCCAGTCACACTTCTGAATGAAGGTTTGTTGTAAATGCTTCAGCCTTACTTTTTGCACTGGTGTGCTTGGCTTCCCCATCATCGAGGATAGGCATATTTGTGGATCTTCCTCATTTGTTCACCGCTATTTACAACTGGATGTAAATACAGAGGACTACGGAGCTTCGATCTGATCTTTTGAATTGTGGATTTGCTTAGCCTTGTCTATCACTTGCTGTTTTGTCTGTTTGTGGTATCACCAGTTTGACACTTCAGTTTTCAGTGTGCCTGATGCTGTTTTTGCCATATCCTCCTGTGGTTTTGATTTGAACCAAGGTTGATTATTTGGTTAGATGGAGAGTAGAGTAAGGGATATACTGGCCAGATTGTATTAGAATACAGTTTAGTGGCTGATCATGGCCATAGTCCTTTATGGGTGCCCAATCCTGAGTTGCCTGACCTGTTTGAGATCTATCCCTTCTTAGTGTTGTTTGCCAGCAAAACCATGCTATGAAGATGTATTCTCAGTGTGAAGATAGGATTTTGTCTCCTCAAGGACTGTATGTTGATCGGTCCCACCAAAATCATATCGACCAAAACATGTGCAACAGCAGGTTGGTGAGGATGAGTTCACATGTTTTTCCTTGTTAGTTTTTTTCACCACCTGCTGCAGAACTAGCACAGCAGCTTCGAGTCTGTTTGAACTTGGCCAGCTCAGTGAGTTGTGCCACGAAGTCACTCTTGGCGATAAGACATCGAAGATCTCCCTACTGTATATTGTGTCCCTTTCACCCTCAGACCTTCCTCCAAATGGTATCCTATATGGAGAATCCTTGGTCATTCGAGATGGGTGGAGTAGGGGTGGTCATTTGTGATTTCCTTGTTGTTTTCAACCAGATGCCATGAAACCTCTTGGAGTAAATATTGAGCATTCTTGGAGCATCTCCTTTCAGACTACGTAGCCCTGTGCCTCTATCTCTGAGTATATTCTTGTCAGTGGGCCAGTGTTCTACTGGGACGTGGTCTGCAATGTATGATTCCATGAGTATGACCAGGTCAGGCAGTTGTTTGATTGGTTTGTGAGACAATTCTCCCAATTTTGGTATTAGCCCCCAGATGTAAGTAAGGAAGACTTTGGAGAGTTGATAGGGTTTTTTTGTGTTCGGTACCTAGGTTGATGCCAGGTGGCCCATCTAGTTTCTTTGTTTTTGATTTGACTTTTCAGTGTTTTGATACAATTAAATGGCTTACCAGGCTATTCTGAAAGCAACCAAAAGTCATCCAAGTAGCTGTAGTTACTTGTAGAATTGACCAGGTAAGATTGGTAAATGTTGTTTCCGAAAGGACATTAGTGAACCAGTTGGGTTTTTTATGACAATTGATAATGTTTTCATGGTAATCATTTGAGTTTTATCTCCACACTTGTAAAAACTCATTCTATGATTTGCTGTGTGGAATTCAAACCCAGGTCCCCAAAGTATAATATGGATATCTGGATCAGTAGTCGAGTAACAATGCACCTGCAGCATCACCTTCTCGAAGGTGTATTCATACTTATAATGATTTTTGTTAGCACAAATGGTAAATTTATTTCCTCGTTTGAACCTGTAATCCCTTCTACTGAAGTTAATATGAAACAGTATTTCAGATTGAACCAACACCCCTCTAATGTTTTCTTGCTAAATAGGAAATACCAAGATTTAATCAAGTGCATTGCAATACAAAATGTTTTGATCAGCCTCTCTGATCTCAAGCACGAGATACGACAGCTGAATGTTCTTATGCCTGGGTAACTGGTAGTAGTTGAGAAAGTGAGGACTGCAGATGCTGGAGATCAGAGCTGAAAATGTGTTGCTGGAAAAGCGCAGCAGGTCAGGCAGCATCCAAGGAGCAGGAGAATCGACGTTTCAGGAATGAGGAAAGTGTGTCCAGCAGGATAAGATAAAAGGTAGGGAGGAGGGACTTGGGGGAGGGGCGTTGGAAATGTGATAGGTGGAAGGAGGTCAAGGTGAGGGTGATAGGCCGGAGTGGGGGTGGGGGCGGAGAGGTCAGGGAGAAAATTGCAGGTTAGGAAGGCGGTGCTGAGTTCGAGGGATTTGACTGAGACAAGGTGAGGGGAGGGGAAATGAGGAAACTGGAGAAATCTGAGTTCATCCCTTGTGGTTGGAGGGTTCCTCGGCGGAAGATGAGGCGCTCTTCCTAGACAGGCCGCCTACTTGCGGAACGTTTCAGAGAACACCTCTGGGACACCCGGACCAACCACCCCGTGGCTCAACACTTCAACTCCCCCTCCCACTCCACCAAGGACATGCAGGTCCTTGGACTCCTCTATCACCAGACCATAGCAACACGACAGTTGGAGGAAGAGCGCCTCATCTTCCGCCTATCTTCCAATGACCTAATCATGTTTTATTTGCTCACTGATATCGTTCAGATTGTTTTGTTGTAAAATTGCTTTTGGCATTTACTTAGAACTGCTTTTTGATGGAACAATAAATGGTTGATATTAACTGTTGCCTCTCTCCCAAAAGGCTGTAGTGATTGCATCCATGTAGCAGATGAATACTGTGCATTACATTCATCATGTGCTTGCGCTCCAGCACACAGTATTGACTGTTAAACAAAAATTATGTTGCATCTTGTAATTTTCTCACTGTTTGCTTGCAAGCACTTTTTCCCTTTTGGATTTGCCTTCCTATCTCCAAACTAAGCTCTGAGCCAATTTCATGTTTAGCGTGAGATTAGATCCATCCTTCTCCTTCATCTGCCCCCTCTTTCAAAATTAACTAGAAATTTCCAGTGCACTGTAGTTACCAATGTGTTCCCACCTCCATAACCAAAGAGAGATTTTTGCCATCCCGTATTTCCAATTCCTCCGCCTCCACCGTATCTGCTCCCAGGAGGACCAGTTCCACCATAGAACACAACAGATGGCCTCCTTCTTTAGAGACCGCAATTTCCCTTCCCACGTGGTTAAAGATGCCCTCCAACGCACCTCTGCCCTCAGACCCCACCCCTTCAACCGTAACAAGGACAGAACGCCCCTGGTGCTCACCTTCCACCCTACCAACCTTCGCATAAACCAAATCATCCGCTGACATTTCTGCCACCTCCAAAAAGACCCCACCACCCCTCCCCACCCCTTTCCGCCTTCCGCAAAGACCGTTCCCTCTGTGACTACCTGGTCAGGTCCACGCCCCCCTACAACCCACCCTCCCATCCTGGCACCTTCCCCTGCCACCGCAGGAACTGCAAAACCTGCGCCCACACCACCTCCCTCACCTCAATCCAAGGCCCTAAAGGAGCCTTCCACATCCATCAAAGTTTTACCTGCACATCCACTAATATCATTTATTGTATCCGTTGCTCCCAATGCGGTCTCCTCTACATTGGGGAGACTGGACGCCTCCTAGCAGAGCGCTTTAGGGAACATCTCTGGGACAGCTGTACCAATCAACCACACCACCCTGTGGCCCAATATTTCAATTCCCTCTCCCACTCTGCCGAGGACATGGAGGTCCTGGGCCTCCTTCACCACCGCTCCCTCACCACCAGACGCCTGGAGGAAGAACGCCTCATCTTCTGTCTCGGAACACTTCAACCCCAGGGCATCAATGTGGACTTCAACAGTTTCCTCATTTCCCCTTCCCCCACTTCACCCTAGTTCCAAACTTCCAGCTCAGCACTGTCCCCATGACTTGTCCTACCTGCCTATCTTTTTCCACCTATCCATTCCACCCTCCTCCCTGATCTATCACCTTCATACCCTCCCCCACTCACCTATTGTACTCTATGCTACTTTCTCCCCACCTCCACCCTCCTCTAGTTTATCTCTCCAGTTTATATGTCTGCCTTTATTCCTGACGAAACGTCGATTTTGCTGCTCCTCGGATGCTGCCTGAACTGCTGTGCTCTTCCAGCACCACTAATCCAAAATCTGGTTTCCAGCATCTGCAGTCATTGTTTTTACCTTCGAGACTTGATTGACAGTGCACTACTAGGAAACTCAGCATAATGGATGGGAGGAATGGGAATGTAGTAAAGTCTTAAGAACATGATGACTGTGTCGGAGCTTTGTCATAAAACTAAATTTTAAGCCCTATCAACATGATTCAGCTGGAGAAAACTAGTCTCTTAAAAATCTCATCAAAAGAACTTAAATGTGTACAGAGTTGCTGCTAGATTTTCATGAAATCCTGTACCTCATTATTTCTACTTGCGAAATGAATTGGTTTTATTTTGTTGTTCTATGTATTAGAAGTAATTTATAATTTATTCGGGTTTGGAAAAGAAACTGCTGTGGGTTACATTCCATATCTGTGCACAGCTACTACACTCTGAGGTATCTAAGCAGTCTTAGCTGCTTCCAACATTTGGTTCGCTCCATTCTTTGGGTCAATGTTCTACAAGACTGAAATGGCTAGGTTAAACTTGTACCTTATTATGTGTATTAGAGGAGTTTATTGATCTTATTGATGTTAGCAGAGGCAGACCTTGTGTTTTGCAGCACATGATAAAATTGTGCTTTTTCAAAATTCCATTGATATTCCCTTCCTATTCGTATACCCATCTAGATGCCTTTCAAGTGCTGTAATTGTAACAGCCTCTACCACTTCCTCCAGCAGTTCATTCACCCGCTGTGTGAAAACGTCCATTAGATGCCTTTTTTAATGTTGCATCTCTCTCCCTAAACCAGGGAAAAGACCTTGTCTATTTACCTTATCCATGCCCCTCATGATTTTATAAACCTCTATAAGGTCACCTCTGACCCTCAGCCTTTTCAGCCTCTCCCTATAGCTCAAATCCTCCAAACCCGGCAACATCCTTGTAAATCTTTTCTGAACCCTTTCATGTTTCACAACATCTTTCCTCTAGTAGGGAGATCACAATTGCATGCAATATTCCAAAAGTGGTATAACCAATGTCCTGTACAACAACACATGACCACCCAACTTCTATACTCAGTATTCTCACCAATAAAAGCTGCCTTCACCATCCTATCTACCTGAGACTTCACTTTCAAGGAACTATGAACCTGCACTCCAAGGTCTCTTTGTTCAGCAATACTCCCTAGGACCTTACCATTAAGTCTATAAGTCCTGCCTGATTTGCTTTTCCAAAATGCAGCAGATAACATTTATCTAAATTAAACTCCATCTGCCACTTCTCAGCCCATTGGCCCATCTGATCAAGATCCTGTTGTAATCTGAGTTGTCCTCCTTCACTGTCCACTACACCTCCAATTTTGGTATCATCTGCAAAATTATGAACTACACCTCCTACGTTCAGATCCAAATCATTTGTATAAATGACAAAAGGCAGTGGCCCTGGCACTGATCCTTGTGGCCCTCCACTGGTCACAGGTCTCCAGTGTGAAAAACAACCCTCCACCACCACTCTGTCTTCTATCTTCAAGCCAGTTCTGTATCCAAATGGCTACTTCTCCCTGTATTCCATGAGATCTATGAGGAGAAAGTGAGGTCTGCAGATGCTGGAGATCAGAGCTGAAAATGTGTTGCTGGAAAAGCGCAGTAGGTCAGGCAGCATCCCGGGAACAGGAGAATCGACGTTTCGGGCATAAGATTCCTGAAGAAGGGCTTATGCCCGAAACGTCAATTCTCCTGTTGATTCCTGAAGAAGGGCTTATGTCCGAAACGTCGATTCTCCTGTTCCCTGGATGCTGCCTGACCTGCTGCGCTTTTCCAGCAACACATTTTCAGTTTCCATGAGATCTAAACTTGCTCCCCAGTCTACCATGAGAAACCTTGTCGAATACCTTGCTAAAGTTCACACAGATCATGTCCATTGCTCTGCCCTCATCAATCCTTCTTTGTTACTACTTCAGAAAACTCAATCAAGTTAGTGAAACAAGATTTCCTATGCACAAAGCCATGTTGACTATCGCTAATCAGTCCTTGCCTTACCATATACAGGTAAATCCTCAGGATTCCCTGCAACAACTTGCCCACCACCAACGTCTGGCTCAGTGGTCTATAGTTCCCCGGTTTTTCCTTTCCACCTTTCTTAAATAGTGGCACTATGTGAGACAACCTGCTGTCTTTGGCACCTCACCTGTGATGATCGATGATCAAAATATCTCAGCAG
This sequence comes from Chiloscyllium plagiosum, assembly GCF_037043375.1. NCBI lineage: Eukaryota > Metazoa > Chordata > Chondrichthyes > Orectolobiformes > Hemiscylliidae > Chiloscyllium > Chiloscyllium plagiosum. The sequence goes on from NW_028270155.1 coordinate 4,351,325, forward strand.
GGGTCCAGCAATCACTTCCTTGGCTTTCCAAAGATTTCTAGGCTATACCTGATTAGATCCTGGGAATTTATCCACCTTTATGCATTTTAAGATATCCAACACCACCATCTCTGTAATATGGACATTTTCCAAGCTGTCACCATCAATTTCTCCACATTTTGTATCTTCCATGTCCTCCTTCACAGCAAACCCTGATGCAAAATACTTGTTTAGTATCTCTTCCCATCTCCTGCAGTTCCACACATAGGTGGCCTTGCTGATCTTTACCTTCCGATACTAATTGCTTAATGTTGTGGATGTACAGGACATTGGTTAGGCTGCTTTTGGAATGTTGTGTGCAATTCTGGTCTCCCTCCTGTAGGAAGGATGTTGTGAAACTTGAAAAGGTTCAGAAAAGATTTACAGGGATGTTGCCAGGGTTGGAGGGTTTGAACTATGGGGAGAGGTTAAATAGGCTGGGACCTTTTTCCTTGGTGTGTTAGAGGCTGAGGAGTGACCTTAGAGGTTTATAAAATCATGAGTGGCATGGATCAGGTAAATAGACCAAGTCTTTTCCCTGTGTTGGGGCAGTCCAGAACTAGAGGGCATAGATTTAGGATGAGAGGGGAAAGATTAAAAAGGGACCTAAGGAGCAACCTTTTCACACAGAGGGGTGGTGTGTGTGTGGAATGAGTTGGCAGAGGAAGTGGTGGAGAGTGGTAGAATTACAACATTTAAAAGGCATCTGAATGGGTATATGAATAGGAAAGGTTTAGACGGATATGGGCCATGTGCTGGCAAATAGGACAAGATTGAAATAGGACATCTGGTTGGTATGGACAAGTTGAACCGATAGGTCTGTTTCCATACTGTACATCTCTACGAATCTATTCTCTCCCTAGTTATCCTTTTGTCCTTAATGTATTTATAAAATCCCTTTTCATTCTCCTTAACCCTATTTGTCAAAGCTATCTCATGTCCCCCTTTTGCCCTTCTGATTTTCCTCTTCAGCATACTCTTACTGCCTTTATACTCTTCTCAGGATTCACTCTGCTGTCTGTACCTAACATATGCTTCCTTCATTTTCTTAACCAGAACCTCAATTTCTCTTGTCATCCAGCATTCCCTTTCACCCTAACAAGAACATAGTGTCTCTGAAGGCTTCTCATTTTCCAGCTGTCCTTTTCCCTACGAACATCTGTCCTGAATCAGCTTTTGAAGGTTCTTGCCTAATCTCATCAACATTGGCCTTCCTACAACTTGAAACTTTAACTTTTAGATCCGGTCTACTCTTTTCCATCACTATTTTAAAACGAATAGAGTTATGGACACTGGCCCCAAAGTGTTCCCCCACTGACATTTCAGTCACTTGCCCTGATTTATTTCCCAAGACTAGGTCAAGTTTTGCACCTTTTCTAGTCAGTACATACACATATTGAAACAGAAAAGTTTCTTGTACCGAGGAACCTCGGTTATCCGAACAAGATGGGCGGGCACTATTTTGTTTGGATAATTGATTATTCGGTTAATTGATTCAGTGCCTCTCTTCTGGGACTCAGAGTTTTCTGAAGTTTCCTTTTTCCTTGCTCTGCCTTCCTTGCTCCCTCTCTCTGCTCAGAAACAAACCCTGAGACAGGCATACGCTTGTGTGTAAGGGATCTGCAGCATTGCTGAAGCTTCCTGCCCCACCCGCCCCCCAAAAAAAATCAGTTAAGGGGATTGACACAGCAAGCACTTGCTAAATCCGCACCCCATTCAGGAGCCTAGGCAGTAGCACACCACGTGTGAGCCCTCATCTGCACACACACAATCCAACCCCCACCCCCAATCCCATCCAACCCCAACCCCATTCCCATCCAACAGCACCCCTGTCTGCGGCCTGTGCTCCCTGTTCCCCCACCCCTTCTCCAAGGCAGCCAGACTGGACACCAACAGTAAGACTGCTGTTGCCTTTGGGGAGGGTTGACTGTCAAAATAGCGTGCACGTGCAACCACAACAGACATACAGCCGCACACAACTTCTTGCAGCAACTTTTTGACAGGTTCCACCTTTGCCCTGTACAGGACAATGTTGGAGACATTATCTGGGGAAGAAGGTTTTAGGGTGCACCCCTGTGTAGAACTCCAGGGAAAGTGTTGGGGGGGTGGGGGATTGGTGGGCAGGCAATCAGTCAGTCATTTGGTGGAAGTGTCTGGGTTCCCATCAATGTCTAGGACTGTTTTCGGCAGCATTTCAGTAAGCTGAGTTCATTTTTAATCGTTGTAAACAAAAGACGCGATCAGTGTTGAAACACCTACTTGATGTAATGTTTGTATTGGGACCTTATGATCATCTTCAGATAATTGAAAATTTGGATAAATTCATATTTGGATAATCGTGGTTCCTCTGTAACATTTAAATTCCTCTCCACCTAAACTTTTAACGCTATGGAATCCTAGTCGATGTTTGGAAACTTAAAATCCCCTACCAGATCCACCTTTTTTATTCTTGAAGGTAACAGAGATATTCTTGGAAATTTGTTTCTCAATTTCCTACAGTCTACTGGGGAATATATAATGCAATCCCAAGAAAGTGATCATCCCATTCTTATTTCTCAGTTCCACCCAAATTATGTCCCTGGATGTGTTCCCAGGAATATCCTTGCGAAGTACATCCCCGATAAGGTTACCCCTTATCAAAAAACCCCACACCCTCCTCTCTTGCCCGCCTTGCAATCCTTCCTATAGCGTTTCTTTCCTGTACAATTAAGCTGCCAATCCTGTCCATTCCTGAGCCACACTTCTGTGATTGCTGTGATATCCCAGCCCCGTGTTCCTAACCATGCCCCGAGTTCATCTGCCTTCCCTGTTAGGCTTCTTGCACTGAAATAAATGCATCATAATTTGTCAGTCCTATGTCATTCTCCGCTTTGTTCTTGCGTGCCCTGACTGTTTGACTTGCTCCTTTTCCCAACTGTACCAGCCTCAGACTGATCCCTGTCCTCACTACCTCCCTGGGTCTGCACCCCACCCACCGACACCCCTTCATAGTTTAAATCTTCCCTGCCAGTATATTAGTCCCCTTCCAATTCAGGTGCAATCCATCCTCCTTGTACAGGTGACTTCTACCTCCGAAGAGATTCCATGAGCTAAAAATGTGAACCCTTCTCCCCTGCACCAGCTCCTCAGCCACGCGTTCATCTGTTCTCTCCTCCTATTTCAACCCACAGTATCTCATAGCACCGGGAGTAATCCAAATATTACTACCCTTGAGGACCTTTTTTTTTCTGTAAATTGCTGCCTTACTTGTCCCTTTAGAATCTCATCCTTTTTCCTTCCGATGTTCGTTCCAAAGTGTACCATGACCTGCAGCTGGTTATTCTCCCTTTTGACAATATTCAGCACTCTGCCAGAGTTATCCTTGATCCTGGCACCAGGGAGGCAACTTGCCATTCTGATTTTTGCTGTCGGCCACAGAAACGTCTGTCTGGGCCTTTGTCTTGAGAGTCCCGTATCGCAATCAGTCACTCAGAACAACATACCTCGCGTTACATTTGAGCCAATCACCATACCAGAAACGTAGCCCTTCATGCTACGTTCCCCTGAGAGCCCATCATCCCCTATATTTTCCAAAACAGAATATTTGCTTGAGATGGGAATAGACACAGGAGACTCCTGCACTATCTCCCTCCCTCGACCCGATTGTGTATCTGCGATGTATCTCGCTCCCTGCAACTGCCATCTATCAAATCTTCTCACTCTTGTAAATTCCTCATTGCACACATTGCTTCTCACTGCCATTCCAACCAATCTGATTGGATTCACAACCAAACACACTTCATAAGCATCAGTAACATGGAAACTCTCCCTAATCTTCCACATCTGACAGAAAGAGCATATCACTGTACTAAAGGCCACCTTTGCACCTTAAGATTCTACAGACCCAGAAAATAGCAGTCTTCCTGCTCTAAAAACACTTCTCTAGGCTAACTTTAGTACCTACATTCGATATTTTTAAAACTTAATTGAGACAGATCTCAATAACAAAATATAATCACAAAAGAACCGACTCTACTCAATATTGTAGATTTGCCAAGAAAATGAACGACAAGGTTACACTTAAGCAGCTAAGTGCATAGTTTTTTCGTACTGTGAGCTCTCCCACACCGGATCCTCCAAGGTCAGCTTGAATTTCACTGTTTAAGTGTTAACATCTAACTTTTTTTTAGATACACTCTGATGTCCAGAGACACTTGAGCACAAACTCAAACAGCAAGGGCAGTAGCTGTGCAGATTGATTGCTGCTTCCTCATTTCCCCTTCCCCCACCTCATCCTAGTTTCTAACCTCCAGCAACACTGTCCCCTTAACTTGTCCGGAATGTGTGCGACCTGCCCAGCTCCTTTTCCACCTATCCACTCCACCCTCTCCTCCCTGACCTACCACCTTCATCTCCTTCCCCACTGACCTATTGTACTCTATGCTACTCTATCCCCACCCCCACCCTCCTCTAACTTATCTCTCCATGCTTCAGGCTCTCTGCCTTTATTCCTGATGAAGGGCTTTTGCCCGAAATGTCGATTTTGCCTGTCCTTGGATGCTGCCTGAATTGCTGTGCCCTTCCAGCACCACTGATCCAGAATCTGGTTTCCAGCATCTGCAGTCATTGTTTTTACCTACCAGATTGATTGCTATGTCAGATAGCATTGTTGGTGTCTTCCTCCTTTGATTGACTGACCATGTGGTGCCTGCCTTTGTCTCTCTTCCTCCTTTTTAAAGTGCTGTTGTTTTGATTTTTTTTCCACAAAGTTCCAAAACAATACAACATCTTATAAAACAGTAATTAATGCTCCTGGAATTTTAGGAAATCAGCTCCAACACCTAAAATACCTCAAAAGAATGAGCAGTTCTTGCAGCCATAATTTTTTCCTGTCCTCCATCTTCCACGCTAGTTCTTTATAGAGCAATCTATTCTATTCCTTTTTCCTGCTTATTTCTATAATTGCGCACTTTCACTTTTTTTTGTAACAGATGTTTAATTTTATTCTGAAATCATACATTGACTTGTATGTGTCCACCCAACTGAGCAGGCAGAATCCTTGGTTAGTAGTACGGAGGAACCTCGATTATCCGAATAACAATTATCCAAAAATTGAATTATCCAAAGGAGATTTCGAGGTCCCGACAGAAACACTGCCTCAAAGACGTGTGTCCAACACTGATCACTTCTTCTGTTTATAACTTTATATCTGTCATAAAGAAAATTTTAGAAGCTGTTATTAAGAAAAAATAGCAGGACACTTGGATAATTTCAAGGCAGTCAGGTAGTTTTGCTGGGGCTACGTTTCCTTGGAGCATCAGAGGCTGACTTATAGAGGTTTATAAGATCATGAGAAGCATAGATAGGGTGAATACTCAATGTCTGTTCCTAGGGTGGGAGAGACCAAAACTAGAGGGCATAGGTTTAAGGGGGGAAGGAAATGATTTTAAAAAGATTTTACAGCTGACTTTTCATGCAGAGAGTGGGTGTGTGTATGGAACAAGTTTGTTTCTGTGCTGTATGATCCTATGGCTTCTGTTCTGTAGGACAGAGAATATTTCAGAAGGTAATGAAAGCATGTAAAAAAGGCTGTACATTAATCACGTGTGATGTCGATTGGGAAAATGAAATTGGCATAGATAGCCACAAGGGAAAAGCCATAGAGTGTATTTCAGATAGTTTCCTAGAACAATATCTTGTGGGTGTAATGAGTGATCAGGCTATTTTGGATATGGCAACATGTTATGAGGCAGGTTTAGTAAGTAATCTCCAAGGAAAGGATCCCTTTGGGAACACTGACCATAACATGCTGGAATTTGGCATTCAGTTTGAGAGTGAGAAACTTGACAGAAACAACTGTGCTAAACTTAAAATAAGTGCAACTATATGGGATGGAGGGCTGAGTTGGCTGGGAAGGACTGGGAAAGGGGTTTAGCAGCAAAGAAGGTTGATGAGCAAGACATTTAAGAAAATAGTTAATGACTCACATCAAAAGGTATAGTCTACTGAGGCACAAGGGTTCTAGGAAGTGGATAAACTGACCATGATTAACCATGGAAGATTTGGATGATATCAAATTGAAAGAGAAAACATCAAATGGGCAAATTATTAATACTAAATCAGAAGATTGAGAGTTTTAAAAGCCAGCAAAAGATTGCCCAGAAAAGGAATAAAATAAACTGAGTGCAAACTGCCAAGTAAAATACAAACCGGCACTAAGAATTTTTTCAAATACATTAAAAAAAAGAGGTGACGTGAATATACCCTCCTCTGAGAATGAGGCTCGCAACATAATAGTTGAGAGCCAGAGAAGGCAGAAGAGTTGAATAAATACTTTACCAGCCGTCATGATAGGCAGCACTAACATAAATGCTGAAAAATTAAGAGTCTAAAACAATGGGAGTTGGGGGGAGCAGTGGGGAATAAATGTAATAACTATTGCTGGACAAAATCTACTCTGGAACCCCATGAGGCTAAAAGCTGATAAATTCCATGCATCTAATGGGTTTTTACTTTTTTTTTCTTTATTTGTTAATTTGTGGGATGTGGGTGTTGCTGGCTCGGCTAGCATTTATTGCCTGTTCCTAGTTGCCCTTGAGAAGATGGTATTGAGCTGCCGCCTTGAATCGCTGCAGTCCAGCTGCTGTGGGTTGACCCACAATGCCATTAGGGAGGGAATTCCAGGATTTTGACCCAGCAACAGTGAAGGAACGATGATATATTTCCAAGTCAGGATGGTGAGTGGCTTCTAGGGGAACTTGAATGTGGTGGTGTTCCCATATATCTGCTGCCCTTGTCCTTCTTGATGGAAGTGGTTGAGGGTTTGGAAGGTGCTGTCTGAGGATCTTTGGTGAATTTCTGCAGTGCATCTTGGAGATGGTACACACTGCTGCTACTGAATGTTGGTTGCGGAAGGAGTGGATGTTTGTGGATGTGTATTGAGAGTATTCCATCACACACCTGACTTGTACCTTGAAGATGATGAGTCAGGAGGGGAGTTCCTCGCCACAGTTTAGGTCATAGGCTTTGACCTATTCTTGAAGCCACTGTGTTTATTTGATACATTCAGTTGAGTTTCTGGTCACTGAAAACCCGCACAATGATAGTAGTGGAATTCAGTGATGGTAACATCACAATGTCATGGGTTGGTAATTAGATGTCCTCTTATTGATGACAGTCATAACCTGGCATTGGTGTGGCGCTAATGTTACTTGCCACATGTCAGCCCAACCCTGGATATTATCCAGATCTTGTTGCATTTAAACATGGACTGCTTCACTATCTGAGGAGTCATGCATAGTGCTGAACATTGTGCAATCATCAGTGAACGTCATCACTTCTGACCAGATGATGGAGGGAAGATCATTGATGATGCAGCTGAAGATGTATGGGCCATAGGACACCATAGAACTCCTGCAGAGATGTCCTGGAGCTGACGTGACTGACCTCCAACAACCACAATCATAGGATTAAAGACAGGATTCTTGGCAGTGTGGAGGAACACAGGGATCTTGGCATTCAAGTACATAGATTCCTCAAAGTTGCCACCCAAGTGGATAGGATTGTTAAAAAAGCATATGATGTTTTGGCTTTCATTAACGGGGGATCGAGTTTCAAGAGTTGCGAGGCTTTGCTAAAGCTCTACAAGTCCCTGGTGAGACCACACTTGGAATATTGTGTCCAGTTCTGGTCACCCTATTATAGGAAAGATACAGACGCTTGGAGAGAGTGCAAAGAAGGTTTACCAGGATGCTTCCTGGACTGGAGGGCTTGCCTTATGAAGAAAAGTTCACTAAGCTCGGGCTTTTCTCTCTGGACAGAAGGAGGAAGAGAGGTGACCTGATCGAGGTATACAAGGTAATGAGAGGCATGGATAGAGTCAATAGCCAGAGATTTTTCCCCAGGGCAGGAATGACTGGCATGAGGGGTCATAGTTTTAAGATACTAGGAGAAAGGTATAGATGGGACATCAGAGAAAGGTTCTTTATGCAGAGAGTTGTGAATGCAAGGAATGCGTTGCCAGCAGTGGTGGTGGAAACAGAATCATTAGGAACATTTGAGCAACTGCTGGACATACACATGGACAGCAGTGAATTGAGCGATGTGTAAGTTAGCCTATTTTATTTTACATTAGGATTAATCCTCGGCACAACATTGTTGGCTGAAGAGCCTGTTCTGTGCTTTACTTTTCTACGTTCTATGTTCTAAGTGCTGCCGAGAACAGTCCTGGACTGATGGGAGCGCAGGCACTGTCTGTAAGTGACTCACCTCCCCACCTCTTCCCACACATTCCTTGGAGTTCTATTCAGGAATGTACCCTAAACCCTGCTTCCCCAAATAATCTCTCTAAAATTGTCCTGAACAGGGCAAAGGTGGAACCTGTCAAAAAGTTGTAGTAAAAAGTTGTGTGGGGGTATTTGGAGACTCACCCCCAAAGGCAGTAGCAGCAGCAGCAGTCTTGTTGTTGGTGTCTGGTCTAGCTGCTCCAGAGAGGGGGTGGGCGAGAGGGCAGTGTTGGGATTTGGCGGTGGGCGGTGTTGGATGGGGTTTGGGGGCCAGGCAGGGGACAGTATTATGAGCGGGTAGGGGGATGGGCTGGGGCGGGGTTGGACGGTGTTTGGGGCGGGGGCTCGTGAACGCTGTGCTGCTGCCTTGTCTCCTGAACGGGGAGAAGACTTAATAGAAAACTCCGAGCCCCAGAGGAAAGGCAATGAATCGATTAACCAAATAATCAATTATCCGAACGAAATGGTGCCAGTCCATCTCATTCGAATAATCAAGGTTCCTCTGTATTTGCTCGATATGAAAATTCTTTCGACCAAAACATTAAACCTGCGCATGCCCCCCCCCCCCCCCCCGGCTCGCACCGTCCTCACTGTACCATCAATTCTTGAGAGCAGTTCTTGCTGTCTCAACCTGCCCTTGTTTTGTAAACCTGATTTCTTTTCAAACTCTTGAACACCAGCATTAGGTTTCTGACGAGTGCAAACTAAATTGAAAACTACCAACATTATTTCATTTACTAATGGGGGATCTATGTGTCATTGGCAAGGCCAATGTTTTTTGCCTGATCGTAATCAGTTTGGTGTCGGATCACTTGCAGTGCTTTTGACGACTAAGTTAGGTGAGGAGAGGAATTCCAGGTTTTTGCTCAGTGCTCCTAAGGGGCAACTTTTTCTCACACAAGATGACGCATGTAAGTAATGAACTGCCAGAGGAAGTGGTAAAGGCAAACACAGCTATAATATTTAATAGACATTTGGATAGATACGTGGATTAGAAAAGGATAGAGGGACATGGGCCAAATGCAGGCAAATAGGACTAGTTCAGTTTAGGAAGTCTGGTTGACATGGACAAGTAGGGCCAAAAGGCCTGTTTCTATGCTGTATGACGCTAAAATCAAAATCTTTGGACAGTTGTGATGTTTCCTAAGTTGAATGTCTAAACGGTATTGATTCTTATACAGAGGGATCTGGTTCAATTTAGTGTCTTGAGCAACGGATTTTTCAGCCCTTTCCCAGGCAAATTATGAATAAGTAAAATTGTTTCAAATTGCATGATAGCATCTGAATGGGCTTTGAGATGTTAATGGAAATACAGTTTGGCTTGAGACCCCTTGGGATCATGTAAAGATTTTCAAACGTGTTACTTATAATATGCATTACTTCAAAGTTTGATCATTTGTGTGGAGATAAATGAATATTTCATCTCTTTGTCGTTGTCATTATTGCTGGAAGTGGAACTTTTGTGGGAGCAGTGAGATCTTCATTGCCAACTTGGGCAATGATGGAAGAGCCTTCTGTCATACATTTTCTTTTCTGAAATGCTGGTATTATTTTCAAAGTTTTCGAAGCTTCTTCCTCAACCGAGGATTCCCCAGCACCATGGTTGACAGAATCCTCAGTAGGGTCCAGTCCATCTCCTGCACTTCAACCCTCACCTCCTCTCTTCCATCCCACTGTCAACTTGTTCTCCCCTCCCCTCCCCTCCTCTCCTCTCCCCTCATTTGAAGCAAAACACTCAGAGACACACAATAGTTTTACGTCCTTCATCTTTATTCCAGGACCTGGAGGGAGAGAGCCCGATCGCCCATGCGCACAGAGACATGAGTTCACGGTCTTCTCTGGAGGAGCAGTTTCTTAATTAATTATATAGTCATGTTACAGGGAGGAGCATGCAGATAAGGCATGGTACATATTGATTGGGTGACCATTACGATCAGCAAGCATCAACAGTAAAGTTTAAGCCATCTGCTGTTAACACAATGAATGTTCTTAACCTTAACTGGCTTCACATAATGAATACTTTTCACCTTGTTAAACTGACCTTACATATTGAATTCTTCTAATATTGTTAAATGGCTCTACATATTGGTTGCGTTTCCACCTTGTCAATCCATTACCCTTGCCTCCAGCACCCATTGTTAACTGCAAGTTCTTATCTGATCTGATTCGGAGATGCCGGTGTTGGACTGGGGTGTACAAAGTTAAAAATCACACAACACCAGGTTATAGTCCAACAGGTTTAATTGGAAGCACACTAGCTTTCGGAGCGTCGCTCCTTCATTGTGGAGGGCTCGATCGTAACACAGAATTTGTAGCAAAAATTTGCAGTGTGATGTAACTGAAATTATACATTGAAGAATTGATTGTCTGTTAAGCCTTTCATCTGTTAGAATACAGTGATAGTTTCACTTCTTTCATGTGTAAATCACAAAATCCTTTTTTTTAAAGTTGCATTCTCGGGTTAGCTGTTAACAATGGTGATAGCTAGACAATATGTTGAAGGTGTTCTCCCCCTGTGTTCTCTGCCTATGACCTGATGTTTAGATTGATTCTAATCTAAAAAGTGAGATAACAGAGTTTTACATAAATTCATGCAGTTTTTGAGCTCAGAGTTCTACATGAATGTATGTGGTTTTTGAGCAAAGTGTAATGTAACTCTGAAAGTACCAAAAGAATTCACCACACAAGATATATGTGTGCATGTGGGTCTTTGTCTGTCTGTGTGTGTGTCTGTCTGGGGTAGGGGTTGTGAGTGTGAGAAAGTGTGTGTGTGTGTGTGTAGTGAGTGCAGAGTGTCTTAAGTCTGTGAGGGGGTGCCTGTGTGGGAGTGTGTGTGTCTATAACGGTGTGTGTGGGTGTCTGTGTGCGCGTCTTTGTGTATCTGTGTCCGTGTGTATGTGAGAGTGTGTGTGTATGTGAGTGTGTGTAATGCAATGGTGATCACTTGTAATGTGACATGAACCCAAGGTCCCGGTTGAGGCCCTCCCTATGGGTACTGAACTTAGCTATCAGCCTCAGCTCAGCCACTTTTCTCTGCTGCCTGTCCCGAAGTCCACCTTGGAGGATGGTCACCCGAAGGTCTGAGGCTGAATGTCCTGGACCACTGAAGTGTTCCCCAACTGGGAGGGAACCCTCCTGTCTGTTGATTGTTGTGCGGTGCCCATTCATCCGTTGTCGTAGCCTTTGCTCGGTTTCCCCAATGTACCATGCCTCCGGGCATCCCTGCCTGTAACGTATAAGATAGACAATGTTAATGTTAATGGGAAAGCTAGTGTGCTTCCAATTAAACCTGTTGGACTATAACCTGGTGTTGTGTGATTTTTAACTTTATCTGATCTGAGTCATGTTCAGCTGAACCTCTTGTTTCACAAAACTTAACTCTTTCCCTGCTTGCTTATACTCTATATGCATTCTCACTACAACAGCAGTAGAGCCCCCCTTGTCCTCACCTACTGTCTCGCCAGCATCCACATTCAGAGAATTATTTGTTGCCCTTGGGATGTCAACACCAAACACACATTTTATGTGAAACAGCGCTTTACCTGCACTTTAATCAAACTAGTCTACTGCATTTACTGCTCACAATATAGTCTCCTCTACAACGAGGAAATGAAATGTAGAGTGGGTGACTGCTTTGCAGAACACCTACACTCTGTCCACCAAAAAACCCCTGAGCTTCCAGTTGCTTGCCACTTCAACACACCACCTTGTTCCTCCATCTTGGGCTTGTTACATTGCTGCAGTGAAGTTCCATACAAGCTGGAAGAACAGCACCTCATTTTGTGCTTGGGGTCGCTACAACCTTATGGGCTCCATATCAAGTTCAACAATTTCAGGGCTTGAGGCACCTCGTATCCTTATTCCTATTTCCCTCCTCCCCTCCCCCCCCCCCCCCCCCCCCCACACACACACACTAGGCCATCTTATTTCACAATCTGCCATTACATGCTTCACTTTGTTAACCACTAATAGTCCCCATTAGCAGCCATTCATTCTCCTTGGCTGTTATCCACTCCTTTGTCTGTCCAACTGTTCTTTTCTTTCTTTGAGCTCTATCTCTACCTATTGTTTACCCCTTATCCCCTTTGCCCCACTCTATCTTCTGCATAAAAAAACAAATTTACATTAGCTACCATCAATTCTGAAGAATGGTCACTGGAACCCAAAACCACCTTTTGATTTCCCTCCACAGATGCTGCCAGACCTATGGTTTTCCAGCAATTTCTTGTTTCTGAATAAAAATTGGCAAATCATGTTTTATACAGTTCTGGTTGCCACACCACCAAGTGTGGAAGCTTTGGAGAGGGTGAAGAAAAGGTCTGGTTTGGAAGCTATTGGCTGTGAGAAGAGATTAAATAAATCAAGTTTTTTCTCACTTGAAACATCAGAGGCTGAGGGACGACCTGGTAGAGGTTTACAAAATAATAAGAGGCCTGGGCAGAACGGATAGATGGAGTTTTGTCAGGGTGGAAATATCAATTACTTGGAGATCTTGGTTTAAGGTAAAAGGGAGAGGTTTAAAGAAGAAGTGCAAGGCAAGGTTTTTTTACACTGAGGTGGTAATTGCCTGGAATGCACTATCAAACGAGGTGGCAAAATCCAACACAATACCAATGTTTAAGAGGCACCTTGGTAGATAACTGAATAGGCAGGGTTATGGACTCCTTGGAGGCAAAAAAAATTAGTTTAGTAAAGGTGTCATGTGTTGGCATCGGCTTGGTAGCTGAAGGGCCTTTTCCTGTGCTGTACTGTTCTTTGCTCTTGTGACACCATTCTTATGTGAGGGAATTGTGTTATCAACTAGTAGAGTTGTATGTTGATAAATCATAGTTTTACTTTCTTGTGGCTCAACTTACTTGTAACAAATAGTGTTCTTGTAAAATACAAGAACTTGGTCTGTATTTTCTGTTAATTCGATTCCATCTGGCAATTATATGGGGAATTTGCATTCTTTGATTAAATCACGATCCCTTGTGGCAATCGCAGAAACATTTGCACTTGACAATCAGTATGTTTTCCTGGGTGGGTTGTAACACTTGTGACATTTTAAAACAGATTTATATGAGGTGCTTATTTTTGTAAAAAAAAACATCAATCTAGTATAGATTGGGTTAGATGAGGAGTAAAGCTCCATCAAACAACAATTTGTATTTATATCGCACCTTTACAAAGAAGTAAGCTTCATGGAACACTCCCATGTATAGTTTCATAAGTGCTGGGTAAATAGTTAATCCATTAGTTGACTTGGTCTGGGTATGAATTCAAGCTTCATTCCATCACTTGAACTGTGAGATCTTGGCTGAGGACCATTGTGGGGTTGAGGGGCAGTTGTATGCAGAACGTGGTGCCTTTCAAATTGATTGTTAAACTATCCTGTTTAGCTTTTAAGTTTAGACATTGGATCCAGTGATTCCATTTGAAAATTTTCACTTGTTCTGTTCAACAGAGCTCTCTTAACCAACATTACTAAAAACTAATAGTGACAGTGTAAACAATGCTACACAACCAATACAATAGTACACAACAGATGTGAGCATAGTTATAGATCATGGAATAAAATGATTGAGTATTGTGGAATCAAAAATTGGCTGAATGGTAGAGACCAGAAAGAAGTGGTCAATGATATTTTTCAAGCAGGTGGAAGATTTGCAGTAGAGTTCCCTAGAGTTTGGTATTAGGACATTACTTTTCCTGGTGTATGTATGTATATCATCTGGATCTTGGTTGAAGGGAATGATTCCAAAGTTTGCAGATGACATTTAACTTGGAAGAATTGTAATCTGTGAGGAGTACTGTGAAAAGCTCCAGAGGAAGATAAACGAGTGGGTGGAGTGGGCAAACACATGGCAGGTGAAGTTCAATGCAGCGAAATGTGAGGTGATGCATCTTTTTAGGTAGGACACTGAAAAGCAATATAAGATTTTGAATAGATTCTTAAGGGGTGCAAGGGCAGAGGTACCTGGCTGTATATGTGCACAGATCCTTTGATTGTGGCAGGATAAGTGGAGAGAGAACTCAATAAAGTATATGGGGTCCTGGTTTTATTAATAACAACTGTAATACAAAAACAAGGAGGCAATGTTGAACTTGTATAAGACACTCAGGTTGTAAGTTTGCTCACTGAGCTGGTAGATTTGTTCTCAGACGTTTCATCACCATGCTAGGGAACATCATCAGTGAGCCTCCGATAAAGCGTCGATGTTCTGTCCTGCTTGCTATTTAGCTGTCTTGGTCTGTTCTGATGGGTGATATCACTTCTGGTTCTTTATCTGAGAGGTTGATAAATGGTGTCCAAATTGATAAGTTTATTAATGGAGTTCCAGTTTGAATGCCAGGCCTCTAGGAATTGCTGTGCGTGTCTTTGTTTAGCCTGCCCCAGTGTTGTCCCGTTCCAGCCTCAGTCGAAGCAAAATGCTCAGACACAATATAGTTTTACCTCCTTCATCTTTATTCTGGGCCCTGGAGGAACAGAGAACGATCGCCCATGTGCCCAGAGATGTGAGTTCAGCAGTTTCTTAATGAATTATATAGTAATTTGCAGGAAGAGCATCCACATAAGGCAACATACAGATTGATTGGGTGACCATTACAATCAGCGAGTGTCAATAGTAAAAATTAAGCCATCTACTGACACACAAAGAATCTTAACGTTGTTAACTGGCTTCACATAATGAATATTTTCCACCTTGTCAACTGTCTTTACATACTGAATGCTGCTTCTTCTTGTTAAATGGCTTTACATAATGCTTTTTCACCTCGTCAACCCACTACCCTTGCCTCCAGCACCCCATTGTTAACTGCAAGTTCTTATCTGATCAGAGTCATGTTAGCTGAATGTTTTTTCACAAAAACTCAAAACTTAACTCTTTCCCTCCTGCTCATACCCTATACACTTTCTTACCAGGATGGATGTATTGTCCCATTTGAACTGGTGTCCCTCGTCTGTGTATGTAGATACTAGTGATAGTTGGGCATATCTTTTGGTGGCTAGTTAGTGTTCATGTATCCTGACATGGTTCCAAGAATGAGCACCTTCAGTTTTGAGGATAGAATCAAGACATTAAGGCTGATTTCTCTTGAGGAGAAGGAGGCTTACGAATAGCTTCAGTCGAGATTTTCAAACTGTTCAGTGGTTTGCATCGAGTAAATAGAGTCAAGAATATGAGGGCTCAGATTTAAAGTGATTTGCAAGAAAATACAGTATGATGTGAGAAGAAGGCTGTTTTCACACAGCAAATAGTTATGGTATGCAATGTACAGGAGGTGTGGTAGAGGCAGGTTCAGTTGAGGCATTCAGAAGGGCATTAGGAATTATTTAGATAAAAATCATGTGCAAGGGCAAAAATATGGGATTGGTAGTAAATAATGATGCTCATTTGAAGAGATGGTGCAAGTATGATGGGCCAAATAGCCGCCTCATGTACCATAAAACAATAGTCATACATCATGGAAACGGGTCCTTTGGTCCAGCTGGTCCATACTGAACATAATCCTCAACTGAACTTGACCCACCTGCCTGCTCATGGCCCATATCCCTCCAAACCTTTCCTATTCATATATCTATCTAAATGCCTTTAAAATGTAATTGTGCCCGCATCCACCAATTCCTGAGGAAATCCATTCCACACGTGAACCACCCTCTGAGTAAAACAAAAAAAACTACCCCTCTTATTTTTAAATCTCTTTCCTCTCACGATAAAAATATGTCCCCTAGGGAAAAGACATTACCATTAACCCTGTCCATACGCTCATCATTTTATAAACCTCTATAAGGTCACCTCAACCTCTGAGGCTCTACTGAAAAACATCCCAGCCTATCCAGCATTGCTTTATAGCTCAAACCTTCCATACCTGGCAACATTATGGTATATCCCATCTGAACTCTCTCCAGCTTAATTATATTCTCCCTATAATAGGGCAACCAGAACTGGCATTATCCAAGGAGTAGGTTTCACCAATGTCCTGAGCAACCTCAACATGACTTCACAACTCCTACATTCAAAGGTCTGAGCAATGAAGGAATTCCATTGTCATAAATGTTTTTCTGTGCCCACTGCCAAGCCTTCAGCTTGTTCCTGAAGTGTAGTGCCTGGAAATGAAGTTAGTTGAAGGCAAGTCAGTGATTCAGAAAAGTTAACTAAACCTCCTTGTTTTTGTGCATCATGCCTCTATTTATAAAGCCCAGCATCCTGTATGAATTTTTAACCACTTTCTCAACCTATCCTGCCATCTTCAATGACTTAAACCTATAGAACCGCACATATTTGAAAATGAGGTATTACTTGACAAGAGAGTCATTGTTATGTTAGTGAATATAAGCATGGTGAATTGGAACATGAGTAGTAGAGTTTTGGTGACTGAAAGTTTATGAAAGATTAAATGTGGGAGTTGGAAGAAATGATCAGGCTGACACCTAACAAATGAGCAACTAACTCTGCATGGACTCAGATTTGAATCTGAAATCTTCCACCTTTTGAGGCTGTGGTACTGTCTGTTTGAGCTGACCTGTTTGCTTTTGTATTTGCATATTTTCTTGTCAAATGAAAATAACTTGAGCAAATATCTGCAAAGCATACAATAAGTCAAAGAACTGCGGATACTGGAGATTTGAAACAAAAATAGAAATTGCTGGCAAAACTCAGTATGTCTTGCAGTGCCAGTATCAATGTAGCAAACCTGTTTGAACCACCACTGTCATCTTTAAATATGGTTAAATCAATTTCCTGTGTAACTGAAGCATAATATCCTTTTATGTCCTCTCAATAAAGGATAGAATCCTGTGATCCTTAATTATTTGCTGTAACTGCATACTCCCCTTTTTGTGACTTGAGGTTCTTTTCCCGAGGTTTTGCACACAAGCTGCAATTCGCATACACCCATGTTGCAATTCTGTTGTCATTCCCATTCTGCAAACAGGTAAAGTTTATTTACAAGCTAGGTGACCCCTTTTCACCCTCCTCGCAGGCGTGAAGATCGAGTCAAAAGAGGCACGGAACGAAGAAAACATAACTCCTCTATATAGGTCATTTGGTCATGCTCACAGATACTCTGGCCACTTCCCCATAGTCACATGCCACTCAAGACAACCCTCCAGTCACTCCCTCTCAGTCACCTGTTACTCCAGGTACAATGCTAGGATGAGATCATCCTCAGAGTGCAAATATAAATGCCCTAATCCTGGGGAATTGTTATGCAGACGATTTCCTGACTCAGTGATTCCCCAAGACAATGCAGGTGTGATATACTTAGCTTTGGGGGATGGCTAGAAAGCATTTCTGAATTGAAGAGATTGAATGATAGTTTAATTTGATAATGGGGGAGTGGTAACAAATGACTGTCTAATTGGAGTGGATATCATTCACATTGTTGCCTGACTGTTGTGCCCACCCACTTCCAGACTGTTCACTCAGTGTCGTTTCACTCTTTAATATTTCATTAATGTCCAGTGAGATATTCCCATTTAATTTTTTTGAACATTACAGTGACACCTGCACCAATTCTGTTGTCATTCCCATCTAAGTAATACTCTACTCTTCTGTTCTTTCTGCTGTAGTGAACAGTTTTGCATTTTCCAGCATTATACTGCATCTGCCAACTTTTTACCTATCTGACTGCAACCTCCTTAGCCTTTTTCATGTTATAATCTTCATGTCATCTTTAGCTAGCATATCTTCACTGCCCTCACCTCGGTCACAAGTTCGCACAGTGCAGAAAAGAGCCTTGGCTCATTGAGTCTGCACCAACATTAATACCATTAAAAATGCACTAATCCTGATTTCCTGCACTTCTTCCATATCCTTGAATGTTATGATATTTGAAGTACTCATCCAAATTTTTTTTTCCCAAGGTTGTGAGGTTTCCAGCAGTGCATTCCACATTCCCAGCACCTGATGGGTGAAAAAGTTTTTTTTCCCAAATCTCCTGTCCCTTACCCTAA
Organism: Chiloscyllium plagiosum; assembly: GCF_037043375.1. Classification (NCBI taxonomy): domain Eukaryota; kingdom Metazoa; phylum Chordata; class Chondrichthyes; order Orectolobiformes; family Hemiscylliidae; genus Chiloscyllium; species Chiloscyllium plagiosum. Next base: position 4,369,544 of record NW_028270155.1, read on the forward strand.
AACTATACTGTCTTGTGATTGACCCCTCAAGCCAAGGGAGCACTTGCTTTGTTTTCACCCTGTCCATGCCCCTCATATCTCCCCCATGTCATCTCTGCTCTACAGAAAACAATCTAAACCTATCTCGTCTCTCCTTATAGTTCAGTTTCTCCATCCCAGGCAACCTCCTAGTGAATCTTCTTTGTAACCTCCTCTAGTACTACCACATGCTTCCTGTAGAGAGGTGACCAGAACTGCACGCAGTCCTCCAGTTGTGAACTGACCAATGCTCTGTACAACTCTGACATGATCTCCTGGAGGGGGAGGGGGAGCAGCCCGAAGTCGTGGTCCATATTGGCACCAACGACATAGGTAGGAGGAGTGCCGAGGATGTTAGACAGGCTTTCAGGGAGCTAGGTTGGAAGCTCAGAGTTAGAACGAACAGAGTTGTTGTCTCTGGTTTGTTACCCGTGCCACGTGATAGAGATTCGAGGAATAGGGAAAGAGAACACTTAAATGCGTGGCTACAGGGATGGTGCAGGAGGGAGGGATTCCGGTTTTTGGATAACTGGGGTTCTTTCTGGGGACGATGGGACCTCTATAAACAGGATGGTCTACACCTGAACCTGAGGGGCACCAGTATCCTTGGGGGGAGGTTTGCTAGTGCTCTTGGGGGGGGGGGGGGGGGGGGGGGTTTAAACTAACTCTGCAGGGGCATGGGAACCCAGATTGTAGCTTCAGGGTGCAGGGCCTGGAGCGTAGGGAGGTTAGGAACATGGCATCAATTTCCAAGGAGGGTGTCTGTAAACAGGAAAGTGGCTTGAAGTGTGTATACTTCAATGCAAGAAGTATACGAAATAAGGTAGGTGAACTTGCAGCGTGGGTTGGTACCTGGGACTTCGATGTTGTGGCTATTACGGAGACATGGCTAGAACAGGGACAGGATTGGCTGTTGCAGGTTCCAGGATTTAAATGTTTTAGTAGGGTCAGAGGTGGGGGTAAAAGAGGGGGAGGTGTGGCATTGCTTGTCAAAGATAGTATTACAGTGGTGGAAAGGACGATGGATGAGGACTTGCCATCTGAGGTAGTTTGGGCTGAGGTTCGGAATAGGAAAGGTGAGGTCACCCTGTTAGGAGTCTTTTACAGGCCTCCCAATAGTCCTAGAAACGTAGAAGAAAGGATAGGGAAGGTGATTCAGGAGATGAGTGACAGTAATAGGGTGGTGGTTATGGGGGACTTTAACTTTCCTGATATTGATTGGGAAAGCTATAGCTCAAGTTCGTTAGATGGGTCAGTGTTTGTTCAATGTGTGCAGGAGAGTTTCCTGACACAATATGTAGACAGGCCAACAAGAGGTGAGGCCATACTGGATTTGGTTCTGGGTAACGAACCAGGCCAGGTGTTAGAATTAGAGGTAGGTGAGCACTTTGGGGATAGTGACCATAATTCGGTGATTTTTACTCTCGTGATGGAGAGGGATAAGTGTGTACTACAGGGCAAGAGTTATAGCTGGGGTCAGGGAAATTATGATGCGGTGAGGCATGACTTAGGATGTGTGGCTTGGAAAAGTAGACTCCAAGGCAAGAGTGTAAATGATATGTGGAGCTCGTTCAAGGAGCAACTATTGAGTGTCCTTGATAATTATGTACCTGTCAGGCAGGGAGGAAAGGGTCGTGCGAGGGAGCCGTGGTTTAATAAGGAATTGGAATCCCTTGTTAAATGGAAGAGGGCAGCCTATCTCAAGATGAGACGTGAAGGTTCAATTGGGGCGATTGAGAGTTATAGGGTAGCCAGGAAGGACCTGAAGAGAGAGCTAAGAGCAGCAAGGAGGGGACATGAAAGGTCCTTAGTCGGTAGGATTAGGGAAAACCCTAAGGCTTTCTATAGGTATGTTAGGAATAAAAGAATGACTAGGGTAGGAATTGGTCCAGTCAAGGATAGTAGTGGGAAGTTGCGTGTGGAGGCGGAAGAGATTGGGGAGACACTGAATGAATACTTTTCTTCAGTATTTACTCAGGAACAGGGCATTGTCGTCGATGTGAATACAGAGTCACAAATAAGTAGAATGGATGGCTTTGAGGTATGTAGAGAAGAGGTGTTGGAAATCCTGGAAAAGGTGAAAATAGATAAGTCCCCTGGGCCTGATGGCATTTATCCTAGGATTCTCTGGGAAGCAAGGGAGGAGATTGCAGAGCCATTGGCCTTGATTTTTATGTCCTCTTTGTCTACAGGAGTAGTGCCAGAAGACTGGAGGATAGCAAATGTGGTTCCCTTGTTCAAAAAGGGGAGTAGGGATAACCCTAGTAACTATAGGCCGGTGAGTCTCACTTCTGTTGTGGGCAAAGTCTTAGAGAGAATTGTAAGGGATAGGATTTATGCACATCTGGATAGGAATAATGTGATCAAGGATAGTCAGCATGGTTTTGTGAAGGGCAGGTCGTGCCTCACAAACCTTATTGAATTCTTTGAAAAGGTGACGAAGGAGGTTGATGAGGGGAAAGCGGTAGATGTGGTATATATGGATTTTAGTAAGGCGTTTGATAAGGTTCCCCATGGTAGGCTACTGCAGAAAATACGGAGATATGGCATTGAGGGTGAGTTGGAGGTTTGGATTAGGAATTGGCTGGATGGAAGAAGACAGAGGGTAGTAGTTGATGGCAAAGTTTCTTCATGGAGTGCAGTCACTAGCGGTGTTCCGCAAGGATCTGTTTTGGGACCATTGCTGTTTGTCATTTTTATAAATGACCTGGAAGAGGGGTTAGAAGGTTGGGTGAGCAAGTTTGCGGATGATACGAAAGTCGGAGGAGTTGTTGACAGTGAGGAAGGATGTGGCAGGTTACAGCAGGATATAGAGAAGCTGCAGAGCTGGGCAGAAAGGTGGCAAATGGAATTCAATGTAGCTAAATGTGAGGTGATTCACTTTGGGAAGAATAACAAAAAGATGGGGTACTGGGCTAATGGTCGGATACTTGGTAGTGTGGATGAGCAGAGGGATCTTGGTGTCCATGTACACAGATCTCTGAAAGTTGCCACCCAGGTAAATAGTGCGGTGAGGAAGGCATATGGCGTACTGGCTTTTATTGGTAGAGGAATTGAGTTCCGGAGTCCTGAGGTCATGATGAAGTTGTATAAAACTCTGGTGCGGCCGCATCTGGAATATTGTGTGCAGTTTTGGTTGCCATACTATAGGAAGGATGTGGAGGCACTGGAACGGGTGCAGAGGAGGTTTACCAGGATGTTGCCTGGTATGGAAGGAAGATCGTATGAGGAAAGACTGAGACACTTGGGGCTGTTTTCATTAGAGAAAAGAAGGTTTAGGGGTGACTTGATTGAGGTGTACAAGATGATTAGGGGGTTAGATAGGGTTGACAGTGTGAACCTTTTCCCGCGTATGGAGTCGGGTATTACAAGGGGGCATAGCTTTAAATTAAGGGGGGGTAGATATAGGACTGAAGCTAGGGGTAGGTTCTTCACTCAGCGAGTCGTAAGTTCATGGAATGCCCTGTCAGCAGCAGTGGTGGACTCTCCCTCTTTATGGGCATTTAAGCGGGCATTGGATAGGTATATGGAGGATAGTGGGTTAGGTTCGGTGGGCTTGGATCGGCGCAACATCGAGGGCCAAAGGGCCTGTACTGCGCTGTATTCTTCTATGTTCTATACTCTGTGCCAGCAAGTGATGAAAGCAGGTGTCACACATGTCTCCTTAACTATTCTATTCACATGATCCGTTGACTTCAGAGACTTGTGAATAACTACCCCAAGCTCCCTCTGGTGTCTAAGCTACCTAGTATCCTGCCATTCATTAAATATACTCTCATCTTGTTACTTCCAAAGTGTATTACCTCACATTTATCAGGATTAAACGCCATCTACAGTTGGTCTGCCCATCCAACCAACCCACCTGTTTTTTTCCTGTAACCCACAACCACCATCTTCATTATTAACCACTCCACCAATCTTGGTGTCATCTACAAATTTGCTTAACATTTCTCCAAAATTTTCATCTATATCATTTATATATGTAATAAACGATAAGGGTCCTGGTGCCGCTCCTTGTGGAACACCAGTCATTCAAACAGCTGCCCTTTGTCCTATACTAAGCAAGTTTCTGATCTATCTGGCAAGGTTTCTCTCAATCCCTTTCTCAATCAGTCTCACATGTGGGATCATTGATATAAATTGGAGAATGTTGACACCTCAGCAGACCCATGAAGGATTCCACTGGCAACTTCTGACAAGTCAATGATCCATTAATGCATGCTTGCTTCTGCCATCCAGCCCAACCTGTTATCCATGTTAATATATGACCCTCTTCACTAGGAGCTTTTTATTTTGCAATACCTTTTAGCACATTACCAAATATCATCTGGACCGGATGCCACAATGGTCCAGTGACACGATCCATTGCTTCAGTCAGAAGGTTGTCCCACTATGGAAGTGGATGCAAGCTGAGATGGATATAAGGAATGTATTAAAAATATACCACAAGTCGAAGGCTAAGTGAATCAGTTGTTTGAGGAAAGAATATTTTGAAGGCACGTTCAACATTAAGGAACTAAAATCAATTAAAGATTGAGAACACTTGCCAATAGGAAACCCCTAAATTGGAAAGATAATTCAAATTGAAGAAATTCTTGGATTTAATGCAAATTAATTGTAAAAATGTACTAGGTTTTACAAATTATTATAATTGTAAAACCTTGTACATTTTTACAATTAATTTGCATTAAATCCAAGAATTTCTTCAATTTGAATTATCTTTCTAATTTAGGGGTTTCCTATTGGCAAGTGTTCTCAATCTTTAATTGATTTTAGTTCCTTGACGTTGAACTTGCCTTCAAAAGATTTTTTTCCTCAATGATTCACTCAGTCTTCGACTTTTAGTGTAATTTTAATACATTCCTTGCATCCACTTCCATAGTGGCACATTAACCCCAGTGAGAATGTATATAGGGTATAAGCAGGCAGGGAAGGAGTTAAGTTCTGAGTTTTGTGAAACAGGAGGTTCAGCTAAGCATGACTCAGATCAGATAAGAACTTGCAGTTAACATAGGGTGCTGGAGGCAAGGGTAATGGATTAACAAGGTGGAAAAGCAGCCATTATGTTGAACCATTTAACAATATTAGAAGAATTCAGTATGTAAGGTCAGTTTAACAAGGTTGAAACTTTATTGCTGGAACAGCACAGCAGGTCAGGCAGCATCCAGGGAACAGGAGATTCGACGTTTCGGGCACAGGCCCTTCTTCAGGAATGAGCAGAGAGTGTTCAGCAGGAGAAGATAAAAGGTAGGGAGGAGGGACTTGGAGGAGGGGCGTTGGAAATGTGATAGGTGGAAAGAGGTCAAGGTGAGGGTGATAGGTCGGTGTAGGATGGAGGCGGAGAGGTCAAGAAGAAGACTGCAGGTCAGGAAGGCGGTGCCGGGCTGGAGGGATTCGGCTGAGACAAGGTTGGGGGGAGGGGGGATGAAGAAACTGGTGAAGTCCAAGTTCATCCCCTGTGGTTGGAGGGTTCCCAGTCGGAAGATAAGACGCTCCTCCTCCGACCGTCGCGTTGTTGTGGTTTGGCGGTGGATGAGTCCAATGACCTGCATATCCTCGGTGGAGTGGGAGGGGGAGTTGAAATGCTGTGCTACAGGGTGGTTGGGTTGGTTCGTCCGGGTGGCCCAGAGGTGCTCTCTGAATCGCTCCGCAAGTAGGCGGCCTGTCTCCCCAATATAGAGGAGGCCACACCGGCTGCAGCGGATGCAGTAGATGATGTGGGTGGAGGTGCAGGTGAATCTGTGGCGGATATGGAAGTTTCCTTTGGGGCCTTGGAGAGAAGTGAGGGGGGAGGTGTGGGCGCAAGTGTTGCACCTCCTGCGGTTGCAAGGGAAGGTGCCGGGAGTGGAGGTTGGGTCGGTGGGGGGTGTGGATCTGACAAGGGAGTCGCGGAGGGAGTGGTCTCTACGGAAAGCTGATAGGGGAGGGGAGGGAAATATATCCTTGGTGCTGGGGTCTGTTTGGAGGTGGCGGCAGTGACGGCGGATGATGCGCTGTACATGGAGATTGGTGGGCTGGTAGGTGAGGACCAGTGGGGTTCTGTCCTGGTGGCGGTTGGAGGGGCGGGGCTCAAGGGCGGAGGAGCGGGAAGTGGAGGAGATGCGGTGGAGGGCACCGTCGACCACGTCGGGGGGGAAATTGCGGTCCTTGAAGAAGGAGGCCATCTGTGTTATACGTATTTTGAACTGGTCCTCCTGGGAGCAGATGCAGCGGAGACGAAGGAATTGGGAGAATGGGATGGCGTTTTTACAGGGGGCAGGATGGGAGGAGGTGTAGTCCAGGTAGCTGTGGGAGTCGGTTGGTTTAACAAGGTGAAAAGTATTCATTATGTGAAGCCAGTTAAGGTAAAGAACATTCATTGTGTTAACAGCAGATGGCTTAAACTTTACTGTTGATGCTTGCTGATCGTAATGGTCACCCAGTCAATATGTACCATGCCTTATCTGCATGCTCCTCCCTGTAACATGACTATATAATTAATTAAGAAACTGCTCCTCCAGAGAAGACCGTGAACTCCTGTCTCTGTGCATATGGGCGATTGTTCTCTCTCCCCACAGGACAAACCCCTCCCCCCAAAATAAGGATGATGGAGGTAAAACTATTCTGTCTCTGAGTGTTTTGCTTCAACTGGGGGGTGGGGAATGGAACGACCCCACAACCTTCTGACTGAAGCAATGGATTGTGTCACTGAACCATTCTGAATATAATGAGCAAAAAATTAATTAGCTGGTAGAAATTAATGATCACCCATGACATATCGTTTAAGTTCTAAGTTTCTTTCCATGTGTGGGGCCTTTACTTATCGCCTCCAAGTTGTGGAATATTGGCACTGAGATTCGTGTTATTCTCCTTGTGCTCAGCATAATGCAAAGGGATGTTTTTGTGTGAGATCCTATTCCAGCATCCAAGTGTCAGTAATGGGGCAGCATTAAACCACTGAAATCTCCACATAGTTGGTCGTTTCAAAATTATTTTTTACTCCAGGTCGACAATGAATTGTATGAGGCAGTGAGAACAGTGAGGCTTAGTGTTGCAGAAGACATTCAGTAATGTACCATACAAAAACCTAATGTGCAATTTAGGGCTCCTGGAAGTGGGGACAATATTTTACTTAGGCTCCAGATTAGTTAGTAAGTGGGGCAAATGGAGGGCATAAATGGGACAATTTCCCGTTAACACGTTGTGAATGGAGTGCAGCTACGCATAGAAAAATGTAACCAGTTACTGTCATATTTTCAGCTGCGGCCCATTATGGTGTGAATTACTATCTGAGCGAGAACTAGGTCCAAGTGCATAGTGTTGATTTCTATCCTCCACTGTACTGCAGGAACTGTATCTTTGGTTTCAGTTGAATAAGGAGCTCATTGGTTCTGGCCTCACCTTAAAGTCTCAAACACAAAAACCGATGTACAATGGGGGGGAAACCCATCATCCAGAATGCTTGCAACACTGTTCCAAACAGGAATCCAGCTGGTATGCCAGCACTGTAGTGAAGATATTTGACAGTGTCAGAACTGAGGCTCTGTCTGTCCCCTCAGTTGGGTGTAAAATGTTTCAAGACAGTGCCATAAGCGGGGGGAGAGCTTTTGTTTTTCCAATTCAACAATTAACCAAATTAAATCTTTCAGTCAATTGTTTGTTTTATTGTTGTTTAGAACCTTGCTTTGCTTTAATCAAGTTTTTTTTCCTATACTGTAAGTGACTGCAAGTTACTAGCTAGCTGTGTGGTGCTTAAAGATGTCTTGACATTGCAAAAAGTAGGCTTATAAGTGCAATTCTTTCTATAGAACATTCGTATGGAGTTATCCTGAACTATGAGCCTCTTCACTTTAATTGTAATTAGATCACTAACACAACATTTTACATCCACAGTTTCTATTCTGATATAGCTTTGGCAATACAGCAACCTTATGCATGTTCGAAGTTATTCCAAGAGGTAAAGGTAATGAGAGAGTCAAGCTTGAAGTAAATAAATGTAAATCTGTTTAATTTCTAACAGTGCCACCTACTGCCTGCCTTTTGAACCTAAAATGGTTGAATTGGAGTTCCTGGATAAAGTAATGCTGACCATTTCTTCTTTCCTGGGTTGTGAATGCCTCTGACAAGACCACCATTTTTTTTCAAGAAAAGTGGTGGTGAGCCGCCATCTTGAGCCTTTGCAATACTTAGGAGTGTTAGGGATATCCAGAGTGCTGTTAGGAAGGTGTTCCAGAACGATGTTCCTGTGGTAATGAAGAAATAGTGAGTACAGTTCAAGTCAGAATGGTGAGAATATTGAAGGGGAGTTTGAAGCTAGTGATATCCCGTATCTCTGCTGCCCTTGGTCTTTTTAGATAGTAGAGGCCGCAGGTTTCGAAGTACCAAAGAAAGGAGCCTTGGTGTTCATACACACCAATAGCAGTGTAAGAACTGTACATTGAAAATGGGTAGCTTTTATCCTGGATGGTGTCAAGCTTTTTGAATTGTTGGAGCTGTACCCATCCAGGTAAGTGGGGAGTATTCCATCACACTGCTGACTTGTGCCTTGTAAATGGTGGGCAGACTTTGGGGAGGCAGGAGGAGAATTGCTTGTCGAGTTCACAGTCTCTGACCGTAGCCACAATAATTATAATTATGACTTAGTCATTTAAGTTTCTGGCCTATGTCCTGTTATTAATAGTAGCGCCATTGAATGTCAAAGTGCACTGGTTAGGTTCTCTTGTTGGCGATGATTATTGCCTACATATTGAGGGATGAATGTTACTTGTCACTTACTGGCCTAAGCCTGAATGTTGTTTGTGTCTCAATGGCTTCTGGCATAGACGCTTTGAGTATTTAAGTTCTAAACGGTGTTGAATGCCTAAATTGTCAGCACCTCACTTTTGGCCTTATGATACAGGGGTAGTCATTGAAACAGCTCTCAATGTTGGGTTTCAAAACTACGCTGAGAAGAGTTTTGCCTTTTGTTCGGTTCTTTTCTGGAAGTTTCATACACGAGATGCAATTTGCACACACCATCTTAGGCAAACAGTTAAATTGTATTAAAGCCTGTACAAACTAGGTGATGCCTTTAACGCTCTTCGCAGGCGTGCAAAGTCGAGTCAAAGAGGCACCGAGCAAAGGAGAAACATTCCCTTTATACAGGTTAGTTGGTAATGCTCACAGGTACTCTGGCCACTGTCCCCCCCACCCCCCCCGCCATAACCACATGCTACCATGGTAGGATGAGGTCATCCTTGGAGATAATGTACATTAAATGCCCTCATCCTGGGGAGTCGTTATGCAAACAATTTACTGACTCTGTTATTCCCCAAGATAGTGTAGGTGTGATATGCTTCTGTAATGGGGGATGATCATGCAAACTAATTTGATTGGCTGGGGGTGGCTATGAAAGCATTTCTGAATGGAAGGGACTGAATGAGAGTTTAATTTGATAATAGCAGTAGAATAGTAATAAATGGCTGCCAAATGAAGTGTGAATTACAATGGATAGTCGTCCACATTCCTATATGTAAAATAGAATGTTGCCCCCACCCACTTCCAGAATGTTCAGCTTCTTGGAGAAAGACAGTACAGTTTAACCCTACATTACATGAATGTCTAGTGAGATAGTCTTTCAACGTTACACTCTCATCCTCCTTTTGATTTTCAATTTTGCAAGGCACCTTGATGCCATACACGGTTAAGTGCTATCTTGATGATAAGTTACTCTCGCCTCATATCTGAAATTTGGCTCAAATGCCTGCACATTTGGACCAAGCTAGAATGAATTCAAGAGCTGCTTGACTCTGGTGAAACTCCAACTGAGCATCAGCGAGCAGGTTTCCATTGGGATCCACAGTCGCTCTTGAAGACTTGTGTCACCTCCTTACTGACTCTGTCACTGTATTGTCACCTCTGGGGTGTCTGCCTTACTGTTGGAAGAGGATAATACAGGGATGATGAGAGAGACTGAGACATTAGCTGTATGATTTGATTTTATGAAAATGATTCTCTTAGTTGCTTGAATACTTTTTGTCAAGCAGCTCTCCCAAATTTGGTCCCCACTCCCAGGTGTTATCAGGGAAGGCATTATAGAGTTTACCAAGAAAGCTGTGGTGTGGTCATTCTGTTGCTGAGGTTGATGTCAGGTGGTTTGTCCAATTTTTTTTTTGTTGTTTTCAACTTTGATTCAACCAAATGCTGGACTATTTAAGGGTTGTTAGATTTGTCTTTATTGCTGTATCATTAACCATAGGCCATCAAATTCTTGCTCTAAAACAAACAGAGAATGCTGGAGAAACTCAACAGGTCTGGCAGCATCTATGGGGAGAGAAATAGGTTAACATTTTGTGTCCAGTATGCATCTTCAGAAAATGAGCTATTCTTTGAAGAAATGTTTCATCATTTCCATCCTAAAATGTCTACCCAGTGTCCTCAGGTACCAGACTGTACAACGAGGGAACAATTCTTGCACTTAATCTGTCCGGCCAGTTAGAGTTTTACATGTTTCGCAGTCACCAACACTAATGGCTCGTTTTATTTAATTCCAGATTTATAAATCAATTGAATTTAAATGACCACCAACTACCATGGTGATATTTGAACCTATGTCCCCATAGTTTAACTTAGGCCTGATTACTAATCTAGTAACATGACAACCAGATCACTTTTTTCCTCTTTGTTTTAAAAAAAGCCACAAAATGATTGTGGCGTAGAAAGAGGCCATTCTGGACATCACACCTATAAGAGCAATTCAGCTCTTACCACTCCATTGACCTTGCCTAATTTTGTTTTCTTCAGCTGCCTATCTAATTCCTACATTCTTGATAAGTTTGGTATGCTTTCTTTTATTGGTCAGAGTATTCAGTACAGGAGTTGGGAGGTCATGTTGTGGCTGTACAGGACATTGGTTAGGCCACTTTTGGAATATTGTGTGCAGTTCAGAAAAGCTTTCTAAGGATGTTGCCAAGGTTGGAGGATTTGAGCTATAGGGAGAAGTTGAATAGGCTGGGGCTGTTTTCCCTGGAGCGTCGGAAGCTGAGGGGTGATCTTACAGAGGTTTATAAAATCATGAGGGGCATGGATAGGATAAATAAACAAAGTCTTTTCCCTGGGGTCGGAGAGTCCAGAACTAGAGGGCATAGGTTTAGGGTGAGAAGGGAAAGATATAAAAGAGACCTACGGGGCAACGTTTTCATGTGGAGGGTGGTGCATGTATCCAGAGTTGCCAGAGGAAATGCTGGAGGCTGGTACAATTGCAACATTTAAGAGGCATCTGGATGGATATATGAATAGGAAGGGTTCAGAGGGATACGGGCTGGGTGCTGGCAGTTTGGACTCGATTGGGTTCTGATATCTGGTCAGCATGGACGAGTTGAACCAAGGAATTTGATTCCATGCAGTGCATTTCTATGACTGTAAGCACATTTCAGATGTCGCTGTCAAAAAAAAAAATCCCTTGAGTAGGTTTTGGTACTTCTGCCAGTCATCAATTTGTGTCCTCTGGTTTTGAATCTTTCCACTAATGGGACCAATTTCTCTCTATCTACAGAGAGACCAATACTTCCTTTGTCAGCTCTATAGCTGTCCAAATGCCTGGAGGTTCTATGCACACCGATGAGCGTGCAGGCATGTTAACTTCCAGTACCGAAGTCAGTTTGGTGCATAGAGCTCTAAGGTCCATGCAGCAACAGGAAAGTCATAAAGAATGTAAGTCCAGACTACAATTTCTGTGTGACTGCGCAGCTAATGCAAGTTAATTGGCATGCCAGTGCATGTCTTCTGAAGGCTACCACTGTGCATGGTCCTTGAAGGTCTTGTGTGCCAGCAAGAAGGTTATGGTAGACATTGGAGAAAGTGAGGACTGCAGATGCTGGAGATCAGAGCTGAAAAATGTGTTTCTGGAAAAGCGCAGCAGGTCAGGCAGCATCCAAGGAGCAGGCGAATCGATGTTTTGGGCATAAGCCCTTCTTCAGGAATGAGGAGGGTGTGCAAGCAGGCTAAGATAAAAGGTAGGGAGGAGGGACTTGGGGGAGGGGCATTGGTAATGTAATAGGTGGAAGGAGGTTAAGGTGAGGGTGATAGGACAGAGAAGGGGTGGAGGCGGAGAGGTCGGGAAGTAGATTGTAGGTCAAGAAGGCGGTGCTGAGTCCGAGGGTTGGGACTGAGATAAGGTGGGGGGAGGGGAAATAAGGAAGCTGGAGAAATCTGTATTCATCCCTTGTGGTTGGAGGGTTCCTAGGCGGAAGATGAGGCACTCTTCCTCCAGGCGTCGTGTTGCCATGGTCTGGTGTGGAGGAGGCCCAGGACCTGCATATCCTTGGCGGAGTGGGAGTGGGAGGGGGGGGTTAAAGTGTTCAGCCACGGGGCGGTTGGATTGGTTGGTGCAGGTGTGCCAGAGGTGTTCTCTGAAACCTTCCGCAGGGGAAGGTCCACATCTGGAAAGACCACTCCCTCCGCGACTGCCTCGTCAGGTCCACATCCGGAAAGACCACTCCCTCCACGACTCCCTCGTCAGGTTCACACCCCCCACCAACCCAACCTCCACTCCCGGCACCTTCCCCTGCAACCGCAAGAAATGCAAAACTTGCACCCACACCTCCCCCCTCACTGGAAACAGACCCTTCGGTCCAACCTGTCCATGCTGACCAGATATCCCAACCCAATCTAGTCCCACCTGCCAGCACCCGGCCCATATCCCTCCAAACCCTTCCTATTCATATACCCATCCAAATGCCTCTTAAATGTTGCAATTGTACCAGCCTCCACCACATCCTCTGGCAGCTCATTCCATACACATACCACCCTCTGCGTAAAAAGGTTGCCCCTTAGGTCTCTTTTATATCTTTCCCCTCTTACCCTAAACCTATGCCCTCTAGTTCTGGACTCCCTGACCCCAGGGAAAAGACTTTGTTTATTTATCCTATCCTTGCACCTCATAGTTTTGTAAACCTCTATATGGTCATCCCTCAGCCTCTGACACTCCAGGAAAAGCAGCCCCAGCCTGTTCAGCCTCTCCCTATGGCTCAAATCCTCCAACCCTGGCAACATCCTTGTAAATCTTTTCTGAACCCTTTCAAGTTTCACAACATCTTTCTGATAGGAAGGAGACCAGAATTGCATGCAATATTCCAACAGTGACCAACAGTTTTGCATCCAATATTACTGTATCTCAGAACCGAAACATGCTGAAAAATGATTGATTGAGAGGGTGGCCTGAACGTAAAGAAGGGAATGATAATGGTGGTAAATAAAGAGTAAAGATGTAAAATAGATTTAAATAAAGTTATGAAAAGGAGAAAATGAGCTGGTCTGACCTGTATGTGACTTTGGATCTGCAGGTTGACTCTTAATTGGCCTCTGGGAAATTATGGATGGTCAGTCAGTGTTCGCATAGCCACTGCTATCCATAGCCCATGAACAAATATAAAACAAACCTTTATGCAGTTCTTTCCAGACCATAACCACTCACTGCAATATTTTTGTTCTATCTCTATTGCCCCTTTAAATCTGTTGCGTCTTGTTCTTCTTGTCACCAATGGAAACGATGTTTTCCCCATTAACTTTGTCCAGGTCCTCATGAATTTGAATACCTCTGGCAATTCTCCTCTCAGCCTTTAGTTTTCCAAAACAAAGACCTAACTTCTTGTCTTCAACCAATTTGGTTTTTCATCTCTGGAGCTGTCCTCTAAATCTCTTCATTTTTTCACAACTTTCCTAAATTGTGGTGCCCAGAACTGGACTCTGTACTCCAGCTGAGACAGAACGAGTGTCTTACTCAAATGTAAGTTCATCATACCTCGTCATTCTTGAGTTTGAAACATTAGTTCTGCTTTTCTCCACAGATGCTGCTGAACCTAGTGAGAATTTAATGTTTTCTGCTATTAGTTCAGATGTCCAGCTTCTCCTGTACTTTGGCTTTGCGTAATTTGAAAATAAACTATTCGAGAGTCAATTTGTTTTAACTTTGTACTGTCAATAATGTGAGAAGTTCCACCATAATGGGTGTGCCATTGTCTTCTCTTGCAGTTCGCTCTTTCGGAACAGAGGATAGGCCTACGGACAGGCCAATACCACCTCGTGATGAAGTATTCGAGTACATCATATTCCGGGGCAGTGATATCAAAGATCTCACAGTGTGTGAGCCACCAAAGCCTCAGTGTTCTCTGCCTCAGGATCCTGCTATTGTTCAGGTGAGTTAAGGTGACCAGTGGGGAAGATGGCTGCTGCTGTGTGGGAGATTGAGATCACTGATCTCTGGTAAGCTGGTGAGTGACTTACTATTGCTTGGGATTTCTGTTCCCAGTGGCTGTCTAGTTTCCCCCACTGAAAAAAACTTTGCAGTTTACTGAGTACAGGAATGTACTGGCTGTTTTGATCAAATCAACCTATCACCTTTTATTGAAGTAAAACAAAGAACTGAGAGAATGCTGGAAATCTGAAACAAAAACAGGAATTGTTGGCAAAATTCAGCAAGTTTGGTAGCATTTTGAAGAAAAAATAGAGTTAACATTTTGGATCCAGTGGCCAGCTTCTTTTGTTTGCCCAAATGAGAATAGTGATGCCTGCAATCGATGCTCGTAATGTACCCAGCAAAGATTTGATTACTTGAAGTTAAGGATGAATTGGTTGTTCTAGTTTTTGCCTTTGCAGTGAGAGTCAAGTGGCAAGTGATGGCTATTCCATTGTAGCTTGTATCACAGGCACGCCATTCTCTCTCCTTGTCACAACAGGCATGTTAACCTCCCCCTTGGGCCCTGTAAGCAATCTTTCGTCAATGTCTGCACTGTGTTTTGCAGACAGGAATGATGAAGGGCTTTTGCCCGAAACATCGATTTTTCCTGCTCCTCTGATGCTACCTGACATGCTGTGCTTTTCCAGCATCACTCTAATCTTGACTCTGATCTCCAGCATCGGCAGTACCCACTTCCGCTTTCATACAGTTAGGTGTCTGATTTGTGGAGGCATAAGTTTGGAAATTCACCCTCAAGAATTAAGGTGGGCAAAAAATACTTAAAATGTTTCAGCAAACATTGTGAAAAACTG
Organism: Chiloscyllium plagiosum; assembly: GCF_037043375.1. Taxonomy (NCBI): domain Eukaryota; kingdom Metazoa; phylum Chordata; class Chondrichthyes; order Orectolobiformes; family Hemiscylliidae; genus Chiloscyllium; species Chiloscyllium plagiosum. The sequence continues at coordinate 4,384,568 of NW_028270155.1, forward strand.
GTCTGATATACTTGCGATCAGATATACTACGTACTGTCGAGCTTATCTGCATTCCTCTGAGATTAAATCTAGTCGTTTCCATTCTATGTAGTTTCGTTTAATGGGGATTGTATTGCTGTGATTTTAACTTGTGCATCTCTGCGGAATGTTGTTTGCACAGATCAGGAGCTCATCAGTGCCATCTTGAGGCACCATTGGATGCAGCATCAGTGCAGTTCAGGGGTAAAGATGGTCAAACCTTGTTAAATTTTGTGAATTTCTTAAATGTAATAACTATTTTTGAAGTTTGTACCCTTTAATGATGTCCCTTAATTTTGTTAAATGCTATGGACATTCCCTTTAAATACAATTGCATCCCAAGTATGCTATATGAAATCGCACAGATCTTTACCTCGGATATGGAAATTAAGTCTCCCAAGTTCCTTAACTGATTTGGACTTTGGACTTAGGAAACAGCATAAATGTTGAGATGTTTGCACTTACTAACTAACCACTTTACTTAATATCTATTATTTCATCCCCTCAGACTGTGGATATGTAGAGTTTCTGACTGAACCTTCACTGTTCTTTCTAATGGTTATGTGTGGTGACTGATATTGGCTGAGATTGTGGCAGTTTGCTAACTTAGAAGTAAAAGAAAGTTCATTTGGCCCATTGTTTAGATAGTCACAAATAAATCCAAATGGGAATTCAGAACATACTTCTCCCAGTGCTAAGAATGTGGAGCTCACTACTGTGAAGAATATTTAATGTGAACCGTATCGGTATATTTAAGTGGAAACTAAAAAGGCTTCGAAGGGAGAAATGAATGGATGGTTATAATGGGAGGTTTACATGAGAAATTTAAAGGAGGCAAGTTGAAAGAAGTGTAAACATTAGCCTAGATTGGTTGGACTTGATGACCTGTTTCTATGTTATGTAGCCAATCTACTCAGTCCATGTGTCAGCTTGAATACAACACTTACTCAGTTTAATGCCATTTTCCATCTTAGTCCATTGCTGTATGTCCAAGTTGTTCTTTAACTCTGCCACTGAAGGTCTCTGTCTTTTTAAATAGTTTGCCTTAATTAATGAACAAATTAAACAAAAAAAACCTGGTACAGAGAGTGTGGCGCAAGGAAGACACTGAGGGGGGGCTTGGAGGAGAACATGTAACTCTAGCATTTCCCAGAATCTGTTTCCCTTCTTCTAGATTGTAGTGGTCATAGGTTTGAAAAGTGCTGGAGAAGGAACTGTGTTGACTCTTTGCAGTGCATCTTGTGGATGCTACACAACACTGTTACTGAGCATTAGTATTGACTGAGTGAATGATTATTGACTGGTACCAGTCGAGTCGGATGCTTTTGGCTTGCTAGTGTCAAGCTTCTTGAGTTGTGTTTGTTGGAGGATTTTTTTCTCCATCATACCTTTAGTTGGTGAGTTCCGGCACCCATCGCCCTCTAATCACTCTCCAAATTACTGTGTCCCTTAATTATTGACTATTCAACATCTGTTTATTTGAAGGAGACCAGAAGCCTATCTTCATTCAGTTTTGGACTTAAATGAAATGAAAAATAACAAACGCATTATTCCTAACTCAAGAAGATGCTTTACATGTGTTCACAGGTCATTATCCAGCTAAGTGCTCCCACCTTGATTACATTAATACTTATTTCATTAACATCCCTTTGCCAAGGGAAACAGGCCTTTCTTATCGACTTAATTTAGATATCTTCCTATTTTATACAGCTCTTTGTTCTGGGGGAAAAAAAATGCAAGCCTGCACAATTTTTCTTCATAGCTAAAACTCTCTACGTGGCAGCATTCTCTCAAATTTCCCTTCTATTCTGACCAATGTGATCATATCTTTCTTGTAATGCATGCATTTTTTGGTGGAGGGTTGTTTTTTTTGAGACTGAAGGCCTGTAAGCAGTGGAGTGCCACAAGGATCGGTGCTGGGTCCTCTACTTTTTGTCATTTACATACTTACTAGATTCATATCCAAGTAATTTAAGTTTGCAGGTGACACCAAAATTGGAGGTGTAGTGGACAGCGAAGAAAGTTACTTCAGATCACAACAGCATCTTGATCAGATGGGCCAGTAAACTGAGGAGTGACAGATGAAGTTTAATTCAGATAAATGCGAAGTGCTGCATTTTGGGAAAGCAAATCTTAGCAGGACTTATACACTCAATGGTAAGGTCCTAGGGAGTGTTGCTGAACAAAGAGACCTTGGGAGTGCAGGTTCATAGTTCCTTTAAAGTAGAGTTGCAGGTAAATAGGATAGTGAAGAAGGTGTTTGGTATGCTTTCCTTTATTGGTCAGAATATTGAGAACAGGAGTTGGGAGGTCATGTTGCATCTGTACAGGACATTGGTTAGGCCACTTTTGGAAGATTTGCATGCAGTTCTGGTCTCCTTGCTATTGGAAAGATGTTGTGAAATTTGTAAATCTTTTCTGAACCTTTTCAAGGATGTTGCTAGGATTGCAGGATTTGAGCTATAGGGAAGGCTGAATAGGCTGGGGCTGTTTTCCCTGGAGCATCGAAGGCTGAGGGGTGACCTCATAGAGGTTTATAAAATCATGAGGGGCATGGATAGGATACATAGGCATGGTCTTTTCCCTGGGGTGGGTGAGTCCAAAACTAGAGGGCATAGGTTTAAGGTGAGAAGGGAAAGATATAAAAGGGACCGAAGAGGCAACTTTTTCACACAGAGCATGGTGCATGGATGGAATGAGTTGCCAGAGGAAGTGGTGGAGGCTGGTACAGTTGCAATATTTAAAAGGTGTATGAATAGGAACAGTTAGAGGGATATGGGCCAAGTGCTGGCGAGTGGGATTAGATGAGGTTGGGATATCTGGTCGGCATGCACAAGTTGGACCGAAGGATCTGTTTCCGTGTTGTACATCTCTATGACTCTATAACTGCGGCCTAATGAATGATTTTTTTATCAGAAACTTATATTTCACTCCCCTTACAGATGCTGCCAGACATGCTGAGTTTTTCCCAGCACTTCTGTGTTAATTTCACCTCATCATCAGTGTTTTTGTTATAATGTTTTATACAGTTTTAATAAACCATCTTACACTTTGTCTCTTTTACTGCCTGACGTCATGAGTAATCTTGTTTGTCAACTTCTCCAACCTTCAGGGATCTATGAACATGAGCTCCACAGATCCTCTGTTCCTCTGAACTGCTCTAATTCTGAACATTTCATGTGCATTCTCTTGTCTTGTTTGTCCTCAAATGAACTAAGCTACACTTCTTCAGATTGACTTAACGTTGTCACTTTCCTATGCATCTCACAAGTCATTAATACCTTCTTGCAGTCTATATTTTGTATTGTTTTCAAGCTTCTTGATCACCTCCCTTACTTTTAAGCCAGTCATTGCTTTTACCATGCTCACACGAGACCTAGGATTGAATCTTGCGTCACAGACGTAACAGTCACAAATCACTCTTTGTCCGTTACATTTGCCTTCTAACACTGAACATTTGGAATGAACTTACTGCTCCCTGTTAGATCCTGTGAGCATTGACTTTCTGACCAGTTTGCAACGTCAGATGCTGTCAGAAACCTTGCTAAAATCGTTATAGACCTCATTAAATGTAAGGTCCTCTTTGCTTCCCCAAGAGATTCATTTGTTATTCAGATACAACCATTCCTTGACAGATTTGTGCTAATTGTCCTTGATTAATCTACACCTGTCTAAATGACTTTTTTTTTGTTCTTCAGAAAACTACTTGGCCATGAAATAATTGAACGTGATGGAGGAGAGTGGAGTGTGCAAGCTGCAAACTGATTCTTCAGCACTCCATGGCTGTAATACTACATTTTTGTTTCTTTGCCTTCACAGTCTTCACTTGGCTCATCCTCAAGCTCTTCTTTCCAATCTGTGGGTTCCTATCCACCGTTCAGCAGAATGCCAGCATATAGCCAGTTTGGGCCAAGCCCGCTAGTGACGCAGCAATACAATGCAGTTGGCGTTGGTAAGTTTTTTTTTGTAGCAAGTTAGTAAATGAAAGTGTCATCCATATTAGAAATGGTTCCACCCACTGCTGCTGCTTCCTCCAGTGTGGCACAAGGGAAATTCTGCATTTTCAAGGCCATTCTCCTTTTTCAAGCCTTAGGCCAGATGTATCTGCTCAGTTAGATGTACAAGATCTATTGACATTATTTGAAGAGCGGGCATGTTCTGCTGTTATCTCTTGGTTGGCACCACCAAAAACAGATCATGTATTTTGTTTTTGTCAGGGAGCTATTGTGTACAGATTGACTGAAATGACCCTTCTTGAAAAATAATTTATTGGTGGTAACATTTTAGGTTTGCTCAGCATGCTATAAATGTTATATGAATGCCAATGCCACCATTTTTACCAGCAACATTGTGACTGATGCCATTGAACAGGTCCAAGCATATGTTGGGTGAAATTTTGCTTTAGAGTCATAGAGGGTGGCACGGTGGCACAGTGGTTAGCACTGCTGCCTCACAGCGCCAGAGACCCGGGTTCAGTCCCACCTCAGGCAACTGGAGTTTGCACTTCTCCCCGTGTCTGCGTGGGTTTCCTCCAGGTGCTCCGGTTTCCTCCCACTGTCCAAAGATGTGCAGGTTAGGTGAATTGGCCATGCTAAATTGCCCGTAGTGTTAGGTGAAGGGGTAAATGTAGGGGAATGGGTCTGAGTGGGTTGCTCTTCGGAAGGTCAGTGTGGACTTGTTGGGCCGAAGGGTCTGTTTCCACACTGTAAGTAATCTAAATGTAAGTAATCGAAGAGTCATAGAGATGTACAGCATGGAAGCAGACCCTTCGGTCCAACCCATCCATGCCGACCAGATATCCCAATCCAATCTAGTCCCACCTGCCAGTACCCAGCCCGTATCCCTCCAAACCTTTCCTATTCATATACCCATCCAAATGCCTCTTAAATGTTGCAATTGTACCAACCTCCACCACATCCTCTGGCAGCTCATTCCATACAGGTACCACCCTCTGCGTGAAAAGGTTGCCCCTTAAGTCTTTTTTATATCTTTCCCCCTCACCCTAAACCTATGCCCTCTAGTTCTGGACTCCCCGACCCCAGGGAAAAGACTTTGCCTATTTATCCTATCCATGCCCCTCATAATTTTGTAAACCTCTATAAGGTCACCCAGAGCCTCTGACGCTCTAGGGAAAACAGTCCCAGCCTGTTTAGCCTCTCCCTATGGCTCAGATCCTCCAACCCTGGCAACATCCTTGTAAATCTTTTCTGAACCCTTTCAAGTTTCACAACATCTTTCTGATAGAAAGGAGACCAGAATTGCATGCAGTATTCCAACAATGGCCTAACCAATGTCCTGTACAGCCGCAACATGACCTCCCAACTCCTGTACTCAATACTCTGACCAATAAAGGAAAGCATACCAAAAGCCTCCTTACTATCCTATCTACCTGCGACTCCACTTTCAAGGAAAGGTCTCCAAGGTCTCTTTGTTCAGCAACACTCCCTCGGACCTTACCATTAAGTGTATAAATCCTGCTAAGATTTGCTTTCCCAAAATGCATCACCTCACATTTATCTGAATTAAACTCCATCTGGCACTTCTCAGCCCATTGGCCCATCCTGTTGTAATCTGAGGTAACCCTCTTCGCTGTCCACTACACCTCCAATTTTGGTGTCATCTGCAAACTTACGAACTGTACCTCTTATGCTCGCATCCAAATCATTTATGTAAATGACAAAAAGTAGAGGACCCAGCACCAATCCTTGTGGCACTCCACTGGTCACAGGCCTCCAGTCTGAAAAACAACCCTCCACCACCACCCACTGTCTTCTACCTTTGAGCCAGTTCTGTATCTGAATGGCTAGTTCTCCCTGTATTCCATGAGATCGAACCTTGCTAATCAGTCTCCCATGGGAAACCTTGTTGAACGCCTAACTGAAGTCCATATAGATCACATCTACTGCTCTGCCCTCATCAATCCTCTTTGTTACTTCTTCAAAAAAACTCAATCAGGTTTGTGAGACATGACTTCCCACGCACAAAGCCATGTTGACTATCCCTAACCAGTCCTTGCCTTTCCAAATACATGTACATCCTGTCCCTCAGGATTCCCTCCAACAACTTGGTCGTGGTCAGGCTCACCGGTCTATAGTTCCCTGGCTTGTCTTTACTGCCCTCCTTATACAGTGACACCACATTTGCCAACCTCCAGTCTTCCGGCACCTCACCTGTGACTATCGATGATACAAATATCTCAGCAAGAGGCCCAGCAATCACTTCTCTAGCGTCCCATAGCATTCTCTGGTACACCTGGTCAGGTCCTGGGGATTTATCTACCTTTAACCATTTCAAGACATCCAGCACTTCCTCCTCTGTAATCTGGACATTTTGCAAGATGTCACCATCTGTTTCCATACAGTCTATATCTTCCAAATCCTTTTCCACAGTAAATACTGATGCAAAATATTCATTTAGTATCTCCCCCATTTTCTGTGGCTCCACACAAAGGCCGCCTTGCTGATTTTTGAGAGGCCCTATTCTCTCCCAAGTTACCCTTTTATCCTTAATATATTTGTAAAAACCCTTTGGATTCTCCTTAATTCTATTTGCCAAAGCTATTTCATGTCCCCATCTTGTCCTCCTGATTTCTCTCTTAAGTATACTCCTACTTTCTTTATACTCTTCTAAGGATTCACTCGCTCTATCCCTTCTATACCTGACATATGCTTCCTTCTTTTTCTTAACTAAACCCTCCATTTCTTTAGTCATCCAGCATTCCCTATACCTACCAGCCTTCCCTTTCACCCTGACAGGAATATACTTTCTCTGGATTCTTGATATCTCGTTTCTGAAGGCTTCCCATTTTCCAGCCGCCCCTTTACCTGCGAACATCTGCCTCCAATCAGCTTTCGAAAGTTCTTGCCTAATACCGTCAAAATTGGCCTTTCTCCAATTTAGAACTTCAACTTTTAGATCTGGTCTATCCTTTTCCATCACTATTTTAAAACTAATAGAATTATGGTCGCTGGCCCCAAAGTGCTCCCTCACTGACACCTCAGTCACCTGCCCTGCCTTAATTCCCAAGAGTAGGTCAAGTTTTGCACCTTCTCTAGTAGGTACATCCACATACTGAATCAGAAAATTGTCTTGCACACACTTAAGAAATTCCTCTCCATCTAAACCTTTAACACTATGGCAGTCCCAGTCTATGTTTGGAAAGTTAATATCCTCTCTCATAACTATCCTATTATTCTTACAGATAGCTGAGATCTCCTTACAAGTTTGTTTCTCAATTTCCCTCTGACTATTAGGGGGTCTGTAGTACAATCCCAATAAAGTGATCATCCTTCTTATTTCTCAGTCCTACCCAAAAAACTTCCCTGGATGTATTTCCGGGAATATCCTCCCTCAGCACAGCTGTAATGCTATCCCTTATCAAAAAGGCCACTCCCCCCCCCCTCTCTTGCCTCCGTTTCTATCCTTCCTGTAGCATTTGTATCCTGGAACATTAAGCCTCCAGTCCTGCCCATCCCTGAGCCATGTTTCTGTAATTTCTATGATATCCCATGTTCCTAACCATGCCCTGAGTTCACCTGCCTTCCCTGTTAGGCCCCTTGCATTGAAATAAATGTAGTTTAATTTATTAGTCCTGCCTGCCCTGACTGCTTGACTCACTTCTGTTCTCAGCTGTACCCGTCTCAGATCGATCTCTTTCCTCACTATCTCCCTGGGTTTTTTCCATATATTGTTACAATAAAGGAATGGTCATAGTTATCCTCCTCTGGATAATAATTTCATTTACATTCTTGAAGTTGCGTAATGAATTGAACTGAGATTTATCAGCAACTGTTGAGAGTGAGGTTTGGAAAATGAGATACATTGATTTCAGTGTGTTAACTGTTGAAGATTTGTGGTTTTCCCTTAGTTTAGGAAATCATTTTGTTTTTTCCCTTATTGTTCTGTCGGACGCAGCAAGGTCAGTACTTGCTGCTCAGCTAGAATTACTCTTGAACTGAATGCCTTGCTAGACAATTGTGGAGTGTATTTAACCACATGGAAGCCTGACCAGTAAGGATGACCAGTTTCCAGCCCTGAAGAAAATTAATGAGTTAGTTGGGTTTTTACAATGTGATCATTTCATGGCACCATGAATGCAATTAACTTTTGTTTCCACATTTTTATTAGTTGAATATAAAGTTCACCAGCTGTCACAGTGAGATTCAAACAGTATGCCCTATGAGCCTGGCCCTGTGGATTAGTAAATGAGTAATATTGCCCCCATTCTACCCTTTTCCTCAAATACATTTCCACGCAAATGAAACATATTAATTAAAGGCCAGATAATTAACTGAAAGAGTTAATATATTTTTATGGCTTAGTACCATCTCTGTAATGTATGTGATGCATGTTCATCCAACACGTGCTTATTATCATCAGAATTGTCCAGGAAGTAGTCCCAGTCTTCCAGCGTTTAACTGTTCTCCATTTATTGAACTGCTGTAAAATAGCCTTATTGTCACCCACTATTGATGCTGTCCAGGGATTCTTAAGCCCTTGGCTTCAATTGCAAACTTTGCTATAATTGAACATTAATTCAGCAATGAGATGGTCTTCATCCTAATCTGGTATCATTGGTGGCCCCCAATTTATAAACTTATGTATCTTTATACTTAAAAACAAAATTCCACGTTAATAATAATTATTTTAAAGATCCGATATGTAAATATTTGCTCATATTTCTGGCTATTTTGTGCTGTATTGTGTTCCAACTTATATCCAAATTTACTTCGGACTGTTCTCTGGAACGGAACCTGGAGACTACTTGTGTGTGAGTAGTTATCACAGGAGTTGTCATATGAAATTGTAATGCCATCTGCTCTGCAACTTCCTGAAGTGTAATCTGGTATTTTTGTTAAGGCAGATCATCTCAAGTGGAATTTATGATGATCCCAACTGGACTTGACTGATGTCTTCACATGGGCGGCACGGTGGCACAGTGGTTAGCACTACTGCCTCACAGCACCAGGGACCTGGGTTCAATTCCCGCCTCGGGCAACTGTCTGTGTAGAGTTTGCACATTCTCCCTGTGTCTGCGTGCGTTTCCTTTGGGTGCTCTGGTTTCCTCCCACATTCCAAAGCTGTGCAGATTAGGTGAATTGGCCATGCTAAATTGCCCATAGTGTTAGGTGGATTAGTCAGGGGTAAATAAAGGGGGTGGGTTTCTCTTTGGAGTGTTGGTGTGGATTTGTTGGGCCGAAGGGCCTGTTTCCACACTGTCGGTATCTAAACATTTGAATAGCAGACCGAATTCACCATTTCAGCCCTGGCTTAAACATTTGAAATTCATTATTGAAACATAAACAATGTGTTCCCCTATGTAGCAGCCATCTGACCTTCGTGGCGATACTTTGTTAAATATTCCACAAATAGGACTGGAGTTTCAAAGGCGGTCATTATGACACAGAGGTTATTTGGCTCATCAAACCCATGCTGCCTACCTGTAAAGAAATCCAGTCAGTCCCATTCCTTTTAGGATTACTCATCTCTGCTTCCACCACCTTGAGGCAGTCTCCCCCAAGGTCGTTACAACACTTAATTTTTTTTTCAAACAAAATCCATATATTCATCCTGCATCTGTGCACAGGATCTTGTAGGTTCTTTCATACTGTGTCATCAAGTAATGGGAACAGTTTTTTCTGTGTAATAACATCTCAAATGTCCCACATATTCCTCTGCCCCAAGGTGCTGCAAAACTCAAAACTTTGCTAATTGTTGCCAGCAGACAGATTTCATGGCAGCGACCTGCTGTCAAATTAAGAATCTGAATTAAAATGTAAATCAGGAAGATCTAAGAATAATCCAATGCCCTATCTCATCTGCACAATGAATAAACTGTATTGAAAAGCAGAAAATTGTGTGTGTTGGCAGTCTGAAATATAAACAGGCAATGCTGGAAATAAGTTTTTAGCAGCCTCTATGGAGAGAACGTAATGATTGCTGAACTTTGGATTCTGATAATTTTAGATCCTAATCTCATTCTTAATGCCAGTGTTATATTTAATTTTGTTTTTGTATTTTTGTAGCCCATGATATTTGTGCAAATTGATTTAAAATAAATAATAATTAAATATTCAAATATCCAAATGATGATGATGGTAACTGGAGAGTGTCAAATATGTTGTTCGTGGGTCTTTCATTTTTTGTAGAGACAGTCAAGGTGATGGTGCCATCGGTCCTCTATTGTGTAAAAGTGAATCTGTTTTGAAATGACAGCATGTGTTAACCTAACAATTTTGTTTCCATTTCTCTTCGCTGTTTCACTGATGTTGTAACCCTTGAAGTTTAATTAAGATTAGATTACTTAATTAAACTTAATTGGCCCTTCGACCCAACAAGTCCACACCGACCATTCCCCTACATTCACCCCTTCACCTAATACTCCGGGCAATTTAGCATGGCCAATTCACCTATCATGCACATTTTTGTTTGGATTATGGGAGGAAACCGGAGTACCCGGAGAAAACCCATGCAGACACGGGGAGAATGTGCAAACTCCACACAGAGAATCGCCTGAGGTGGGAATTGAACCCGGGTCTCTGGCGCTGTGAGGCAGCAGTGCTAGCCACCGTGCCGCCAATTAAGTAGTTGTTGTTTGTATTGAAACCAAGATGGTGACTACTACCAAGCCCCTTCACCTTTGAGGCCATCACAGTTAAAAACAATCCATTTCTCATCCATTTATGGGTGTAAATCTACATTGTAGAAACACCTGGCTAAGCTATTTGTTCCTCACCTTCCCCAGGCCACAGGAGAGACATTTTTGCTTTGGCTGAAATTGACTAACTTTGGAATTGAAGCTATGATGCCTCACTTGTGTGGACCAATGAGGCTGCCCTAATTGTAGGGTTCAGCAAATGCACAGGTACCAATCGTAGCAATCTTCCACTCATTTGAGAAATGATTTCTGCATTTGGATAAATACATGATTTGGAAAGGTTTGGAGGGATATGAGGTAAAAACAATGACTGCAGATGCTGGAAACCAGATTCTGGATCAGTGCTGCTGGAAGAGCACAGCTGTTCAGGCAGCATCCAAAAAGCTTTGAAATCGACATTTCGGGCAAAAGCCCTTCATCAGGAATAGGATATGGGCCAGGAGTAGGCAAGTGGGGCTGGGTTAGTTTGGGATTAGGTTTGGCATGGACTGGTTAGACTGAAGAATCTGTTTCCATGCTGTATGATTCTATGAACAAGGCTGTTGCAGACACCTCAACCTAGTTGCATGAGGTTACAACTATCTTTGATCTCCAGTTTGTACCCACCTTTTTAATAGTTGTGCAGCAGTTGCCAATTTCTCTTTGGAAATGACCAGTGGGATGGATTCAACATTGAACAGGGACAAAATAACTTGGTTATATCATTGAAACACCACCTTCTACAGTGTCATCTATCAAGGAGGATGATATGATTATTATCTTTAATTTATGTGGAAAACAGCATTTGCATTTTGGTGCATCTCTTCAGAATTTGTGTCTCTCCTGAAATTCCACAGTATTTAGAAAGTTGTTGTTATTAAAGGAAATGAAACACCCTAACCTAAAATCTTTATTTGCAAATAAAGCAGCCTTTTCAGAGGAGTTTGAGACTTGTCAATTTGATGTAGACGAATGATCGCAGTTTGCTAGACTTTGCCAGTGTAACAATAAGCAAGAAATGGACCTTGGTTTGTGAAACTCAACAATCCCCAAATCTTGTAAAGCCCTGTTTGTGATTTTTCCTGCTAATAATCTAAGTATGATCTTCAGATTGTGTGAGAGATGTTTCAGTTCAAAGATTCAAAACGTGGAATGATATCATTGTTTTGTGTCTAATAGGTGAGGGTTCACATTCCTTGAATCTGGATTTTACTTCTGCAAACAAGTTTTACAGCTTAACATAAATCTTAAGAAAGCTTGTCTGTCAAGTGGAGGAATGGTGTTTTGCTTTTCATTGACTGTATTAATGGATTCTAATGTGGCAGTGATGGCGGGATCTTTGTAATGTTTTGTCTTTTTTTAATTCTTCCCCTTGTTTTTGTTACTGGACACGAACAGGAGGTCCCTCGTCATCTTTCAACAGCAACAAAACCAGCTTCGCATCACTTACACAGACCAGCTCACTGGCTTCGACCGTCAAACCTGATACAGGTTCACTGAAATTGCAGTTAGCTTTTCAGGGTAAAGTCTTTCACATATTGAAATTAAAAAGAAAGTAACTGTGAACTTATGTGATGAAAGTACCCATTGAAAAGTTGAGAAAGGGCATCTATTAAAGTTGTTGTATATTTCTAACTCTGTATATTTCCAATTCTATATAATCTCCCCTGCAGGCACTGAAATGAGCATTATAAAAATGCACCAGGGCCCTCTGAAGTGATCAGCATATTTTGACCACATTTTATGCCTGGTATGCTTTTTCTTGCTGGGCTTTCAAGAGCTGAGCATTCATAACTATTTTGCTCAATGTGGTTCTTGCACACAACAGAGTGATTGAAGTCTTCAGCCACTTCTTTCCATAGTGATCTTGGTGTTGACCCTGATGTCATCTGCACCTATTACTGGGATGATTGGATTGAAATTGGTAATGGGAATCCTGCTTTTACTTGTTTTTCTTCTGCCTAACCAAAAGACCCCAAGTGTTAACTGAATACCCTGATTGGAAATAGCTAACCCAGTACAAATGCAGGAGCAGATTTAAGAGCTTTTAGGTTTGCAAAGCCCAAGTAAAGTTTGAAACCAGTACACTTAACTATCTAAGACATTCCACGAAGCATCCGTGTCAATTTTTTAATGTTTAGCAAGTTAATTTCTTGCAGGTGGCTGAGATGAATTGTCTCGAGATTGCAAATACAGTCGAGTTTCCACAACTGTAGTTAACTGTACTGTCATTTTATTTGTGAGATTTATAAACTTCTACAGCTTTTAATTTTGTCAGGAATTTCATAAGACCAACTGAACAATGGGACATGAACAATTTGAACAAATCTTAGTATTGTATCAAGTCCCAAACTGTGCGTAATGACTTATCCCTTCTAAAACAGAACTTATGCAGAAAGTTATGGTTGTTTTATTGCAACGGTGAAAGGGTACAGGTGTGTGATCTCATGAAAGAATTAAGATTTAAGACTACAATAAGTGAGCCAAAGAGATGTTTGATTTTGTTGGCTACGAGAGGCTGTCGAAATGGAAACATCCTTGCAATGAATAATGGTTGATCTGAGGCAATGTTCCTGGTTTCAAGCTTACTGTCCTGTACTTTTGAAATAAAAAATGCAATTCTTTAGTATGTTGACTTTGGAGGGTTCTTAATTAGGTTGGCACTTGGAATAAAGCGAAACCTAATTCTTTGTGTATCATCCACCTTTTAAATCTACTGTCTTAAAAAAAATCCACTTTCGATACATCCTGTTTTGCAATCTACCGTCTCAGCCCAAGCCTCTCTCTGAGATCAAGTTCTATAGTATCTGGACTCCCAGTTTCATGCCAATTTTTCTTCATATCTGAACTTCTCCATACTTGGCCTCTGACCACTGCAGCATTGAAACTATGCTCATTAAAGCTACAAATGACATCTTATGTGGCTGTGATCCTAATAACCAATCTCTTCTCTTCCTCCCCTACTTATCTGCAGTTTTTTAATGCAATTGGTCACACCACCACCTTCCATATCACTTGTCATAGTCCCACAACCACGTTTTAATATTGTAACCACCTGACCCCAAAACCTTTTCAGGTGACAGTTTTTGAATTGTTCCCTTCAGTTAACCATGCTCAAAGTAGTACTATATGGTGAATATATTTTATGCAGTGGGAAAGGATAAATGGGAGTTCTTGGGCAGAGAAACAAGAATCTCTTACAGGCAGTTCCTATGTTTCCTATTCGCTGCTCATGGACATTGGCTGCAGCTTGGGAAGCTGGTGTCTGCTCTTCAGGTCTGTGATCAAGTGGGGAAGCCTTAAAGGTGAATGAAACTTGGTGTATTTATAGATTTAAAACTTATAATTCTGGAACCTTAGAGACACAGCCTCTTGTGAGCTATCATCTATTTTGGCTACAAATGTTTGCAATGTACCATTTGTGTGTGTCTGGTTCTCTCTAATGCAGGCTTTTGGTGCATTCTTTTATAGGCCGATCGAGCCCAAAACTGGATTCAATGAGGAAAAGTCCAACAATGGAACAAGCAGTGCAGACAAATACTTCTCAGGGCCCTGTGGGCAGGAGAAGTCCTGTACTAGCCAGACCTCTGCCCTCAGTTCACCATCACAAACCAACAGATTCTCATGATGCAAGAAAAGGTAAGAATCAAGTTCATGTCCAACAGATAGTTGCAGTCTAAAGCAAACAAGCTAGTCCCAATTCTTATTCATTCCCTGTGTTTATATGCGTGTGCTATATCTGTTTGGAATGAGCATAAATTTAGTAAACTGCTCCTATATAACAGTACTGTTTACAGTGGTGATTATGTGGAGGTTCATCTGCTATGAAATGAATGAAGTCATTCACTTTCACTGATCACCAGAATTAATAAATGCGTTGGTTTCCTTTGTTTCAATTTGCTCATGGAATATGGGTGCCATTGGCTGAGCCAACGTTTTATTGCCTATCTCTTGTTGCCACTTGAACTGACTGGCTTGCTGAGGCCATTTCAGATGGCAGTCACAAGTCAAACATATTGTTATGCATCTGGAGCTACACGTGGACCAGACTGAGTAAGGATAACCTTGAAGGACTTGAGTGAACCTAAAAGTTTTTATGATAAATGACAATGGTTGTATGTTTTGCGTAGTGGCTAGTTCTAAATTTCAGGTATCATTGTTCAAAGTTTATCATCTGTCATGATGAGAGTCAAGTCCTTGTCCCCTCAGCATTGACATGGGTCCCTGGATAATAAATCCAGTAACAGTACGACTAAATTTACCACCTCCCCCCCGCCCCCCTCCCGTATTTGTTTTGAGTTGATGCTTTTGTTTTTGGTCAGTGATAAATCTTCACTCAACTATGCTAAGTCATTGTTCTCAATCTACTGTAGCTTGCATTTATGTTATGAATTTTATCCTCCTTCCCATAGGCTAACACATACTTTAATTTCAACAATTTAAGAAGCATTCAAGGATATGAGAGGAATTATGGCTCCGTTTGAAGAAAGCAGATTTAAGTTACTGATCTTGAGCAGATATAATTACAATTGTGAAGGATTGTTTTGGCTTCTATATGTAAAATTGGGGGGTTTTGTGTGTCGGTGACAATGGCATATGACACAAGGATTACATGATGCTCTCAAAAGGGTCAGAGAAACCATCTTGAGTTGCTTTGAATCTTTGACATATCTGTGAACCTATCGAATCTTCATTTGGTATCTGGTGTTGAGAATGCACCAGGATTGAAGTTGATATTTGTTAGATTAATATATTGACCTTCTTTTGATTTCTATATAATAATTAAATGAGAATTTATAGCTTTGGATGTAGAAGATATAAATTGGTTTAATCTTGATATAAAATAAACCTGAGGTGTTCTGCTCAGTGGTTTTGAGAGTCTGTGAACCAGCAGTTCTTTTGCTGTTAACCCTCTTGTATTAGATTTTGAGGTTTAAATATATAATTGCTTTGGTATTAAAATGCAGGTCCCAAAAAAGACTTCGAAAATGACATTGACCTAGTTGGAGGCAAAATTATTTATTACAGTTTTTTGTTTTGTTTTAGTTTTTGAATCTCAGAAAGTTCTACGGCCAGAAAGTGATCTCTTCAAGAATGAAAATCGGGAACCAAACAGGAGGCCATCAGGTATGTGTCTTTGTTACCATCTAATAACCATTTCTTTGTTCTCTGACCTAATTCTGTTGGGTATCTCTGAGAGTGAGAATGTTGGTCCTGCTGAGTTTGGAGAGACCAGTAGTGCTGGGTAGTACATGGGAATGCCCTTAACTTCCTGGGTGTGGTCTCAGGGGAGATGGCCCTGATTGCTCTTTACTTGTACATGTACTATAACAGCTAAAATCTTGCTTCAGTACAATGTTGTATTCAGCGTAAGACTGCATTTGCTGACACCTAGGAGTATGTATGGTAACAACAAAATCTGAAATAAATTGAAATAAAACGTGATATGAACTTAAATGCTTACAAATGACTTAAGAAATGAAAAAATATTTTGGTGAAGAGAAAACAATTATTACATTGTGTATAATTTTAATCGGGTTTATATTGTGCACGGTCATTTAAAACAAATCGGAGGTGAGCATGCACAGTCTTAATTTATCATTGGATGGTGTCAGCAGAAGCACACTTTCAGTATAAACTCAGTTTCCAGATCAGCTTTTAGACAGATCGATAATCGAACAATCAATACTTTGGTCTATGTCATCTTTGGAAGTTTTAATGTGTCCTATTGAGATTTAAATCTGATGGTATTTCGTATTTTAAGTAACTCCTTTATTCAAAAAGTATTGGATTACACATATGGCTATGAGAAAAACTTAAACTTCTTCAAGAAAGGTGAGATCAGGTGAGATGTTAACCTAAAAATTGACAAAAGAAATGGGTTTTAAAGAAGTTTTCAAAGGTGTGTTGAGATTTGGGAGTGTTTTAGTCTAGCTACAGCTGTTTCAGTTAGAAACAATCTTCACAAGTGTCCAACCTTATATGGTAAGAAGCGATTTGTCATTAATGTCTGTAAAGTGTTGATGGTTACTCAGGATATCAATGCCAATAATCTCTTTCCAAGTTTGGCTGGTTCCAATCTTCCCCCACCTGGCGATGTCCAAAAAGCATTTTTTTCCCTTATCTTTCATGATCTATTTAACTTTCATCACAGTCAGAGTCTGTGAACCCACGTTTTGAATTCCAAGTGATCACATGAGGTTGATTTTTTTTTGTTAAATGTGTTTTTTTAAAAGCATGTCATTTGTACAGAAAAATTACATAAATGTAATCACTACTTAACAATAAAACTGACTGGAAATTGCTGTTTTCAGGTAGTAATGTGGAGCTAGTTGACAGGTTTAAACAAGGTACAATGAAGTGCCAAGAACAAGATGCATTTAGAAAAGCCAAAACCAGCAATGACTGTTTGGAGTTAGAGAAACATGGCAAGTAATTGCAATTACTTATAAACTTTTTAAGAAGTTTTCCAGTTTGAATAAGCTTGGAAGTGCAGGATGTTTAAGATCTGTAGCTGGCCTCTTGGCTTTTGATGACTTGTCAAAATTTAACATTGGTGCAGGAAAAGAGTGGTTTTAATTTTAACTCTTAAAAACATTAAAGATTAATGTTCTTTCTATTTAATTTTAATAAGTTGCTCAAAAAAAATTAGGGGGAGGGCTGGCCATTATTTCCTGAACTTAAATGAGATACTTCACAAACATATACTCCTGCTTTTGTTGTTGCAAATATTTACTTTATGACTTCTCAAAATATTTTAGTATTTTAATTTCAAGTATCTCCTTTCCTGGGTGCTTGATGAGAATTGATTGCTCAAGAATCTGATGCTGATATACGAATTTGTCAAGTATTGTTGTGCCTTATAGCTAATTCCCATTCTGACCACCTCCAGTATTAACAAGTGGGTATTTCTAACGGGGCCACTGCAAGCATCAGGAGTTTATCACCTTTTGTCTTTGATTTCAGTAGTTGCTGTAATATGTTTCCCTTGTCCATGTCACTGACTGGGAATTGACTTTTAAGTCCTTGAGTGATTCCATGTTTTGACACCAAGTTTCAAGTATTTTTAATTTACCTTTGAGAGATATAGGGATCAGCAATAAATGCTGGCCCAGCCAATGATTCCTATGTTCCCATTAACAAACTTTTAACCAGACCTTTGTGGCAGGTAGAACTTCAACCTGGAACTACTAGCCCCGAGGTAGGGATCAATGTTACCTGTAAGCTGTGCACATGCGCAGCTGCTCTGATGTTCCGCACACTAATTGCGACATTGACTTCCAGTTCCACAAGTTGTTGCTGTGTACTAACCTGAGAGACGCACACAGCTGTTAAGAAAATTAGAGGGAACGTTGGTAAAGATGCTACCATTGTTCCACAAGATCCTTTATTTTATAATGTAAATTTCAGCAGTTGCCATGGTGGTTTTTGCATCCTTGCCCTGAGTGCTTTAGCCTAGAACTCTGGATTGCAAGATGAGTGACATCCACCACTGCACTGTCTGGGTGTATGATTAGTTTCTACTAATTAACAAAGTTTGGGTAAATGTATTCTTTCAATTCGATTCAACTGTCTTTTGAAACCTGTGGCTGTTTTATCATTGTATTATGTATAAAACTGAGAGATCACTACCTCAGAATTTCATAACTCTTTGTTGTATTAACTGTGGAGACCTTTTTTTTTTCACCTACTGTGCTTCCCTGGATAACACATCCCATTTCGTGCAAGTGTACCTATGCAGTTGCAAGAAAAAAATTCTTATCACTTAAATTTTGTAAATTATTTTGAAAGCATGCTACCGTTGGCAGACACTGTGAGCACACAATCCTGATTTGACTGATTTTACAATTTGCCTGTTGTTTGTGGACAAAGTGAGCTTTGGGATGACCTTCAAGATTTCAGTTTAATCTTTGTTTTGCGCTGTGATTAATTTTGATCTGCCTATGTAAGGATTGTGTGAGGTGAGATAGTCAATGAGTAAAATTGCCCTTTGGATCACGTGTCCATCCACAGGTACATGTTGACTTGGTTTATGTATTTACACGATGCTGGATGGACTCCTGTGGACAGAATAAACTTTAACTGAAATAATGGGCTGCTGGATGTATCTTAAGAAACCACATCTTTATCGTAATCTTCAAAGATTTAACAGTGGGCACTTGCTTTCTACACTTTCCTGTTCAAGAGTCAACGAGTCATACGGCAAAGAAACAGGCCCTTTGGCCCACCATGTCTATGCCGACCAACAAACACCAAACCCCACTAATCCCATTTAACTGCACTTTGTCCGTAGCCAACTGTGAGTCAGCATTTTAAGTGCTCATTCTGATGCTGCTTAAATGTTGAGAGAGTACATGCCTCCACCACCCGCTCAGGCAGCGCATTCCATATATCTACCACCCTCTGGGTGAAAAAATTCTTTCTCTGATCTCCTTTAAACCACATACTCCTCACCTAAAACTTAATGCCACCTGGTCTGAGAAGTCTGGCATTGGGAAGAGATTCTCATGATCTACTCTTGTCTATGACTCTCATAATTATGTACACCTCAATCAGATTCCACCCCCAAGCTGCGTCTGCTCCAAGGAAAACAAACCCAGCCTATCCAATCTCTCTTCATAAAACTTTTCAACTCATTTAATATCCGAGTGAATCTTGTCTGCACCCTCTCCAGTGCAGTCACCAATGTGGAGACCACTATTCCGTCTCCGGCCTTACCAATGTTTTATAAAGCTGTAACAAGATTTCCTTGCTCCTGTATTCTACACCCTAGCTAATGAAAGCCTTCACCATCCTTTTCACTTGTGCTAACCCCTTCAGGGATCTTTGGACTTGTATACCAGCTCCCTTTGTTCTTCAGTACTCCCTAGGGACCTACCATACATTGTGTATGTCCTTTCTTGAATAGACCTCCCAAAATCCCATTGCTCTGCTCATTTTATCAGCTGATCAATATAATCTGCAGACTAATTTTTTATCATCTGCAAACTTATGAATTAAAATGTTCTACTTTCACAACCAAGTCCTTAATGTACATTACAAACAGTAAGTGTCCCCGCCTGATCACAGCCCTCCACCATCACCTTTTGTAAGACAAGTGTAAACTAGTTTGCCAACTTGCCTTGTATCATGTACACTTCTACCTTTGGACCAGCCTTACATGTGGGACCTTGTTAAATGTCTTACTGAAGTCCATGTAAAACTTATCAATTAGACTACCCTCAATAAACTTAGTCACCTTTTCAAAAAACTCAAACAAGATCCTCAGACAGTATCTCCTCCAACAAATCCTTGCTGACTATCCCTGATCAATTTCCATCTTTGAGTATTGTTTAATCCTATGCTTCAGAATTTTTTCCAGCAATTTCCCCAACACTGACATCAGACTAACTGGTCTGTAATTACCTGGTCTATCCCTGCTGTCCTCCTTGAACAAAGCAATCACATTATCTGACCTCCAGTCATCTGGTGACTGGGACCAGCAAAGTATTAGATATATCCACTAGGGCCCCACAGTTTCCTCCCATGCATCCCATAGCAGCCAGTGAAACATGTCATCAGGTCCTGGGGATTTCTGAACTGGCTTCTTGATGCACTAACATTTCTTCTATTTGTTATCAGGCGGTCAGGCTGTCAGGCGAGGCCGTGGTGGGAGCCGAGGAAGGGGAAGATTCACTGTAAGAAGAGACGGCCCAATGAAGTTCGAGAAAGACTTCGACTTTGAGAGTGCGAATGCACAGTTTAACAAAGAGGAGATTGATAGAGAGTTCCAGAATAAGCTGAAATTGAAAGGTAATGTTTCCTTTTCTGAGTTCTTATGTTTCACTGAGGCTGCAGTTTCCATACAGCATTGTTCACAGCTAAGGCTCTTGGTATCTTTACTGCATATATCTGTTGTTATTAGTGCCCAATGACTTAGACTTGTCTTTATCATTCTGACTCCCATATACTAGCCACATGGGAAAACCAGACAAAGTGGCAAACATATTCAAAGGTTATGATGCCCAAGCATCCAAGGCTAGGAGCCAGGTGTTGGAAAATGAAATTAGAATCATCAACAAAGCACAAGTCAGGAATGTGATAGAAATTCCCCACTTGCTTAGATGGATGCAGCTCCAACAACACTCTAGCTTGACACCAACCAGGGTAAAACAGCCCACTTGATTGACACCACATCTACAAACAATAAATTCCTTCCGCTATGGCAGCTCAATCGCACTAGTGTGTACTATCTACAAGATGCACTGCAAAAATTTCCTGAAGATCTTTACAAACCCACACCCACTGCCATCTTGAGGGAGAAGATCAGCAGATAGATAGCAATCACCTCACCTGCAAGTTTCCCGTAAGCTACTCTCCATCCTGACTTCTAAGTGTATTGCCATTCTTTTGTTGTGACTGGGTCAATGCCAGGACTCCTGCATTAACACTGAGCAGCATGAAAGGAGAGTTCTGTTGCAGTGTTAAAATGAGGCTGATTCTTGTCTGCTGTGCTATCTTAATGAGACATTAAAGAAACCTTTTTCTCTTCTTGACGTGGCCCACATGTAGTAAAATATATTTACTACTTGTTTTTCCCAGAATTGGGTTTTCTCTATTGCAAGTGACTGCAGGTCATTATGTGGTACTCTGGGATGTCTTGATATTGTGAAAAACTTAGACCAGGTGGTATGTTTTAAGGAGTTTCTTGAAAGAGGAAAGTGAGGTGGAGAGCACTAAGGAAAGAGATATTGAAAAGGTGATGGTGAGCTACTGCCTTGAAATGCTGCAGTGGGGAAGGTGTTCCAGAGCTTGGACACTAGCAGTTGTAGACCCAGACACCAGTGGTGATGCAATACAGCTCAGAGCAAGGATATCTGTAGATTGTGGGTGTGGTAAAGGTGAGAGATCGGGAGGACTGAGGCTGTGGAGGATTAGAATTTTAAAATCAAGGTGTTACTTGATTGAGGTTATGTAAGTCTGCAAGCACAGATTGTTAGGTCAGTGGAACTTGGTGTGAGTTAAGACAGGCAGTTGAGTTTTAGATGATCTCATATTTATGTGGGAGATCAATCAGTAATGTGTTTGAATGGTTGAGCCTACACAGAAGGTAGCAGCAAGAGTAGGTAATTGAACCCTTCAAACCTGCTTTGCCATCCAGTATGATTGTGGCTAATGGTCAAGCTCAAAGCCTTAACACCCCCTCTCACTTGATCCCTTTAGCCATAAGTTATATCTACCTCCTTGAAAACACAATGTTTTGGCCTCAACCACTTTCTGTCGTAGTGAATTCCATGGGCTCATCACTCTATGGGTGAAGTAATTTCTCATTTTAGTTGTAAAAGGTTTACCCCTTATCCTTAAACTATTGATATCTGGATTTGGACTTCCCCAACATCAGGAACATCTTCCCTCCATCTAACCTGTCTCATCCTATTAAAACTTTATAGGCTTCAATGAGATCCTCCTCATTCTTCTAAATTCCAGTGAGTATGATCCTTGCTAACTCAATTCCTCCTATGTCAGTCCTGCCATCCCGGGAATCAATTTGATAAATCTTCGCTGCACTCCCTCTACAGCAAGAACATCCTTCCTCAGAAAAGGAGACCAAAACTGCACACAGTATTCTCGGTGTGGCCTCACCAGTGCCCTGTATAATTGCAGCAAGACACCCTTGTTCCTTTCACCATGACAGCCAACAGTTTGTCATTTTTACTGTCTGCTGCACCTGCATGCTTGCTTTTAGCAGCTGGTGCACAAGGACTCCAGATCTTGTTTAACATTTCCCTATCTTCATTTACAACCATTCAAATAATTTGCCTTCCTATTTTTGCTACCAAAGTGGACAAACGCACATTTATCCATATTATACTGCATCTGCCTTGCCACACTCTCAGCCTGTCCAAATCACACTGCAACATCATTGCATTCTCCTAACAGATGAACCTTCCATTCAACTTTGAAATGTCTGTAGATTTTAGCTTAGTCTTGAGAAATGAACATGTGGGTAGGGGTGGTTCATCAACAGGTGAAGTCTTTGAAGCAGTAACAGTTACCCTTCATGATGATGCATATATGACTTCAGGAGCTTATCTCTTCTTCAAGTATGATATAATTATCGCAAACAGTTTGACTTAATGTTGGACTGTTGCCAGGGAGAAGGATAGTGTCAATAATTGTGGAATGGAGTTTGGAGCATGGACTGTAAACAGTAGCATCCATCTTCACATTACTTATGAGGAATTTCTGCTTCAGCAGTATTGTATGTTAATTTAGCAGTCTGATAATTGAGCAACAATGGAGGAGTTGCATGGTATTGAGGTCAAGTTGAGTATCAAGTTGAGTGGATGTGAGAACCACTGTCTTTAAATGATGCTGCTGAGGGGCAGAATGTGGTTGCAAAGCAGACAAGTGTCAAAGATCTATCCGTGGCAGATACCAGAAGTAATAGTGATGAGAGCAAGAGGTGAAACTATTGTAATTGATTTTCTGCATGACATGGAGAAATGTTCGAGGAGGCTAATGTGGAATCAACAGGATCAGAAGTTACAGGTAGTTAAAAAGGACAAGGAGCAAAAGTTTAGGTTCTGGTAAATGACCAGGTAATCTGTGATTCACGTCTGTTGAGAAGAAATATATTGAGTAGGATATCATGGGGAACACCTCTGCTCCAACTTAGTGTCCACCAGGAACACTTGATATGACCTTGATTTAATATTTCATCCTGAAGCTGGCAGTCTGACAATGCAGTACTCCTCGTTAGTGCACCACAATGTGTGTGCACAAGTCTGTCAAGTGAAATTAATAGCTGAAAACGTGTTGCTGGAAAAGCGCAGCAGGTCAGGCAGCATCCAGGGAACAGGAGAATCGCGTTTCTTCAGGACTTATGCCCGAAACATCGATTCTCCTGTTCCCTGGATGCTGCCTGACCTGCTGCGCTTTTCCAGCAACACATTTTCAGCTCTGATCTCCAGCATCTGCAGTCCTTACTTTCTCCTCAAGTGAAATTAATAACCTTTTTGGCATTGAGGATCAGCCCACTGAGCCATGGCCCACAGTATTGTATATTCTACTATAGACTGATCAGGACTAGGCAAGTTGTTTTTGGGGATTGATTAAGTAATTTGATGCAAGGGCTTTACTGAGTATTGTTATTTGTTGATTGGAGAAACTCAATTGTGGTATATGAACTTTAGAATATGTGTCAATGCTGATAGCCAAATAACTACAAACTACTTGGAATGTTCACAAAACATTTGTTCTGTCTGGTCAGTACTGTTGTTCCCTTCTGCTTGAATCACTCAATCTAATCCTTCTTGCTCCTGTTTCTTTTTAACATTCCTTTTATGCACACGGTATCATTTTATTTTTAGTGATTTTCAAAAATTGTTCCAGGAATGAGTAACTTTAGTTCTGAAGATTGATTGAAGAAGTTGGGACTGTTCTCCTTGGAGAGAAGAGGGATGAGAGGAGATTTGATAGAGGTTTTGAAAATCATGAGTCAGCTGGATAAAATAGGGAGAAGCTGTTCCCAATTGTAAAAGAAACATGAATAAGAGGGCATTGATTTTAAAGTGATGTGCAAAAGAAGCAAGGGAGATGCGAGAAGAAGTTTTTTTCACACAATGAGTAATTAGTGTATGTAACACACTCCCTGGAAATGTGGTGGGCACATGTTCAATTGAGGCATTCAAGAGGGACATTGGATAGTTATTTCAATAGAAATGGTGTACAGGGATTTGGCAAAAGACGGATTGGCATGAAGTAATAGAACCAGTGCAGACATGATGGGTTGAAAGGCCTCCTTCTGTGCCGTAACAACAATTTCGTAATTTTTTTTCAGAAATCTTTGTGGCAGAGAATTCTGCATTCTAACCACTTGTCCCACTGATGACATCTGTTTTTCAATTAGCCTTGTGCTTACTCCAGCAAACATAATTCCAAAACTTAATCTGTGTGTGTATTTTAACTGCTGTTTTCAAATGTTGCAGTGACACAGATGCAAATATCCTTATTGCAAATGGGAAAGTTCCTCAGTTTCCTTCACTCAACTCTTACCAGTTGAAATGTTAAAGCTAGGTCCTGTTTACTTTCTCTGTTGGATGGAATAGATCATAGTCACAGAGATGTACAGCATGGAAACAGACCCTTCGGTCCAATTCATCCATGCCAACCAGATAACCCAAGTAGTCCATTTGCCAGCACATGGCCCATATCCATCTAAATCCCTCCTAATCATATACTCATCCAGATACCTTTTTAATGTTGTAATTGTAACAGCCTCCACCACTTCCTCTGGCAGCTCATTCCATACACGTACCACCCTTTGCGTGAAGAAATTGCCCTTTACGTCCCTTTAAAATCTTTCCCTTCTCACCTTAAACCTATGCCGTCTCGTTTTGAATTCCCCCACCCCGGGGAAGAGACTTTGTCCATTTACCCTATCCATGCCCCTGATCATTTTATAAACTTATAAGGTCACCCCCTCAGCATCTGACACTCCAGGGAAAATAGCCACAGTCTATTCGGAGTCTCTCAATACCACAAATCTTCCAACCCTGGCAACATGCTTGTAAATCTTTTATGAACCCTTTCAAGTTTCACAACATCCTTCCTGTAGCAGGGAGACCAGAATTGCACGCAATATTCCAAAAGTGGCTGAACCAATGTCCTATACAGCCACAACATGACCTCCCAATTCCTATTCTCAATGCTCTGACCAATAAAGGCAAGCAGACCAATGACCTTCTTCACTATCCTATCTACCTGCGACTCCTCTTTCAAGGAACTATGAACCTGCATTCCAAGGTCTCTTTGTTCAGCAGCACTCCCCAAGACCTTACCATTAAATGTACAAGTCCTGACCTGATTTGCCTTTCTAAAATGCAGCACCTCACATTTATCTAAATTAAACTCCATCTGCCACTCCCTTGCCCATTGACCCATCTGATTAAGGACACGTTGTACTCTGAGGTAACCTTCGCTGCCCACAACACTTCCAGTTTTGGTGTCATCTGCAAACTTAGTAACCATACTTCCTATATTCTCATCCAAATCATTTATATAAATGACAGAAAGTAGTGAAGCCAGCACCAAACCTTGTGGCTGGTCACAAGCCTCCAGTCTGAAAACCAACCCTTTTACCACCACCACCCTCTGTCTTCCACCTTCTAGTCAGTTCTGTATCCAAATAGTGAGTTCTGCCTCTCTTCCTTGTGATCTAATTTTGCTAACTAGTCTACCATGAGGAACCTTGTTGAACCCCTTACTGAAGTCCATATAGATCATGTCCATTGTTCTGCCCTCATCAATCCTCTTTGTTACTTCAAACAAAATCAATCAAGTTAGTGAGACACAATTTCCCACACACAAAGCCACCTTGACTAACCTGAATCTGTCCTTACCTTTCCAAATACAAGTAAATCCTGTCCCTTAGGATTCCCTCCAACAACTTGCCCACCACTGATGTCAGGCTCACTGGTCTATAGTTCCCTGGCTTTTCCATACCACCTTTCTTAAATAGTGGCACCACGTTAGCCAACTTCCAGTCTTCCAGCACCTATCAGCATGGCTATCAGCAAGGGGCCTAGCAATCACTTCCCTAGCTTCCCACAGAGTTCTAGGTTATACCTGATCAGGTCCTGGGGATTTATTCACCTCTGTGCGTTTGAAGATATCCAGCACCACATCACTGGAATGTGGACATTTTTCAAGATGTCGCTCTTTATTTCTGCATGTTTTGTATCTTCCATGTCCTTCCCCACAGTAAACATTGATGCAAAATACTCATTCAGTATCTTCCCCATCTTCTGCGGTTCCACACATAGCCTGCCTTCTGATTTTTGAGGGGTCCTATTCTCTCCCGAGTTACCCTTTTGTCCTTAATGTATTTGTAGAATCTCTTTGGATTCTCCTTAGCCCTTTTTGCCAAAGCTATCTAATGTCCCCTTTTTGCTTTCCTGATATCTCTGTCAAGTATACTCAACTTCCTTTACATTGTTCTAGGGAATCACTCGATTTCTGCTGACTGTACCTGTCATATGCTTCCTCCTTATTGTTGACCAAAACCTCAATTTCTATAGTCACCCAGCATTCCCTAAACTTTCCAGCCTTGCATTTCACCCTAACAGGAACATTCTAGACTATCATTGTCTCATTTTTGAAGGCTTACCATTTTCCAGCTGTCCTTTTATCTCCAAATATCCACCCCCAATCAACTTTTTAAAGTTCTTGGCTCATACCATCAAAATTGGTCTTCCTCCAATTTAGAAAATTAACT
Organism: Chiloscyllium plagiosum; assembly: GCF_037043375.1. NCBI lineage: Eukaryota > Metazoa > Chordata > Chondrichthyes > Orectolobiformes > Hemiscylliidae > Chiloscyllium > Chiloscyllium plagiosum. The sequence continues at coordinate 4,411,480 of NW_028270155.1, forward strand.
TTTAGATTCAGTATATCCTTTAGCATCACTATTTTAAAACAACAGAATTATGGTCACTGGCCCCAAAGTGCTCCCCCACTGACACCTCAGTCATCTGCCCTGCCTTATTTCCCAAGAGTATGTCAAGTTTTTTTACCTTACCTTGTAGGTATATCCATATACTGAATCAGAAATTTTCTTGTACACGCTTAACAAACTCCTCCTCATCCAAGCCCTTAACACCATGGCAATCCCAGTCTATATTTGGAAAGTTAAAATCCCCAACCATAACCACCCTTTTATTCTTACAGATAACTGAGATCTCCTTAGCAATTTGTTTCTCAATTTCCTGATGACTCTTGGTTTGCGGGGGGTCTATAATACAACCCAATAAGGTGATCATCCCTTTCTTATTTCTCAGTTCCACCCAAATAACTTCTCTGGGTGTATTCCCAGGAATATCTTCCCTAAATAGAGCCGTATTGTTATCCCTAATCAAAATCCCCAGTCCCCCTTCTCTCTTCTCCTCCTTTCAATCCTTCCTATCGCATCCATACACTGAAACATAAAATCTGCCAGCCCATCCCCGAGCCACGCCTCGGTAATTGCTATGATATCTCAATCCCACATTTCTAACCATGCCCTGAGTTCATCTGCCTTCCCTGTTAGCCTCACATTGAAATTAATGAAGTTTAATTTATCACACCTAATTTTTTCTCTACTTCGTTCCTACCTGCCTTGTCTGTTTGACTTACTCATTTACCCAACTATACCAGTCTCAGACTGATCTTCTTTGTCACTATCTCCCTGGGTCCCCTCCCTTCCCCCTACTAGTTTAATTCCTCCCAAGCAGTTCTAGCAAATCTCCTCGCCTGTATATTAGTCCCCTTCCAATTCAGGTGCAATCCGTCCTTCTTATCCAGGTCACTTCTACCAGAGAAGAGATTCCAATCATCCAAAAAAGTGAATCCTTCTCCCCTGCATCAGCTCCTCTGCCACGCATTCATCTGCTCTGTCCTCCTATTCCTACCCTCACCCAGTGGTTGTGGCACTGGGAATAATCCAGATATGACAACCCGTAAGGACCTACTTTGTAAATTCCTTCCTAACTTCCTACACTCTGTCCTCAGAATATTATACTTTTCTCTTCCTACGCCATTAGTTCCGATGTGTACAGCGATCTCCTGCTGGTCTCTCTCCTTTGAGAATATTCTGCACTTTCTCTGAGATATCCTTGATCCTGGCATGAGGGAGGCAATACACCATTCTGATGTCTCGCTGTTGGCCACAGAATCATCTGTCTATGCCTCTGACTAGAGAGTCCCCTATCACAATTGATTGCTTGGAACCTGAGTACCGCTCATTACATTAGAGCCAGTCTCAATACCAGAATCTTGCTTTTTGTGCTGCATTCCCCTAGGAGTCCATCACCCTCTACATTTTCCAAAACAGCATACTTGTTTGAGATGGAAATAGCCACAGGAGATTCCTGCACTAACTGCCTCCCTCTCCTACCTTTGCTGGAGGTCACTCATCTCCCCGACTGGCTCTTCAATTTATCTCCCTCCCTGCAACTGCCATCCATCAAACCCCTAGCTCCTGTAAAGTCTTTATTGCTTCTAACTGCCATTCCAACTGATCTACGTGGTCTGATAGGATTCGCAACTAAACACACTTCATGCAGGTATAATCATCAGTAACATGGAAACTCTCCCTAATGTTTAATAGTCACTTGAATTGTGTATCAATGGCTTTTTTAGAATTTAATTATCTACTTTGCATTTATGCTATTAATTGCTCAAGAAACTTTGAAGTCCTCTTGTTTCTTGTCAGATGATAAACAACCTGATAAAACAGAGAAGGCTGTAAATGGTGAAGATAAAGGTGACTCAGGGATTGAAACACAAAACAGTGAAGGAAATGCTGACGAAGATGATACTTCAGGACCGAAATGTTATTACGACAAAACCAAATCTTTTTTTGACAACATTTCCTGTGATAATGAAACCAGGTATTTATTATTGCCAAAAATGGCAACCGTACATTTGTGCCAACTTAGCATTCTGATTTTCACAGTTGCATTTCCCTCCTGTAAATTTGAAAATTGCAAATTCAATGCGAGTGATATTACTGTAGAGGATACTGGAGGGGAAAAAAATTGTCTTGACATGAGAGGGATTTACACTCTGCATCTGCAATGCTAAGGTTAATAATGCCCTTCCATTAGAATTATCCATCTGCTCAACTACAGCAGAGCACAGATGGTGTCTGCATTAATTTGCAGTCCAGGTAGTGTCTCTTTGTTGGAGTTGAGAAGCCTTTAGAGGAGAAATAGTTTGAGAAGATGGCTTACCATCAAATTTTCATGTGCAACCGGGCTGGACAATAAGGGCGAGCCTTTGCAATGATGCTAATACCATGAGAATTGAGTTTTTTAAACTCTGTCTTTTGTTCAAATGCAAAATAATCAAATCAAAGAATATGGTTCCATAATATGCAAAATACATTCAGGTACAGATGTGGTCTAATTAAGTGGTTCAACAGACTTGGACTGAATGCCCTTTTTCTGTCATCAGTATGTACTGTTGATTTACATTTGGTGTGTATGCACTATAATTCTCTCGTTAGCTATTTCTCTTCCAGAGATCGGAGACCCACTTGGGCTGAGGAGAGGCGGATAAATGCAGAAACATTTGGAATACCACTGCGTCCGACACGTGGCCGCGGGGGCTTCAGAGGACGAGGAGGTTATGGATATCGGGGAGCACGGGGCCGTGGAGGAAGAGGGAACTATGGGCCTCCCCGTGGTGGTTATCGTGGAGGATTCAGAGGAGGGCGTGGAGGAGGCAGAGAGTTCTCAGACTTTGAATACAGGGTAACCTGATCCTTTGAAATTGCACTTTTTAAAAAGAAAATCTAAACCACAGTTTGGAACAAGTAGATGTGTGCAAATTGGAGATGGTGTGGAAGTTTTGCTTGCTTTGCTGAACTCCTGACTTAGCTTTTACTATAAGTGGGAGAGTGGAGGAGTCCAAAACTAAGAGACAGAAATAATAAAACCAAAGGGAATTCAGAGCCAAACGTCTTTATCAGATGAAATTCTGGACAAATAGAACTAGTAAGTTGAGGAGAAGAGCATAGGTTCATTTAAGGGCAAGGTAGATCATTAGATTCAGGAGAATGGAAGGGGACGATAACGTTGGTAAGCTCATATGGACCATGGTACCAAGCATGAACCTAACAAGACTACAGTTAGATGTGAAAGGCAATTGTCTCTCGGTCTACATTGTCAATGTTTCCTTATGTGTAGTACTCGAATGAGAGGTCCTAGTTTAGGATAAGGGATAGCAGATTTAAAGCAGAGATGAGGAGACATTACTTCTCTCAACAGTACGTGAATCTGTGGAATTCACTACTCGAGTGTGGTGGGTGCTGGGACATGGAGTAAATTTAAGGAGGAGATAGAAAGATTTTTAATCAGTAAGATGTTGAAGCATTATGGAGAGTTGGCAGGAAAGTGGCATTGAGGGCAAGATGAAATCAGCTATGTTCCTATTAAATGGTAGATCAGGCTCAAGGAGCTAAATAGTCCACTCATTCTCATGGTCCAGCAAGCTCTCAGAATAAGGGCAATTAGGAAATGGTAACAAATGCTAGTGTTCCTGTCAGTGCCCATATGTCAAGAAGCATTCAATGCACATAGTTGGGATGTCATGTTGAGGTTGTACAGGACATTCTGGAATACTGTGTCCAGTTCTTGTCACCCTATTACAAGGATGATATTATTAAACTGGAGAGGGTTCAGAAGAGATTTACCCAGGATGTTGCCGGGTATGGAAGGTTTGAGTTAGAAAGATAAACTGGATAGGCTGGGACAGGTTTAACTGGAATTTAGGAGGTTGAGAGGGGTGACCTTATAGAAGTTTAGAAAATACTGAGGGGGTATAGATAGGGTCAGTTGTCGTGTCTTCCCCCTAGAATGTGGGATTTCAAGATGATTGGGCATATTTTTAGGATGAAAGGTGTGATATATGGGGGAAATGTTTTTTACAAAGAGTGCTTCGTGTGTGGAATGAACCTCCTGAGGTGGTAGCTGTTGGTACAATTATGTTTAAAAGACATTTCGATAGGCACATGAATAGGAAAGGTCTGGAGGGATCTCGGCCAAGACCAGGCAGGTGGAACCAGTTTAGTTTGGGATTATATTCAGCATGGACTGTTTGGACTGAAGGGTCTCCTTCTGTGCTGTGTGACTCTGACTGGCAATTGAAATTAAAATGAGAAACACTGGAAATTCTAAGCAACTCTGGCAGCAGCTGTGAAGAGACAGTTAAAATTTCAGATCTCATAAAAGATCACAGACCTGGAGATTAACGCTCTCTACTGATGCTGCTTGACCTTCTTCGATGTATATCATGGACGGTCCTGAAATTGTGAATGATACTATTGAAATGCAAGATTGTTTTCAGAAGCTTTCATTAGTTTGATTCATGTCTTAATTGTTTTGACTTTGCTTGATGGCACAGCACTATTTTAGTCAACAATAAAACCTAAAAGCTGCAAATGGGTAAGTCAGTTAAAATTTGTCTTAAGCCCCAACTTAAAGATGTGTTCATTTTTTCTCTTCACAGAAGGACAATAAAGTTGCTGCATAGTATGCAAGCTGGATTTCCCAGAAAAAGGACTTTAGATCTACGCAGTCCAGAGAATTTGTTTAGTTTCAAACTTATTTTTGACAGCAAAAGTGAAGAAATTAATTTGCTGTACACCTGTCACCAGCACTGGTATTTATGTGCTTGACATCAAAAGGGGGAACACGCAATATCTTGTTGTGCAGAAGGTTCGTCTTTACAATGTTGAGCATTAAATATTCGTCTTTGAAATAGCAGAAGGAAATTTCTAAATGTATAGATACGACTAGTATGTTGGAGCTTTCCAGTATTTTTGCATTGATAACGAGAGTGATTTCTTATTACTGAAAATGTTTGATAAAAATGCTGTCAGTTGCAAGAAATACTGTATGCAGCTGACCATCTACTGTGATTGCAGTCTGACTGATACTTTACAGGAAGCTACATTGAAAGCTATTCAGATTTATTTTTTCCATGGAATGATAAAACTTAGCTTTAATCTGCGTAGGACAAAACATAATACTTAATGCGCGCTGGACTCTTTTTATTGAGAAAAAAATGGGATCAGAACATCTTTCATGACAGAAGACCCCAGAGATGCCTCTCCTGAGTCACAAAACTTTCTGGTGTCTGTCAACTGTTCTTCATTGTTTTATGAAACAGAATTTTTTCATTTCGAACAAAACAAGTTAAATTTGTAGCCTTTTTAAATTGAGTAAATTTAGTTCTGAAATATACAAAGCAAAAAGGGATCCAAAGAGGAAGAATTTTTGAATTTATATAGCCATGTGAAACTAACTTTGAACTTCACCATTGATATGTAATATATAGTGTATAGTTCATACCTTCACAAGGTCTTACCCATAAAATAGAGCTTGATCATATGAAATTAATTTTTTTGTCACTGTCATTTTTCATTTTCCATCTGGTTCTTTGCTACACTTATCACAATAATAAAGTAACTATACACTAAATATTATTGAAAAACTAAGTAATGTCAGTGAGTTTGAGGATGTAATTCAGCCACTTAGGTCTTTGTTCTATTGTTTCATAATATCCAAGTTGCTTGATCTGAATTACACTCTTATTACTTGCTGTGGATCTGATCTATTTACTTGAAATAAATTATAGACTTTGGACAGGTTGGGGAGCAGGTTTGGGGGGAGGAGGGTTGCACATTTGGATATTTGGCTTGAACTGATAACCCCAGGTAAACACAGGAGAACTAACTCCAGGCCTGGCTTATGATGACAGTGCCCCTCCCTCTGAGTATAATGCTTTGGAATAGTGTTAGAAAGGTTTGTGTTTTGCAGAGAGTGGGGTGGAAGCAATATGATTTTTGAGGGTCTCGGATGTGAGGGAATACCCTTCTCTTTACGGGCTACAGAACTCCCATCAGAGAAAAGTCAGCTAAAACATAACCCATCTAAGACTGCACTATAACCATTTTAGATTTGGTGAGATACAACCTTGATCAAGTGTCATTGACATACCATCAGAACAACACTTGCAAAAAAACCGCAGCAAATTACATTTAGCAGCAGCTCATTGACACTTTTCCGATTCTGACAAGCCATTTTCTTTTAAAGGATTAGTTCCAAATACAGTTGTGGGATTTCAGTTGATGAAAACTACTTTGACCAGTGATTGCTTGGTAAAATGCTGTGAAAATCCAAGCAGAGGCAGCAGATTGGTGATTATACATGACAGTTGTCAATATCTTTACATTGGTTATGAGTCTCCCTTGCTGTGTTCTAAATTAAACAAAACGCTACATATGTTATGAAGATATAACATTTCAGCACTTTTTCTCCCACTTTGAATGTTAACCACGTGCTGCTGTTGACTTGAACTAGAGAATTACAGCACAGTATATTTTGTTTCCCCCACTGATTTAACATGAGTTTTTTTTGCAATAATGAGAAATAAAAGGTTGTCAGAAAATTCAGCTGCTTGGTGTTATATTTCAAGGGACTGAATCTCTGCAGGCAAAATCAAATGAAGGTTTCAGCAGCTTTGGATTTGAGTCACAGAGTCTGACAGCTGGAAACAGACCCTTTGGTTAAACCAGTCCACTCCGACCATGTTCCCAAACTAAATTAGTCTCACCTACCTGCACTTGGCCCATATCCCTCCAAACATTTCTATTCATAAATTCATCAAAATATTTTTTAAATGCTGTAACTGTGTACCTGCATCCACCACTTTCTCTGGCTGTTCATTCCACGTGAAGCAATTTCTGTGTAAAAACAAAAAGTTGCCCCTCGTCTCCTCTCACCTTAAAAATATGAACTCCCCTACCCTCGGGAGTAGAGCTTCGACATTCACCTTGTCTATGCCCCTCATGAATTAGGGTAAGGAATATATGAAGTATTGAATTCATCTGCAATGAAAGGCTCTGATTAGGGAGTGGCAATGAAAATGCATCTGGTTTGAGCATGATGTGCCCTGCCTCCAAATTCACACTGTTCAGTTATTCTCACTGGATTGAATCACTGAAGATGGTACTTGGGTGTGAGGTGGGCGAGAATTCCTGATTACCCACTCTGCTGGGTTTGACGTGCTCGTGCCTATCAGGTGAAGAGTTGAAACTTGCACACCACAGCATTTACATGTGTGATTAGACCAATGAACTGCGCCTGGTAGACAAGAAGAGGGTGCTCTGGTCATGGAAAATGATCACGTTTCTACAGTTCGTCTGGGAGACCTGCTAATATTATGTTGTTTTGATTCACGAAGTGAGGTTTGACATTGGTTGTCTGAGGTTTGTGATTAAAGAAATGTAATATTTGGCCCTATATTGTCCCCATTCCCCCCCTCTGATTTGTAAGTCTTGCCAAATATAAAGTACCAATATACATTACATATTTTTTTTCCCAAATGTGTAAAAACCAAATATGTATGTAGGTATACGTGCTGATAATAAATCAAATCAAACTAGTGCAGACAGCATTTGCTGATTTCCATGCCTTCGAAACCAGTAACACCAATCCAGTGTGAACACCTTTTGGGAGAATTAGATGATACAGTGAGTTGCACTTTTTCAAGGTTTGGGTACAAAACCAAATCCCAAGCTTATGACTGGAATAACAGACTGCTGTTTGGTAACACTGCATTTGAAAATGTAAGTTTAGGTGATACCTTCTAGTTCCTGGAGGTCATGTTCTCATTGCCCCAGTGGCAGTCTCAATTGAGATGCTGGATGTGAAAATGGATAAAGAGCATGTTGATATACAGGTGACCAATGTAAGACTAAAGATCACGTAGAGGGTGCACTTAGATAGCATTGAACTGAACGTTTAGGAATTCTCAGAATAATTGCTTGGTAGATCAAAACTTTTAAAATTTTGCTGAAGAATGACACAAAATCAATTTTGATATTCTTAAAATAGAAAATTCAATATTAAAATACGTTTTCATTTCATTGCATTTTCATTCAATTAAAACAAACTTCAGCTGGGACTCCCGTTGTAATTGTGTTGGACCTTGATCATTGACTTATTTTTGGAGTGTTTAATTTGGTTTTTCAGTTTTCTTTTGCTCGATCCCATTTCCCCTCTGCTTCCAAAGCTCAAATTACCTGTAGATACAATATTTTTAAATCTTATTTATGGTGGTGACAGAGTGATATAGTGATGCTCCTTGCTCCTAGCATTTTGACTTTGATTTCCTTAGGTTTCTAATTGTTCTTCATTCTGTTTCTCAGCTCTAAACAAGGAAGTAGGTCTGCAACATATTTAATCTGGGATCAAGTTTGGCATTATTTCAGGGTACATTTGGTTCATTATGTGCTTTCAATTAGATTGTAAAATGTGCTCACAAATGTAATGTCGACAGGCAGGAGGCCAGAAGAACACAGCCAGCGTCAGGAAGTAGAGAAGTCAATGTTTCGGGTATAACCCTTCTTCTGGACTGGAGTGAGTGTAGGGGCTGCTGCAGATAAAGGGGGTGGTGGGGACAGGAGGTGGTCAAGTGGGGATAGCCCCTTTACCCTCAGCCCTGAAGAAGGGTTACACCTTCCTCCCTCGATAAGGATTTCAGTGAGTCCCTCTCTCACTGCACACCCCAGGTCATCTCCTCTGCACAGAACATTCCTGAAGAAGGGCATATGCCCGAAACGTCGATTCTCCTGTTCCTTGGATGCTGCCTGACCTGCTGCGTTTTTCCAGCAACACATTTTCAGCTTACATCTGAAACGTCAACTTCCCCACTTCCTGATGCTGCCTGTCTTGCTGTGTTCTTCCGGCCTCCTACCTGTCTACTTTGGATTCCAGCATCTGCAGTTTTTTTGTCACATTTTTTGATTTTGTTGTGAGATTTTAAAAACTGGAAGCTTTTAACTAAATGCCCAAACAGTGATCACATCCTGTGATGATTCATTCATGAAAATTGGGTTTAAAATTTTTACCATATTAAGACTTTTGTAAATCACAGAATGGATTAATTTATTGTTGGATGGTGTCTACAACACACAGGTACAAGCATGAGAAATTAATTTTAAGAATACTCAGAATTTGGATGTGAAATTCTGGATAAGACAATAAGACATAGGAGTGGAAGTAAGGCCATTCGGTCCATCGAGTCCACTCTGCCATTTAATCATGGCTGATGGGCATTTCAACTCCACTTACCCGCATTCTCCCCGTAGCCCTTAATTCTTGGATATTTCTTCACTTTTAGAATTCTAAGAAGCTTTTTAATATTCACATTTGCTGTTTGGATTCAGATGCAAATATATTACCCTATTTCTTTTTCCTGATGTAATACTTTTGAGGTATTTTGTCTCTTGTCCAAATAAAATTTTAAGCATAACTTTAAAAGGCTTTTATAGTGCAAGAGGTTTTACTTGTACATTCATTGGCTAGAGTCTGTAGGATTAGCAATGTAGATTTTCATGCTTGAATTGGAAACTAAGCTAAAATGTACTTTAAACTAAACTGTGCAGCTCAGTATAAATCTGTTGTTGAGGGCAAATATCTGTCACTATTCAGTAATATATTTCATTGTCATTGGCAAGTGAATTCCATTGAAATATGTTATAACACTCATGGTTCAAGGAAAAATTGAACATGAGTCTCTCACATCCACCTCCCCAACCACCTATTCACAGTAGAAGCAAACAAATCCTAAATCACGTAAGTTTTAAAAACTAGCAAATAGGATTGAAGACAATTCAGCAGGGGGAGACTGATTAATGAAATGTCCTATGGAACATGACTCTGGGAGGTCTGGAGGGGTTGCTGGGAGACTGGCAGTTTCCTTCGATGCAAAGCGGAGCCACTATTGATGGAGGTGATCATCAATGCAAAATGATGGTCAATGAGTTTGCTTTAATATAGATTTTTTTTAAATTATTTTTGTTTTAACTTTATGGAAAAATGCATGTGGAGTTTGCATTGAAGGTGAACTATTAAGGATTGTTTGGGTGCAGGATCTACACTGAAATGTGTTAACTTTACAAGTTTTACTTTTGAGTTTCAATGAAGAAGCACCAGATCAGTGTAAAAATCCCATGCTTTCAAGTGTTTCCATGACAGAATAGCATTCAAATATGTGGAATGGAAAGTATGAAAGTAGTTACACATTGTCTAATTTTTACGGTGCTTTATTTTTCCTGGAATGGTCCCCACAAGCCTTACTGATCTCAAGATGGAAAATCAACCCACAATGTATATAAGAATCTGAGTGCTAAAAGCCTTCTCACATTGGTGCACGTTTGTGGGTTGAAGTTAGGATTGAGTAAATGAACCTCGTTCAAGTGGCAAGTAAAGTAGGGTTGAAATTGTGTTTTATTTTTAAAAACCGACTTGAATTTTTAAAATATCTGTATATTATAGCCATCTGTTCAATTCTTTTTGAAGTGCTATTGGACGCTGAGACGCTTAAGCACTACTAATGGAAAAAGACTACTATACCTGTGGCTGAATTTTATAATTCCTCCATTACCAATGCTTTGAGCTTCCTTTTTGATGACCTTTAGTCGTTATTTGTAACTAGACCAACATCTTTTGGGAGAAAAGTGGCAGAAGAGAGTTTCTCATTTGCTTGGCCATCAGTTTTTAGTAACTTCTATTCTTATTGAGTATTGAAGTTCCATCAGAGAAGACAAAGTGCACTTGAAGTTCTGAGTCAAATAGGGCTTCTGGCTACACTTCTATTGGACAGGTAGTGAATCATTTAACCAAACATTAACATGCTATTCTGTGCTCTCAGTGGCCCCTGGCAGGAAGATCCATTTGAGAAATAGAAACTAGATATTGGAATTTTTTTTGAGGAGACCAGGAAAAAGAAATTTTGATAGATTTGGAGGTGTTTGTAAATTTCATGCAGTGGTCAGAGGTACCAAACCAATTTTTTAAAAATTATGTATAAGTTCAAATCTAAGGCATGATCAAGTAGTAATATTTAATTTCATGTATTGTTCTGCCACAACAGAGGTTACAGTGTTGTGTTTTGGTAGCAAGGTTGCAAGTTCTTTTGTATGCACTTGCTTATGAAACATGAGTACTGTTTCAGATCCATCTCATTTGCCCTGCAACCACCCCACCTCCAAGCTCCGCTCCTGGCCAGGCCCAGCTGTGATAGAAATAAATCTTGGATTTTTCAGTTTTTTTTAGAAATGGAAATTAGTGAACAAGTTTTGACCGAAAAGCATTGATGAAAGCTCATAAGGATTTTTGATGAATTGTACCTGTGTATCTATGTATGTATTTCAAACATCTTATTAATAAAAAGAAACTGAACAATAAGTTGAATGTGTGGATTTTCTAGCAGAATTCCTTATCCAGAATGCTATATTGGAATGTCAATACTTTGGAAATATGATCACATTTCCTTTGGAGACTTGGAGATGTACAGCATGGAACCAGACCGTTTACTCCAACTTATCCTTGCCGACAAAATATCTGAAATAAATCTAGTCCTATTTGCTAGCATTTAGCCTATATCCCTATGCAGACACCTTTGAAACGTTGTAACCTCCACCACTTCTCTGGCAGCCCTAGTTTAGGGCTCCCCCACCTTGGGGAAAATACTTTGTCTATTTAACCTATCCATTTTCCTCGTGATTTTACAAACCTATATAAAGTCACCCCTCAGCCTCTGATGCTCCAGGAAAAACAGCCGCAGCCTATTCAGACTCTCCCTGTAGTTGAAACCTGCCGATTCTTGCACAATTCTTGTAAATCTTTTCTGAATCCTTTCAAGTTTCAAACATCCTAAGGCAGAGAGAACAGAATTGAATGCTGTCTTCTAATATTGGCCTCCCAACCCTTCTACTCAATGCATTGATGAAGAAAGACCAGCATAGCAAACATCTTCACTACCCAATCTACCTGTGACTCTACATTCAAGGAATTATCAACCTGAATTCCAAGACACTCCCCAGGATCTTACCATTAAGTGCTGCCCTGATTTGCCTTTCCAAATGCAGCACTTCACATTTATCTAAATTTCATCTGCGACTCCTTGGTCCATTTGTTTAAGATCCCATTGTACAATGAGGTAACCACCTTTGCTGTCTACTATAGTTCTTGATCTCATCGTAGAATCATGTAGCACAGAAAAGAGACTAGTTGAGCTTGTTACCTTACCCATAGCCTTGCAAGCATTTCTTTCCCAAAGTATTTATCAGATCCATTTTGAAAGTTGCAATGAATCTGGTACAACCACTTCCTTATTAGGCAGCACATTTGAGATCATAACTTGCAGCAAGTTGCTTTTGAACCCATCCCCATCTTTCTCCCAATTCCCTTACATCTGTTTTCATATTCTTAGGAGTGAGTTATAGAGCCTTACCATATTTTAGGTCATGAGGTTCTGAATGATTTTATTTGTTCAGCTAGTAATGTCAGCCTCCAAATTGGAACCTGATGCTAGTTTTCCTAATGAAGGAGTTGCTTCCTATTTTAGACATCAAAAAAAAGGCAGGCTTTATGCTACACCTCTTCATAATTCTTCACTGAACTGCTGTGTGTAGGTGAACACAACAGCTTTATTTGCTCATAGTAAGATTCCACAAATTACAAATGAGAGGAGTGACCAGAAACTCAACCTAACCTTAAAACCCCTTCAGCAACTTCAAAAGAATTACAAAATTAATAAAAATTTTCAATGAGCCAAGTCCTGTGCTCTGAGAACCAGTAGTCTTGGTGACTGTTTGACAAGGGCTCAGTAATGGATTGGAATGAGCATAGAACAGATGGTGCAGAAGAGGCCTTTGGCCCATTGAGTCTGCATTAAGAAAAAGCTAAATCTATATTAATACGACTTGCCAAATTTGGCACATGGCCTTTGTGATCTGCCTGTATTGCTTGCAAGACGAAGCTTTTCACTGTGCCTTGGTACACGTGACAATTCAATTCTACGACATTAAGCATTCATCCAAGTAAGTTTGAAGTTTCTCACCTTAACTACCATCCCAAGAGTAGTTGAGGGAAATCCCAAATGTTGAGAATTTAAGCAAATTGAATATTTCAAATGGAGACCCATTCTCAATGATCAACATTAATTTCCTGTGTTTATCTTTCAACACAAACAAAAATTAGGAACACAAGGTGGCCACTTGGCCCATTTGAAACTGATTGACCATACAATATGGTCATGACTGATAATCCACTTCAGTGCTCTTCCCATCTCCCTTTCCCCCCAAGAACTGCTCTTAGGATACATTCAATGTTTTGGGCTCAACCATTTTCTGTGGCAGAGACTTCCACAGGCTTATCACTCTGTGTAAAGAAATTTCTCCTCATCTTAATCCTAAATAGCCTTCCCATATCCTTCAACTGTGACCTCTGGTTCTGGACTTCACAATTATAGAGTCATAGTGATGTACAGCATGGAAACAAACTCTTTGGTCTAATTCATCCATGCTTATATCCTAAATCTAGTCCCATTTGCTAGCATTTGGCCCATATCTCACTAAACCTTTGCTTTTCATGTACCCATCCAAATGCCTTTTAAATGTTGTAATTGTACACCTTCCTCCACTTCCTCTGGCAGCTCAATCCAAACACACCACGCTCTGCATGAAAACATTGCCTCTTAGTTACCTTTCAAACGTTTGGATCCACCTTGCCAGCTATTGAGGATCCCTTGAGCTTTCAGGTTTTTGAGTTTAGATTAGAGTGGTGCTGGAAAAGCACAGCAGTTCAGGCAGCATCCGAGGAGCAGGAAAATCGACATTTTGGGCAAAAGCCCTTCATCAGGACGAGAGGCAGAAGGGTGGAGAGGGGGGCAGGGTTCCTCGGATGCTGCCTGAACTGCTGTGCTTTTCCAGCACCACTTTAATCTAGATGCTGGTTTCCAGCATCTGCAGTCATTGTTTTTACCTAGGTTTTTGAGTTTCCCAGGTGGGACCTGTTTAAGCCCTTACTGAAATCCAATGAGATTTGTCAGGTCTGACCTCCCTCAGACAAAGCATGGAGATGAATTATTAAGAATTTTCACCATATGATTCCCTACCACTGATCAGACTTGCTGGTCAGAAATTCTAATAGGATGGAACAGGATACAGGGAGGACATTCCCAATGGCAGGGATTCTAGAGCCATGGGTGTCAGGCTAAGGATACAGAGTAAGCCATTTAGGACTTTGAGCAGAGCTATATTCTGAGTGTAGTGAGCCTGGAAATCAGTTCCATTCCCTGTGCAGCATATACGATCTTCAATTGTCTTTATGAGTTGTGTCCTGCAGTGGTCACTTCTTAGGATGCCTGTGATGACTTGCGCTTCTTAGAGATGATCTTCAATCTGAATTGATATAGTCAAGATTTCTTGGGACCAGAATTGGTATGCGGCAGAGTTAAGCACAGCATGCATTTCACAGTAGTAATTACAGATAGAATATAGAACAGGAAGTAGCCCTTCATCTCACTGTGTCTGTGCTGACCATGATGCCATTCTAAACTAATCCTATCTGCCTGCACACTGTCTCTATTCCACTTTTCATTGCCTGTTCAGGTGTATCTAAATGTTTCTTAAATGTTGCAATCAGATCTGTTTCTACCACCTTCCCTGGCAGTGTATTCTGGGCACCTGCCTCTACTCTCGGCATAAAAGCTTGCCTTGCACATTTTTAAACTTTCCTTCCCCTTGCCTTAAAACTATGGTCCCTAGAATTTGATATTTCTTCCCTTAGCAAGAGACTTTGACAATGCATCCTATCCCATGCCTCTTATGTTATACACTATGTCCTTGACAAGTACGTACCTGTCAGGCAGGGAGGAAGTAGTTGCATGAGGGAACCATGGTTTACTAAAGACGGAGCTCTTGTCAAGACAAAGAAGGCTTATGTAAAGATGAGACATGGAGGCTCGGTTCGAATGCTTGAGTGTTACAAGTTAGCCAGGAAGGACCTTAAGAAAGAGCTAAGAAGAGCCAGGAGGGGACATGAGAAGTCATTGACAGATAGGATCAAGGAAAACCCTAAAGCTTTCTATAGGTATGTCATTCTGGGAAGCCAGGGAGGAGATTGTAGAGCCTTTGGCTTTGATCTTTATGTCGTCATTATCTACAGGAATAGTGCCAGAAGACTGGAGGATAGCAAATGTTGTTCCCATGTTAAACAAGGGGAGTAGAGATAACCCTGGTAATTATAGACCAATGAGTCTTACTTAGTTTGTGGGTAAAGTGTTGGAAAAGGTTGGAAGAGTTAGGATTTATAATCATCAGGAGAGGAATAAGTTGATTAGGGATAGTCTGCATGGTTTTGTGAAGGGTAGGTCATGCTTCAAACCTTATTGAGATAGTGATTAAACAGGTGGATGAAGGTAAAGCGGTTGATGTGCTATATCCCGCACCTCCGCCCTCAGACCCAACCCCTCCAACCGCAACAAGGACAGAACGCCCCTGGTGCTCACCTTCCACCCTACCAACCTTTGCATAAACCAAATCATCCACCGACATTTCCGCCACCTCCAAACAGACCCCACCACCAGGGATATATTTCCCTCCCCACCCCTCTCCGCCTTCCGCAAAGACCGTTCCCTCCGTGACTACCTGGTCAGGTCCACGCCCCCTACGACCCACCCTCCCATCCTGGCACTTTCCCCTGCCACCGCAGGAACTGTAAAACCTGCGCCCACACCTCCTCCCTCACCTCTATCCACGGCCCCAAAGGAGCTTTCCACATCCATCAAAGTTTTACCTGCACATCCACTAATATCATCTGTTGTATCCGTTGCTCCCGATGCGGTCTCCTCTACATTGGGGAGACTGGGCGCCTCCTAGCAGAGCGCTTTAGGGAACATCTCAGAGACACCCGCACCAATCAACCAAATCGCCCAGTGGCTCAACATTTCAACTCCCCCTCCCACTCTGCCGAGGATATGGAGGTGCTGGGCCTCCTCCACCGCCGCTCCCTCACCACCAGACGCCTGGAGGAAGAACGCCTCATCTTCCGCCTTGGAACACGTCAACCCCAGGGCATCAATGTGGATTTCAACAGTTTCCTCATTTCCCCTTCCCCCACCTCATCCTAGCTTCTAACCTCCAGCAACTCGATTCCCTGACCTGTCCGGACTTGTCCGACCTGCCCAGCTCCTTTTCCACCTATCCACTCCACCCTCTCCTCCCTGACCTATCACCTTCATCTCCTTCCCCACTGACCTATTGTACTCTATGCCACTCTCTCCCCACCCCCACCCTCCTCTAGCGTATCTCTCCACACTTCAGGCTCTCTGCCTTTATTCCTGATGAAGGGCTTTTGCCCGAAACGTCGATTTTGCCTGTCCTCGGATGCTGCCTGAATTGCTGTGCTCTTCCAGCACCACTGATCCAGAATCTGGTTTCCAGCATCTGCAGTCATTGTTTTTACCTCGTTGATTTTAATCCTACTGCGAATCCTCTTGCAAGGATGCCTGCCTTGAAGAAGTTTTCCTCCTCTCTCTACAAGAATCTCAGGGAGTCTCTCTCTCACTGCAACTCCCAGGTCATTTCCTCAGCCCTGAAGCTCTTCAACCATGTCCTGAAACAAACTCGCTATCACAGCCACATTTGCTTCCTCAGTGCCTGTCTCCGTAACCAACTCACCCCACACAGACTCCGGACCACCTTTAAACCAGCAGAGTTCGGACCCGAACAGGACAAACAGTACAGATTACAGATTCAAAAACACCAGCAACGGTTCTCCATCAAGATCCTCCGCTCCACGCTTGCAGCAATGCGCCGGTACCTAACCTCTCTACAGTCTGCCCTGCCTCAGCTGAGGGCCACACTCTCTCAGAATTGCAAAGGACCCACTCTGTACTACATCCTCAGGAGAATTCATACTCTCAACACACAGTTTTTCAATTCCATCTCAAACATCAAAAACTGTAAGTACAACAAACTTTTATCTATCCAGCTCCATAACCAGCGCTCCTCAAACATTCCAGAAGATTCCCCTGGCCTCGGAAACACCATTAGCCATGTTGCTGATGCAGCTACCACCCCCACGCTGATTGATGATGTCACTTCTGCCCCCATCATGGCCACTCCCACAGCCACTTCCGGCCCTCACATCATCGCCGATGCCACACCCTCAGTGACTTCCGCCACCCCTACTGCCGTGCCTGCCACCGCTTCCGCCCCCACCAGCGCCACTCACCTGCATTCTGCTGACACGCCCCCCGCAGACCCCACTGTCACTATCCCCACCCCCCAGAACCCCGAGGGGAACACTACCCCTGCTCATGACTCTACCCCCATTCCCCCCACCATCACACCCACTCCAGGTACTGGCTCCGACCCCACTCCCAGCTCTACACCCACACCAGCTCCCAGCCCTGCCGAGTTTTCACCATCCCCCCAGACCTCCCCCTCACTGAGGACGAACGATCAGTCCTCAGCAAAGGACTCACCTTCGTCCCCCTCCGTCCACGCATCAATGAATTTAATACACGCCGTGACATCAAACAATTCTTCCGTCGCCTCCGCCTCCGAGCTTACTTTCATAATCAGGACTCCCGCCCACCTTCCGAGGACCCCTTCGCCCACCTCCAACACACTGCATCCACCTGGACACCCCGCACTGGCCTATTACCTGCCCTCGACCTCTTCATTTCCAACTGCCGCCGGGACATTAACCGCCTCAACCTGTCGACCCCCTTCCCCCACTCCAACCTCTCACCCTCACAACGCGCAGCCCTCCAATCCCTCTGCTCCAATCCTGACCTCACCATCAAGCCAGCGGACAAAGGGGGCGCAGTGGTAGTCTGGCGCACTGACCTCTACATCGCTGAAGCCAAACGCCAACTCGAGGACACCTCTTCCTACCGCCCCCTTGACCATGACCCCACCCCCCATCACCAAACCATCATCTCCCAGACCATACAGAACCTCATCACCTCAGGAGATCTCCCACCCACAGCTTCCAACCTCATAGTCCGGGAACCCCGCACTGCCCGGTTCTACCTCCTTCCCAAGATCCACAAGCCTGACCACCCTGGCCGACCCATTGTCTCAGCATGCTCCTGCCCCACTGAACTCATCTCTACCTACCTCGACACTGTCCTATCCCCCCTAGTCCAGGAACTCCCCACATACGTTCGAGACACCACCCACGCCCTCCACCTCCTCCAAGACTTCCGTTTCCCCGGCCCCCAACGCCTCATCTTCACCATGGATATCCAATCCCTCTACACCTCCATCCGCCATGACCAGGGCCTCCAAGCCCTCCGTTTTTTCCTCTCCAGACGTTCCCAACAGTACCCCTCCACCGACACTCTCATTCGTTTGGCCGAACTGGTCCTCACCCTTAACAATTTCTCCTTTGAATCCTCCCACTTCCTCCAGACCAAAGGGGTAGCCATGGGCACACGTATGGGCCCCAGCTATGCCTGTCTCTTTGTTGGCTACGTAGAGCAGTTGATCTTCCGTAATTACACCGGCACCACTCCCCACTTCTTCCTCCGCTACATTGATGACTGCATTAGCGCCACCTCGTGCTCCCGCGAGGAGGTTGAGCAATTCATCAACTTCACCAACACATTCCACCCTGACCTTAAATTTACCTGGACCATCTCTGACACCTCCCTCCCCTTCCTGGACCTCTCCATCTCCATCAGTGACGACCGACTTGACACTGACATCTTCTACAAACCCACCGACTCCCACAGCTACCTGGATTACACCTCTTCCCACCCTACCTCTTGCAAAAATGCCATCCCGTATTCCCAATTCCTCCGCCTCCGCCGTATCTGCTCCCAGGAGGAGCGGTTCCACCATAGAACACACCAGATGGCCTCCTTCTTTAGAGACCGCAATTTCCCTTCCCACGTGGTTAAAGATGCCCTCCAAAGCATCTCATCCACATCCTGCACCTCCGCCTCAGACCCAACCCCTCCAACCGCAACAAGGACAGAACGCCCCTGGTGCTCACCTTCCACCCTACCAACCTTCGCATAAACCAAATCATCCACCGACATTTCCGCCACCTCCAAACAGACCCCACCACCAGGGATATATTTCCCTCCCCACCCCTCTCCGCCTTCCGCAAAGACCGTTCCCTCCGTGACTACCTGGTCAGGTCCACGCCCCCCTACGACCCACCCTCCCATCCTGGCACTTTCCCCTGCCACCGCAGGAACTGTAAAACCTGCGCCCACACCTCCTCCCTCACCTCTATCCAAGGCCCCAAAGGAGCTTTCCACATCCATCAAAGTTTTACCTGCACATCCACTAATATCATCTATTGTATCCGTTGCTCCCGATGCGGTCTCCTCTACATTGGGGAGACTGGGCGCCTCCTAGCAGAGCGCTTTAGGGAACATCTCAGAGACACCCGCACCAATCAACCAAATCGCCCAGTGGCTCAACATTTCAACTCCCCCTCCCACTCTGCCGAGGATATGGAGGTGCTGGGCCTCCTCCACCGCCGCTTCCTCACCACCAGACGCCTGGAGGAAGAACGCCTCATCTTCCGCCTCGGAACACTTCAACCCCAGGGCATCAATGTGGATTTCAACAGTTTCCTCATTTCCCCTTCCCCCACCTCATCCTAGCTTCTAACCTCCAGCAACTCGATCCCCTGACCTGTCCGGACTTGTCCGACCTGCCCAGCTCCTTTTCCACCTATCCACTCCACCCTCTCCTCCCTGACCTATCACCTTCATCTCCTTCCCCACTGACCTATTGTACTCTATGCCACTCTCTCCCCACCCCCACCCTCCTCTAGCTTATCTCTCCACACTTCAGGCTCTCTGCCTTTATTCCTGATGAAGGGCTTTTGCCCGAAACGTTGATTTTGCCTGTCCTCGGATGCTGCCTGAATTGCTGTGCTCTTCCAGCACCACTGATCCAGAATCTGGTTTCCAGCATCTGCAGTCATTGTTTTTACCTCATAGATTTCAGTAAGGCATTTGATAATATTCCCCATGGTAGGCTATTGCACAAAATACAGAGGCTTGGGATTGAGGGTCATTTAGCTGTTTGGATCAGAAGTTGGCTCACTGAAAGAAGACAGAGAGTGGTGGTTGATGGGAAATGTTCATTCTGGAGTTCAGTTACTAGTGGTGTAACATGAGGATCTGTTTTGGGTCCACTGTTGTTTGTCATTTTTATACAGAGGAACCTCAATTATCCAAATAAGATGGGCAGGCACTATTTCATTCGGATAATTGATTATTTGGATAATTATTTCAATGCCTCTCCTCTGTGGCTTGGAGTTTTCTTAAGTTTCCTTTTTCCTTGCTCTACCTGCCTTGCTCCCCCTCTCTGTCTCAGGGTTTGTTTCTGAGCAGAGACACAGTTGTGTGTAAGGGACCTGCCGCATTGCTGAAGCCTCCCACCCACTTGCCACCCCCAGTCAGTTCAGTGGGATTGACATAGCGAGCACTTGCTATGTCCACTCCCCGTTCGGGAAACTAAGTAGCAGCACACCATGCACGAGCCCCCACTCCCCTCCAACATCCTGCCCGTCTGCCCCGTCCAACCCTGCCCCGGTCCGTGTGGGGAGAGCGTGGGCTGGAGGTCAGTCATTTGGAGACGGTGCCAAGGCTCCCATCGATGTCCAGGACTGTTCTCAGCAGCATTTCAGTAAGCCAAGTTCATTTTTAATCATTGTAAACAAAAGACATGATCAGTATTGAAACACCTCCTTGATGTTATGTTTCTGTTGGGACGTTGAGATTTCTTCGGATAATCTGAAATTCGGATAAATGAGGTTCCTCTGTAAATAACGGCATAGAAGGATGGGTTAGTCAAGTTGTGGATAGTGCTGAAGGATGTTGCAGGTTACAGAGGGACAAGGATAAGCTGCAGAACTGGGCTGAGAGATGGCAAATGGAGTTTCATGTGGAGAAGTGTGAGGTGATTAACTCTGAAAAGAGTAACAGGAATACAGAGTGGATGTAAGTTTGCTTGCTGAGCTAGAAGATTCACTTTCAGACGTTTTGTCACTGTACTTGGTAACATCATCAGTGAGCCTCGAGGTGAAGCACTGGTGTTCGTGACCCGCTTTCTCGAAACCTGAACACGTAAATAGAAAGCGGGTCACAAACACCAATGCTTCACTAGATGCTCACTGATGACATTACCCAGTAAGGTGACGAAACATCTGAAAACAAACCTTCCAGCTCAGCGAGCAAACCTACATCCAGAACCTCAACCTGAGCTACAAATCATCTCAAAACCCACTAAGGAATACAGAATACTGGGCTATGGGTAAGCTTCTTGATATTGTGGATGCGCAGAGGGATCTCAGTGTCCATGTGCACCGATCCTGAAAGTGGCCACCCAGGTTGATAGAGTTGTTAAGAAGGTGTATGGTGTGTTAGCTTTTATTGGTCAAGGGATTGAGTTTCAGAGCCATGGAATCATGCTGCAGATGTACAAAACTCTGGTGCAGCCACATTTGGAGTATAGCATATAGCTGTGGTCGCCACATTATGGGAAGGACGTGGAAGCATTGGAAAGGGTGCAGAGGAGATTTACTAGGATGTTGCCTGGTATGGAGGGAAGGTTCTATGAGGAAAGGCTGAGGGACTTGAGGCTGTTTTCGTTGGAGAGAAAAAGGTTAAGAGGTGACTTAAAAGAGGCATACAGGATGATCAGAGGATGAGCTAGGGTGGGCAGTGAGAGCCGTTTTCCTCTGATGTTGATAGCTAGCAGGAGGGGACATGGCGGTAAACTGAGGGGTGATAGATCTAGGACAGATGTCAGAGGTAGGTTCTTTACTCAGAGTAGTAAGGGTGTGGAACAGTAGTAGACTCACCAACTTTAAGGGCATTTAAATGGTCATTGGATAAATATATGGATGAAAATGTAAAGTGTAGGTTAGATGGGCTTCAGATTGACTTCACAGATCAGAGCAACATCGAGTGCCGAAGGGCCTGTACTGCACTGTATTGTTCTATGTTCTATCAGGAACCCCTCAGCCTCCAACACTCTGGCGAATACAATCAAAGTTTGTCCAACCTCTCCTTAAAGCCAATGCACTCCAATCCAATTAACGTCCTGGTAAACTTTTTTTGCACCCTCTCCAAAGTCTCCACATTCTTCCTATAGTGTGGTGGTCAGAACAGCACACAATACTCCAAATGTGGCTGAACTGCAATTCTAGCCTGAGTACCATACTCCTGTGCACTCAAACACTAAAGCAAACTAACTGCTCACTCTGGGTTTTTTAATTCATTCACGAATGAGGGTGTCACTGGCTTGACCAGCATTTACTGCCCAACCCTAATTGCCCAGCGTGGAGCTAAGAGTCAACCATATTGCTGTGGGTCTGGAGTCATATGTAGGCCAGATCAGGTAAGAATAGCAGTTTCCTTCCCTAAAGGTCATTTAGTGAACCAAGTGGGTCTTTTCGATAATGGACTCCTGGTCATTATTAGACCCTTAATTCCAGATGTTTATTGGCATAGTGTAGCAAGATTCACACTGGGGTCCCCAGAACATTAGTTTGGATTTCTGGATTTACAGTCCAGTGATAATACGACCAGCCTGTGCTCACACAGGCACCTTCCATATCTTCAAGATGAAGTTCAGGAGTTAGAAGTTCATGGCTGTTATGGACAGTCCCAGCAGTGACAGACTGGAATGCCACACCACCATCATTGCTCGAGAACTCAGGTGCTACAATTCTGACATCACCGCCCTGACTGAAACCTGGTGAGGATAGGGGTGGGGCGGTGGGGCAGGGGAAGGTCAACTCAGAGAGCAAAGTGGGGGCTACACCATTAGAAAGGCAAGGCTGAAGTAGAGGCCCACATCCATGGAATCAGCATCACCATCACAGGTGAACCAACACAGAGACTCCCCCCTGCAGAATAAGTGAACACCTCATGACACTCAGTCTCCCCCTTGCTGGGATCCAGAATGTCCCGGTATTCAGTGCATATGCACCAAAGATTGGTGCAGCAGCTGGGGACAAGGAGGAATTCTACTCTAGCCTTGACCAATCTGTCTCAGACAGTATCCCCACTGAGGCACTGAAGTATAAAGGCAAACAGCTCCTGCTGCAGCAACACACCCTTGTCTGCTTTATCTGGAAGGAGGAGAGCTTCCAGGGAAAGCTTGAAGATGCCACAGTCATGAGCATTTTCAAAACAAGGGTAACTACAAGGGAATCTCCCTACTGCCAACTCCTGGAAAGGTTATCACCAAAGTCCTCCTCAACCATCTCCTCCCTGTGGCTGAGGAACTCCTCCCAGAATCGCAGTGTGGCCTTTGACCATGGAGTTGCAAACAGACATGATTTTCACTGTGCGACAGCTGCAGTAGAAATGCAGAAAAAAGAACCTAACCCTGTAAAGTACCTTTTTTCAACCATACAAAAGTCTTTGACGCCATCAACCAGGAAGCATTATGGAGCGTCCTTCTCTACTTAGGTTGTATGATGAAGTTTGTCCCCATCCTTCACCTGCTCCACGACAACGTGGAAGCTGTGGCAAGGATAAATGGCTCCACCACTGACTCGTTCCACGTTCGGATCAGTATCCAGCAGGGCTGCATCATTGCCCCAACATTGTTAGAATATAAGAACTAGGAGCAGGAGCAGGCCATCTGGCCCTTTCAATAAGATCATGGCTGATCTATTTGTGGACTCAGATCCACTTACCCGTGCTCTCACCGAATCCCTTAATTCCATCATTGTTAACAAAAAATCTACCTTAGCTTTAAAAACATTTGCTGACATAGGGCAACTACTTCACTGGGCAGGGAATTCCATAGACTTACAATCCTCTGGGTGAAGGAAGGAGGGAGTGCATGAGAGAGAGAGAGGGAGGGAGAGAAAGAGAGGGAGAGAGGGAGAGGGAGAGAGAGAGACAGAGACGGGGGAAGGAGGGAGGGAGTGTGTGAGAGAGAGGGAGAGACAGAGAAGGGGGAAGGAGGGAGGGAGTGTGAGAGAGAGAGGGAGAGACAGAGACGGGGGAAGGAGGGAGGGAGTGTGTGAGGGAGAGACAGAGACGGGGGAAGGAGGGAGGGAGTGTGTGAGGGAGAGACAGAGACGGGGGAAGGAGGGAGGGAGTGTGTGAGAGAGAGAGAGAGAGACGGGAGAAGGAGAGAGGGAGTGTGTGTGAGAGAGGGAGAGACGGGGGAAGGAGAGAGGGAGTGTGAGAGAGAGAGAGGGAGAGACGGGGGAAGGAGA
Organism: Chiloscyllium plagiosum; assembly: GCF_037043375.1. Taxonomy (NCBI): domain Eukaryota; kingdom Metazoa; phylum Chordata; class Chondrichthyes; order Orectolobiformes; family Hemiscylliidae; genus Chiloscyllium; species Chiloscyllium plagiosum. The sequence continues at coordinate 4,435,658 of NW_028270155.1, forward strand.
GAGGGAGTGTGTGTGACAGAGAGAGAGAGACGGGGGAAGGAGAGAGGGAGTGTGTGAGAGAGAGAGAGACGGGGAAGGAGAGAGGGAGTGTGTGTGAGAGAGAGACGGGGAAGGAGAGAGGGAGTGTGTGAGAGAGAGAGAGACGGGGAAGGAGAGAGGGAGTGTGTGTGAGAGAGAGACGGGGAAGGAGAGAGGGAGTGTGTGTGAGAGAGAGACGGGGAAGGAGAGAGGGAGTGTGTGTGAGAGGGAGAGACGGGGGAAGGAGAGAGGGAGTGTGTGAGGGAGAGAGGAGGGGCGGGGAGATGCGGAGAGTGTGAGTGAGGGAGAGAAGAGGGACAGGGAGAAGGAGGGAGGGAGTGTGAGAGAGAGGGGGGAGGGAGGGAGTGTGTGTGAGAGACGCCCCGGGGGCCGGGCCCTCCTCCGCGGGATGTCGGTGGTGTTCGTGCCGCAGAGACTGCGGGGCAAGTGCGAGATTAACCAGGCGACCATCCAGAAGGTGGGCCCGGGCTCTGGGGCCGGGAACCGGGCGGGGCCTGAGGCCTGGGATCCGGGATCCGGGCCCCGCGGGGCGGGCGGGAGGCCTCGTGAAGCCGCGGCTCCGGTTGTTGTGCGGATCCCGGGCGTGTCCCTGAAGCCGCGGAGAGGGAGGCCGGGCCGGGCCGGGCCGGGCTCGGTTCCAGCTGGTTTCCATGTTGTTTTGTTTCTGTTTCAGTTGGATGTTGTTAATGTTTGTATTTTGGGGGCGGTTTGATCCGCTCACCCGCCCGCACTCACTCTGTCCCGCTCCACCGGCGGCGACTCAAAATATTTACCCGGTTCGTGCGCCCGCCCTCTCGGCAGCAGGTCAGTCAGCGGGCCAGCACAGGCGAGTTGGACTGAAGGGCCTGTTTCTGTGCTGTCTGACTCTGAGTTACCTGTTTCTCCCCAGTGTCTGGATTCTCCTGCTATTCCATCATTTTCACTGGAATGTACAAGCTTCTCAAGTCTGGCTGAAAAGTTTAAGCTGCTTTCCAAACAAATTGAAATTTTGGGGAGTGTACAATCTGACCTCTTCCACCAGGCTTGATGCAGTGTGTTATTTTAATATAGCTGCTCAGATCTCTGTAACCTGTGAACAAGCTGCTCAGTCATATTAAAGCTGCTGTGCTGTATGCACCTGATCTTAAGCAACGGGAGTAGGTGAAACCATGCAGTTCCTGAGCCTGTTCTGTCATGGAATAAATGCATGGATCTAAATTGCTTAATTTCCCATGGTATTCCAATGTTCCTTGATGTCAAGAGTGCCTAAAAAAGTATCAACTATCATCAATACTTCTCTGTATCCATACTTCTCTTGGGTAGAGGGTTCCAAAGATTCATCACCTTTTGTATTTTGAGCCCTTTGAGAATTTTCTTCTCATTTTCTATCTGAAACCTTTTATCGAATTGAGATCATAACCCTAATGTCTATATTATCCATCCAGGGGAAACAGCCTCTCACTTAACCTGCACTATTAGCTCCCTTTCTTTCCCAGGGACCCCTCTCCCCAACTATAGCATAAATGCTGACCCCTCCACACCATGTCAGCTCTGATGAAGAGTCACCTAGACTCCATATTAGCTTGTTCCCTCTCCACAGATGCTGCCTGACCCACTGTGATCTCCAGCACTTTTTGTTTTCAGAAATAACCAGTCTGACTCCCCTGCCCCCGCCCCCACCCGAATTTTGTATTTCATTAAGAATCTCAAGCCAACTGGGGACTCTGATAAATACCAGCCTTGTTGACAACACGCATATCCTGCAAATGAATAAAAATACTGCAGAATGGGAAAGAGTGGATTATATCTGAGACCTTACAGGTTAGATTGGATACTGCACACAGCCTGATCAGCTCTACCCCAACTGTATAGCACAAAGAGACCAGTCAACCCTATGTGCTTGTGCTACCTGACCCTTTGACCTCCTGCCTTTTCCAGGGTTTTGACTTGCAACTGTGAAACTTGAACTCATAATTCAGGCAGACAATGCCAGTACAGTTCTGAAAGAGTGCTACACTGTCAGAGATGCCGCCTTTCACATCAGACATCAACTTGAAGCCTTGTTTCCCCCTTCAGGTGAATACAAAAAGTCCCATGGCCATTAGTTAGAAGAAGCATAGGGGTTTCATAGAACATAGAAGAATACAGCGCAGTACAGGCCCTTTGGCCCTCGATGTTGCGCCGATCCAAGCCCACCTAACCTATACTAACCCACTATCCTCCATATACCTATCCAATGCCCGCTTAAATGCCCATAAAGAGGGAGAGTCCACCACTGCTACTGGCAGGGCATTCCATGAACTTACGACTCGCTGAGTGAAGAACCTACCCCTAACTTCAGTCCTATATCTACCCCCCTTTAATTTAAAGCTATGCCCCCTTGTAATACACGACTCCATACGCGGGAAAAGGTTCACACTGTCAACCCTATCTAACCCCCTAATCATCTTGTACACGCTTTCATTCTAGTTTCTACTGTAACACAGGAAAAGGCCTTTCGGGTAAAACGAAGGACTGTCCAGCTCTTCAGATGGAAGTTTAAACAAAAATTCTGTGGTCAACATTCCTTCTGAAGCTGTTGCCAAAATCCATATGAACTGGATAGTCATCATCTCAATTTTTAGGTCTTACTATGTCCAAATTGACTGTCATATTTTCTCACAAAGGAATAGTGGCTACAACTGAAAAGGAATTCATTGTAAGCTTTTCATTCATAAAGACAATACTGATTAAAAGAAGCTGATCCAATTGTGTGATGCATCTTAAAACTGTCTCAGCTTCCCGTACTGCAGTGTGGAACGTTGCCTGACTTGTTTGTTCCCTAGCTCAGGAATGCAGAGGAATATTATCGTATGTTTTATTGTTCTTCATGACTGACCAAGACTCACCTAGTTTGCAGGCTTCCTGATTGAAGCTGTCCTGATGGAGTTAGCAGTGGATTGAGATTGCCCCATTTGTGCTCTTTGTTGTGTAAAAATTTGATTACTTTTATTACAGTTCATGTGCTGGATATCAAGCCCTGCTATTCCTGATGTTTCACAGAAGTTAAAGATTTTTAAAAGTATGCCAATTTCCCCAATTTACCTACTTTAGATCCAGCTTGACAAAGCATAGACTGGGCTTCTGTGCTCAACAAAAATTGCAGGTTGTTACAGGTAATTGGGCTGTAGCTATAGGTGAGAAATTATGAAATGTTGGCATAAAACTCTCCTAATTAAAACTCATCCCCATATAAACATCACCCCCCCAACCCCCTGCACTTATTTTATGATTTTTATACTGGTTCTCAGTTGATCTTCAGGTGGTTTCTCTGGTTTATCGGAGGCACAGGGTGCCTGGTTGACCTCACAGCAGTCTCTGACTTATCAATGAGCAGTCACAGCTGACAGTACTGCTGAGGAGAAGCTAGTGGTTTTGGTAAACACAGTGGTAGTACCCCTACCTCTAGGCCAGGAAGCCTGAGTTAAACTCCCACCTGCTCCAGAGCTGTGTCATTAACACACCTGAACAGGTTGATTAAAAATATCTAAACTGGTTTTCTTCAGGCTTTGCATGCAGAGAACAGAGAGAGGTCCTGAGCTGGTACAGATATGATTTCTCTTCTGTATCTTGTTCACAGCCCCAAACTGTTCAGTTCTCTGAGAACCAGTCACATAGATGCTGGCTTCAGATTGTCTGCAACCACACATAGACAGACAGATGTGTAAACTGTGCTTCTAATGAGTTAAAAACAATGACTGCAGATGCTGGAAACCAGATTCTGGATTAGTGGTGCTGGAAGAGCACAGAGTGCCAGCTTGGGACAGTTCTCTAGCCATCCATGATTTTAAAATTGGTCTTTCTCATTTCAGTCTGCAATGAAAAATACAGAAAAATAAAAAGAGAGAGATTTTAAACTTTGAAGGTGTCACTAACTAATAATATTGTCTGGTTTCAGTTACTTGATGAAAACAACCAATTAATTCAGTGCATTGTGGAGTATCAGAACAATGGAAAGGCTGCAGAGTGCACTCAGTAAGTCTTTTATTTTCTGGTTTAATAGCAAGGAAGGGAGAAAAAATTAGTCGTGTGGACTGGGCTGGGTGAAAATTTAATTGGATAAGTCTGAAATATTTATTTACGATAAGTATAAAGCACAAGTTGCAACAAAGTAGTAAGACAGAGTGTACTAATATTAATATGCACGTGGATGAAATATCTTGGTGATGGAATATTAAAGTTGCCATGGGTTCTCCGATCGTTTGTGATGCTTGGTTTTGGTTAATTGTGGGACGTCCTTTGGTCAGGGTGTAAGAAGGAAATTTTCATACCCTGTTTTAAATAACATTATTTACTCTTTTGGATTTTGATGTTACCAATTTCAGATGATTTCTCGTGAGGTGTGGCTCTTCCCACACACCTCCACATTTTTTAACAAAGTGTGTAAATTAAGGTCTCAAGGTACATTCTATTTATTTGTGTCTTTGGTCAATTCACACAATAAAACTCATTATTTTGAATTAAATAAACCAAGTCGTAAACTAAGCCACAGAAATAGTCTTTTTTTAGAATCAGAGGTATTTGGAAGTGTTGTGGTTGAGGTGTCATTTGATTGTGTGCTTATTGCCAGTTCTTTTTCTAAAAAAAACTGTTCCATTAGTTCCATTGCCCTGCTTTTTCCCCACAGCCCTGCATATTTATCTTGCACACTATTTCACCTCCCTTGGATATCGCACTGGAAACCAAGCTCTGCTACTCCCAGAATTGTCACAACAGTCAAACTATGCACTGTAAAGCCCCCAATTTACTGCTCAAATAAAGCCAGACCACAGACCAGGATTTTGAACAGGGCAAATGCTGGAGATCAGAGTCTAGATTAGAGTCTCAGATGCTGCCTGACCAGCTGTGCTTTTCCAGCACTACTCTAATCTAGACTTTTGTATTTAACAAACCACTATTTGTTATGAATAAAATGTTCTCACTACAGATAAACAACTGTGAACTGTAAACTCCTTTCTAAAACCTCCCGACATACACACACATGAGGAAACAATTGGTATTATGGGTGGAAGAACTGGGGAAGCAATTCAGTGATGCCAGTGCACAGAGTTCACTGAAATGATCATTTGCTTGCCAGTATGTTCTGTTCTTCAATCTGCTTCAGGTTTTTCTACTTTGCAGGAGGCATAAGTAATTGATTAACTGCAAAGTCTCTTAGTTAGTGGTTAAAGGCAATAGCTTACAGCAATTGTTGAGGGAAAAATAAACTGTCTTAGCTACTTAGCTGGGGAGGAAGCCACACCATCTGGCTTTGCGGCAGTCTGAACGTTACTCAGCTATCGTACACACCCACAATCCGATCGTAGTTGTCAGGCTTTTGTCATCCACAGCTGCTCACAAAAGCCAAACAACAATGTGTTACTGACCAAACCTCAGTGTATACCTGTCCGTTCCAGTGCTGACCCAACTACAAATAGCCCCTCCCACTGCTGCTTAAACAAAGCAGTGATGTAAATACAATTTATAATGAGGTTCAGTGAGTTGCAGCAATTCCTTCCAGTGTCCGTGGTTTTAAAACAGTCTTTTTCCCATTTCAGTCCACAGTCAAAATACTGACAAATAAAGAAATACATCTTTACACCACCTTGAAAGCTGTAATTAAATCGGCTTTGCCATCCTTTCATATAGTGAATTCCAGATCACAACCTTGTGTTTTAAAAAAAATTAACATCATTTTTTATGCCAATTACCTTAAATCTCTGGTTACCAACAGTCCAGCCACTGAAAAGAAGCTGTCAGTACTTTTTTTTTAGATTAGATTAGATTAGATTACTAACAGTGTGGAAACAGGCCCTTCGGCCCAACAAGTCCACACCGCCCCGCCAAAGCGCAATCCACCCATACCCCTACATGTACCCCTTACCTAACACTACGGGCAATTTAGCATGGCCAATTCACCTAACCTGCACATCTTTGGACTGTGGGAGGAAACCGGAGCACCCGGAGGAAACCCACGCAGACACGGGGAGAACGTGCAGACTCCACACAGTCAGTCGCCTGAGGCGGGAATTGAACCCGGGTGTCTGGCGCTGTGAGGCAGCAGTGCTAACCACTGTGCCACCATGCCGCACTGTTTTGAATATGAATACCTCCTGTTAAATCTTCACTTGACCTTCATTAGTCTGAGAAGAGCAATCCCACTTGCTGCAAACCCTTGAGAAAATTAACATCTCTTATCACTGGTACCCTTATAATAAATCTCTTCTGTATCCTCCAAACCTTGACATCAAAAGATAGAATCTGATCTTTCAATGAAGGAATTCAAGCCCAAATCATTGATTTATTTAAAATGCATATACATTTGGATATTTTACAAATCTTTGCCTCAGATCCACACATCCTTCAGCAAATACCAAAGATCACATAGTAGGAGCAAATTGCTACAGATACTGGAATCTGTACTGGAAACAACAAATGCTGGAGATCACAGCAGGTCAGACAGCATCCATAGAGCAAGCTAACGTATCAAGTCTAGATGACTCTTCATCAGAGATGAACTCTGATGAAGACTCATTGAGATTTGAAATGTTAGCATGCTTTCTCTCCATGGATGCTGCCTGACCCACTGTGATCTCCAGCATTTGTTGTCTTCTGCACTGAAGATCACACAATCCTTACACCTCTGGGACTTAGAGTTAGAATCTCCTTTAAACCAAAAGGATTCATGTTTCTTACTTGAGGGTTGTCATATAATTAATGTGGCGTGTCTGAACACAAAACAGAACCAGCAGGTTTCTTTAAAACTAACAATCAGGTTGAGAAAGGCTGGACAATGGCAGTTTAATCTGAGATGGATGGACAGGCATTACTGGAAGAAATAGTTAAAGGTTAGCCCAGATTTATTGATTTATTATTGTTGCATGTTTTGTACAGGCAAATTGTACCATACAGAGTGCATCAGGGTAGCAGAACAGAGTACAGAATACAGGGTTACAGCCGCAGCGAAGGTGCAGAGAGAAAGAGAGGTCAGCATTAATATTTGAGAGGTCTGTTCATAAATCTGATGACAGTGGGGAAGAAGCTGTTCTTGAATGTATTTGTACATATATTCAAACTTTTATGTCTTCTGTCTGAGTGTGGAAGGGAGTGTAACCAGGGTCATTGATTATGTTGGTTGCTTTCCCAAGGCAGATTTCTGGGTTCCAGAATGGAAATGCTTCTAATTCATCAACTTATGTTAGTTGTCCACCCACACTTGCAGCAATAAGAATGAACAACACTGGCTTTAAGACAGCACTTGTATAATGTTATGCTTTGCAACCAGTGAAGTGCTCCCAAGGCGTAGTCCCTGTTGTAATGTTGGAAATGCACCAACTGATTTGTATGCAGCAAATTCCCTCAAACAGCAATGTGATAATTACCAGAAAATCTGTTTTAGTGCTGTTGGTTAAGAAATAAATATTGGTCAGGACACCAGGCAGAATCTCCCAGCGAGGCAAAAGTGAGTGCTGGAGATCAGAGTCGAGAGAGTGGTGCTGGAAAAGCACAGTCAGTCAGGCAGCATCCAAGGAGCAGGAGAATCAATGTTTTGGGCCGGAGCCCTTCATTAGGAATGAGGCTGGGAGCCTCTGGAGTGGAGAGATAAATGGGAGGGGTTGGGCCTGGGGTGGGAGGTAGCTGAGAGTGCAATAGGTGGATGGAGGTGGGGATAATGGTGATCGGTCAGAGAGGAGGGTGGAGTGGATAGGTGGGAAGGGAGATTGGCAGGTAGGACAGGTCATGAGGGCGGTGCCGAGTTGGAAGGTTGGATCTGGGATAAGGTGCGGTCAGGGGAAATGAGGAAACTGGGGAAATCCACATTGATGCCATGGAGTTGGAGGGTCCTGAGGTGCAAGTTGAGGTGTTTTTCCTCCAGACGTCAGGTGGTTAGGGTTTGGTGAAGGAGGAGGCCCAGGACCTGCGTGTCCTTGGCAGAGTGGGAGGGGGTGATGAATTGTTCAGCCACAGGGCAGTGGGGTTGGTTGGTGCGGGTGTCCCACAGCTGCTCTTTGAAATGCTGGCAGCTGAATCTTTTTTACATCTGTCTGAGAAGGCAGTAAGATCTCCATTTAACATATAGTTGATAGACAGCTCGTTTCACAATACTGGACTCCGTCAGTGCTGCTATGGAATCTTAACCAAGATTATAGGATCAGGTCTCTTGAGTCGGGCTTGGACAGGTGACCTTGTAACTTAGAGAAGAAAGTACAACCCTTGGAACCACTCTGACACTACTCTTGTCATCTTTATTGTCCCTCACCTCCCACTCTGCTGACAAATCCACATTAGTTTCCAGTTACTCTCCTCTTGTTCTGATAGAACATACCCATTCATTGAGACACACTTCATTGTCTTCCTGCTGACCTCATACTTTCCATGTGAAAGTCTCTGCTATTTCACCTGCCAACCTGCAGTTGCTCTCTTTGGTCCACTCAGCTCCTTATTTTCCAATCCATAGCCAGTGAGACAAACATTCCCCTTTCATCTGTTTCTTTATGCTCATTTTAAAAAAAATTCACCCAGGGAATGAAGGTCCAGGACAGCAGTTCTTACCTATTTCGAACTGCCCTGGAGAAGGTGATGCTGAGTTGTCTTCTTGAATTTTGGGCAGTCCCTGGAGGGCAGGCTTACCCCGAGGACTGCTCAGGAAGTAATTCCAGGACATTTGGTCTAGCAGCAGTGAAGGAATGGCAATATAGTTCCAAGTCAGGATGGTGGTATTTGGAGGGAGCTTTCAGGTGCTGCCCTTTGTCCTTTTCAGTGGTAGAGGTCATCGGTGTAGAGGATATTTTTGATGGAGCTTGGTGAGTTGCTGCAGTGCATCTTGTAGATGCTGTATACTGTATCAATGGTGAAGGTGGCGGATGGGGTGCCAATCATATGGGATACTTCAGTGGCAAATTTCCGAGACAGTGTAAAATGTTTTGTGTTGTTGGCTGCATCCATTCAGGCAAATGGGGCATTTTCCATCTCACTCCTGAGTTGTGCTTTGTGTCAAAATGCATTGGTGGTGGGGGCAGGAGGTGAGTTAATCGACAGAATTCCAGCCTATGACCAACGCTAGATCAGGGATAATTCAGGAAATCACAGGCCTATGAGCCTCACAGGTGTGGTACAGAAATTATTGGAAAAGATGCTCATGGACAAGATCTCTGCACCTTTAGAAGCAAATGGACTTCTTAGTGACATAGAGCATGGTTTGTGCGGGGAAGGTTGTGCCTCACCAACTTGATCGAGTTTTTTTAAGGAGGTGATGAAGATGATTGATGAGGGCAAAGCGGTTGGTGTTGTCTACAATGACTTCAGTAAAGCCTTTGACAAGGTCCCTCACGACAGATTGGTCGAAAAAGGTGAAGTCAAATGGTATCAGGGGTGAGCTGGCAAGATGGATACAGAACTGGCTTAGTCATAACGGAGAGAGGGAGCAGTGGAAGGATGCTTTTCGGAATGGAAGGTTGTGACTAGTGGTGTTCCACAGGGATCTGTACTGTTTGTGATGTACATGAATGATTTGGACAAAAACGTGCTGGTCTAATTAGTACGTTTGCAGACGATACAAAAGTTGCTGGAGTTATGGATAGTGAGGATTGTCAGGAGGTACAGCAGGATATAGATTAGGTGGAGGCATGGGCAGAAAAATGGCAGGTGAAATTTAATCTGGACAAATGTGAAGTGAAGCATTTTGGAAGGTCAAGTGCAGGTGGAATTTCTGCAGTGAATGGCCGAACCCTGAGGAGTACTGATATGCAGAGGGATACAGGTCCATACATCACTGAAGGTGTCAGTGTAGGTAGATAAGGTAGTAAAAAAAGGCTTACGGCAAGCTTGCCTTTATTAGAAGGGGCTTTGAGTGTAAGGATAGACAAGTTATGCTGCAGCTTTATAGAACTTTAGTTAGGCCACACTTGGAATATTGTGTACAGTTCTGGTCGCCATAGTACTGTAAGGATATGGATCCTTTGGAGAGGGTACAGAGAAGGTTTACCAGGATGTTGCCTGGTCTGGGGGATTTTCGCTCTGAAGAAAGGTTGGATAGACTGGGTTTGTTTTCACTGGAACGCAGGAGGTTGAGAGGCAACCTGATAGAAGTCTATAAGATTGTGAATGGGGTTTTCTCCCAGGATGGAGGATCAATTACTAGGAGGCGCAGATTCAAGGTGCGAGAGGGGAGTTTAAAAGAGATGTGTGAGGTAAGTTTTTCACACAAAAAGTGAGTGCCTGGAGCGCACTGCCAGAGGAGGTGGTGTTGGAAGCAGACACAACAGCAGCATTCAAGAAACACCTGAACCAATACATGAATAGGAACAGATGTGGATCCTGTAAGTGAAGACAGTTTTAGAATGGAAGAGCAAAATGTGGGGGTGCAGGTACGGAGGGCCGAAGGGCCTGTTCCTTTGTTGTCTTGTTCTTTGTAAGCTAGTATTTAATTCCAGATTTTTACTCTGTTCAAATTTTACCATCCGCTGTGGTGGGATTCAAGACCATGTTCCTAAATTTTAGCTGGGGTTCTGGATTAACAGTTCAATGATATTATTGTTATGCCCACCACCACCACCACCACCACCAAGATTCATTGAGCTGAATGGATTACTTCTGTTCCTAAGTCTTGTATCTTCTGTCACTGTGGCAGTAATATATTAGTTTTCCTTTGCCTTTGTACAGCTGCTGTTTATGCTCAGGCAGAGCCAGTTTCACATGGACTGGTCAGAATAAAACAATATCCACAACAATGGCTTCTCTCTCTGTCCCAGGCCATTGTCCTGACAGCACTCCAGTAATGTCAGCCAGACTGCTCCTTGCTGAATGTCATTGGTAATTATAGGTCAGCATGAAAATTGGTCCCATGGCACCTTTTCTCTGTATGTAGCCCCACGCTCTGCCTGACCTGGGGAGTGATCAGTGAGGACAGTGTTGAGAGGAACTTGCTTTGTGATGTTGATGTCTCATGGACAATACAAGCTTTGTTCCAGACGTGTCTGGACTTGACAGTAACATGATGCCAGCACATACGAGTGGTATCATTGTTTGTGTTTAATGCTGCACAGCAAGTTTCACTCTTCATACTTGCCTGGCAAGTTTATTAAATAAATTTCCTCCAATAGCCTTCCTCTTCATGCTGCTAAAATTGGGATTTCACAGCCTCACATTTTGCTTCTACCACTGTATGTGACCCATAGTCACTATCACTTGGTCAGTGGTCATGGAAAAGGTGAGAGGGTGGGGGGGGGGGAAGAGTTATCACTCAGTCCCTCTTGCTGTCCTACCCCCAGCTGTTTTCAGAATGATTCCTGTTGCCATGACATGTTCACTGCAGTTTGTAATAGACCGAGGATCCAGCCCCTGCGGCTGTAATTCAGTCCCAGACCCACAAGAGCACCTTACATCATTATCTGATTGAGAACATAATACTGCCTGAAACTGATTTGCATTTGTGTCCTGTCTTTGTAAAATAGTAACACTCCTTAGGGGACTTCATAGGTGTATCATCAAACCATATTTTAGAAATTAAAACAGAACTTGCCGGAAAAGCTCAGCAGGTCTGGCAGCATCTCTGCAGAGAAATCAAAGTTAACGTTTCGGGTCCAGTGATTATTTCTTTTGAACTGATGGTAGCTAGGAAAATATTGGCTCATATGCAGAAGATAGGGTGGGATGAGGAGGTAAGGAGTAAACAATAGGTAGGCATTAAGACCAGAGAGAGAGGAGAGCAGTTGGACAAAGGTGTCGATAATGATCTGGTTGGGAGGGTGAATAGCTGTGAGTGAGACTGTATAGGTAGTGTATAATGCCAGTTTGTGATAACAAGGCCTGATGTGTCTGGTAGGGGGCTAGGGCATGGCAGAGTTCAGGCCCTAAAATTATTGAACTCGATATTGAGTCCAGAAGGCTGCAAGGTCTCCAAGAGGAAAACAAGGTGCTGTTCTTCCTGCTTGATCTGAGCTTCACTGGAACACTGCAGCAAGCCTGAGACAGAGATGTTGGCCAGGGAACAGGGTGGGGTGGTAAAGTAGCAGGCAACTGGAAGCTCAGGGTTTTTTCTGTGGGCAGAATGTGGATGTTCTGCAAAGCGGTCACCCAGATTATGCTTCGTTTCCCCAGTGTAGGGGAGACCACGTTGATCCACTGCTACACATTGTGAGAAGTGCAGGTAAAGTGCTGTTTCACATGGAAGACGTGTCAGGCCCTTGGAAACTGAGGAGGGAGGAGGGAAATGGGCAGGTGTTACATCTTCGGAGGTTGCAGGGAAGGTGCCGTGGGAGGGTGTTGGGAATGAAGGAAGAGTGGACCATGGTGGCCCAGAGGTTACGGTCCCTGCAGAAGGCAGACAAGGGAGGTGAGGGAGTATGTGTCTGGGGGTGGCATCTTGCTGGAGGTGGCAGAAATGGCAGCTGATGATCTTCTGGATGTGAATGCTGGTGGGATGGTAGGTAAGGACAAGGGGAACCCTATCACTGTTGTGGGATGGAAGAGAGGGGGTGAGGGCGGAAGTATGGAAGATGGGTTGGGCCCGGTTGAGGGCCCTGTCAACAGTAGTTCTGGGAATCTTCGGTTGAGGAAGAAGGTGGACATTTTGGTGGCTCCCTTGTCAAAGTTGGCCTCACCGGAATATATGCGATGGAGATGGAGGAACTAGGAGAACAGAATGGAGTCTTTACAGAAAACAGGGTGTGAGGATGTATCGTCCAGACAGTTGTGGGAATAGGTGGGTTTATATTGTATATTAGTGGCCAGTCGATCCCCTGAAATGGGCAGATTGAGATAAAACTGAGCCAAAGGAGACATTAAGGAAGCTTGGTATGTTTCAAGCAAGGCCCTAAAGGAGGAGAGAGAGACAGATCGAGAGGTTTGGCAATAGAATACCAGAGCTTAGAGCCGAAGCAATTGACAGCACAGTCACCAGTGTTTAACTGATTAAACTCACAGATCCACTAGAAATCAGAATTGGAAGAACTCGAGAGACCTTGGAGGATTGTAGGACTTGAGAAAGCAAAGCTTTGGAGGAATTTAAACAGTAGGACCACCATTTTAAAACTGAGTAATATTATTGAGTCATTATTCCCCATATTGAGCTAGCTTGCCTCCATTTGAGTGACTGTAGGTTCAAATATTATGATCCCAGCTGATGTTATTACTGGACAAGTCGGATCCCAGGCTGAAATCTGCCTTGGTAGATGATATTTTGTTTCATGTATTTTTTAATTAGGTGGTCTGTCAATGAAACATAGGTCCTGATGTTGGGGATTTTGATTTAACATTGAAACAAAAGCTTATTATGCTAAGAAAAGCAAACTAGTTATATATAAACACATGTAAATATTTTGGAAAACAATAATAGCACAATCCTATTAATTCAAACAGCATCCCATTGCAATACTCAAACACTTATCTATCCCACACAGGATTTGATTTAACTGTGGCGTCAATTCCTGGTTATGAGAATCTGACAGACTGATTTGTCATATAACTGTGATCCGACTTTTCTCAGCTGCGCACAAGAACTTCAGGGTTTTAACCAAAGAATTTTTAGGTTTGGAACTTTTAAGCAAAACTCCTTACACTGAGGTAGCCTTTTTTAATAATTCAAAATGCTTTCTCTGTTTCTTGGGAGCAATGCATACAACTTCCACTAAGAACCTGACAGAATTGCCCAAAATCTATTTTTTCAAGCTTTGCATGTTTCCCTAACCCAAAAATCAATCTCTGAAACTTCTACCTAAAAGCTTACTGAGTACACTGCTTACCAAACAGTGTAAATAATACACATTCCTGTCCAGGAAGTCTTTGTCTTGAAAGAAATCACCATGGTTTAGGCAACCGATCAGTTATGATCTTGTTTGAAAGCTGGAACAGGCTTGAGGGGCTGATGTTCTTACATTTCGCAAAAATGTTCGTTCTTTTTTTTTATAGATATTTTTATTAGAAATTTAACATTTTTACAAGTTTACAAAAATAAACAAAACTCTCAAATATAAATATTGATATGCAATTAAATCAAATATACAATAGCCAAAATTTAACAAAAGAATAAAAAAAACGAAAAAGAAAAAAAAACTCAACTATCTACTAATCTAACCTACAACTAACCAGAGTGTATATTTAAGTCTCTTACATGCTCGGAATGTGTTAACATCAAATGTAACAAAACCCGTATTCATGCGGGATTCCTCTCCTAAGGGGCCCCAGACCAGCCAGGTTTGTAATCTCAATTAAATAAAAGCCCTTGTTAGGATAGCCGAAATATCTGTATTTATGTAATTCAAAAAGGGCTGCCATATTTTATAAAATAATTCGGTCTTTCGGTGCACCATATTTGTAAGGAAGTCAAGGGGAATACATTTCCTAATTAATCTGTGCCAATTTGAAAGTCCAGGGGGGCCCTCCGCCACCCAGTTCACCAAAATATTTTTCCTTGCACAGAAAGAAAGAATAGAAAATAGTCTCTTCCCGTACATGTCCAGGGAGGGAAAGTTCGAAAAGCCCAAAAGGAGAGATACCGGGTCCACTTTAATTTCCGTTCCTAAAATTTCTGTCAGGGTAGTTGCTACTTTAGTCCAATATCTACGGGTCTTATGACAGGTCCATAGGCAATGTACAAGAGTGCCCACCTCTATTTTGCATTTAGGACACATTGGAGATGCTCCTGCCTTAAATTTTGCCAGTCGAACCGATGCTATATGGGCCCTATGAAGTATCTTCAGCTGGATAGCCTGGGTTCTGTTACAGATAGTAATTCTTCTAGCATTTTCCCAAATATCATTCCACATTTCTATAGAGATTTCTAGTCCCAAATCCTGATCCCATGTTTTAAGCAGATTATCCATATCTCCCGATACTTCATCATGTAGTAAATGATAAATAGTACTGACGGAAGATACCCCCACTAGTCATAGGACACTACATTCTCTATCTGATTTATAAAGACTATCTAATAACGTAGTCGTCTTCTGTATATAATCTCGAATTTGGAAGTATCGAAAGAGGTCTCCATTAAGTAATCCGAATTTCTGACGCAGCTGTTCAAAAGACATCAGGACCCCATCTTTAAATAGATCCCCTAAACATGAGATACCCCTCGATCTCCAGAGTTTAAAAGTGGCATCTGTAAACCCCGGTTGGAATCCCCATGCTCCCACTATCGGTGCATAGGGGGATGTTTTATGTGAGTTGCCCTCATTTTGCCGCATTACATTCCAAGCCTTAATTGTGTTTAGTATTATAGGGTTTTTACAGTGATCTGTAATGATTTTCCTCTTGTCTGAAAATAAAAGGTTAATAAGTGGGTATTTTACTTGAGAGGCCTCGATGTCCAACCAGATTGATTGTGGATCAGACAAGACCCAGTCAGCTATGTAACTTAATAGGGAACTTAACTGATATTTCCTAAAATCTGGGAAATCCTCCCCTTGTCTGTGGAAGCTGTAGCTTCTTCAGCTTAATGAGGGGCCGTCTATGATTCCCAGATAAAGGAACCCAGCCAGCCATATAATTTACGTCGTCCTCGGCAGCATCACCGGAAGCATTCTCATAGTGTATAGGAGACGGGGCTGGACATTCATTTTGATTAGTGCTATTCTACCCAACCAGGAAACTGGAAGGTCTCCCCATCGCTGAAGGTCCTGCCTTATCCTTTCCAGTAAACGCACAAAATTAGCCTTATACAACTGACCAAATACTGGGGTAATAAAATTGCCTAAATATAAGAAGCCCTCCAGGGACCAACGAAAGGGAAAAAGGGATCCGTCCGCTAAGTGGGGTATCACAGCAAGGCCACCCATTGGCATAGCCTCCGATTTTGAAAAATTAATTTTATAGACTGAGAATGCGCTAAATGTATTAATAACTTGGATTAGGAGAGGTACGGACATCAAAGGATTACTGAGGAATAGAAGAACATCATCTGCATAAAGGGTAATTTTATGTTTACCTGTACCAATCCTCGGGGCCGTTATATTAGGATCAGCTCGTATAGCTTCTGCTAGTGGTTCAATTATTAGCGTAAATAACAATGGTGAGAGGGGACATCCCTGACGGCAGTCCCTACCCACACTGAAGCTATCCGAACCTAATCCATTGGTAACCACAACTGCTTTGGGATCATTATACAATGTTGAGACCCATTTGGTAAACACCTGTCCAACGCGAAACCTTTCCAATGTGTAAAACAAATATGACCATTCAACCCTATCAAATGCCTTTTCCGCATCTAATGAAACTACTACTCCTGGTATCTTTCCCTGATGACAGGCTTGAATCATATTCAAAACCCTTCTAATATTAATGGATGATCTACAGCCCTTAATAAACCCCGTCTGATCCTCCTTTATAATATGTGGCAGTATCCTTTCTAGTCTCAGTGCTAATGTTTTAGAAAGGATTTAAAAATCTACATTTAGCAAGGATATTGGTCTATATGATGTACAATCTTCTGGATCCTTTCCTTTTTTAAGGATAAGAGAGATATTTGCCTCTTTCAGCGAAGGCGGGAGACAACCCTGATTATATGCATAGTTATACATGTTCATGAGTGACCAGCCAATATTTCTGAAAATTCTTCATAGAATTCAGCTTGAAAACCATCTGGGCCCGGTGCCTTACCACTCTGAAGTTGCCTAATTGCATCAAGTATTTCTTGGACTGTTAGAGGAGCATTTAGGACCGATACCTGTTCCGGAGTTAAGCTTGGAACGGTCAAATTGTTTAAAAATGACTGCATCCTCCTCGTCCTATCTTCACAATCCTGCGATTAATATAACTCAGAATAAAATTCTCTAAAGATCGCATTAATCTTTTTATGATCATGAGTCAAAATACCCGTACTTTCCTTGATAGACATAATAGTCTGAGGGGCCTTTTTTTTCTTTGCAAGAAATGCTAAGTATCTACCTGGTTTATCGCCATATTCATATAACCTTTGTTTTGCAAATAATATTTCCCTCTTAGCCGTTTGAGTAAGCGTAGTGTTTAGAGCTGTCCTAAGAGCCGTAATCCTTTGCAATTTAATAATAGAAGGTCTATCAGTGTATGCTGTTTCAGCTGCTTTTAAGCGAGCTTCAAGCAGACGCTGTTGTTCTCCCTTCAATTTCTTCTGGGGCGCTGAGTAGGAGATGATCAAACCTCGGGTGTAAGCTTTGATGGTCTCCCACATCATTGATGGGTTGCTAGCTGTACCTGAATTAATTTCTAAAAAAGTTTTAAATTCTTGAGAGAAGTACTTTACAAATTTACTATCTTTCATTAGGAAGGGATCCATACGCCAATGCCGAGGGGATGTCCCATTGTTCCTCGCCTTAGTTTCCATATATACAGCAGCGTGGTCGGAAATTGCTATACTACCTATTTTACAGGATGATATGGAATTTAGAGCATATAAAATTTACAAAAATAAAGCCTCTCTAATACACTCACAACAATACAATGAAAAACTATTTCTAAATAAAAATAATTATTTTCCCCCTTGTTCCCAGGGGGTGTCACTTCCTCTCCAAAAGTCCATCATATCCTCTCCCAACCAATGCCCCACCCTTGACCCAGGCGCTCCTCAATAAAATGAGGAGAATTCAGATATAATACAAAGCTAGAGTTAACAGTGAGCACCCTACCCCCACCCATACCAACACCTGGATATATTTGGTAATGTTAATACCATATATAAACATATAACTATAAAATTACAACCTCAACAAATAATAATTAAATATAAATATAGTAATACAAAATAACAAGGGAGAAACAACCCCGCTCCTAAAGACAGAGGTAAAATTGAATAAGGTAACCACCTCCCCCCACCAACAATAACCAAAACCCCCAGCTTATATATACACACACACACATATACATACATCCCACATATATACATAAAATAATAAAAGAAAACAACCCCAATGCGGGGGGAGAAAATCAAATCCCTCTCCCCACCCCCCATGATAATATTAAACAGTAAGTTACGAGAAAAAAAAGGGGAGGATATAAACCAAAGCGGGGGGAAAGGCAAACCAACATCCATTATGTCTTACAGTTTATCTAAGAGAGTCCAAGAATTCTTTAGCCTTTTCTGGCAATCCGAAGTTATATACGGATCCTTCATGGTTAAAGCGTAACGTCGCTGGGTAGCGTAAGGAGTACTGAATATTTAAGTCCCTTAAACGCTTCTTCGCCTCGTCGAATGCCTTCCTCTTTCGGACCAGAGCTGGGGAAAAGTCCTGGAATAACATGATCTTGGATCCTTTATAGATCATAGCTTGGGGGTCTTTTCCAAGATTTCTAGAGGCTTCTAGGAGTATCTGCCTCTCCCTATAGCTCTGCAGCCGGAACAGGACCAGGCGTGGGCGCTGGTTTGAGCCGGTAGGCCCATTCTACCCTTACCTGGCCTGATCCAGCTTCCACATTTAACAGCTGTGGCAGCCACTGCTCCAGGAACGGTGTAAGCTGGCCTTCCTCTTCCTGCTCGGGAAGGCCCAGCAAACGAATATTTTTTCGGCGACCTCGATTATCGAGGTCATCAATGTGATTCTCTAAGGTCCGGACTCGCTGCTCGAGAGTCCGGACCTGATCCACGGCCGATTGAGCGGTTGTCTCCGAGGTCGCGGCCTTTAACTCCGCCCCTCTGACTCGGCGCTCGCGGCCTTTAACTCCGCCCCTCCGACTCAGCGCTCGATTTCTTGGATGTCTCGGTCGTGCTTCTTCGGGATTTCGGGATTCTTCGATGAAAGCGTCGTTCTTCGCGCCCAGTT
Organism: Chiloscyllium plagiosum; assembly: GCF_037043375.1. Classification (NCBI taxonomy): domain Eukaryota; kingdom Metazoa; phylum Chordata; class Chondrichthyes; order Orectolobiformes; family Hemiscylliidae; genus Chiloscyllium; species Chiloscyllium plagiosum. The sequence continues at coordinate 4,454,425 of NW_028270155.1, forward strand.
TGGATCATCTCCACAAGGCTTGTTACCGTAGGTAAGTCCCCCGGGGCGGCTGTGGACGCCTCTGCAGCAGCTGGAGATGGTGGGGGAGGGGGTCCTGCTTGTTGAGAGCTGCGGGCTCCCTTCCCTTTAGTCATTTTTACTAAAGATTAGATTGTTTAAATTTGATATTAAACAACTAATTAAATTAAACAGCTATTATAAATGATTTGGTGAGTGTGGTGGGGGTGGGTGACCCACTTTACCCAAGTCTTGGGAGGAGCACTGTAGACTCAGACTTGCTGGGTCGCCGCCATCTTGGATCTCCCCCAAAAATGTTCTTTCAAGTAAATCGTTAAACCCCTTCAGATGCACAGAAAATCCATATGCCACTCGTTTAAATTCAAATATCAAAATAAATAATAATAAAATATATCATGTCATCACAATATGTCAAAGTATGATCTATATGTTCAAACTATGCAAAGTTTAGGATATTGAGGGCGATTCCATTGAGAATGCATTTCTGAAACTGCCAAAAATGTTTTAGTGCTGAATGGGATCCCATTGGCAACACCATCTATTTGGGAAGGGGTGTTGGTGTCAATAATGAACTCATTTGCACACGTTGTTAAATTCATTAGTTCAGTGAATACAGATTGTCACTTCCTTTGAACTTAAACATTGAATGCAATTTTGAGAAGAAATCACTGTCTTAACCAAGATTCCAGTTCCCCAGGTTAATAATAAACATAATAATAATAATGAATGAAATGTGCATTTCTTTAATATCCCAGTGGTTGTCTCCCAGGATTGTACTGTCAGCAATGCCTGGGGAATTAATCACAAATTCCTGGAGCTTTAGTAACTATGCTGGGACAAGAAGGCAGGTTGAAACTAACTGAGAGGTAGTGACTCCGATCCTTGCTAAGGAGCATGTCAAAGGCACAGACAATTGGGTTGGCGATTAATATAGAACCGTCCCCTAAAATGAGTTGGTGTCTTGAGGGAAAATGGGAAGTGACAACTCAATAATCTTTTGTCATTGTGTGTTGTTCAGATATCAGCAGATCTTGCACAGAAACCTCATCTATCTGGCTACGATAGCAGACTCCAGCCAGAATGTGCCCAGTGCCCAACCTGTGGTAAGTGACAGTGAACACCTCAGTAATGGAGAGAAATGTAGGGTTTATTGCAGACCTGGGGAATGGGTATAGGCATCCCTACTCTGACGTATGCGCTGTCCCACGTGTCCCCCAACCAGGGCTGTGCACTGTCTTATGTGACCCTTTGACCAGGCCTATGCACTGTCCTGTGTAACATAACCCCCTCCCCCCACCAGCCGGGCCTGGGTGCTGTCCTGCGTGCCTCTACCCTGGCCAGTCCTGCGCACTGTCCCGCTTATCCCCTGACCAGGCCAATGTGCTATCATGTGAGTCATCCCCCCCCCCACCACTAGCCAGGCCTGCGCACTGTCCCGTGTGTACCCCCCACCAGGCTGCTGCGTGCTCTCCCATGTGTGTCCCCCAGCCCGGCCAGGCCTGCATGCTGTCACGTGTGTTTCCCCAGGCCAGGCCTGCATGCTGTCCCGTGTCCCCACCTCGGCCAGGCCTGCACACTGTCCTGTGTATTCCCTGATAGTGTTCTCAACCTGACTCCTCTTCGTGGGGCTTATACAAAAGGTCTCGATTCCAAACAGCGATGAGTTTGAGAATATTTACCCATCCTCAGCTGTACGCTATTCAGCATTGATGGTTGCCGTCTGGAAATAACATTGGCATCCCCATTCCCATTTATTGCAGCCACAGTCAACATTGGGGTATAGTCCATGATAGAATGGCGTGCACATGAGCTATGGATTGGATTAATTGGTGGGCAGAGAGCACTTGGACTGAGGAAAAGGAATAAAGTGTGGGTAGAGATTTGTGATAGGCCTGGGTTTGCACAGGCTGAGAGAAGTTCAGTCTTTCTGGATTGAGTGCTGTGTCAGATCAGATGTGTCAGGGCCTGATATTGATAACTCACAGTCGATATTTGGAATGTGCCAGCAATTTCCCTTTACCTGAATTCTGTGCCCTGTTTGAACTTGAAGGCGTAAACTAAAGTTCTGCTAAGAGCAGTTGTGTGTTCAACCTTACGTATCAGCAGCATTGAGGCAGTATGAAAGGCTACTTGTCTGTTGCTGGGTGTGAGAGCATATAGGAGGAAGGTGCAATTGTCTACCAACAGCATCTACTGGCAGATCATCAGCAAGGCAAGTATCAACAAAGTATCCCAGGATTAGTGTCTGTCTGCTGTTTGATAGAGCTCTTCAATAAGTCCTATGTTCCCCGGTCTGTCCCTGTGGGCCAGAAAATTCCTCTTTTTAAGGTATTTATCTGATTCCTTGTTTAAAGTTGTGACTGAATCTGCTCCCACTGCAATTTCTGTCAATGCATTCCAGATCACAATGGCTCACTGCAGAAAGTTCTCCTCCTTGGTTGGCCAGTGACCTGCAGCAAATCTGTCAGAAAATAACTTTGATTTGGATGGCACCCTGAATTCACAAATCAACGTTATTCTATCCCCCCCTTCAAGAGACAAGTGTCTTCCTTTCTCCAGCGTTCTCACTTTTTCTTTTTCATGTTGGTCCTGCTGGTGTGGAGTTGTTTGTTTGTCTATTAGGATTTTTCCAGAGGCTAATGACTGTATCACAGTCTCTTGAATGATCCTGGGGACGTCAGATAGAGAGTTCACTCTCTGGCAGAGGAAGCTTGCTGGTGATTGCCACTTTCTTCTCTCTCTCTCTCTCTCTCTCTCTCTCTCTCTCTCTTCCCCCCCCCCCCCCCCTTACTGAGTGGAGGATGTTATTAATTTTGGTTAGAATTTTCATCTTCAATGCAATTTAAAAATGCGGCAAACTAGGTTGAAGGAGAGTCCACGATTTCCAACATCAGACGCCTAACCTTTCTTTGTCACTGAGTTATTGTTTTGGTTCTATTTGATGATGAGGCGACAGACTGGGTGTGATGTGGTCACAGTGACATCTGTAGGACTGGCAGACCGTGTGACCCATCTGATTCGAGGAATCAGCTTTTCACCATCAGAATGACAATGTCTTCAGAATGTCTGCCCGACTGCCTTTCTGGGAAATTATGATTGAAGCCACTGTTCCGATTTTACTTCTTTAACTATCCAATTGCTTTCTGTTCTTCAGGCACTCAGTCAGCCAATGGCAATGGGACCAGGAGGAATGGAACCTGTGGGGAGAACTGCAGACTCCATGGGGAGTGGAACCCCTCCTCCTGGGGCAGGAAACACTCATCAAATGGCAGGTAAAGGACAAGTCGCTTTGTTCTCTGATTATTCTGTCATTATTTGAATATGTTGAGTTTTAGTAATAGATGACGTTGGTATTCTCTAGCTGCTGTTTGGATAGCTGCCATGTCAGGGAAAACTGGATAAGAATTGGTTTCTTTCCCTAATCGATTGCCACATTTCCAACATCGAGGACAAAGTGAGGGCTGCATATGCTGGAGATCAGAGTCAAGAGTGTGGTGCTGGGAAAGCACAGCAGTTCAGGCAGCATCTGAGGAGCAGAAGTGGCGGAGGAGGATGCAATGTATGTCGTATCATCCTCCGCCACCTACAAGTAGATCCCACCACCAGATACATTGTTCCCTCCCCATCCCTATCAGTGTTCCGGAGAGACCATTCCCTCCGCGACTCCCTCATCAGATCCACCCCCCACCCCACCAACCAGCCTACACCATTCCCGGCACCTTCTCCTGTCACCGCAGAAAATGCAAAACCTGCGCCCATACCTCCCCCCTCACCTCCGTCCAAGACCCCAAAGGATCCTTCTACATCCGACAGAAATTTACCTGTACCTCCACCAATGTCATCTATTGTATCCGTTGCATCCAAAGTTGTCTCCTCTATATCGGGGAGACAGGATGTCAACTTGCGGATTGTTTCAGAGAACATCTCTTGGACACCTGCACCAACCAACCCCACTGCCCCGTGGTCGAACACTTCAACTCCCCCTCCCACTCAGCCAAGGGCATGCAGGTCCTGGGCCGCCTCCATTGCCAAACCCTTACCACCTGACGTTGAGGAAGAACGCCTCATATTCCACCTCGGGACACTGCAACCACACGGGATTAATGTGGATTTCACCAGTTTCCTCATTTCCCTTCTCCCAACATTATCTCAGTCTCAAGCCTCCAAATTTACACCACCTTCTTGACTTGCCCATCATCTTTCCCATCTATCTGCTCCACCATCCTCTCTGACTTATCACCTTCTCCCACACCTTCAGCTACCTGTTGCATTCTCAGCTACTTTCACCCCCCAACCCCACCCCCCTCCCATTTATCTCTCAGCCCACAAGCCTATTCCTGATGAAGAGCTTATGCCCAAAACGTTGATTCTCCTGCTCCTCGGATGCTGCCTGACCCGCTGTGCTTTTCCAGCGCCACAATATCGATCCATATTTCCCACATTGCAACAGTAACTAAATATCTGTGAGAAGCTAGAGAAGTGATTGCTGGGTCACTTGCTGAGTTATTTGTATTGTCGATAGTCACAGGTGAGGTGCTGGAAGACTAGAGGTTGGCTAACGTAGTGCCACTATTTAAGAAAGGTGGTAAGGAAAAGCCAGGGAACTACAGACTGTTGAGCCTGACATTGGTGGTGAGCAAGTTGTTGGAGGGAATCCTGAGGGACAGGATCTACATGTATTTGGAAAGGCAAGGACTGATTAGGGATAGTCAACATGGCTTTGTGCGTGGGAAATCATGTCTCACAAACTTGATAGAGATTTTTGAAGAAGTAACAAAGAGGATTGATGAGGGCAGAGCAGTATATGTGATCTACATGGACTTCAGTAAGGCATTTGACAAGGTTCCTCATGGTAGACTGGTTAGCAAGGTTAGATCTCATGGAACACCGGGATAACTAGCCATTTGGATACAGAACTGGCTTGAAGGTAGAAAGTTTAAAAATCACGCAACACCAGGTTATAGTCCACCAGATTAATTTGGAAGGACACCGCACAACAATCACCAGATAGAGATGCTCCCTCCCAGTGGGGGAACACTTCAGCGGTCTGGGACATTTGACCTCGGACCTTCAGGTGACCATCCCCCAAGGTGGACATTGGGACAGACAACAACGCAAAGTTTCCTGAAGAAGGGCTTATGCCCGAAACATCGATTCTCCTGTTCCATGGATGCTGTCTGACCTGCTGCGCTTTTCCAGCAACACATTTCCAACAACGCAAAGTGGCCAAGCAGAGGCATAGCCACGTATGGTACCCATGGTGATGGTCTCAACCGGGACCTTGGGTTCATGTCAAACTACAAATGACCCCACTACACTGTAGATTCTCTCGCACATACACACACCTTCTCACCTGCTTATACTCCATTACGCTTAATGCACACAAACACACACTGTCAGTCACATGCACACACACTCTCTCCCACATGCACGCACTTACTCTCTCGCACGCACATACACACACGCCTATGCACACACTGTGTGTGTCTCTCTCTCTCTCTTTCCTCCCATCACATGCATGCACATACATAAGTAAGTCTCTGGGATGAATTTGCATTTGCAGAATACATTCTATTTTGTTCAAAAAGCACACAACCTGCAGGCAGTCAATCTATGTGACATTTTATCAATCCCTACTTTGGAAATACAATCAGTCTTACTCAAGATTGGGATACAGACAGACTCTAACCTCACACCTTTAATGTATTGTCTGAGCTGAAATGTCCCTTTTTTTTTAGAAAACCTTAAGTTATCTCAAGAATGTGACTTGAATGAAGTTCTGGGATTTACATATTAATGGACTGAAACCTGCAACCCATTTAAAAGATGAAAGACTTAAAAGCAATCTAGGCTTGCTCATTGTACCAGCATCTGCAGACCTCACTTTCTCCTCCATTGTATCAGTTGCATGGCACTGTGATCTTTTGCTATAAATTCTGTGTCTTATGATCCTGCTCCACAGCTACCTGATGAAGGAGCGGTGCTCTGAAAGCTAATGCTTCCAAATAAACCTTTTGGACTATAACCTGGTGTTGTGTGATTTTTAACTTTCTCCACCCCAGTCCAATACTGACACCTCCACTTAAAGGTAGAAGACAGAAGCTGGGCGTGGAGGGTGGCTTTTCAGACTGGGGACCTGTGACCAGTGGAGTGTCACAAGGATCGGTGCTGGGTCCACTGCTTTTTGTCATTTACATAAATGATTTAGGTGTGAGCATAGGAGGTACAGTTAGTAACTTCTCAGATGACACCAAAATTGGAGGTGTGGTGGACGGCGAAGGAGGTTACCTTGATCAGATGGGCCAAGAGGCTGAGGAGTGGCAGATGGAGTTTAATTCAGATAAATGTGAGCTGCTGCATTTTGGAAAAGCAAATCAGAGCAGGACTTATACACTTAATGGTAAGGTCCTTGGGAATGTTGCTGAACAAAGAGACCTTGAAGTGCAGGTTCATAGCTCCTTGAAAGTGGAGTCGCAGGTAGATAGGATAGTGAAGAAGGCATTTGGTATGCTTTCCTTTATTGGTCAGAGTATTGAGTACAGGAGTTGGGAGGTCATGTTGTGGCTGTACAGGACATTGGTTAAGCCACTGTTGGAATATTGCGTGCAATTCTGGTCTCCTTCCTATCGGAAAGATGTTGTGAAACTTGAAAGGGTTCAGAAAAGATTTACAAGGATGTTGTTGGGACTGGAGGGTTTGAGCTGCCCGGAGAGGCTGAACAGACTGGGGCTGTTTTCCCTGGAGTGTCAGAGGCTGAGGGGTGATCTTATAGAGGTTTACAAAATTATGAGGGGTATGGATAGGTTAAACAGAAGAGTTCTTTTCCCTGGGGTGGGGGAGTCCAGACAGCATAGGTTTAGGGTGAGAGGGGTAAGATTTAAAAAGGAGAAGAAGGGTGAGGAAAGGTTGGGGGGTAGTTGGGGGTGGGGAAGGGTGGAGGCCCGTGTACCGTTAGGTGTGGGGGAAGAGTAGGGGAGCTGTATGGGATTGAGGGTGGAGGGGCAATTGGCTTGGGAAAAGGGTGAGGGGGCAGTTGCGGGTGGGCGTAGGGTGAGGGGGCAGTGTGGCGTGGGGGTGGGGGTGGGGGAAAGGTGGGGCAGTGTAGGGTGGGGGAAGGGTGAGGGGGCAGTGGGGGTGTGTGGGGTGGGTGACGGTGTGGGGTTGGGGGCTGTGACTTTGGGGTTGTGTGGTGTAGGTGAGAGTGTGGGGTTGGGGGCTGTGGTTTGGGGGGGGGGAAGGTGGGGTGGGGGTGTTGTGGTGGGTAGCTCTCAGCTGTCTCCTTCTGCAGCTAAACCCTTCTGTCCCCACTCCAGTACCACTCCATTGTGATTCCAGGAACATGTGGTTCTCTATCCCTTTACTCATCACCTTCACCGCTTTCTCCATCCCCAGAGCCTTGAAACTGACAGCTGGATAGAAGGTTTTAATCTCAATCTGCTGCTTGTGTGTTTGATGAGTTGAGGGTTCAGACGGTGTGTCTCTGGGGGGCAGCAGTCATTGCACCATGGTTGGAAAACACTATTGTTTGTCTTTTCTCAACGTTTCTCTCTCCCCAACAGGTGTCGGAGCATCATTTCCCCAGGGCCAGCCTCATTGCCAACCTGTTACGTCAAACCCCTCAATAGGCTTGCCTGTCAGCAGTCACAGCAACGTGGGAAGTTTCAACCAATCGATGGCTCCGCCACAGAGCCTGCCAGCCCAGGAGCAGATGGGAATGAGTCTCGGACAGCCTCTAGGCACTCACCTACAGCCTGTGGCCCAGCAGAACCCAGGTATGGCACATCACAGTCAAACAACCTGCCTGTCTCAGCAAGGTGCAGCTTGTTCAATGTTTCCCTTCCCCTAACCTGACATACAGCATCCATTCTCTCTCAATGTCTTGATCTCTCTCTCTCTCTCTCTCTCTCTCTCTCTCTCTCTCTCTCTCTCTCTCTCTCCCTCTCTCCCTCTCTCCCTCCAATGCCCTGCCCCAAACACCACCACCATTTTCCACACAATCTATTCTAGGGTTGTCCCCTCCTGGTCACATATGGCCTTATTATAGAGGTGCAGTTTATTTTATCTATATATTCATTCTCTGGGTGTGGGTGCTGCTGGTAAGGTTGGCATTTATTGTCTATTTATTTTATTCATGGGATGTGGACATCACTGGCTGGGCCAGCATCCATTGCCTACCCGTAGTTGCCCGTTGAGAAGTTGGGGGTGAGCTGCCTTCTTGAACCGCTGCAGTCCATCTGCTGTAGGTTGACCCACAATGCCTTAAGGAGGGAAATCTAAGATTTTGACCCAGCGACACTGAAGGAAAGGCAATATATTTCCAAGTCAGGCTGGTGAGTGGCTTGGAGATGGTGGTTTTCCCATGTATCTGCTGCTCTTATCCTGAGAGATGGACGTGGTTATGTGTTTGGAAGGTGCTGTTGAAGGATCTTTGGTGAATTTCTGCAGTGTATCTTGTAGATAGTGTACATTGCTGCGACTGGTTACTGATGTTGGAGACTCTGCACCTTTGTGGGTAGGGTACCAATCGAGTAGGCTGCTTTTCTTGGATGGTGTCAAGCTTCATGAGTTTTCCTTATTGAACTTGAGAAGACTTTGTTAGTATTGAGTATCTTATGTACAGTATTGGACTGGAGCCCCTACAGCTCAAACCATGTAAATACTGCAGATTGCCTTTCCTGATGTATATTAGTGAACCAGTAGGCAGAGAGTCTGTGTTGACTCGGATAGGAGCAGTTTAACCCCAGTTATCCCTGAATAACATTAACCAACAAAAGTCTTTCTTGATCTTGCACCCTTGGTTAACCCTTTTCAGTGAGAGAATTCCAGATTTTGTGCTTCTGGCTTCAATCCAGAACAATTTTATTGTTGTTTTGCAGATCTCACCACCTTATTCTGGATTTATCCACCAAAGGAAATGGTTTCTCTATATCTACCTTTGGACATTTTAAACCCTCAATTATATCAGTTCCCAAATTCAAAGGAACGCCGACAAGCCATTCAATTATACCTTTGTCAATCTGCACTACAGTCTCTGCAAGGCCAGTAACTCTTTTCTGAGGTACGGTTTAGGGAACCGAATGAGGTTTCGCACGGCTGAGAATCGGAAAGGACAGGAAAGTGAATGTAAGGAGTGTTGGATCAGCTATGGTCCTATAGAATGGGCAAGCAGGCTCAAGGGGCCGAATGGCCTACTCTTCCTTTTTTTTAATGGACTTATCCCTTCCTTCTCTTTGTATTCCACCCCTTGATAAAAAGTGAGGACGTTTTCAATAGCCAGGGATTTGCACCTCATTGTAGGTCAGGGCAGGGTGTAGTCTTTCTCTTTTAAAAACTTGGTCAGAATTGGGATGGGACAGTAAGGTTTAAAAGCTTGGAATCAGGTCCAGAGGTTCAGGACGTTCCTGTTAGTGCTGCACAGGTCTGTAACCAGCTCAGCTCCGCCATCTTCAGTAATAGAGCGATATTGCAGGTGCAGGGCAGACCTGGAAATAAGGACTCTTATTTTAACTTTTTAAATTATAATTATGGAATTACAGTTGAGGGTAAATTAGAACACACTATTAGAGTACAGACAATCCCTGGATTGCAAACACGATCATTTTTGGAGTTTTGGAGTTCATACGCAACTCAAATAGTACTCAAGTCTGAACGCAATGCAGGACCTTGGAAGGCAGCTGTTCATACATACAGAAAGTGCTCATATGTCGGATCTTTAAAATTATAACCATGAGCAGGATCACATTCGTCAGTACCAGGATTTGTAAGCAGGACTTTTGTAAATCAGGGACCTGTATTACAGATCCACAGATATTTCAATATCTCACCAAGTTGACAGAGTCAGAGAGATGTACAGCATGGAAACAGACCCTTTGGTCCAACCTGTCCATGCCGACCAGATATCCAAACGCAATCTAGTCCCACCTGCCAGCACCCAGCCTATTTCCCTCCAAACCCTTCCTATTCGTATACCCATCCAAATGCCTCTTAAATGTTGCAATTGCATCAGCCTCCACCACATCCTCTGGCAGCTCATTCCATACACATATCACTCTCTGCGTGAAAAAGTTGCCCCTTAGGTCTCTTTTATATCTTTCCCCTCTCACCCTAAACCTATGCCCTCGAGTTCTTGGCTCCCCGACCCCAGGGAAAAGACTTTGCCTATTTATCTTATCCATGCCCCTCATAATTTTGTAAACCTCTATAAGGTTTCTCCTCAGCCTCTGACACTCCAGGGAATACAGCCCCAGCCTATTCAGCCTCTCCCTGCAGCTCAAATCCTCCAACCCTGGCAACATCCTTGTAAATCTTTTCTGAACCCTTTCAAGTTTCACAACATCTTTCCGACAGGAAGGAGACCAGAATTGCATGCAATATTCCAACAGTGGCCTAACCAATGTCCTGCACAGCCACAACATGACCTCCCAACTCCTGTACTCAATACTCTGACCAATAAAGGAAAGCATACCAAATGCCTTCTTCACTATCCTATCTACCTGCGACTCCACTTTCAAGGAGCTATGAACCTGCACTTCAAGGTCTCTTTGTTCAGCAACACTCTCTAGGACCTTACCATTAAGTATATAAGTCCTGCTAAGATTTGCTTTCCCAAAATGCAGCACCTTGCATTTATCTGAATTAAACTCCATCTGCCACTACTCAGCCCATTGGCCCATCTGATCCAGATCCTGTTGTAAACTGAGGTAACCCTCTTCGCTGTCCAATTTTGGTGTCATCTGCAATTTTGGTGTCATCTGCAAACTTACTAACTGTACCTCTTATGCTCGCATCCAAATCATTTATGTAAATGACAAAAAGTAGTGGACCCAGCACCAATCCTTGTGGCACTCCACTGGTCACAGGCCTCCAGTCTGAAAAACAACCCTCCACCACCACTCTCTGTCTTCTAACTTTGAGCCAGTTCTGTATCTGAATGGCTAGTTCTCCTTGTATTCTGTGAGATCTAACCTTACTAATCAGTCTCCCATGGGGAACCTTGTCGAACGCCTTACTGAAGTCCATATAGATCACATCCACTGTTCTGCCCTCATCAATCCTCTTTGTTACTTCTTCAAAAAACTCAATCAAGTTTGTGAGACATGATTTCCCACGCACAAAGCCATGTTGACTATCCCTAATCAGTCCTTGCCTTTCCAAATACATGTACATCCTGTCCCTCAGGATTCCCTCCAACAACTTGCCCACCACCAAGGTCAGGCTCACCGGCCTATAGTTCCCTGGCTTGTCCTTACCGCCCTTCTTAAACAGTGGCACCACGTCTACCAACCTCTAGTCTTCCGGCACCTCACCTGTGACTATCGATGATACAAATATCTCAACAAGAGGCCCAGCAATCACTTTTCTAGCTTCTCACAGAGTTCTCAGGTACACCTGATCAGGTCCTGGGGATTTATCCCCCTTTAACCGTTTCAAGACATTCAGCACTTCCTCCTCTGTAATCTGGACATTTTGCAAGATATCACCATCTATTTCCCTACAGTCTATATCTTCCATAATCCTTTCCACAGAAAATACTGATGCAAAATATTCATTTAGTATCTCCCCCATTTTCTGTGGCTCCACACAAAGGCCGCCTTGCTGATCCTTGAGGGGCCCTATTCTCTCCCTAGTTACCCTTTTATCCTTAATATATTTGTAAAAACCCTTTGGATTCTCGTTAATCCTATTTGCCAAAGCTATCTCATGTCCCCGTTTTGCCCTCCTGATTTCCCTCTTAAGTATACTCCTACTTCCTTTATACTCGTCTAAGAATTCACTCGATCTGTCCTGTCTATCCCTAACATATGCTTCCTTCTTTTTCTTAACCAAACCCTCAATTTCTTTAGTCATCCAGCATTCCCTGTACCTACCAGCCTTCTCTTTCACCCTGACAGGAATATACTTTCTCTGGACTCTTGTTATCTCATTTCTGAAGGCTTCCCATTTTCCAGCCGTCCCTTTACCTGCGAACATCTGCCTCCAATCAGCTTTTGAAAGTTCTTGCCTAATACCGTCAAAATTGGCCTTTCTCCAATTTAGAACTTCAACTTTTAGATCTGGTCTATCCTTTTCCATCACTATTTTAAAATGAATACAATTATGGTCGCTGGCTCCAAAGTGCTCCCCCACTGACACCTCAGTCACCTGCCCTGCCTTATTTCCCAAGAGTAGGTCAAGTTTTGCACCTTCTCTAGTAAGTACATCCACATACTGAATCAGAAAATTGTCTTGTACACACTTAAGAAATTCCTCTCCATCTAAACCATTAACATAGACTGGCAGTCCCAGTCTATATTTGGAAAGTTAAAATCCCCTACCATAACTACCCTATTATTCTTACAGATAGCTGAGATCTCCTTACAAGTTTGTTTCTCAATTTCCCTCTGACTATTGGGGGGTCTATAGTACAATCCCAATAAAGTGATCATCCCTTTCTTATTTCTCAGTTCCACCCAAATAACTTCCCTGGATGTATTTCTGGGAATATCCTCCCTCAGCACAGCTGTAATGCTATCCTTTATCAAAAATGCCACTCCCCCTCCTCTCTTGCCTCCCTTTCTATCCTTCCGGTAGCATTTGTATCCTGGAACATTAAGCCTCCAGTCCTGCCCATCCCTGAACCATGTTTCTCTAATTGCTATGATATCCCAGTCCCAATTTCCTAACCATGCCCTGAGTTCATCTTCTTCCCTGTTAGGCCCCTTGCATTGAAATAAATGCAGTTTAATTTATTAGTCCTACCTTGTCCCTGCCTGCCCTGACTGTTTGACTCACTTCTGTTCTCAGCTGTACCCGTCTCAGATAGATCTCTTTCCTCACTATCTCCCTGGGTCCCACCCTCCCCCCCGACCCCCACCTTACTAGTTTAAATCCTCCCAAGCAGTTCTAGCAAATCCCCTGCCAGTATATTAGTCCCCTTCCAATTTAGGTACAATCCGTCCTTCTTGTACAGGTCACTTCTACCCCAAAAGAGGTTCCAACGATCCAAAAATGTGAATCCTTCTCCCATACACCAGCTCCTCAGCCATGCATTCATCTGTTCTATCCTATTCCTGCCCTCACTAGCTCGTAGCACTGGGAGTAATCCAAATATTACTACTCTCGAGGTCCTCCTTCTTAAATTTCTGCCAAACTCTCTATAATCTCCCTTCAGAATTTCAACCTTTTCCCTTCCTATGTCATTGGTTCCAGTGTGGACATTGACCTGCTGGCCCCTCCCCCCCCGTGAGAACATTCTGCACCCTCTCTGAGACATCCTTGATCCTGGCACCAGGGAAACAACACACCATTCTGCTTTTTCTCTGCTGGCCACAGAAACGTCTGTCTGTACCTCGGACTACAAAATCCCCTAACACGATTGATCCTTTGGAAGCCGACGTACCCCTCGTTGCATTAGAGCCAGTCTCAATACCAGAAACTTGACTGTTCGTGCTATGTTCCCCTGAGAATCCATCACGCCCTATATTTTCCAAAACATACTTGTTTGAAATGGGTATATCCACAAAAGACTCCTGCACTAGCTGCCTACTTCTCTTACCTTTCCTGGAGTTAATCTATCTATGTTACTGTATCTGAGACTTCCCCCCTTCCTATAACTGCCGTCCATCACATACTGTTGCTGTTGCAAATTCCTCATCGCTTCTATCTGTCTCTCCAACCGATCTTTCGATCTGATAAGATTCGCATCCAACAGCATTTATGGCAGATATAATCCGCAGTAACCCTTAAACTCTCTTTAATCTTCCACATCTGACAAGAAGTGCATATCACTGCAAAGTCCATTTTTGCTCCTTCACAATCTACAGACCCAGAAAATAACACCGTCTTATTCCTCTACAAACACTGCCTCAAGTTAAATTAATAGCTATGGCTTATATTTTAAGTTTAATCAAGGGACTTATCTCCAAAAACATATAATTAAGAAAGAACCCATTGTACTCACTAATACAGCCTTTCTCTTGGACAGACTTAAAACAACATTTAACCGATCTGATTCTGTGCTGTGAACTTCGCCTAACAGTTCCTCCAAGATTAGTTGTGAATTTCACTGTTTGTTAATTTTCCCAGATGCACTCCGATGCCCAGCGATACACAAATTCAAACAGCAAAGGCGGGAACTGTGCAGGTTCTCTCTCTCTCTCTCTCTCTCTCTCTCTCCTGCACTGTCCTCACCTTGTGCTTCCTTTGTCTGCTCTTCTCCCTTTTAAAACAGCTGTTGTTTTGACTTTTTTCGAGGAAATCACCTCCAACACCTAAAGTACCTCAAAAAAAAGGACCAGCTCTTACAGCCAGAAATTTTTCCCGTCCTCCATCTTGGATTACCCAGAATCCATAGTTTATTATAAAAGAGCAGACTCGAGCAGGTGACCTATATCATTCTACAAAGTGCCCATTTTTAATGTGAGCCTCATAGTCAATATTGACTCTTTATTACAAAGTATCCACAGGATTTTTGGCTTAACTGACCAAGTCCGCTCGCCTCTTGCAATCTGTAAGTGTTCTCCTTTCACCATTGTACATATCAAGCCTCCCTTTAAATTCAGTGATGCACTCTGCTTCATCCACTCCAAATGGTGCACAGTTCCACCTTCTGCTTCCCTTTGTGTGTAATACATTTGATCGGTTGGAATTTTTTTTGTATTTATGACCATGTTATTGTGAATTCAGCCACAAAGTGAAAGCAGTTTCTTACCCTATCAAATTGCTTCACAATGTTAAATACAGGAGGAGGTTCCTCAGGCCTTACCATTCATCTAGGTCGAGGCTGGTTTGCATCAGAATTCCATTTACCCAACAAGGCTCCGTTTCCTTTATTTTCCTTGCTCAATTATCTGTCTTTCATTCTTGGTCTTGAAGCCTTGACCCCAAACATCCTTTTTGGGGGAAAAAGTTTCACATTTTCATCACCCTGTGTGTGACAAGTGCTTCCTGATTACACTTCTGAATTGTCCAGTGCTATTGCTCATGATGATGAGGAATGAACTTGTCACTGATGTGTATTTGTCTCTCACCAATCAGCTTCTGCACAGCCGCAAGCAGCTCAGGGGGAATATTTCAACAACCAGTTTAACCAGACGCAGGCTCCACCAGAGGGAATGAACCTACAACTTTATTCAGAAGGTACTGAATTTCTGTGTCAGGGAACCTTGCTGAATTGCAAGGAGTGAGAGCTCTTGGCGAGACATGCCAGCTTTGGAATTTCAATGGCTGTGGACTGTAGGAGGACAGTCAGTATTGGGAATGTTTCCACTGGAGCAGCAATGGCTAAGAGGCTTTTAAAAATACAAATATTCTTCATAGAGTGAATGAGGAAAGACGATCCCCTCTAACAAGGAAGTCTGTAATGCGGGGCTATTAATTTAAAATCAAAAATTGTGTGAGGGAATTGGATAAATTGCTTTGCACAGAGCATCGTTTGTTTTGCACAAGGAATGACTAAGGCAGAGATCGTAGGCAGAGTTTTAACAATAACTTAAATTTACTTTACACCTTTACTGGAAATTAAGTAATATTTACAGCAGAGGGTGATTCCCCAACTCGACATCTACAGCTTAGTCAGGCTCATTGGATCAGCAGAAAAACTGATGCTCAAAACTTGAACTGATTCTTTCGGGCTGTATTGTCTTCATCGAAGTGAAGAATGTCCATATTTGGGAATGGAACACTTACCATTTCAGGCCCCGATATCCGTATCGGGCATTCTCAGAGCAGGTACAACACAGGGTTAGATAACGCAAAATTCCCTCTACTCTTTTTTTTTTCTTTTAAATGCAAAATAAAACTCTCTCTGCACTGTCCCCATTACATGCTCCTATGTGTGCCACATGGGGTTAGATGCAGAGTAAAATTCCCTCTATACTGTCCCCATCAAATACTGTCAGGAGAGGTGCAGAGCAGTGTTGGATACAAGAGTAAGAATGAGGATTAAAACAACAATAGTCTGATTGTGGGAGTGGGAGGCAATGTTTTCAAGAATCTTGGTGGTGTTGCACGGTGTTCAGTCAAATTCCCAAGTTTCCACTCTCTCCAGTGGCAAGGGGGAGGGCAGCTGGGAAGGACAATACTGCTCTTGGCTTTTGCCTCACCAGAGTTCAGGTGGAGAGAATGTTCCCTAGTCCCTGTGAGAACAAGATGAACTGAGGGAGCTGGTGGAGCCATTGCTCCAGAAATTGACTCCATTGGTGCTGTTGACATCTACAAGACCAGTATATCGATGTGAACAAGACGATTTTATTGGGGTACTCTGGGTGACAAGCTCTGTGGGTGATGATATGGGCCCAGAGAGGGAACTTCTTACTGGACACATTCAAATCCCCACCTGCCCTGATGAGATGTGAACTCACATGTGATGCAGTGACATATCTGACACAGCACCACATGTGTAGGATGATGAATGGTTGCCGTCAGGATGATGGCATCTCCCTTTGGCCTGTACCCCAGTGAGAATCAGTGTCTCTGACCATGGGAGTTAAATCTCATGTTAAACTGAAATAAGTTTGTGTGATGAGTCATTAGAGAAGTAACATTAGGATTGGTTTACTTGTCACAGGTACATGGTATGGACCTCAGCAGGGGCAGTTCCCACAGAACTCCAGCTCTCACCAGCAGAACTTCTACCAGCAATATCCCACACAGCAGCCGCTGACAAGCACGCCTCAGGAATTTAGTGAGTTCTTGAAGTTTCTATCGGAGAAAGACCTGTTGTGTCTTACCATGAGGCCTATGTCTAGGGATTTCAACAATATGGCGAATATACCTTGGGTGCTGGGTCAGTGATTAAACCAGAAAATGTTTAACAGATGATATTCCGATATTGAATTAGCAGCAAAAAACTTAGAGACTTACAAGGGTTTTATTGGAAATCCATAACTTAACAAGTAACCTTCCAACTTGCCCTGTGGAGAAGCCCACTCCCGGAGGAAGAAGCCAGTGCTATGTTTTAAATCAACCTGTAATGATATATCTGGGACTTCAACCCAGACCTTCTGAGGAAGGGACACTACCACTTGTTAAAGAGCCCTCTGAAGAACTCAGTTTGTTTAATTCATCTGTTGAATTGCACTTCTCTGACTCATTCATTCATTAGACTGGGGCACTTAATAGTGCAATGTAATTGAATAAAAACCAACAGTTTTTGGACATTTTATTTTCAGGAACTCCTGTTTTGATACTTTTAATCAACCTGTGAGACATTACCTACCTCTGGAACAGATGGCACTGAACAGGGTCTCCTGGCCCAGATATAGTGATGCTACCACGGCACCAGAATGGCTCAGAAATACTTGCAATGTGCAGTGACCAAGAATAAAATGTAGCACATCAATACAAGGTTTGATGACCCTTGTGCTCCCAATCAACTCAGTGGCTGTTCTGGTTGACCCATGTAGCCCTGCTTTGGCACAGTGATGGTGTCCTTACCCTTGGACTCGGAAGCCCATGTTCAAGTCCCACCTGCTTCAGAGGTGTGTATTTATATCTCTGAACAGGTTAATAAAAACTCTGGTTTACCCATGGGGTCACTCCTGTGGCACAGTGGTCTGTCCTTTGCACTGGACCGGGAGGTTTGATGTCAAGTCCCACCTGTCTCAGAGGTTTAAATCACATCTCTGAACAGTTTGATAGAGGGGAAAAAAAGGTTCTGGTTGATCCTTAGAGAGACCTGCATTTTGAGGGGAACTCGTGCTTTATTACTGGCTCAGTGACTCAGTACACCAACAGGAAAGCTTCACTTAGTTAGAATCTGTGTATCTATGGAATTCTGTCTCTGAATCTCCTCCTGTCTGTGCTATAATGCATTTACATATTGTCTGTTAACATGGTTTTTTGTTCTTGTTGATCTGACACAGTTTACATCCCATCTCACTGCTCTTCGAGATTGCCCTGAAACTTAAGTGCAGCAGGTATCCTGCAGTTAGACTGATATAAAATTGCATTCGGAATTTTAGGTATCACAGGGAATAAAGCGCTTTGTTTAGATTTTCTCACTGAAATTTGCTATCTATCTACTTCTGTGAATAGATTGTTAAAGCTTGGCCAAACCAGTTTAATGAACTTTAAGTCCAATGACTTAAAGTTGGAGGACTGAACACCATTATTAAAAATTTCTATTTTTGCTGATAAATCTTTGGCTGCAGAGTGCCTCCAGATTTCCCCTTTAATTTAAATGCTGTCCCTGTCACATTTCACTCGCTGGTGGCCTTGCAATATTTTCTCACTACTTGGTTCAGCTAAGCTTTCTGAATCTTTTCCAACTGCCCTCTCTCTCCAGTCTCGATCCACAGCCCATCCTCCTTACCTGTCCTATTGGTTATACCCTACTCAAATTTATTCTCATTAGACTTTCTTAAAGAACATTGCTGGTCTTTTGTTTTGGTTAGCAGTTTGAGTGGCCTTCATCTGGACTGTAACATTTGACAATTGGATAGACTGTATAGGCTGGAGTGGCTCTGGTAGTCTCTTTGGTGAACACCTTGTAGTTTTGCCATTGCACCCCTCCATAGGAAGATGAGCTTTCATTTCTGTCATGTCTTTGAAACTCTCAGGACCTCCAATACACTTGAAGACAATGTATGTTTTGAGTGAGGTACTATTATAATACATTCAACATGTCAGCCAATTTCCACTCCGCAATGTCCTGCAAATGCAATGTGAAAATGTTTGGGAGATCTCCTCTTAGTGATGTTGGTTGAGAGATAAATATTAGGCAGAACATCATGGAGAATTTCCTGCTGTTCCTTGATCATGTCACCTCATGGAGTCATCTGAGAGGGGAGTTTAATGTCTCATCCGAAAGATGTACCCTTACGAAGTGCTCTTGGTGGCGTGTTGAAGTGTTCCAGTACAGGGTGAATTGATTGACACTCAGTCAGTCTGATTGACAGAAGAATTAACATTAGCAATTGTGCAATTCCATCACCCCAGCCCCTTCCTGGTGATTAAGCAGGATCTTTTTGTCAATTAATTATCTCTCTTCTTTTTTGACAGATTCTGCACAGAATTCTCAAGGACAGTTCAGAAACTTCCAGCAGGATCCAGGGCAACAGTACGTTGCCTATAGACCTCAGCAACCTGCTCCCAACCCAGCACAGCAACAGGCATTCCAGTATAGTCAGGTACGGAAAGAGGCTATCCTGCAGTTTATCATGATGCTGTAAGCTACAGCTGGCAGAAGCAAGAGATGTTATACATTAAAACAAAACCCTGTTCCTTGTCTCATGATTCCTACTGCAGGTGACATAGTGGCTCAGTGGTCTGCACTGCTGCCTCACAGCACCAGGGACCTGGGTTCGATTCCACCCATGGATGACTTGTCTGTGAGGAGCTTGCACATTCTTTGTGTATCTGCGTGGGTTTCCTTTGGGTGCACTGGTTTCCTCCCACAGCCCAAAGCTGTGCAGATTAGGTGGATTGGCTATGGGAAATTGCCACTGGTGTCCAGGGATGTATAGGCTAGGTGGGATAGCCATGATAAATACAGGGATCAGATAAGATACTCGATTTGGGTAAGATGCTTTTTGGTCAGTGCAGACTCAGTGGGCCAAATGGCCTCTTTCTGCAATGTCGGGATTGTATGGATTCTATGACCTCTTCAACAATCATCTGTGAACTGGATGACCCACATTGATTTTGCTAGCACATAATCACTTAACTTTGAATTAGTGACTATCTGATATTTATGGCTGCTGGTCTGCTGTTGCTCAAAAGTGGAAAGATCTTCCCTGTCTGGCCTATCAAGAGTCTTTGTAATCTGCTCAGGAAATCCCATCCTAATGACTCTAGGAGTGGATCCACACCACATCAATTGTACTAGTTCAGGAAGGTGGCTCATTACCACCATATCCAGGGTAATTAGGGATGGACAATAAATGCGTAAAATAATTCTTAACAAAGTCGCTTGCTCGGTCTTCCCTTTTTCTTGAGGAAAGAACCCCTGACTCAGTCTCTTCCTGATATGTGTAATCGCTCCAATCTCGAACGCCGCTGTATTCTTTGTAGGTTCCATTGGCTGTACTCAATAAGAACATAGAACAGTACGGCACACGATGCTGTGCCAAACATGACGCCAAATTAAACTAATCCCTTCTGCCTGTCCTTGGTCCATATCTCTCCATTCCTTGCCTATTCATGTGCTCATCTAAAAGTCCCTTAAACGCTCTGATTGTATCCGCCTCCATCACCACCCCAAGCAGTGCGTTCCAGACTCCTACCACTCTCTGTGTAAAAAAAAAACTTGCCCCTCATCTCCATTGAACTTCCCCCTCTCACCTTAAATGTATGCCCCCTAGTATTAGACATTCCAACTCTGGGAAAAAGATTCTGACAATCAACCCTGTCTAAGCATCTCATCATTTTATAGACCTCTATCACGCCTCCTCTCAGCCTCTGCTACTCCAGAGAAAACAACCGTGAGTTTTTCTAGCCTCTCCTTATAGCTCATACCCTGGTAAACTTCTTCTGCACCCTCTCCAAAACCTCCACACCCTTCTTGTAATGTAGCGACCTGAACTGAACGCAATACTCTAGTGTGGCCTAACCAAAGTCTTGTAAAGCTGCAAAATGACATCCTACTTAATTCTCCGACCAATAAAGGCAAGCATGCCATACACCTTTTTTACCACCCAATCTATTTACGTAGCCACATTCAGGGAGCTATGGACTGAACCCCAAGGTCCCTCTGTATATCAGTGCTGTTCATGGTCCTGCCATTAACTCTACACTTTACCTTAACATTTGATCTCCAAACGTACAGCACCTCACACATAGCCGGTTAAACTCCATCTGCCATTTCTCCACCCATGTCTGCAACAGATCTATATCCCATTGACAACCTTCTACACTACCCACAACTTCACCTGCAAGTACTCAGGTATGTTTTGATCTAATTCATATTTAACATAATCTCACTGCTCTTCTATTCTCTTGTAAAATGAATTTTGATTTGTGTTCACTTTTCAGGGCCCTACTAACCAGTCACCATTTTTATTGATTTGTGTATCAAACTACCTGATCTTTCTGAAGTCTGTTTTAACCTAAATTCCAGATCAATATATTTCTATGTAATATCCAGTTTAAATTATCTAATAATCTATACATCTCTCTTGTCTAAGGTACTTAACAAACCTTAGTCTTTCTACCTTTCATTACTCTGTTGGGAAACCTCTGTCCATTGAACAACTTCAAGTCTTTCTTTCTCAACCCACTTTCGGTCACCTGTCTTTTTTCTAGTCCTGGACTAGCAATCCAGAGGTCAAGAGTTTAGATCCCACCTTAGCACATTGTGAAAACTGTGGTGATTTATGAAATTATACAAAATTAGATAAGGTTGGGAGTTGCTGTATTGTTAATAACCTGTCTGGTTCACCAGTGCTCTTTAAAGGGAAGAAAACTGCAAGCCTTGTCTGCTCTGGCTGATACAAGACTTCAGTCCTCCACCTTGTTAACTCCTCGTACCTTCCTGAAACTCCAAGAGAGACACATTTCCACCTTAGTACTGGAAGCCAGCTGTCCTTTTTCCTTCAACCTTGCTGGTTGTTAGCCCATGTGGAAACGCCATTTCCATACAGTGTAGGAGCAGAAGCAGACCATTCAGGTTTCATTTTGTGGGGCAATCCCGTCCTGGAGTCACTGTTTCGACATAAGAGGTCAGAGATGAGAATTTCTTTTCTGTCAGAAGCTGATGTATGCAGGTAATTTGGTATCTTACATGGCAGAAATAGATTGTTGATAACCCCAGTGACCTTTCACTCCTTTATGTGCGAATGTGGAGTGATCAGATCTACCCTGACCTCAGTGAATGGCAGAGCAGCCTGGAGAGGCTAATTGGCCGACTCCTGGTTTGTACGTTCGTATGTACCAATGCTCAGTATCACTGCTCACGTGATCTGTGAAACCTGGCCAATTGATGATCTGACTGCCTTCAATTCTCACAAATTGATTTTATGGTCTTGTGAAGAAGAGTTGTATGGGTGGTACAGTAATAGACTCAGAGTCATGTAGCACAGAAACAGACCTTTCAGTCCAATCAGTCCACGCTGACCATGTTCCCAAACCAAACCAGTCCCACCTGCCTGTATTTGACCCATATCCCTCCAAACCTTTCCTATTCATGTACTTATCCAAATGTCTTTTAAACATTTAGCCTGTTAGCCAATTAGCCTCTCCAGGCTGCTCTGCCATTCACTGAGGTCAGGGTAGATCTGATCACTCCACATTCCCATCTAACCCCAGTGACCTTTCACTCCTTTATCAACAATCTGTCTACTTCTGCTTGTGGTTGAATGACACATTGACCCTAACTATCTAGCCTTGTGCATAAAGATTGACCTTTTGAACAGGGTTTCTGACACAGGTTTATCCAGAATATTGGAGCAGAAACTTAGTTATTCACCACACAAAACCCTTCTGAAGTGTCTTTAATGCTTAACATATCTCTTTTTGTTCTTTTACAGGGAGCTCAGTATGGGGGCTTTCAGTAACACTTGGAGATGTGAATGTTGAAACTGCCAATGGACTGCTTCATACTGTGGACACTTGTGTTCTGCAAATAGAAGTTTAACTTCATTTTTGTTTTTGCAAACAGAATTCACTTTATGACTTCACTGAATTGTTTTGAAAATATTTCTACCTGCTTTCAGTTGTGATCCACCAGGCCAATCAGTTCACACTAATTTTCATGCACCAATACAGATCTGTTATTGTTTGGGAGCTTATGGACAGCCCTGAAACCTCTACCCACCTCTCCTGAAGACCCTGACCCTTACTGGAATTTAGTTCCATATATCCCTCCTTCTCTCTCATCCTCCTTACTGTCCCTCCAAGGGAGAAGGTGAGAAGTCCCACTTTGTATTTGTCTTTTGGTACCAACATCATCCATGGCCTACCCCTTGCGGCTACTCTTTCAGTGACTGGACATTGCTAAAGTGCCAGAAGCTGCTGGTTCCAGTTATCAAACTGTTGTCGCTCAGAGGACCAGCAACCTTTCAGAATGGAAGCGCTTGATACTGTCCATTATGCCCATGCAGACTTTATCATTTAATAAGCCAGTCAGTGCCACTCTACTGCCCTTTTCCCTTGCCCCCCAAAATTTTCCATTCTATTTTTTGTTATTCCTTTACAAAATATGGTGTCACTGGCCGAGCTAGCATTTGTTGTCCATCTTTCAATGCATGGTCTTGCTCAGCCATTTCAAAGGGTAGTGAACTGCTGTGGGTCTGGAGTCACATGTAGACCAAAGCAGGTAAGGACAGCAGATTTCCTTCCTTAACCAGCATTAGTGAACCAGATGGGTTTTTACAATAGTGACAGCAGTTATATGGTCACTGTTAGATTTGCTTTTACTTGCAGACTTCTTATTAATTGGAAATAAACCCCTATCATCAGAGCATTAGCCTCGGCTTCTGGACTACTCAGGTGATAGTGGTGTAATGATGGTGGACTAACCTAGTAATCAAGAGGCCCCAGCTAATGCACATCCTGCTGCGATAGCTGGTAGACTATTCATCTAGAGATCCAAGTAATCTTCTGACGACCTGGGTTAAATCCTGCTATGGCAAATGGTAGAATTTGAGTTCAAAAATAATCTAGAGAAATGACTATAATGATGTCCATGAAACCATTGCCAGTTATCACGGGCAAAACCCATCTGGCGCACTAATGTCCTGTAGGGAAATAAATCTGCCATCCTTCCCTGGTCTGGCCTACATGTGACTCCAGACCCACAGCAATGTGGTTGACTCTTAACTACCCAGCCAGTGATGTCCACTTCTCATGAATGAATAAAGAAAGGAAAAGTTAAATTCTGTTAATATTCTTCAAATATTGTCCAATTCCCTTTTAAAGGTTTCTTTTAAATATACTTTTGCCAGCCATTGAGGCAACATGTTCCAGATCACAACAACTTGGAGTATTTGTTCAAAATGATTCTCCTCCCTTTTTGATTTTTGAACATCTTTGTGAAATCTCCCCTTAATCTTCTCACCTGATGGAGAATAATGACAGCTTCTCCAAGCACTCTGTGTTAGTAAATGTGCTGAGGGGGGAGTTAGAAGATGTGACTGGGATGGACAGGCTGTCCAGCATCTCCAGAGATATTAATAAGCAAGTCAAGCACATTGCTGTTCTTTCACCTCTGTGTCCATGACACTGGGATAGTAAACACACATAAGGTTCTTGACTGCGGAACACAACCGTGTCTAAACAATAAGCAAGTGACGCTGATGACATCCCAACCACAGTTCCATTGACATTTTCTGATTGGGAAAGCAGTGATTGGACTAATTGAGTTGGCTCTGACACAACCCATTGCTTTGGTAAGTGGGACCAGCATCTTAGCAGTTGAATAGCAAATTTCTTTTTTCTTAACACACCAGTTTTAATTCTGAAAAAGGATACCGTATGGGTATTTGAGGGGCTGTTAACATGACAGGATTTCGGTACGGTTTTTGTGTACATTAGTGGTGGTGGATTGTAAGTTGAACTTACGTGTGTAGGAACCTTTTGGAATCAGAAGGGGTGACTAGTTAATCACCTGTTCAACTTTCTGACATTAAAAGTTTTTTTTCTATATTGGCGTGAAAATTCTACTTGCAACCAACAGCTTGTGCATTTGTATAGTGGTCCCTCAGGATTGCAACAAAATAAAAACTGGCATTTAGCCGAGTGAGGAACGTTGATGAAAACCTCGGTCAAAGAGAGAAGGAGTAAGGAGTGTCTCAAAAAGGGAGAGGTTTTGGGAGGGAATGCTAGAGCTAGTTTGCATCACATTTGAGGTGCAATCACCACAGTGGAGTGATTTAAGCCAGGCGTAAATAAGTGGGCAGTACTGGGGGTCGAGGACCAGACAGCGTAGTCTCAGAATTAAGAGGCAATTTAAGACTGAGATGAGGAGTAACTTCTTCTCCCTGAGGATTGGGAGTTTTTGAAACTCCTTGCCTCAGAGCCGAGGGGGCAGAGTCCTTGTGTTTATTTAAAGGTGAGATAGAGAGATTTGTGATGAATTGTGGAATCAAGGAGAAAGGTCTGGAAAGTGAACATGAATGTCAGATCAGCCCTGTTTGGTGTGGGGTGTCAGGGGGGAGTTCAGGGAACATCTCTGGGACACACGCACTAAACATCCCCAACGCCCTGTGGCCAAATACTTTAACTCCCCCTCCCATTCTGCCAAGAACATGCAAATCCTGGGCCACCTCCACTGCTAAACTCTAGCTACCCGACGCCTGGAGGAAGAATGCCTCATCTTCTGCCTTGGGACCTTCCCACCCCCCGGAACCATGTGGATTTCACCAATTTTCTCACTCCTCA
Organism: Chiloscyllium plagiosum; assembly: GCF_037043375.1. Classification (NCBI taxonomy): domain Eukaryota; kingdom Metazoa; phylum Chordata; class Chondrichthyes; order Orectolobiformes; family Hemiscylliidae; genus Chiloscyllium; species Chiloscyllium plagiosum. The sequence goes on from NW_028270155.1 coordinate 4,479,739, forward strand.
CTCACACCCCCCCCCCCCTCACCCACCTTATCCCAGTCCCTGCTTTAGTGATCCCAGGGATGATGGATGAATGGATCATAAAGAGCAGCAATTTTTATGGAGAGTGTGAAATGACAGGGACCCTGCTACTGTGTTTGCAGTAGATACAAAAGATTAATGGCACCTGCATCTCCAGATCCGTCTTCTCAGCTGTAGCAGAACACAGGGAGTGTTATAGAGTGTTACTATTCACATCTGTATCCCCCTGACTTGGACAAGAAAGAAATAATCAGCCAGGCTTGGGGCAATTGGCATGAACTTATGATAGGATGCTGTTGTGACGTTTCCTTCCATGCTCCCACTTTATATCTTTACAGGTATTGAATAACCTGATTCAGGAATTCAGCCTGGGTGAGATAAATGAAGAATTGACCTTTGTAGAGAAACTGTAGAACCCTGGATGCTCCAGAACGTTCACAATCAATGGAATGGTTTGGAAGTTCTGTTCACTTTACAGAATGAGTCGTACATTTCACTCACTTGAGCAGATTGAAATTCACATTCTTAGGTAGACTGGGCACTTAAGATATCGTAAAAGTTTGAATAATAATTGAAACTAGCTGTTTCACTCAGCTACAATACAGTAATAGTATGAGCATTGTCTACCGCCAACAAAATGCTGCAATCAAGCCAAAAAGATGTTCTGCTTATCACACAACTTACTAAGGTGATATATGAATTTTGGTGCTCGTGGGGTGCCTGATGTGTGCGTACATCCCAAAAACTTGTGGATCGTATCAAACAGCATGTTCCCTCAGCAGATTACATCAAGCTAGTGTTATAACCCATTTGAGAAAGTGCACTGATGATCAAGCCTACTTTTCCCAGCGTCATCACAAGGATTTAATCAAAGTACATCACGTCCCTATTTTACTCAAGTTCAGGTTCAGAGACAGGTTAGAATGGGGAGGAGAACAAGGATGTCGTGACAGTTCCTAGTGAAATGATCAAGTGATGGCAAAAGGCCAGAGGGAGGGGTCCAGGTGGAGGATGACTATTGAAAATAGGTGAAAGGGCCTCTATGGCTGGGAAAGGAAACCTGTCTGAAGAACTGGACCCAGAGGTGAAGACAATGGAAGAAGACTTTATCATGTGCCTGAAATTCATTGAGCTAGGGATGAAAAAAGACTAAACTGCAGCAGTACCTGCCATATGCAGATGAAACCAAGCTAACATGAAGTCCCTAGAAGGCAATTCTTACATTAGAGAGAGATACGACCAGTGGTGGTTTAACCAGAGGGTTATCATACCTCAGGTGAGGGGAAAGTTTGAGAATGAGTGTCCTTCACATTAGCCTTAGTCAGTGGTGGGAATTTAACCCATACTGTTAGTGTTACTCTGCCTTGCAAAATAGCCATGCAGCCAACTGAGCTAACCAACCCCTATAGGGTAGGGGAATGGGTCTGGGTGGTTACTCTTCAGAGGGTTGGTGTGGACTTGGGCCAAATGGCCTGTTTCCACATGTAGGTAATCTAATCTAAGTCTGAAATTATGATGTTGTGACAGTTATGGCTTAGGTGGCAGCACCCTGACCTGAGCCAGAGGATTCTGGTTTCACGTCTACATGTGGGAATGCTGCACACTTAGAGCTACGAGCTTTGGATTACATGCTAAACTGAGACACTGCCTATCCTCCCAGTTGAATGTTAATGGCACTATTTTGAAGAGCAGGAGATTACCACAGAATTGTTATGATGTTAAAGGGGGCCATTATTCCCATTAGGTCTGCACGTGTGTCTTCAAATGGGTATTGTTGCAACTCTGGTGGGAGGGATACACTGGTAATCAAGACCCACTATTCCATGAGCTCCACAAAAACTGTAAATACCCATTTTTTAAAAAAAATCAGCAAAACAGTCAAATTGTTTCTCTTTTTCTAGTCATCTAAAGCAAAAGGAGCTTCCCTCTGGTTCTTCAGTACGCTCAAAAATAGCTTGTTCATTATAAACAAACTTGTTATCTAGACAAGTAACAAAATTACATTCAGTAAACAAAACTACTTATTACAGCAAAACTGGCTGTCAGCTAAGCTGCAATGCAGAATTAAACTGCATCCTCTTAATCCCAAACAAACATCCATACACAGGAAAACACAGCTCTGAGGAGATCGTGTGGATTGTAAAAAGAAAGGAAGAACTGTAGGTCAAGCATATGGATTCAGAAAACAGACTGGGTAGACTTCTCTCAGTTCCTTCGATTCCCTGTTGATGAGATCAAGTTGCTGACAGTTCAGAACAATCAAAGGTCTTCAGATCAGATTTTTGGTTCTGATGGGAAACAGTAAGGAGTAGTGATAGGTTTACAAACTGCTTCACTGAGTACCAGAGCTTTTAACTGGTTTTGTTTTAATATTAGATCCCTATTGGCAGAAAGCTGCTATCTCTCATCCCAGGTCTGGGAGAACACACAACTTGACCCCAGAGGCTGTTGCTCGGCATTGCAGAGCACAGTTCCTCCAGTTTTCCTAAGACTGGTTATCCAGTAATTAAGTGCCGTAAAATTCACTTAATCTCTCTCGTTGGACTCCTTATTTTTCCAAAGTTTCCTGCTTTCAATAAAGATCAGACAATCCATAGCTCCTTTTGACATCATAATAAAACAAAACTGTGGAAATCTGAAACTAAAATTACTGGGGAAACTCAGCAGGTTTGGCAGCATCTGTGGAATTGTTCAAAGAGTCCCATATCCCAATTTCTCCTCATATATTCCAAACAGCATCATGACATTGTGACATTCTCCACCCTTTTCCTATTTCCCTACACATTATATAAATAAGTCCTCTAAAACCCTCTTGAATGTCTACTACACATCAAAACAGCTCTGTGTCCTTCTTGATCCCTTGAGGAGAAGGAACAGTTTATCCATGTCTACTGCATTCAGATCTCCGATGACCTTAGAAAAGTTAATCAAATCTCCTCTTGGTTTTCTTCTCTGCAAGGAAACTATCCCAACCACTCCAATCTATCTCAATAACTGTTGTTTATCATCACAATTACAACATTTCAAAGGCATCTAGATGGCTGCACGAATAGGAAAGGTTTAGAGGAATATGAGCCAAAATGCTAGCAAAGGGGCTAGATTTATTTTAGGATATCTGGTTATCATGGACAAGTTGGACCAAGGGTCTGTTTCCATGCTGTACAACTCCATGGCTCTATGACAATATACAGCTAGGATACCACAAAGGACTCTCAGTCTCTCCCCTAGCCTGAGATCCTCAGGTTAAACCACCACCACCAGTTGTCTCTCGAATGAGAAAGATCTGCTAAGACCATGGTTACTAATGGGTTCACATTGTTCCTGAAGTGTAACACCCAGAATCGTACTTGATACTCCAAATAGGTATCTTATACAAGTTCAGCACCATTTACCCACTCCTATACTCTGTCAGTATTAAAGTATTACTGTATGGTTTATTAGCCATGCTCTCCACCTGTCCTGCTACCTTTAATGACTTATGCAGATCCACATCAAAGTGTCTCTGCTCCTGCACATCCTTTTGAATAGAACCCTTTTTAAAATACTGTCTGTCCACTTTTTGTTGTGGGTATATCATCTCACGTTCTCTACATTGAACTTCATCTCCACTATCCATCCACACCACCAACTTGTGAATGTCCTTTTACAGTCCTCCTGTATTACAATGTTTCAAACTTGCAAATTTATCCTGCAGTCCAAGACCTAAAGAATTAATACAAATCAGGGAAAGCAAGGGTTGTAATACTGAATCCATGACAAATGTTCCTCCAACTGGAAGAGGGCTGTATTAAAGCAGGAGCATAGCTTTTATAACTCAGTCAGAGCTCTACAGTAGTCATTGTTGCCTCTGGGTGTCAGACACCAAAGTTTGAAGTGAACCCACCCCGTTTTGTCCTAGACTTTATGGTACAATTATCACTGTCCCCTAATAGATTGATTGATGTGCCCCACCTCATTCCCAATGACTAGGTCCAGTAGTGCCTTTTTCCTTGTTGGAATGGACACATGTTGCTATAGGGAGGTCTTCTGAACACAGTCTAGGAAGACTTATTCCTCAGTGCACCTTACACAACCCACCCTATCCCACTCTGCATTAAAGTAATGGAATCAGAGAAGTGTTATCGTACAGGAGGCCATTCTGCTCATTGTGTCTGTACTAGTTCTCCAAATTAGCTTAATGACTTACTGCTTTTTCACTGCCTTTATCTTTGCATACCATTTCTCTCCAGATAACCATCCAATGCCCCTCTTGAATACCTCAATTGAACCTGCCTCCACCACATTTCCAGGCACTGCATTGAGATCCTAACTGCTCGCCGTATGAAAAGATTTTTCTTACTTTGCATTTGCTTCAGTTATGCATCACTTTAAATCTGTGCTCTCTGGTTCTCAATCTGTTGATAAGCTTTTGCCCGATCCTGTCCAGCCCGCTCATGATTGTAACAATATCTATCAAATCTTGTCTCCAAGGAAATCAGTCCCTGTCTGTCTTCATAACTGAAGTTTCTCATTCCTGAAACCATTCTTGTAAATCGCTTCTGCACTCTTTCTGATGCATTCACATCTTTCCTAAAATATGGCAGCCACAATTGTACCACAGTCCAGCTGAGGTCTAACAAGTGTCTTATACAAGTTCAGCTTCACTTCCTTGCTCTTGAGCTCTATGCCCCTCTTAATAAAGTTGAGAACACTTTTATTTACTGCTGTCTCCACCTGTCCTACCCCTTCAATGATCTGTACACATATATACCCAGTGTCATAAAGTGTGGTACTGGAAAAGCACAGTTGGTCAGGCAGTATCCGAAGAGCAGGAGAGTAGACTTTTCGAGCCTAAGCTCTTCATCAGGGATGTTGGAGGCCCCAAGGATGCTGATGGATAAATGGGGGAGGAGTGGAGCTGGGGCAAAGATAGCTTGGAATGCAATAGGTAGATGATGGGGGGGGGGGGGGGGGGGAATGGTGATGGTGATGGTGATAGGTCAGAGTGGTGGGTGGAGCAGATAGATGGGAAGGAAGATGGGCAGGTAGGACAGTTTAAGAGGCAGATGCCGGGTTGTATCTGGGATAAGGTCAGGGGAGGGGAGATGAGGAAACTGCTGAAATCGACATTGATCCTGTATGGTTGGAGAGTCCCAAGGCAGAAGATGAAGCATTCTTCCCCTAGGCATCAGGTGGCTAGAATTTGGTAGTGGAAAAGGTCCAGGAGTTAGCAAAACTTTGGAGAGAAGCCAGAGCAAAAATCAGCAGAGGTTTGATTAGATTTAATTTGATTTAAGCTTTATACATGGACTTTAGTAAGGTGTTTGATAAGGTTCCCTATGGTGGACTAATGGAGAAAGTGAAGTCATATGGTGTGCAAGGTGTTGCAGCTCGGTGGATAAAGAACTGGTTGAGCAATGGGAGACAGAGAGAGTAGTTGAAGGGAGTTTCTCGAAATGGAGAAAGGTGACCAGTGGTGTTCCTCAGGGGTCAGTGTTGGGGCCACTGCTGTTTGTAATATACATACATGATCTGGAAGAGGGCACTGTTGGTATGATCAGCAAGTTTGCAGATGACACGAAGATTGGTGGAGTAGCAGAAAGCGTAAGGAACTGTCAGAGAATACAGGAGGATATAGATAGACTGGAGAGTTGGGCGGAAAAGTGGCAGATGTGAAGGGATGCATTTAGGCAAGTCTAATTCTAGAGCGAATTATACAATGAACGGAAGAGCCTTGGGAAAAGCTGATGGGCAGAGAGATCTGGGAGTGCAGGTCCATTGTACCTGAAGGTTGCTGCACAGGTGGATATAGTGGCCAAGAAGGCATATAGTTTGCTTGCCTTCCTTGGTTGGGGTATTGAGTATAAGAGCTGGCAAGTCATGTTAACATTGTACAAGACGTTGGTTCGGCCGCATTTAGAATACTGTGTACAGTTCTGGTCGCCACATTACCAAAAAGGATGTGGACGCTTTGGAGAGGGTGCAGAGAAGGTTTCCGAGCAGTCACCACACCTAACCCCGCCCCCACACCAATCTCCGCCCGCACGCCTAAATCCGACCCCACGGCCAACCCTGCCCCCACTCCCAGCTCCAGCCCCACACCAGGTCCTAGCTCCCAGCCCTGCCGTGTTTTCACCATCCCCCCAGAACTACCCCTCTCTGAGAATGAAAGATCAGTCCTCAGCAGAGGCCTCACCTTCATTCCCCTACGCTCTCGGATTAACGAATTCAACACGCAGTGAGACATCGAACAATTCTTCCGCCGCCTTCGCCTCTGCGCCTACTTCTTCAGTCAGGACTCTCACTCACCCTCTGATGACCCCTTCTCACGCCTCCAATACACCCCATCCACCTGGACACCCCGTGCTGGCCTCTTACCTGCCCTCGATCTCTTCATAGCCAACTGCTGGCGCGACATTAACGCCTCAACTTCTCCACGTCTCACCCACTCCAACCTCTCACCCTTGGAACGTGCAGCCCTCCACTCCCTCCGTTCCAACCCCAACCTCTATCAAACCGGCAGACAAGGGAGGCGCGGTAGTAGTTTGGCGCGCCAACCTTTACACCGCTGAGGCTAAACACCAGCTCGCGGACACCTCCTCCTACTGCCCCCTTGACCATGACCCCACCTCCCACCAGCAAACCATCATCTCCCAGACCATCCATAACCTCATCACCTCAGGGGATCTCCCATCCACCGCCTCCAACCTCATAGTCCCACAACCCCACACCGCCCGTTTCTACCTCCTGCCCAAAATCTACAAACCTGACTGGCCCGGCCGACCCATTGTCTGAGCCTGCTCCTGCCCCACCGAACTCATCTCTGCATACCTTGACGCAGTCCTTTCCCCCTTAGTCCAAGAACTCCCCACCTACATTCAGGACACCACCCACGTCCTCCACCTCCTCCATGATTTTCGCTTCCCCAGTCCCCAACGCCTTATCTTCACCATGGACATCCAGTCCCTGTACACCTCCATCCCCCATCACGAAGGCCTACAAGCCCACCGCTTCTTCCTTTCCCGCCGTACCAACCAGTACCCTTCCACTGACACCCTCCTTCGATTGAACTGGTCCTCACCCTGAACAACTTCTCTTTCCAATCCTCCCACTTCCTCCAAACCAAAGGAGTAGCCATGGGCACCCGCATGGGCTCCAGCTATGCCTGCCTCTTCGTAGGATATGTGGAACAGTCCATCTTCCACAGCTACACTGGCACCACCCCCACCTTTTCCTCCGCTACATCGATGACTGTATCGGCGCTGCCTCGTGCTCCCACGAGGAGGTTGAACAGTTCATCCACTTTACCAACACCTTCCACCCCGATCTCAAATTCACCTGGACCGTCTCAGACTCCTCTCTTCCTTTCCTAGACCTTTCCGTTTCTATCTCGGGCGACCGAATCAACACGGACATTTACTATAAACCGACCGACTCCCACAGCTACCTAGACTACACCTCCTCCCACCCTGCCCCCTGTAAAAACGCCATCCCACATTCCCAATTCCTTCGTCTTCGCTGCATCTGCTCCCAGGAGGACCAGTTCCAATACCATATAACCCAGATGGCCTCCTTCTTCAAAGACCGCAATTTCCCCCCAGACCTGATCGACGATGCCCTCTACCCCATCTCCTCCACTTCCCGCTCCTACGCCCTTGAGCCCCGCCCCTCCAATCGCCACCAGGACAGAACCCCACTGGTCCTCACCTACCACCCCACCAACCTCCATATACATCGTATCATCCGCCGTCATTTCAGCCACCTCCAAACGGACCCCACCACCAGAGATATATTTCCCTCCCCTCCCCTATCAGCGTTCCGAAAAGACCACTCCCTCCGTGACTCCCTCGTCAGGTCCACACACCCCACCAACCCAACCTTCACTCCCTGCAACGGCAAGAAATGCAAAACTTGCGCCCACACCTCCCCCCTTACTTCCCTCCAAGGCCCCAAGGGATCCTTCCATATCCCCCACAAATTCACCTGCACCTCCACACACATCATTTACTGCATCCGCTGCACCCGATGTGGCCTCCTCTATATTGGGGAGACAGGCCGCCTACTTGCGGAACGTTTCAGAGAACACCTCTGGGACACCCGAACCAACCACCCAGTGGGTCAACACTTCAACTCCCCCTCCCACTCCACCAAGGGCATGCAGGTCCTTGGACTCCTCCATCGCCAGACCACAGCAACATGGCGGTTGGAGGAAGAGCGCCTCATCTTCTGCCTAGGAACCCTCCAATCACAAGGGATGAACTCGGATTTCTCCAATTTCCTCATTTCCCCTCCCCCCACCTTGTCTCAGTCAAATCCCTCGAACTCAGCACCGCCTGCCTAACCTGCAATCTTCTTCCTGACCTCTCCGCCCCTCCCCCGCCCCCACTCCGGCCTATCACCCTCACCTTGACCTCTTTCCACCTATCGCATTTCCAGCGCCCCTCCCCCAAGTCCCTCCTCCCTACCTTTTATCTTAGCCTGCTGGACACACTTTCCTCATTCCTGAAGAAGGGCTTATGCCCGAAACATCGATTCTCCTGCCCCTTGGGTGCTGCCTGACCTGCTGCGCCTTTCCAGCAACACATTTCAGCTCTGATCTGCAGTCCTCACTTTCCCCTTATGAGGATGTTGCCTGGTGTGGAAGGTGCTAGCTATGAAGAGAGATTGAGTAGGTTAGGTTTATTTTCATTAGAAAAAAGGAGATTGAAGGTGGACCTGATTGAGGTTTATAAAATCATGAAGGGTATAGACAGGGTGGATAGAGACAAGCTTTTTCCCAGGGTGAAGGTCACACTTTCAAGATGACAGGTAGAAAGTTTAAGGGGGATACGCGCAGCAAATACTTCACACAGAGGGTGGTGGGCATTTGAAATGCGTTGCCAGCGGAGGTGTTAGAGGCACGCACGGTAGATTCATTTAAGATGCATCTGGACAGATACATGAGTAGGTGGGGGAGTAGTGGGATACATATGCTTAGGAATTGGGCGACAGCTTTAGACAGTAGATTTGGATCGCCTCAGGCTTGGAGGGCCAAAGAGCCTGTTCCAGGGCTGTAAAGTTTCTTTGTTCTTTATTGTCATGTGTACCCAAGTACAGGAGTACAGTGAAAAGTGTACAACATTGGCACACACAGCACCATCTTAGGTACAAAGGTACCTAGGTAAAAATCATAGATACAAGTAAAATGTAGAGAAACAAAATTAAAAGTAAAGCTTTACCAAAGTTCTTAGTATAAATAGAAAAATAAAGAAATACAGTTAAAAGTTCTGGATGTAAGTTAGCTCCCTGAGCTGTAAGGTTCGTTTTCAGACGTTTCGTCACCATACTAGGTAACATTATCAGTGAGCCTCCGATGAAGCACTGGTGGCATAGCCTGCTTTCTATTTATGTGGTTAGGTTTCACTGTGTTGGTGGTGTCATTTCCTATGGTGATGTCATTTCCTGTTCTTTTTCTCAGGGGTGGTAAATGGGATCCAAGTCAATGTGTTTGTTGATAGAGTTCAAGTTAGAATGCCATGCTTCTAGGAATTCTCGTGGATGTCCCTGTTTGGCTTGTCCTGGGATTGATGTGCTGTCCCAGTCGAAGTGGTGTCCTTCCTTATCTGTATGTCAGGATACTAGTGAGAGAGGGTCATGTCATTTTGTGGCTAGTTGATGTTCATGTATCCTGGTGGCTAGTTTTCTACCTGTTTGTCCAATGTAGTGTTTGTTACAGTTCTTGCAAAGTATTTTGCCAATGATATTAGTTTTACTTGTCTGTGTAGGGTCTTTCAAATTCATTAAGCTGCTGTTTTTGGGTGTTGGTGGGTTTGTGGACTACCATGATGCCACATGGTATCGGTGGGCCGAACGGCCTATTCAAGTGTTGGACTGTTCACTGTTGACTGTCTATGTGTTGAATAATGTAATGGAGCAAGTGGGATGGCGGAGTGAGATAATGCAATCCATATAAACCATGATAGTGTACTGGCTGTGGTTAGGTGAACTGGCTATGCTAAATTGCCCGCCGTGTTAGGTGAAGAGGTAAATGTAGGGGAATGGGTCTGGGTGTGTTGCTCTTCGGAGGGTCAGTGTGGACTTGTTGGGCCGAAGGGCCTGTTTCCACACTGTAAGTAATCTAATCTAATCTCATCTAACATGGATAAGCAAGAAGCCACAAGTCTGGAATGAGCTTGTGAAGGGAAAGGTCTTAGACACGACACTAGAGCCGAGCACATACAGACGTCAGTGAAGGTGCAGTACTGGGAAAAAGGGGCTACAAAGTAGTCATTAGATATAAAAAACAAGCTGCTTCAGAGACAGTGTCAATACTGACACTCAGCCAGGCCAGTATGGCCTTTTGCCCGAAACATTGATTTTCCTGCTCCTCAGATGCTGTGCTTTTCCGTCACCACTCTAATCTTGACTCTGATCGCCAGCATCTGCAGTCCTCATTTTCGCTCAGTATGTCAATGTGCAGGCAGCAATGTTGACTAATTTCACCGGATAAAGCAAAAGGCACTATCAAAAATAAAGTAACTTTGCATCCAATTAAGGTTAGTATTTACATTATTAAGGGTGTAAAAGGTCCTGTCTGAGGAGCTGTGGTGAATATCTGCAGTGCATCTTGGAGATAAAGTTAAAAATCACACAAAACCAGGTTATAGTCCGACAGGTTTACTTGGAAGTACTACTTTCAGAGCATTGCTCCTTCATCAAGTCATTGCAGATGACCTTCACTGGCTGATGGTAATATGTTGGAAAGTCATGATTTGGAGATGCCAGTGTTGGACTAGGGTGTACAAAGTTAAAAATCACACATTACCAGGTTAGAGTCCAACAGGTTTATTTGGAAACCCACAGAGAGTAGTCACTGAAAAAACTACACAGTGATATCAATGAGTTTCATCCCACCATCAAACTCAACATGGACTACTCTCTTACTATCTGTCTCATTCTTGGACACATGCATCTCCATCAAGGATGGGCACCTCAGCACCTTACTCTCAGCAAACCCACAGAAAACCTCACAATGCTATACTTCTCCAGCTTCCACCTGAAACATATTAAAACAGCCAATCCCAATGCATACACAGGATCTGTTCAGATGAGGAGGAATGTGACGGACACTTGGAAGTACTCAAGGATGCCCTCATAAGAACGGGGTACAATGCTCAACTCATCGACCGCCAGTTCCAACATGCCACAGTGAGGAACCGTAACGACCTCCTCAGGAGACAGACACGAGCTGCAACCGACAGGGTACCCTTCGTTATCCAGTACTTCCCAGGATCTGAAAAAGTATGCCATGTTCTTCATAGCCTGCAACACATTATCAATGATGATCAGTACCTCGCCAAGACCTTCCCCAAACCTCCACTTCTCGCCTTTAAACAACAATCATTGTTCGTAGCAAACTGCCCAGCTTTCAAAACAACTCCATACAACCCTGTCATGGTAGACGCTGTAAGACATGTCAGAGTGTGGATATGGGTACCAACATTGCGCACAGGGACATCTCCCACCATGTAAGTGGCAGGTACTCATGCAACTTAGCCAACCTTGTCTCTCTCACATGTTGCAGGCAAGGATGTCCTGGGGCATGGTACATTGATGAGGCCAAACAGAGGCTATGGCAACGGATGAATAGACACCACACGACAATCAACAGACAGGAGTGTTCTCTCCCAGTCGGAGAACACCAACGGTCTGGGACATTCGACCTCAGACCTTTGGGTGATTGTCCTCCAAGGCGGACTTCGGGTCAGGCAACAATAAAAAGTGGCCGAGCAGAGGCTGATAGCTAAGTTCGGTAGCCATGGGGATGGCCTCAACCGGGACCTTGCGTTCATGTCACACTACAGGTGACCCCACTGCACTATACACATACAGAGACAGCCATACACAGACACTCCTACAGACACACACTTACGCAGACCCTCTCTCATATGCTCACACATACACTCCCACACTCCCCCTCTCAATACACCCACATACACACATACACATATACGTTTGTGGGGTGAATTTCTATTTGCAGATTTGTATTTTACTTTGCTCAAAACTGCATGAATCCATGTCAGATTCTATAAATCCATTTTTTTAGATTAGAATCAGTCTGACCACAGACAGTCTCACACAGGACAGCTCGCATCTTCAATGCATTATCTGGGCTGACATGACACCAATTGTTAAAGTTCACTTGAGAACGTAACTTTTAACAAAAGTTTTTAATTTACATATGAATGAACTGAAACCAACATGTTCATTCTAAAAGATGAGAGACTTAACAAACAATCGAGTTCTTTTTCAATATAGAATTTCAGTTACATTACACTGCAAACTTTTGCTATAAATTCTGTGTCTTACAATCTTATACTCTACAACCATCTGATGGAGCAGAGCTCCAAAAGCTAGTGCTTCCAAATAAACCTGTTGGACTATAACCTGGTGTTGTGTGATTTTTAAATACGTTGGGAGGGCCGGTTCCAGTGACGGTCGGTGGCACTTTGTTGGGAGGACCGCAGCCCAGAGACAGTGGGTGGTGCGATGTTGGGAGGACCACGGCCCGGACATGGTGGGTGGCGCTGTGTTGGGAGGGCCGGGTCCAGTGACGGTGGGTGGCACTGTTTTGGGAGGACCGCAGCCCAGAGATGGTGGGTGGCGCTGTGTTGGGAGGGCCGGGTCCAGTGACAGTGGGTGGTGCGATGTTGGGAGGACCACGGCCCGGAGATGGTGGGTGGCGCTGTGTTGGGAGGACCGGGGCCAGTGGCCGTGGATGATGCAGTGTTAGGAGAGCCCATTTGGTGGCGCTGCCTATGGAGGCCGCTGCCCAGCCGTCGGTTTTTCTCGGCGAGCGCTGCCCGGCCCCGGGGCCCTTTGGTTCAACAACATGGCGCTTGTGGGTCCAGTCTCCCGCGCTCTGTCTGAGCGGTTGTCCCGGTGCAGGCTGTTGGTGGTAGGTGCGGGCGGCATCGGCTGCGAGCTCCTCAAAAACCTGGTCCTCACCGGCTTCAGGGATATCGAGGTGGTAAGGAGCGAACCTCCGAGGCTGATGCATGACCGAGCCGACCTGGGAGCCGGGGGCAGGCTTTCGGGCCTGCGCTTCGCTTCGGAACTGAAGCTGGGATTCGGAGCGCGGGGGAGGGAGGGGGGAGAGAGGGAGGGGAGAGGGGAGGGGAGGATGGACCTCCACAACCACATCCACATCGCTCACACACACCCTCGTCCTCCCCCCCCCCCCCGACCCCTCACACCTTCCCCCCCCCGACCCCTCACACCTTCCCCCCCCCCGACCCCTCACACCTTCCCCCCCCCGACCCCTCACACCTTCCCCCCCCCCCCGACCCCTCACACCTTCCCCCCCCCCCGACCCCTCACACCTTCCCCCCCCCGACCCCTCACACCTTCCCCCCCCCCGACCCCTCACACCTTCCCCCCCCCCGACCCCTCACACCTTCCCCCCCCCCCGACCCCTCACACCTTCCCCCCCCCGACCCCTCACACCTTCCCCCCCCCCCGACCCCTCACACCTCCCCCCCCCCGACCCCTCACACCTTCCCCCCCCCCCGACCCCTCACACCTTCCCCCCCCCGACCCCTCACACCTTCCCCCCCCCCGACCCCTCACACCTTCCCCCCCCCCCGACCCCTCACACCTTCCCCCCCCCGACCCCTCACACCTTCCCCCCCCCCCGACCCCTCACACCTCCCCCCCCCCGACCCCTCACACCTTCCCCCCCCCCGACCCCTCACACCTTCCCCCCCCCGACCCCTCCCACCTTCCCCCCCCCGACCCCTCCCACCTTCCCCCCCCCGACCCCTCCCACCTTCCCCCCCCGACCCCTCACACCTTCCCCCCCCCCGACCCCTCACACCTTTCCCCCCCGACCCCTCACACCTTCCCCCCCCCGACCCCTCACACCTTCCCCCCCCCGACCCCTCACACCTTCCCCCCCCCGACCCCTCACACCTTCCCCCCCCCGACCCCTCACACCTTCCCCCCCCGACCCCTCACACCTTCCCCCCCGACCCCTCACACCTTCCCCCCCGACCCCTCACACCTTCCCCCCCCGACCCCTCACACCTTCCCCCCCCGACCCCTCACACCTTCCCCCCCCGACCCCTCACACCTTCCCCCCCCGACCCCTCACACCTTCCCCCCCGACCCCTCACACCTTCCCCCCCCCCGACCCCTCACACCTTCCCCCCCCCCCCGACCCCTCACACCTTCCCCCCCCCCCCGACCCCTCACACCTTCCCCCCCCCCCCGACCCCTCACACCTTCCCCCCCCCCCCGACCCCTCACACCTTCCCCCCCCCCCCCGACCCCTCACACCTTCCTCCCCCCGACCCCTCACACCTTCCCCCCCGACCCCTCACACCTTCCCCCCCCGACCCCTCACACCTTCCCCCCCCGACCCCTCACACCTTCCCCCCCCGACCCCTCACACCTTCCCCCCCCGACCCCTCACACCTTCCCCCCCCCCCGACCCCTCACACCTCCCCCCCCCCCCGACCCCTCACACCTCCCCCCCCCCCGACCCCCCACACCTCCCCCCCCCCCGACCCCCCACACCTTCCCCCCCGACCCCTCACACCTTCCCCCCCGACCCCTCACACCTTCCCCCCCCGACTCCTCACACCTTCCCCCCCCGACCCCTCACACCTTCCCCCCCCCCGACCCCTCACACCTTCCCCCCCCCGACCCCTCACACCTTCCCCCCCCCGACCCCTCACACCTTCCCCCCCCCGACCCCTCACACCTTCCCCCCCGACCCCTCACACCTTCCCCCCCCGACCCCTCACACCTTCCCCCCCCGACCCCTCACACCTTCCCCCCCCCGACCCCTCACACCTTCCCCCCCCGACCCCTCACACCTTCCCCCCACGACCCCTCACACCTTCCCCCCCCGACCCCTCACACCTTCCCCCCCCCGACCCCTCACACCCTCCCCCCCGACCCCTCACACCCTCCCCCCCCCCCGCCCCCGCACCTTCCCTTCCTCCCCCCGCCCCCGCACCTTCCCTTCCTCCCCCCGCCCCCGCACCTTCCCTTCCTCCCCCCGCCCCCGCACCTTCCCTTCCTCCCCCCCGCCCCCGCACCTTCCCTTCCTCCCCCCCGCCCCCGCACCTTCCCTTCCTCCCCCCCCGCCCCCGCACCTTCCCTTCCTCCCCCCCCGCCCCCGCACCTTCCCTTCCTCCCCCCCCCGCCCCCGCACCTTCCTTCCCCCCACCCCCGCACCTTCCTTCCCCCCAATCCCCGCACCTTCCTTCCCCCCAATCCCTGCACCTTCCTCCCTGCCTCCCTCCGCCCACCTGATTGTGCAGCTTTGTCCTGACAACTCCTGTATAAATTTTTTCTGTTTTTTTTTAATATGAGGAATGTATCAGTGGGAATAGTTTCCCTCACCTCATTTTCAACACCTTGATCAGATTTTCTCTTAATCTCTGTCTTAATGACGAGGAGAAAGTGAGGACTGCAGATGCTGGCGATTAGGTTCAGGAATGTGGTGCTGAAAAAGTGCAGCAGGTCAGGCAGCGTCCGAGGAGCAGCAGAACTGGTGTGTCGGGCATAAATTGTTCATCAGGAACCTGATGAAGGGCTTATGCCCAAAATGTCGATTCTCCTGCTCCTCAGATGCTTAGTGATAAGAGCTCCATATTCTCTCATCTCCCACTTCGGCTCTCGCCTCTTATTTCCAGGAATCATAATAATTCAAATTAGTCTTTCTAGAACCTTCGCTTATTTCTGAAAGTGGTATACCCAAAACTGGGCACATTACTTTGTATTCTTTAAGGGTATGTAATTCAAGTTGTAATAATACAGCACAACTTTAATAAGCTGCTTAATTTGAAATTTTAACCAAATAAATAGCTTTGTTTTAGTCATGAATGCCTGGTTTGGCATTGAGAGTGTGCTGAGAACTGATTCTAATCCTATGGATTTAATCCACTCTCATGCTGTCGCTGGTAAAGATTGCATTTTGTAACAACCCATCTCTACATGTGTCTAGGTGGATTTGGATACCATCGATGTCAGCAACCTCAACCGGCAGTTTCTCTTCCAGAAGAAGCATGTTGGAAAGTCAAAAGCTCAGGTAAGAGTCAAGTACCATCGAGAGATATGGTTTATCTCTCTGTACCTGTGTAAAGTACTTGATGATCATCTGCATTCATTGATTTATTATTTTGTCACTTAAAAAAGACAAGGTTTGGACTTACTGGTGTTGGACTGGGGTGGACAAAGTGAAAAATCACACAACACCAGGTTATAGTCCAACAGGTTTAATTGGAAGCACTAGCTTTCGGAGCGCCGCTCCTTCATCAGGTGGTTGTGGAATAAAAAAACCATAATGATCTTGATCTTTATTTTCTGGGAGGCAACCTTGTAAATGGATTCAAGCTGAGATGAAAATCTCACTGTCTTCTCCTGGCAGCTTCCTCTTGATTTATTTCCCTTCCTTTAATTGGGAGATTAGGCAGAAGAGATTATCTGAATTCTCTTGGCATAACTGTCCTTCATGCTGTCTCTTTAAGCACCTTCCAGCAAGGAAAAGAACTTGTCTTTAATTGACACTTTTCAGAGCCTCATTTTTTAAATTCAGTCTCCCCAACAATGTACTAATGGGACTTCAAATTAAATTGTTTACCTTAGGCTAAAGAAGGTTATGGGACGTTTTAGAAGAGGCTTTCAAAGTTACAAAGGATTTGATAAAATAATTGAGAAGTTTTTTCTCCGGTACTAAGATGGGTAAACAATGAGCAGAAATTTATGCTAATTGGAAAAGGCAGTCAGCGGTGATATTCGTAAAGACTAGTTCTGTTTGACTAAGGTGATTGAATTCTTGGAAGTGACGAGAAGATCAATGAGGGTGGCACATTTGAACTTTCAGAAATGTTAGACAAGTGCCACATCATAGATTAAGAAGGAAAGTACAGATCGTTCTGTTATAATGCATGTTTTGTCAATGCAAATTTGCTGTAAAGTGATTGACGAATTTGGGACACTGTTTCTAAAGCACAAACTTTTATAATGTGTATTGGCTGTAACACCATGACAGTGCCAACACTTTAAGCACTTTCTAAAGCACCATTTTTCTATAATGCAGAGTTGGTCAAGAATGCAGCCGTGTTATAGAAGAACTGACTACAGTAGTAAAAGTAATTGGGTTAACTAGTGGTAAATAACATAGATACTACTCAGGTGCAAGGCAATGACCATCTCCAACACAGGAGATTCCAGCCAGTACTCCTTGACATTCAGTGGCATTGCTGTCACAGAATACATCACTGTCAACATTCTGAAGGTTGCCATTGACTAGAAATGGAATTGAACCAGTCATATAAATACAGTAGCATCATGAGCAGGTCAGAGTTTGGGAACTCTGCAATGAGTAACTCACCACCTGACTGCTGAAAGGAAAGCATGTCTACCATCTACAAGGCACAGGCCAGCAATGTGGTGGTATATTTCCCATTTTCACGGTTAGCGAATATGTGGGCAAGAACATCACCATCTGAAAATTCCAATCCAGTCTCAACTCTGACTTGGAAATGTGTCACTGGGTCAGAAACCTGGAATTCCCTCCCTAAGGGCATTATGGGTCTACCTACAGCAGGGGATCTTCAGTTCAAGAAGGCAGCTAACCACCACCACCTCAAAGGGGCAGCTTGGGATGGGCAAAACATATTGACCAGCTAGTGACCTCCACGTCCTGTGAACAAATAACGACCTCATTCCCCTCTGTGCTGTACTGTTCTACGATTTCATATGGGTGATTCTAGAGATGAGAGATTACTACTAGTAGGAAAGGTTGAACAGATTTAAGACTTTTTTTGGTACAATGGAGGAGTGAAAGGAGACTTGATTGTGTTTTAAAATTGACAAGGCGGGGTATATATGGGGAATGTTTTTACACTTACGGAAAAGTTCAAAATTGTGGACCATAATTATAAGATTACGAATAAGTAGAGAAATAAGGATGTGTTTTTACTCAGTAATGAGAATATGAAATCTCTGCCGGTTTCAAACAGTTTTGCAATCATAGATTCCTGCAGTGTGGAAACAGGCCCCTTGGCCCAACAAGTCCACACCGACCCTCCAAAGAGTAACCCACCCAGACCCATCCCCCTGTTGTATTATTCTACATTTACCCCTGACTAATGCACTTAACCTACATACACCTGAAGGCTGTGGGCAATTTAGCATGGCCAATTCACCAAACCTGCACATCTTTGGATTGTGGGAGGAAACTGGAGCACCCAGAGGAAACCCATGCAGACACTGGGAGAACGTGCAAACTCCACGCAGATAGTCACCCGAGGCTGGAATCTCACCTGGGTTCCTGGCGCTGAGAAGCAGCAGTACTAACCACTGAGCCACTGTGTTGCAGTGAAAGGAAACTCGATGAGTACATGAGAAGGAAACAGAAAGATATGCTGAAAGGCTTCATTTGGTTTGCAGGTGGCCAAGGAAAGTGCCTTAAAGTTCTGCCCTGAGGCCAGGATAACAGCTCATCACGACAGCATCATGAAGTGAGTATTATCTTTTGGTTGGGCTTTGTTGTGCATCACAAATTGTCTGCAG
Source organism: Chiloscyllium plagiosum (assembly GCF_037043375.1). Lineage (NCBI taxonomy): Eukaryota > Metazoa > Chordata > Chondrichthyes > Orectolobiformes > Hemiscylliidae > Chiloscyllium > Chiloscyllium plagiosum. Next base: position 4,498,303 of record NW_028270155.1, read on the forward strand.
AATCATTCTGGTTGAGCAGCACTTCAGTGTTACCTGAGAAATGGTGAACCAGCAGTAAATCTGAAGAGTGTGAATGCACTTTGAGCTCTGGTCACCCAATGCTCACCTTCTGAGCAGGCAGTAGCTATTCCTGACAATTTACTTTTAAATAAAAACTAGCATTTTTCACAACTTTAAGGGCATGTCAGAGTGTCTTTATTTAATCCTGTTGATTTCAACATATGCTTCACCTGGGGTCATAGCATACTGATAATTGTATTGTTGGTCATTTACTTTAAAAGTCCTGTACAGTAGATCCTTGATGTGATGATACAATGGTTGACTTGCTCGAGGCCGTTTCTAAGGGCCGTTTCTGTTTGCTGTCTTAATGTGGGGTTAAAATCACATCTGGGTCCAAACCAGAAAAGAATAGCACAGTCCCTTGTAGCAAACTAGGATTTTAATGGCAATCTGACAGATTTGTGATCACCTTGATTTATTTTATTTATTCCCAAATCCTGAAACTCCTCGTCTAACAGGACTGTAGAGCATCTTCATCCTGTTGACTACAGTGGTTCAAGAACCTAGGAGAAAGTGAGGACTGTAAATGCTGGAGATCAGAGTCGAGAGTGTGGTGCTGGAAAACCACAGCAGGTCAGGCAGTGTCTGAGGAGCAGCAGAATTGGTTTCGGGCTTATGCCTGACCTGCTGTGCTTTTCCAGCACCACACTCTTGTTTCAGGAAACTAACCCACCACCCCTTCGAATGACTTGGGATGGGCAGTAATGTCAACATTGGTAATGACACCCGCAAGCCTCAGTATGAGTAAAAGCTGGCTTGAAAAACCGAATGAGATTGATTAAAACTGTAAACCAACAAAGTCTTTTTGTTTTCTTAACCAAGATTGCAAATGTACACAGTGCACAGATCTGCCAGCAATGCCTGTAACCTTTGCGACCTTCAACAATTCATTCAATTAAACAAAGAAAACAGAGACAATTTTTTTAGAAAGAAAGTCAAAAAGCAGTTCTCAGCTCAAGTTTTAGTTGTGAAAGTAAGATCTGAGTGTAGCCCTGTCAACCCCAGCTTTGTTAGATCAAATAGCTTTATGCAAGTCTTGACTGCTGTAGCATGAAGATATGTTTTTGCTTTGTTACTTGCCTAGCTGAGCAATGAGTTATCACCTTGATGGTTCACTTGGTGCACATACTGCTTAATGTGGAACAGAACCTTTTGGTAGAGGTAGCAGCAGCTCATGCATGGCGATGCTTGGCAACTTGTGCACAGCCTTTTACCTTTTCCTCCTAGCATGCTGCCTATCTCTGTCCCTATTAAACTTTGTAAACTACTGGGAGGATGACCAAGGCAGTGGATATTATTGTGTAGAATTAGAGAATGATATTTTGTAAGAGTTATACAGCTTTGATTTTGTTTTTGTTTGTCTTGTTTGTGGTAAACAATTTGAGTGCTGTCACTTTTGTTTCCCACAGCCCAGGTTACAATGTGGAATTCTTCAGGCAGTTTACACTTGTGATGAATGCTCTGGATAATAGGGGTAAGGATTTCTGGGTTTTAGGGCTCTACTGGTTTTAAGCAAGAGTAATGATAATTGATAAATACAAGTAATTGCTGCATGATATTTTTGCCAGAAAGAGAGGTGTTTGTTTTCTTGGATCCAGCAGCACACTGTAAAATTACATTCTTTAGCAACAGGCCCAGCCTCCAGAAACTGGTTTACCATTCGTTTACATCACGACAGATCTGTACCTGAAACTCATTTGCTTATTTTTAATTCACATTTCTTAATAACCTTCCCTAATAAAAGTTTATTCAACTCAATTCTTGGGCATTTGTATCGATCTTTTTTGCTTTGCACTGCCATCTGTAGGAAATTCTTTCTTGATGTCGCTCATAAAATGCCTGGACTGTAATTTTGAGATTGTCTCTCAGATCTCTCTCTCGCACTCACACGTGTACACATCCACCCACCCACCCCACCTCCCTGATTCCTCCACCATTGCTTCCTTGTATGATCAAACAGCACAAGGCATTTGACACATTGTGCTTGTCCTAACTCTTCTGAAAATTACTGACAAGAGTGATATGTTGCTGTAGCTTTGCATTCTGCACTCATCAGGAAAAGCACTGAGCGATGTGATTCTATGATTACGCCGCACTTTCTGAATAATCCTGTGTGTAAGTAGTTACACTAAAAATCAGTGAGATAATCAGTTGGGGCTCATTTTGCTCACTAGAAGTGAGTTACATTTATCTCTGAAAACATACCTAATTTGTTCAGTGATTAAGCCTTAATTGAATTTCCTAGGAGCTTTGGGGGCCTGTATTTCCTGATTTGTTTACTCCACAACAATGCTTCAGCCAGTCAAAGTTGACTTGTAAACTCATCAGTTCCCTCCTCTTCTGTTGTGTAAATTATTGGCATTTTTGCATTTGTCCCAGTGAGTGCAAGACAAAAAGCTTCAGCAACATGTCTTTCTCTTCAGCAATATTCAAGTTCTACATGACTGCCTCCTCGAAAGTGTGATTCAATTCATCCTACTGCTCCACAATTTAATAGCAATACGTGGAAACAGGAGAAAAGCTTTCATCCCTTTTAGTCTGCTCTGATATTCAAGAAAATCATGTCTGATTTTCAACAAGTCAACTTTTCTGTCTGATTCCCATATTTCTTGATTCCCTTAGAACCAAAAGTCTAATAATGTCTGTCTTAGGTATACTCAACAACCGAGCAAACAAATATGTCCAGAATGGTTAATTACAAAATATTGCAAGTCTAAGTGAAATCCACTCAGCCCATTTAAATGCTGACCCCTTGCCCTGACATTATGACCCCTCTTCTAGACTCTCCAACCCGCTAAACAGTGCCACCAAACATCCTACGCATTTTCCCTTTAATGTATTTTAAATGCATCAATCAGGTTTCCCCATCTCTGCCCCATTCGAAACGCAATGGGCTACAAGCCAAGTTTATGAAGACCCTCTTTGTGAGAAAGGAAGATGTCACTTGCCTTCTCCTTATTCCAGTGCTGGCCCTGACCCTGACCCTGGGTGACACTAAATGAGCAAGAACCAGGATCGGACCTGGGGCCTGCCAGATCTTCATGACTCAGTTAAGTCAATGTCTTAACCAATAGACCATTGGAAAAGCAAACTTTAATGGTCACCAGGATTAGAAAATGTCAGCATCAAGAGGTTGTTCAGAATGGATGCCTTGTTAAAGTAGCGAGTGGAGAGGTCTACGCTGCAATGTTCTGTTGTGCTTTCAGCCCGTGGAACAATTCCCCACTGAACCAAACTTCCCATGTGTGATTGGTCTGCAAGATCAACAGCTGGGATTCAGCACGCAGCAATACTTTTCAAAACTCGTTAAAGGAGCAGCTAACTAGGGGGAGAACAAAATGTGTAAAGCTGTACTGGATAGTAATCTCTTCCTGTAGGCATGGGCATAGCTGAGCCTCTACTGTGCCAGAACCACCTTAGGCGGAACAATTCAGTATTCTTCCTCCTCTAATTCAAGATAGTTAATGTCTCCCAGTCTATTTCTGGTATATTCTTTCAGAATAAATAAAAGCTTGATACCTTTTGAATGAGTATATTTTAATTTAGATTATGTACACATTCAGTTGCTTGACTGAGCAGTAAGAATGCTTTGTGATCAAATCAAAGAGTCATAAATCTGATGTTCCTTCTGTTCACTCTGTTTTATCAGCTGCACGTAACCACGTGAATAGAATGTGTTTAGCTGCTGACATTCCTCTTATAGAGAGTGGGACTGCAGGATACCTCGGTCAAGTCACTGTTATCAAAAAGGTATTGAAAATATTTAATTACTCTCCAATTACTGGTTCTTTTCATCAGAACAACCTGACAGTTTGTGAATCTGTCAGGAGGTGCTGAGTCTCACTTGGGCGCAGCTGCCATGAACCCTGGCTGCCTGTGCTGTTGTGTATTGACTCAGCATTATTCTCGTGAAATCCCACTGAGTATTGGAAGGTGGTGGCTGTAATTGTTGAGTTTGAAACCCTCCTTTACTTGTAATTGTATGCGTTAACAACCTTTGAGCAGATGTCTCTCAATACTGCAGGGTCCTTACCATGAGGACTTATTTATATTCTCATTGTTCCAAGTCCAGGCTATTTCTAGTTCCCTATTATTCAACATTTAAGATAAGTTAACTCAAATCTGAAAAAGCATAAAACATCTGAACCTAATGTCTGGCCAAGTCACAGCTAGCCTCCAAGTTAATGCTAATCTCTCCAAGGATCATACAAGATCTCCTGTCATGAATGCTGTCACCTGTCTGCATGCTGTTTTTTTTTCACAAATAACACTGGAGGCAGTTTCAATGAGAGACTGGCACCAGTCCTGATGCTGCTGACAGTCACATTGTCTTTTTGCAGGGAGTTACAGAATGCTACGAGTGCCAGCCCAAACCAACACAGAAAACATTTCCAGGTTGCACAATCCGAAACACTCCTTCAGAGCCAATCCATTGTATTGTATGGGCGAAGTACCTTTTCAAGTAAGGAGCAGTTTTGATGAAAAGCCATTAACCTAAAACATTGACTCTCATTCTTTCTCCACAGCTTCGGTATGATCTATGGGTGTTTCCAGCATTTCCTGTTATTTCAGAGAAATGTGTGCTAGTCTGTATGTTTGTGAATGCATGCGTCCATGTGAGTGTGTCTAATCCGGTTTCCTCCTATGCCACAGTAACAACTTTGTACTTACCTGTCACAAATGATTTCACTTCGATTGTGACAAAGTTAAGTTCTCTCCTTGACGTCTCCACCATCATAACATGGGCAGGTTACCTGATTCTATTTTTTTTTTATTGAACTGTTACCAGAGAATCCTCTGCAATGCCTTCATTTTCTACTCCTTCACTGTTCGTTCTGATGTTTTCCCAAGTATCTATCCTTGACCTCTTATATTTCCCATCTACAGGTATCCCTCAGTGACATGATCAGAAAATACATTGTTTTTTGCATTACCACCTGTAGCCGCCTCTCTTAGCTCCTCCACTGTTGCTAAGTTTTTTGACTCCTTTATCTGATCTCCGGTACTAACTAAGTAAAAATTCCTCTGATTAATTATTCAGAAGGCTGAAGCCTTTTTTGGAATCTGACACAAACTGTGTTCCTTAGCTACTTGCATCATTCCATTTCCTGATCCCTGTCTGGGTCTGAACCAGATGGTTGGTGTCCTTGGCATGACCTTGGTATCATGTTTGAGCCCCAAGCTGAGCTTTTGGCAAACTATCTGCACCCACTAAGTCTGGCCATTTCTACTTCATGGCATTGCTTAACTTTTCCACTTACTTGACTCATTTACTATTGAAAAACTCATCTCTGCCTTTGCTATCTATAAACTTGACTGTTCTAATGCACTTCTGTCCACCTTCCCACATTCTACCCTCCATTTGAGGTCATCCAAATGTCTGCAGTCTGCTTCCTTACTTACATCAAATGCTGTTCACCCAAGGTCCCTGCCCTCACTGATCTACTTTGACTGCCAGTCAAGCAAAGCATCAATTTTGAAATTCACATCCTTGTTTGCCTATCGTTTGCTCCTTTAATTCTTTTATCACTTTTTAACCATGCTCTCAGTGCCACAGGAACAACTAAGGTTTGAAATTTCCTCTCTAAAGCCCTTTCTCTCTCAACCTCTCTCTTTCACTAACATATCCCTTAACACCCATGTCATTATCCCAACTCGTAACCATCCACTCTCATACTGCCTATGTGACTTAGTGTTAAATGTTAATGTTATATTGCAAATTGGTGCCTTGGAATATGAGTGTAAAAGTGAGGTATAAATACTAGTCATTGTTATTGAAATGGTTACTTTTTTAGATTAGATTCCCTACAGTATGGAAACACGCCCTTCGGCCTAACAAGTCTGCACCGACCCTCTGAAGACTAACCCAACAAGACCCATTTCCCTATTCTATATTTAGCCCTGAATATTGCACCTCACACTACGGGCAATTTAGCATGGCCAATTCACCTGACCTGGGCATCTTTGGATTGTGGGAGGAAACCGGAGCACTCTGAGGAAACCCACGCAGACACAGGGAGAATGTGCAAACTCCACATAGACAGTTGCCTGAAGCGGGAATTGAACCCGGGTCCCCGCCGCCTGAGGCAGCAGTGCTAACCACTGGGCCACCGTGCCGCCCAAAAGTTATTAATGTATTTGCATTGGTCTATTTTTACTTAGGCATCTTGTGCCTTGGAGATAGAGCTAGATTGCGCTACAGCCAACATGGCCATAATGGGCTGAATAATCTGCATCATAATAATTCCATGGCTTGGAATGGTCGATTCGTTTCTTCCAATACTGTGGAATTTTTTTATGAGGCATTGTTACAAGTAGAGGTACTTTGGACCCACTTTCACATCTCGTATATGATGACATGATTCTAGGCCTGGCAATACACTACTCTTAATCTAGAATCCAGAGATTTAAATTCAGATCTCATGACAAGTTGTGAAGAGTTCAGTAATTTCTGGACTGGGCTGAGCACACACTTTTCTTTTTTTATTTGTTTCTAGGATGTGGGCAGTGCTGGCTAGGCCAGATCTATTGTCCATCCCTGTTTTCCCTTGACAAAGGTGGTAGTGAACTGTTTACTTGAACTGCTGCAATCCATATAGTGTATGTATATGCTCAGTGCTGTTCGGATTGAAGTTCCAGGATTCTGACACAGCGTCAGTGAAGGAATGGTGTTATATTTCCGTGTGGCACTGGAGTGCTTGCAGATGGTTGTATCTGCTGCCCTTGTCTTTTTAGGTGATAGGTGTCACAGACTTGAGATGTGCTCTCAAAGGAGCCTTGGTAAATTGCTACAGTGCATCTTGTAGATCATAATTTCCAAAAGTGAGGGTCAGGACCTCAAGTGGGGTCATGAGCTGATGTTGTGGAGTTGTGATCTCAACGGTAGCAACTGGCTGCTATGCTGCTGTGACACCCACCCAAGCCCACACCGTTGCATTTCAGTGGGGCCATAAGACTTTTGAGCCATTGAATCTTTCCGATAGGGAAGGGACTTGACTAAATGGGATTTCATCTATTTTTCTTATTTGGTCCATTAAGCATATGTGTCTTTGATTTCTTGCTCCTCTCTGTCACAGTGCTTTCTCCTCTTGCCCCAGCTCCTTGATTTTTTTTTTAGCTTCCAGTTTACATTTAAATGTTCTGCTTGGTAATCTTAATGGGAGTTGATTTGCCCATTGGTGTTGTGCATAGCAAAGACACAGATTGCTCTTTAAGAATGCATCTGCTGCAATCGATAATATCCAGACTGCTTGTGATTTTTTCTGTCTGTAGCCAGTTGTTTGGAGAGGAAGATGCTGACCAGGAAGTATCGCCTGATACAGCTGACCCAGAGGCAGCCTGTAAGTACAAGAGTGAACCCAGGGAAAGTTCACTTGATTTTACACTTAGTAAATGAATGTAAAGGGATGTTGTCTGATAGTCTAGTGAACAGCAAATCATACTTTCTAATGATTGGCAGAATTGTGTAATGATTCCGATACAAAGATGGCAAATAATTCTGACCTTTTGTTGGAATATAATCCCAGCAGGGAACTAACCCCTGTACATAACTGGTAAAGATCAGTCTCAGGCAATTACATCCATTTATTTTACTTTCCAAAGTTATTATCAAAGCATATGTACCTTTTGCAATTTCTCTCCTTGCTTGAAAGACTGATTAGGCTGAGGCTCTTTTCGTCTCAAAGAGTTGGCTGATGTATAATCTATAACAGATCTTTAAAAACAGATCAATGAGTAGAATTAACTTGAGTGAGTCCAGAATTAAGGCTCATAAATATTAGATGGTTATTAGTAAATCTCATAAGGAATTCAGATGAAACTTCTTCAGCAGGGTGATGAGAATGTGGAACTCGATTGAAGTGACTATTACTGCTTTTAAGAAGAAACAAGTTAAAAGCAATAGGGAGAGAGAAATAGGATAGATACTTTATGAAAGCAAGGTAAAAAAGGATGGGAGGGGCTTGCACAGAACCTAAACATTGGCATTGTGCAGTTGGCTAATTGGCCTGTGTATTCTGAATTCTGTGTCTTCTGAACTTGTTTCTAGATTTCTCCAGCTTACTTTTATTTGCAGTTGGACCAGTTGGTAGATTGTTTAATTAAAAATGTAGGTTTCTGCTCTTCAGGCCGTCCTACTTTGGTTTTCTTATTGAATCACATGTACTGTTCGACAAATCCCTAATATATTAACTTCTGACTGTTATTCATTTTTATGTAGCTTGTTGTCTGTTCCTCCATCAGAGCAGTCCCAGCTGAGGTTCTCACTGTGCTCTCACGTGCGCAGCTGTCACTGTTCACTCAGGCACCCTTGGAACTTCCAGTGGGGTCACCAGATGGGGATCCAGCACAAGAAACTTGACTTTTTTTTTCCCCTACAATCCATTCTTTCCCATCCGCCACAAATCCCCAGCCTACAGCATGGTTGTCGCACATCAGCCGCTGGTATCAAATAGGCCATCAGTGTCTGGGACAAGAACTTGTGGTCTTCAGACCTGACAGACACACTGGGTGAATGACCTGAGCTATTGTGATTCTGTCCGTGTGTTCACTCTTTCCTTATTATTTGTTGCTGAACTGAGATTAGGAGTAATTCGTCGTAATTCAGAGGAACTGTCATGGTGAAGCCTTATGCAGTTTACTGTCTTGACAGTAGATTGCTTTGGGTGTGAAATTATGCCAACTGTTTAACTATATATCGACCTGCTAAACTGAAAAGTATTAAAATACCCACTGTTTTGAAGCATGACAGTAGTGATGAGAGACTTCAATTAACTGCAGAGACTGAAGTTAGAATTGTTACTCCATCAAGCAGGAAAAGTGAATGTGTTTATTATGAGAAAGGCATTAATAATGGTTTGGAATGCAGTGCCTGGAAGAGTAGGAGAAGCAGATTCAATGTTAATGAGAGGAGAAGGACTCATTGAACTCTTGCAAAGACTCAGCATAGGCGCAGTCGGCAAAACAGAATCTTCTGACAGATTCTGGATAGTCCCTTTAGTGTTCAGCCACAGACTGACCTGTTTTGCATCAAAACCTGGGGCAGAATTATTATTCATCAGCATTGGAGATAAGATCCTTTTTTGTATAGATTATGTGTAATAGCTTGCGTTTGATGATGATTAGAAGAATGAGAGGTTTCATTGAAAAATCTCAAAATTCTTCAATAGTTCGATAGAATAAGTGTGATTTAGGGGTCTCAAACTAATGGCTGTCAGTTGAGATCAGGATAAGAAATCTGCATTTACTATGGCTAACCCATCTAGCCTGCATATCCCTGGACACTGCATGGCAATTTTTTAACATGGCTAATCCACCTGACCTGCACATCTTTGGACTGTGGGAGAAAACTGGAGTATCTGGAGGAAACCCAGGCCAACACAGAAAGACTGTGCAAACTCCACACAAGCAGTCACCTGAGGGTGGAATGAAACCCGAGTCCCTGGCACTGTGAAGCAACAGTCCTAACCACTGAACAACTGTGGCATCCCTTCATTGGTGTATTCAAACCGGAGATATATTTTGAGAAGCTTCTGGAATCGAGAGGTGGTGGGATTGGATGGGAAATTGAAATAGATGTTCTGACATCGTCTTACCAAAAGTGGTCTTATCTAAAGTCGCTATAGTCTTACCTCGTGATAGGATTGCTGTCTCATTGGGAACTATTGGCAGTGGTTTAACCTGAGGGTCACCATGCCTCAGGTGAGGAGAGAGGTTGAGGAGGAGAATCCTTTATCATTGCCGAATCAGTACAAGAAGTGAACCCACGCAGTTGATGTTGATCTGCATTGCAAACCTGCTGTCCAACTAACTGAACATACAGGAGTACAGTGACAGTGATCCAGAAATGTGAACTCAAATCCCATAACAGCAACTAGAAACGTTAATTTATTTAATTGAAATAAGTATTTTTGTTGAAGTGTTTTATCTTGCACTCATCAGAACAAATAGCAATAATACCAGTGTAAAGAGCAAACACCACATACTATGAGAGAGTATTGATTAGCTACCACATGGTTTTTAGCTGCTAGAAGTGTTGCCATGGAGAATGTACCAATTAGACTAGCAATTAACTATCAAGTTTGTTTAGCTTTAAACCAGGCAGGTTGGTGCTAGTGATTGGAACCAAGTGGACCTTGTTGATGGAGGTCCTTCATTGGGTTGTTAACCTGGGCCAATCAGGAAGCACTTGCTGACTAAAATAACCAGGAAGTTGAGTCTCCTCGGTTTAGAGGACTGACTCTGAGCTGGCTGGTGCTACAGTCAGTGTGTTCCTGCTGGTACTGAGGTAGAGAGTTTCTTTGTCTTCCCCTCTCCTTGTTTAGGGAAAATATTTGTTGTTTTTTGGAGAAAAAGAAAATAAAGAAAAAGGGGGGGGGGGAAAGCCAGGAGATTTGGAATCACCTCTGTTCAGGACCCTGGTTACAACCAGTGCACAAGTAAATAAAGGATGACTTCGTGCTAGGATCTGGCCTCTACAATTAGTTCACTCGTTCTGGACAAGACATTGACGAGATGGCTGTCATCTATTTTGTTGAGTTGAATCAGGTGCAGTTATTGTGTTTCTTTTTGTCTGAGCAGGGTATTGTATGTTAATATATGTAGTTTCCAATACACTAAGTGCCATGCTGTAAGCCCAAATGATGATTCTAAATTGATTGTAAGTGTGATTTTTTGAACACTCTAGATTATTATAAATCATAAATACAAGACGAAAAGCTCCAACAAAATGTTCTGTTTCTAGCAAAGCTAAAATAAATATGGAAATAAAAGCTGAGATTAGTAATGGTGACCATGAAACTACTGAATTGTTGTATAAGATCATCTTGTTTACTAACGTCCTGCAGGGAAGGAAATTTGTCATTCTTGTCTGACCTATACATGACTCCAGATCCACAGCAATATGTTTGAATCTTAATTGCCTTTTGAAATGGCCTAAAAGCCATTCAGTTGTATGCATTAAGGAGGCTCACTGTCATTTTTGCAAGGACCTTTGGGCTGAGCAAGAAATGCTGGCTTTGCCAAAGATACCTGTAAATGGATTTTAGTAACAGTGGCTGTTGGAAGAGACTTGAGGGGACTGTGTAGTTTACTCCTCTGATTTCCTCATGATTTGATGTGTCTTAAGTATATTTCCAAATTGCTTGTTGGTAGGGGAACTGTCGGACGCAGCAGCAAGGGCAGGAGCTTCCAATGAGGACGGTGGCGTCAAACGTGTTTCTACAAAGGACTGGGCCAGATCCACTGGGTACGACCCAGTTAAGATATTCAACAAGGTACAGAAGCAAGTATTCTTCAGCCGATTGTTGGTCAGTGAACAGTCAGGAGCAGATGTAGAGGATGCACTGCATTTTAATGTTGGTGGTAACCGTATAGTCTGAGAGAAGAAAGTTTGTGCCTCAGAACCCATTACAGTTTTCAAGGCAATTCTAAATAATTAGCAGTATGGGAATAATTAACTGTTCCAAAGCCATGTTTGGTTATTAGTTAATTTCCTTATTGGAATCCCAGAGATCTCTCTTCTACTCAGAATCCTATGCCACCGTTTTATTGAACATGTATCATGATCCTGACTGAGCCACCAGGCTTGTGGTTTAAAAAGGGGTGCTCAAAATGAGAAGGAAATTTGATTCTGTAATTCTTTGATGAGCTGTCAATGCATCTGTTACTAAACATGTAAATTTCTAATAATCCAAAGAATAAGGTTTGTTGGGTGGAGAGAAGTTGCAGTCAACCTAGTTTACTTTTCTCAGTCTAGTCAGTCACATGATACAACAGTAATGGTATTGTTGATAATCATAACAATCAATGTCTAGCAATACTCCAGTAAACATTTTCGATGGGATCTGCAGAATGATTTGAAGGTGATAGTATGGAGTGATTATGGTCACCAGTGGTTCAGTGTGCTGGGCTAATGACATCAGAGTGTGGCTGCCAGGTTTTCCGTACAGTGGGCTGTAAGTTTCAAGTGAAAATATTTGAGAAATACTGAATTTGTCATCAGTTGCAGGAAATCTGCTACAATCTTCTCTGATCTGTCCTACATGTGACTCCAGATCCTCAACAAAATTAACAACTCTCTAAATGACTGAGAATGTCAAGTTGAATCAAGTACACTATGGGCAGGGAAACAAATTTGGTCTTGCCAGGGATGCCCAAATTCCCCGAAATAAAAAGTAGTCTGTTGGGTTGTTACAGCAGCCCTTGATGGGGAGTGTACAAATCAGCCTGCTCCTAATCTATGAGGGAGGAGCTGGCCAAAGTTCAATGGTGCGATACCTTAGCAGGGATGGCAGTGGAGGAACAATGGCGGATATTTCTGTGTATAATGCAGAAGTTGCAGGATCAGTTCATTCCTAAAAGGAAGAAAGATCCCAGGAGGAGACATGGGCGGCCGTGACTGACGAGGAAAGTTAAGAAATATATAAAGTTAAAAGAGAAAAAGTATAACATAGCAAAGATAAGTGGGAAAACTGAGGACTGGGAAGCTTTTAAAGAGCAACAGAGGATTACTAAGAAGGAAATACGCAGAGGAAAAATGAGATACAAAGGTAAACTGACTAATAATATAAAGGAGGATAGTAAAAGCTTTTTTAGGTATGTGCAAGGCGAAAAAATGGTTAGGACTAAAATTGGGCCCTTGAAGACAGAAACAGGGGAATATATTACCGGGAACAAAGAAATGGCAGAGGAATTAAATGGGTACTTCAGATCTGTGTTCACTGGGGAAGACACAAGCAATCTCCCTGAGGTAACAGTGGCTGAAGGACCTGAACTTAAGGGAATTTATATTTGCCAGGAATTGGTGTTGGAGAGACTGTTAGGTCTGAAGGTCGATAAGTCTCCAGGGCCTGATGGTCTGCATCCCAGGGTACTGAAGGAGGTGGCTCGAGAAATAGTGGATGCGTTGGTGATTATTTTCCAGAGTTCGATAGATTCGGGTCGGTTCCTGAGGATTGGAGGGTGGCTAATGTTATACCACTTTTTAAGAAAGGTGGGAGAAAGAAAGCAGGAAATTATAGACCAGTTAGTCTGACCTCAGTGGTGGGGAAAAATGCTGGAGTCTATTATAAAGGATGAAATTACGGCACATCTGGATAGTGGTAACAGGATAGGACAGAGTCAGCATGGATTTATGAAGGGGAAAACATGCGTGACTAATCTTCTGGAATTTTTTGAGGATGTAACTCTGAAGATGGACGAGGGAGATCCAGTAGATGTAGTGTACCTGGACTTTCAGAAAGCTTTTGATAAAGTCCCAAACAGGAAGTTAGTGAGTAAAATTAGGGCGCATGGTATTGGGGGCAAAGTACTAGATTGGATTGAAACTTGGTTGGCTGATAGGAAACAAAGGGTAGTGATAAACGGCTCCATTTCGGAATGGCAGGCAGTGACCAGTGGGGTACTGCAGGGATCCGTGCTGGGACCGCAGCTTTTTACAATATATGTTAATGATATAGAAGATGGTATCAACAATAACATTAGCAAATTTGCTGATGATACAAAACTGGGTGGCAGGGTGAAATGTGATGATGTTAGGAGATTACAGGGTGACCTGGACAAGTTAGGTGAGTGGGCAGATGAATGGCAGATGCAGTTTAATGTGAATAAATGTATGGTTATCCACTTTGGTGGCAAGAACAGGAAGGCAGATTACTACCTCAATGGAATCATTTTAGGTAAAGGGGCAGTACAGAGAGATCTGGGTGTTCTTGTACACCAGTCAATAAAGGCAAGCATGCAGGTACAGCAGGTGGTGAAGAAGGCTAATAGCATGCTGGCCTTCATAACAAGAGGAATTGAGTATAGAAGCAAAGAGGTGCTTCTGTAGCTGTACAGGGCCCTGGTGAGACCACACCTGGAGTACTGTGTGCAGTTCTGGTCTCCAAATTTGAGGAAAGACATTCTGGCTATTGAGGGAGTGCAGCGTAAGTTCACGAGGTCAATTCCTGGAATGGCAGGATTACCTTACACTGAAAGACTGAAGCGACTGGGCTTGTATATCCTTGAGTTTAGAAGACTGAGAGGGGATCTGATTGAGACGTATAAGATTATGAAAGGATTGGACACTCTGGCAGCAGGAAACATGTTTCCGCTGATGGGTGAGTGCCGAACCAGAGGACACAGCTTAAAAATACGGGGTAGACCATTTAGGACAGAGATGAGGAGAAACGTCTTCACCCAGAGAGCGGTGGCTGTGTGGAATGCTCTGCCCCAGAGGGCAGTGGAGGCCCAGTCTCTGGATTCATTTAAGAAAGAGTTGGATAGAGCTCTCAAAGATAGTGGAATCAAGGGTTATGGAGATAAGGAAGGAACAGGATACTGAGTAGGAATGATCAGCCATGATCATAATGAATGGTGGTGCAGGCTTGAAGGGCTGAATGGCCTACTCCTGCACCTATTGTCAATTGTCTAATCTCTGCAGGTATATGAAGCTCGCAGTCACACAGTTTGTATAGAATCATAGATAACACCCAACTGTGTTGATACAATAAAGAAAGGCTTATATTTGGTAGTGCCTTTCACAATCTCTGGACATTCTAAAGCACATGACAATGTATAGTCACTGTTGTAAAGTAGAAAACCTGGCAGCTACTTTGTGTATGGCAAGATTAACCAGTTTTAGTTTTCACTGATAAATGTTAACAAGGAGAAGACTCCCTGCTGTGTTTGAATATTGACCTTGGTCCTTTTATATCCACCTGAGGGGACAAAGGGATCCTCATCTGTTTAACTTTACATTTTAAAGACAACACCTCTGATACTCTGTCAATAGTAGAGCCAGAAGCATTGGCCTTAATTATACATGTTCAAGACGCTGGACTGGGACTTGAATTCACAAGTTTCTGAGTCAGAGGTGAGTGCTGCCCCCACTGTATTGTGCCAGCACAATCAGATCAGATGTAGTGCTCCACTGCTGCTAAAGGTAAGATCAGTGAACTCAGCAGTGACCTGGAGTTATTCTTGAACCACTAACAATTTATGAGAGTCAGTATCACCCGAGCAATAAGCCATCAACAAAATGGAATCTTACTGTTGGAAGTTGAGAACAACAGACATTGGTTGTTTTGATCTGTCAATACTTTGAAATCATGAAGATTTTTACACTGTTTTCTTAGCTTTTCAGGGATGATATAAAGTACTTGCTCACAATGGACCAACTATGGCGCAGGCGGAAAGCACCGGTACCGTTAGACTGGGCTGAAATTGAAAAATTTGGTAAGGCTTCACTTGGATCAAGGTTTGACTTTAACTGTGTTTTTCTCGCTTTACCTCTTCATATCTTGAAAGCATTGATTCTGTTTTGGAGTATACTTCCATGCCAAGTCCATCTCTATGCTTTTCCCTCATATAAGAGTCTCAGCAGTAAATGCTGTTCCATCGTGAGGCATAGAAAAGTGGAGAGAATTCTTTGCATATCCACATCTCTGGGAGGGTGCTTTGAAAGTTTACAGCTCAGAAGGGGACCTTTTAGCCCATTGTGTGGTGGCTCAAATTGAGAGCTATCCTGCCTATCTGCTTTTGTTTTTGGCTCTTGGTCTGAATTGATATCAGTTACGTTAGCTCAAGTGCTTTTCCGAACCCTTTTTGAATGAGATGAGAGTTTCTGTCTTGACCACACGCAGTGAGTTCCACAGTGATCGAGCTATAGGATTGGGTTTGATTCATACTGCCCTTGGTTAGCTTTTGAAAGGGCACACTTTGAGCTGTATTCAGTAGAAATGTGACTGGAAGTGGGTTGCCTTTGAGGGTGGGATTTCCTTTTCTCCTTGCCTGTTTTGTGGGCAGGATTTTGTGGTGGTCTGCAGGGACAGTTGTTGAGTTTGGGATATTCATCTCTGGTCAGCCCCAGTGAGCCCTCTAGCCAAACACACTCGTTCACTCACCTTCAAAGGCAGCATCTAGAGATAACAGCCACTTTTTTTATATAAAAAGTAATTGGAGTTCTATGTTTTAGCAGAGTAACAACAAGCTATATAAAACCAGAAAATGTTGGGCCCCTGCAGACAATGTTGGGCTGCACGCTACAGCAGGATATGGTTGCTGTGGAAAGGTTTGTTTGGACGTTGCCTTATATGAGCAAATTCATATAAGGAAACTGGGGGGAAAGTATCCAATAACTACATGAAAGTATGTAGTTATTGGAAGAGTATGACAGCAAGGATTTAAAATTGTGACTGGACCAGCACAGAGAGAAGCAGGCTGCTTCTAATAGGAACAAGTCTCAAGTTAACTGTGGGCAATGCCTGATGTATATTCAGTATGTTTCACTGCATCCAGTATTCTTCAGATAGTACTGGGGACATGGGACTGTCTTAAAAATAAATGCTGTTCAGCATCTTGATTAAAGATACATGGCAGGGTAATATATTCATTAGAAAGTTTCAGTCACTGTCAAAAAGTATATAATTATTGAAAGAGTCATAGAGCTGTACAGCATGGAAACAGACCCTTCAGTCCAACTCAACCATGCCCACTGGATTTCTTTTTAGAATTCCATTTCCTACAGTGTGGAAACAAGTCCTTTGGCTCAACAAGTCCACACCGACTCTCTGGAGAGTGACCCAGATCCATTCCCCTGCCCTATATTTACATAATACACCTAAGCTACACATTCCTGAACACTATGGGCAATTCAGCATGGCCAATTCACCTAACCCGCACATCTTTGATTGAGGGAGGAAACTGGAGTACCCAGAGGAAACCACGCAGACACTGAGAATGTGCAAACTCCACACAGACAGTCGCCGGAGGCTGGAATCGAACCTGGGTCCCTGCCGCTGTGAGGTAGCAGTGCTAACCAATGAGCCACCATGCAGCCCAATCCTAAATTAAACTAGTCCCATTTGCCAACATTTGGCCCATATACCTCTAAACCCTTCCTATTCATATACCCCTCCAGATGCCTTTTAAACATTATAGTTGTACCAGCCTGCACCACTTCCTCTGGCAGCAGCTCATTTCATGTGCGTCATCCTCTACTTGAAAACATTGCTCATTAGATCCCTTTGAAATCTTTCCCTTCTCATCTTAACCCTATGCCCTAGTTAACTAAAAGCAAAATACTCAGGATGCTGGAGAGGAGTCTGAGAAGTAGTTGGATATGTTCCATTGACCGAATGATGAATCAAATTATACAGATTCAAAGTTTGGGTGAAGATTTGTAGCTCGGGTGCTCGTTGTTGTGGTTCTGTTCGCCGAGCTGGAAATTTTTGTTGCAAATGTTTTGTCCCCTGTCTAGGTGACATCCTCAGTGCTTGGGAGCCTCGTGTGAAGCGCTTCTGTGGTGTTTCCTCCGGCATTTATAGTGGCCTGTCCCTGCCGCTTCCGGTTGTCAGTTTCAGCTGTCCGCTGTAGTGGCCGGAATATTGGGTCCAGGTCGATGTGTTTGTTGATGGAGTTTGTGGATGAGTGCCATGCTTCTAGGAATTCCCTGGCTGTTCTTTGTTTGGCTTGCCCTATAATGGTGGTGTTGTCCCAGTCGAATTCATGTTGCTTGTCGTCTGCGTGTGTGGCTACTAAGGATAGCTGGTCGTGGCGTTTCGTGGCTAGTTGATGTTCATGGATGCGGATCGTTAGCTGTCTTCCTGTTTGTCCTGTGTAGTGTTTTGTGCAGTCCTTGTACAAAACCCTGTGGTGTATTTAAACCATGTCAGCTCAAAACCTGCTTACTGAATATTTCCTCACTGAAGCTTAATAAGCCATACATTATCCTCAATTGTTCTAAATACATTTGCTTAATACATTGATACTGGCTTCATTTTTATTAAGTGACTTCTCTATGATTTTACCCACTGGCCTGCTTTGTGAAGTGATATTTAAGCTGAAGACTAAATAAGCCATCCTTTTACTGTGGTTTTTGTTTAGAGACCAGTACATCGCTGCAGCATGCAGGGGCCTCACAGGTTGGCCTGAAGGACCAGCAGGTCCTGGATGTGAAGAGCTACGCTTACCTGTTTGCACGGAGTGTTGATCACCTCAAAGCCCGTCTGGCTGAGAAGGGAGATGGAGGGGAGCTCATCTGGGACAAGGTTAGGCTGAGCATGTTATTATTTTCATTATTTTGGAATTAACATTAATTAAAAGGAATGTTGAATCATTAGGGCTTGAGTTAAAATTCAGTCCAAAATAAGACTTATGTATGTATAGCCCATTTCTTAACCTGAGAACATCACAAAGTACTTTATAGAGTAAAGAAATTTGCAATATTGTCATTGTTGTCATATAGGAAGCTAATTTGTATACAGCAACCTACCACAAGTAGTGCAGTGATAATTGAATATTTGTTTGGTGATATTTTTAAACTAATAAATATATGCCAGGACACCAGGGAGAGCTATAGGTTTCTACAAAGGTCTGACAGGAACTCCTTCCGCCACCAGAGATGACGTGGGGCCTTGGGTTCAACATATCAACTGAAAGGCAGCGCCTTCACTAGTACAGCATTCCTTCTAACAGACTGAGATTATTAGCCTAAAACTTGGGTTTGTGGGGTACAAGCTACCTCAGACTGTTTAAGGGTACTAAGTGAAAGCATCCAGAGACATCTGAATATCCTAAAGAGGCTCTGTGTAGCAGAATCACTAGCCCAGAGTCATGAGTCTGTACGCCAAGCAGAAAGGAGCAGCATGGCTTGTGATGCAGCCCAGTCAGTGGATCTTGAGCATGCTATGAACATACATCAATGTTCAAGACTAGGCCATTTGGCCGTTCAAGCCTGCTCCCCCATTCTATAAGATCATGACTGATCTGAATTTAATCTCAATTCCTACATTCTTGTATATTCCCAATAATGTCTCTTCCCTCTGGACTCAAGAATCTGTTGACTGCTATTTGAGAAATATTTGAAGATTCTGCATCTGATGCCTTTTGAGGAGGGAAATTTCCAAAGTCTTCTGAGAGAAAAAAAAAGTTTTCTTGCCTCTGTTTCAAATAGGCGACCCCTTATTTTTAACCTATGCCATGGTTTTAGATCAGGCAGCAGTGTTTGAAGTGCTCTAGAAGTATACATATCAACTGTAATGAACCCATAACTTGCCACATACCCGTGAGACCTATGGCTTGTGTACTTTGAGTTTAGTCTGTACTTGCTCTGTGATTGCTCCCCACTTCAGTGTTTGCTTTTGAAAGCCCCTTGCCCACTTGCTTGTCTGCAGCCTATTAAATGAGATGCACTCCCCAATTAGGTAAATTAGCAGGTGCAACTCAGTGGAGATCTAATTTCTTCTTGGGAGGGCAGGCTGATGCCGAACTTCAGTCCTTAAACAAGATTGCTTTTTAAATTGGTAAAAATAAAGTACAGGTTAAATAAAAGACATGGATGAAAAATTGTTGTACATATTTTATTTGAATATTTGTGACTCTGAAGGAACGTGCATATTTCATGTGCAATGTCACTTGTTTCCCTCATTGATCATGTTGACAGGATGACCCACCTGCTATGAATTTTGTGACTGCAGCTGCCAACCTGCGGATGCACATCTTTAGCATGAATATGAAAAGCAAGTTTGATGTGAAATGTAAGTTTTGAATTTTTGTTTTGTTGGAGATGTTGCAGGCAGGATCCATTCAGTCATACTCAGTATTGCTAATATGTTTTTAACCTCCAGAAGTCATAGAATCATAGAGATGTACAGCATGGAAACAGACCGTTCAGTCCAACCCGTCCATGCCGACCAGATATCCCAACCCAAACTAGTCCCACTTGCCAGCACCTGGCCCATATCCCTCCAAACCCTTCCTATTCATATACCCATCCAAATGCCTTTTATATGTTGCAATTGTACCACCTCCACCACTTCCTCTGGCAGCTCATTCCACACACGTACCACCCTCTGTGTGAAATATTTGCCCCGTAGGTCTCTGTTATATCTTTCCCCTCTCACACTAAATCTATGCCCTCCAGTTCTGGACTCCCCGACCCCAGGGAAAAGACTTTGTCTATTTATCTTATCCATGCCCTTCATAATTTTCTAAACCTCTATAACGTCACCCCTCCGCCTCCGACACTCCAGGGAAAACAGCCCCAGCCTGTTCAGCCTCACCCTATAGCTCAAATCCTCCAACACTGGCAACATCCTTGTAAATCTTTTCTGAACCCTTTCAAGCTTCACAGCATCCTTCTGATAGAAAGATCAGAATTGCACGCAATATTTAAACAGTGGCCTAACCAAATTCCTGTACAGCCGCAACATGACCTCCCAACTCCTGTACTCAATACTCTGACCAATAAAGGAAAACATACCAAACGCCGCCTTCAATATCCTATCTACCTGCGACTCCAGTTTCAAGGAGCTATGAATGTGCACTCCAAGGTCTCTTTGTTCAGCAACATGCCCTAGGACATTATCATTAAGTGTTATAAGTCCTGCTAAGATTTGCTTTCCCAAAATGCAGCACCTCGCATTTATCTGAATTAAACTCCAACTGCCACTTTTCGGCCCATTGGCCCATCTGGTCAAGATCCTGTTGCAATCTGAGGTAACCCTCTTCCTTGTTCACTACACCTCCAATTTTGTGAAATCTGCGAACTTACTTAACTGTACCTCTTATGTTCGCATCCAAATCATTTATGTAAATGACAAAAAGTAGAGGACCTAGCACCGATCCTTGTGGCACTCCACTGGTCACAGGCCTCCAATCTGAAAAACAACCCTCCTCCACCACCCTCTGTCTTCAACCTTTTGAGCCAGTTGTGTATCCAAATGGCTAGCTCTCCCTGTATTCCGTGAAATCTAACCTTGCTAATCTGTCTCCCATGGGGAACCTTGTCGAACACCTTACTCAAGTCCATAAAGATCACATCGACCGCTCTGCCCTCATCAATCCTCTTTATTTCTTCAAAAATTTCAATCAAGTTTGAGAGACATGATTTCCCACTCACAAAGCCATGTTGACTAGTCCTAATCAGTCCTTGCCTTTCCAAATACATGTACATCCTGTCCGTCAGAATTCCTTCCAACAACCTGCCCACCACCGACGTCAGGCTCACTGGTCTATAGTTCCCTGGTTTGTCCTTACCACCGTTCTTAAACAGTGGCACCACGTTAGCCAACCTCCAGTCTTCCGGCACCTCACCTGTGACTATCGATGATACAAATATCTCAGCAAGAGGCCCAGCAAATACTTCCCTAGCTTCCCACAGAGTTCGAGGGTACACTTGATCAGGTCCTGTGGATTTATCCATCTTTACCTGTTTCAAGACTTCAACACTTCCTCCTCTGTAATATGGACATTTTGAAAGATGTCACCATCTATTTCCCTACAGTCTATATCTTCCATATCCTTTTCCACAGTAAATACTGATGCAAAATACTCATTTAGTATCTCCCCCATTTTCAGCGGCTCCACACAAAGGCCACCTTGCTGATCTTTGAGGGGCCCTATTCTCTCCCTAGTTACCCTTCTGTCCTTAATGTATTTGTAAAAGCTCTGGATTCTCCTATTTGCCAAAGCTATCTCATGTCCCCTTTTTGCCCTCCTGATTTCCCTCTTAAGTATACTCTTCTAAGGATTAACTCGATCTATCCTGTCTATACCTGACATATGCTTCCTTCTTTTTCTTAACCAAACCCTCAATTTCTTTAGTCATCCAGCATTCCCTGTACCTACCAGCCTTTCCTTTCGCCCTGACAGGAATATACTTTCTCTGGATTCTTGTTATCTCATTTCTGAAGGCTTCCCATTTTCCAGCCGTCCCTTTACCTGCGAACATCTGCCTCCAATCGGCTTTCGCAAGTTCTGGCCTAATACCATCAAAATTGGCCTTTCTCCAATTCAGAACTTCAACTTTTAGATCTCGTCTATCCTTTTCCATCACTATTTTAAAACGAATAGAATTATGGTCGCTGGCCCCAAAGTGCTCCCTCACTGACACCTCAGTCACCTGCCCTGCCTTAATTCCCAAGAGTAGGTCAAGTTTTGCACCTTCTCTAGTAGGTACGTCCACATACTGAATCACAAAGTTTTCTTGTACACACTTAACAAATTCCTCTTCGTCTAAACCCTTAACGCTATGGCAGTCCCAGTCTACGTTCGGAAAGTTAAAATCCCCTACCATAACCACCCTATTATTCTTACAGATAGTTGAGATCTCCTTTCAATATTGTTTCTCAATTGCCCTCAATTGTTAGGGGGTCTATAATACAATCCCAATAAGGTGATCATCCCTTTCTTATTTCTCAGTTCCACCCAAATAACTTCCCTGGATGTATTTCCGGGAATATCCTCCCTTAGCACAGCTGTAATGCTATCTCTTATCAAAAATGCCACTCCCCCTCCTCTCTTGTCTCCCTTTCTATCCTTCCTGTAGCATTTGTATCCTGGAACATTAAGCCTCCAGTCCTGCCCATCCCTGAGCCATGTTTCTGTAATTGCTATGATATCCCAGTCCCATGTTTCTAACCATGCCCTGAGTAGGCCCCTTGCATTGAAATAAAAGCAGTTTAATTTATTAGTCCTACTTTGTCCCTGCCTGCCCTGTCTGTTTGACTTGCTTCTGTTCTCAGCTGTACCCGTCTCAGATTGATCTCTTTCCTCACTATCTCCCTGGGTCCCACCCCCCCACCTTAGTAGTTTAAATCTTCCCGAGCAGCTCTAGCAAATCTCCCTGCCAGTATATTAGTCCCCTTCCAATTTAAGTGCAAACCGTTCTTCTTGTACAGTTCACTTCTGCCCCAAAAGAGATTCCAGTGATCCAAAAATGTGAATCCTCCTCCCATACACCAGCTCCTCAGCCATGCATTCATCTGCTCTATCCTCCTATTCCTGCCCTCACTAGCTTGTAGCACCGGGAGTAATCCAGATATTACTACTGTTGTGGTTCTGTTCGCCAAGCTGGGAATTTGTGTTGCAGACGTTTCGTCCCCTGCCTAGGTGACATCCTCAGTGCTTGGGCACCTCCTGTGAAGCGCTTCAAATGCCGGAGGAAAAATCACAGAAGCGCTTCACAGGAGGCTCCCAAGCACTGAAGATGTCACCTAGACAGGGGACGAAACGTCTGCAACACAAATTCCCAGCTCGGTGATCAGAACCACAACAACGAGCACCCGAGCTACAAATCTTCTCACAAACTTTGAAGATATTACTACTCTTGAAGTCCTCCTTTTTAAATTCTTGCCTAACTCTCTGTAATCTCCCTTCAGAATCTCAACCTTTTCCCTTCCTATGTCATTGGTTCCAATGTGGACGATGACTTCTCGCTGGCCCCTCTCCCCCGTGAGAACATTCTGCACCCTCTCTGAGACATCCTTGATCCTGGCACCAGAGAAGCAACACACCTTTCTACTTTTTGCTGTTGGCCGCAGAAACATCTGTCTGTACCTTGGACTAGAAAATCCCCTAATGCAATTGATCTTGTGGAACCCGACGTATCCCTCATTGCATTCGAGCCAGTTTCAATACCAGAAACTTAGCTGTTCGTGCTATGTTCCCCTGAGAATCCATCACCCCCTACATTTTCCAAAACAGCATACTTGTTTGAAATGGGTATAGCTACAAAAGACTCCTGCACTAGCTGCCTACTTCTCTTACCTTTCTTGGAGTTAATCTTATCTATCGGAGACCCCCCCCCCCCCTCCTATAACTGCCATCCATCATGTGCTGTTGCAAATTCCTCATTGCTTCTAACTGTCTCTCCAACCGATTCATTTGATCTGATAAGATTCGCAGCCAACAGCATTTATGGCAGATATAATCCGCAGTAACCTTTAAACTAACTCCCACATCTGACAAGAAGTACATCTCACTCTATTAAAGGCCATTTTTGCTCCTTCACAATCTACAGACCCGGAAAATAACATCGTCTTATTCCTCTCCAAACACACATTACCCTTCCATACCAAAACTGTCTTCGCTTACAGGATCCATTTTCCTGTATTTCCTTCCTATTGATGTACTCATGCAGGTGCTTTTTGAGTCTGCTTTTATGTCTGCTTCCAGCACCATCTCTGGCAGCGCATCCAGACAGTCACCACCTTTTGTGTGGAAATCTCTTTTAATTCCCCCTTCCCCCCCCCCCCCCCAGGCCACGCGCGCGCGCGCGCACACGCACACGCACACCTACCCCTACCTTGAATCTGTGTCTGCTAGTAATTTACCCCTCCACCCTGGGGAAAAAACCTCCTACTTTCCACTCTATCCGTGCCATTCCAAATCTTATAAACTTCTATCAGGTTGCCTCTCCTGCGTTCCAGTGAAAACCAACCCAGTCTATCTTACCTTTCTTCAGAGCTAAAATCCCCCATACCAGGCAACATCCTGGTAAACCTTTCCTGAAGAAGGGCTTATGCCCGAAACGTCGATTCTCCTGTTCCCTGGATGCTGCCTGACCTGCTGCGCTTTTCCAGCAACACATTTTCAGCTCTGATCTCCAGCATCTGCAGACCTCACTTTCTCCTCAAACCTTTTCTGTACTCTCTCCAAAGCATCCACATCGTTCTAGTAGTGTGGTGACCAGAACTGTACGCAATTCTCCAAGTGTGGCCTAATTAAAGTTCAATGATGCTGCAACATAACTTGTCCATCCTTATACTAATGCCCCTTCCAATGAAGGCAAGCTTGCCATAAGCTTTTTACTACCTTATTTACCTGCACTGCCAACTTCAGTGATCTGTGGACCTGCATACCCAGACCCCTCTGCAGATCAATACCCCTCAAGGTTCTGCCATTCACTGTATAATTTCCACCTGTATTTGACCTTCCAAAATTCTTCACCTCAAATTTGTCTGGATTAAACTCCTCATTTGCCATTTTTCTGCCCATGCTTCCAACTGATCTATATCCTACTGTCCACAACTCCACCAATCTTTGTATTGTCTGCAGACTTACGAATTAGACCGGCTATACTTTCCTCCAAATTATTTGTATACACCACGAACAGCAGAGGTCCCTGCACTGATCCCTGTGGAACACCGCTAGTCACAACCCTCCATTCTGAAAAGTATTCATCCACCGCTCCCCTCTGTCTCCTATAACAAATCAGTTCTGTATCCATCTTGCCAGCTCACCTCAATAGATTACTGTTGTAATCACGTTAGTTTATAAGCAAACATAATGGATCATTTTTAATCATGAGAAATCATCGTTATGGGTGGTATGTTAGTTGAAAGGTAAGTTAAATTAGTTGGTACTAAACTGGCTTGGCAGTGGGAGGCATTGGATCAAATATTGTGTATGTGCTGACTCTTTGGTCAGGTGATCCAAATAGTCCCCAATTGAATGTGTCTTTCATGGCCCTGGATTGGTAGAAGTGTAGTCCGTGGTTCCCTTTTCTGTGTGTGGTTACCCTGCCTACATTGTCATTCATGGGCTTTGGGTGAAGACAGGTTTGGATCCAGTCATGCTGGAAACCTTCAAATAAAGACCAAATACTGAGGATGCTGGAAATCTGAATGCTGGAGAACCTCAGAGATCTGAGGAAGAGTCCTATTGGGCTTGTACTATATCCACTTAGGTTGATGTACATTATCCCATTGCGGTGTTTCAGCAAAGTTAGAGTATATCGGGTCATTATCCCATTGTTCATTCTGGGTCCAGTTACTCTACAACAGAACATAGCTTCCAAATTACTTCAAGTCATAGTGTCAGAATTATACAGCACAGAAACAGACTCTTCGGTCCAACTTGTCCATGCGAATCAGATATCCTAAACTGATCTCATCCCATTTTCCAGCATTTGGCCCATTTCCCTGTAAACCCTTCCTTTTCATGTACCCATCCAGCTGCCTATTAAATGTTTTAATTGTACCAATCTCCACTTCCTCCAGCAGCTCGTTTCATACAAGTACCACCCTCTGTTTGAAAACGTGGTCCCTTTTTAAATCTTTCCCCCCTCATCTTAAACCTACGTCCACTAGTTTTGAACTCCCTACCCTGGGAAAAGACCTTATCTGTTAACCCTATCCATGCCCCTCATGATTTTATAAACCTCTATAAGGTCACCCCCTCAGCCTCTGACAGTTCAGGGAAAATAACGCCAGCCTATTCAGCCTCTCCCTATAGCTCAAACCCTCCAACTCTGGCAACATCCTTGTAAATCTTTTCTGAACCTTTCAAGTGTAACAACATCGTCCTATAGCACGGAGGCTGGAATGGAGCACAGTATTCTAAAAGTGGCTTTAATGACCTGTATAGCCCCAACATGACATCTCAATTCTTGGTCAATGCATTGATCAATGAAGGCAAGCGTGCCAAACACCGCCTTCATCCCCCTGTCTACCTGCAATTTCACTTTCAAGGAACTGTGAACCTGCACCCCAAAGTCTCTTTGTTCAGCAACACTTCCCAGGACCCTATCATTAACTGTATTAATCCTGCCCTGGTTTGCCTTACCAAAATGCAACCCCTCACATTTATCAAAATTAAACTCTATCAACTACTCCACTGCCCACTGATTCATCTGATCAAGGTCCTGTTTACTTTGAGATAACCACTTTCACTGTCCATTATACCACCAATTTTGGTGTCATCTGTAAATTTACTAACCATACCTCCTGTATTCGCAATAATTTATACAAATGACAAAAAGCAGTGGACCCAGAACCAGTCCTTGTGGCACATCACTGATCACAGGCCTCCAGTCTGAAAAACAACACTATTGGTGTCATACCTTTGTATTCATTTGGCTAGCTACCTCTGGATTCCATATGATCTAAGCTTGGTAACCAATCTACCAGGCAGAATCTTACTGAATGTCTCACTAAAGTCCAGATAAGCAATGCCTACTGCTCTGTCTTCAGTCTTTTTTGTCACTTCACAAAACTCAGTCAGACACAATTTCCCACACAGAAAGCCATGTTGATTTATCCGTAATTAGTCCTTGCCTTTCCAAGTACATGTGTCAATCTTGTCCCTCAGAATCCCCTCCAACAACTTCCTGGTGTTGGACTCACTGGTCTTTTCCTTACCACATTTCTTAAATAAATTTCACTAATTTAAACTATTTTGGGATCTCCTGTTGGGCATGTAAGTTGCTATGGAAAAGAAATTTGTTGACTTGCATTCACCCAAGTAAAATGACTTCTTGGATTGCTTTTTCCTGGTTGCAAAGGTTGGTTGTTAGTACCTTGGGACAAAGTGAAAAAAGAACAAATAACCTAAAAAAAAAATCAGAGGTCATCAGCAGGTGGCAGTGTTGCACATGTTAAGCAGATTGCAAATTACTGCAGATGCTGGAATCTACTGAAAACAACAGATACTGGGATCTGTATTGAAAACAGTAAATGCTGGCGATCACAGCTAGTCAGCATCCATGGAGAGAGAGCAAGCTAACGTTTTGAGCGGATGAAGAGTCATCTGTGATCTCCAGCATTTGTTGTTTTCAGTCATGTTAATCAGATCTCTTTGTGTTGAAATGCTAACTAGGCTGTGGCTATGTAGAAACACTGAAAATGTTGTCTTTATCGTGGTAGGCTTTGTAATGTTTGATCAACTCACTAGCTGCTGTGGTTCCCATTGCAACCATTGATAGCAGGCAGGTCTGGGTGTTGCAGTTGGCTTTGGTTATTGCAATTAGAGTGTGGACAAATTGAGCTGAATTCCAATTCCCAGTAGGTGGTGAGAGGATGGGGACCAGGTTCTGTTGGGACACATTTGGCTGAGTTGCTCATGCTCAATGCCTGTTAAGAGGAGTCACGTTTAAGGGTATTGGAGGACTTGTGCTCACCAGCTGAAACCCAGCAGAGATGTCTGCTTCAGAGGAGAAATAGCCATGGCCAGGGTTAAGAAGTGGAACACTTAGCGTTAAACTACAATCCAGTGTGTGTTACATTGTTGCATTGACCAGCGTTCAAGAGCATTTGAAAGGTGCGCCAATCTTTGAGTCAGTGTTTCCTTTAATTGTGTGTCTTGTCCACAGCCATGGCAGGTAACATCATCCCAGCGATAGCCACCACAAACGCAGTGATTGCCGGCTTGATCGTGTTGGAAGGACTGAAGATTCTCTCTGGGAATCTGAAACAGTGCAGGACAGTAAGTCTTTGGAGCAATTCATAGAGCAGCAAAATGGAGGGGAGGACGTCAACAGCTCAGGTTGGCCAGGGCCCAAGCCTGAATGTGAGCATCCCTTGGATGGTGACACTTGGATGGTGTGGTGACCTTTTTGCTCATTACAATGCAGTCTCTCCTGCCCACCGTTTCCCATTACAGTGTAGTCACCCCCGTTTCCCATTGCAGTGTGGACCCCCCGTTTCCCATTGCAGTGCGGCCCCCCCACACCCCCGTTTCCGATTGCAGTGCGGTCTCCCCCCTCCGTTTCCCATTGCAGTGCGGCCCCTCCCCCCGTTTCCCATTGCAGTGCGGCCCCTCCCCCCGTTTCCCATTGCAGTGCGGCCCCTCCCCCCGTTTCCCATTGCAGTGCGGCCCCTCCCCCCGTTTCCCATTGCAGTGCGGCCCCTCCCCCGTTTCCCATTGCAGTGCGGCCCCTCCCCCCGTTTCCCATTGCAGTGCGGCCCCTCCCCCCGTTTCCCATTGCAGTGCGGCCCCTCCCCCCGTTTCCCATTGCAGTGCGGCCCCTCCCCCCGTTTCCCATTGCAGTGCGGCCCCTCCCCCCGTTTCCCATTGCAGTGCGGTTCCCCCCCCCCCCCCCCCGTTTCCCATTGCAGTGCGGTCCCCCCCCCCCCGTTTCCCATTACAAATGACCTGTAAGAGAGGCGGATGTTACTACATAGTCACCTGTAAGAGAGGCGGATGTTACTACATAGTCAACGAAGCATGGCTTTTTACAGTAATGTCTGGAATAAGTATTAGGAAGCAAAATAGGGACCTTAATTATCAGAGAGTCATTTAAAAAATCTAATAAAATATTCTTTAACCAGAGTGCACAGAATGTTGCTATGACAGATGAGTAGTGAAGATCTATTTATGTGAAAGCTGGATAAACAAAAGAGTGGGAAACTGGGAGGGCCATGATCGGAAGAAGCTTTCGTGGAAATTTAAGCACTGACCTGATCTTGTTGATCCAAAAGGCTGTTTCTGTGCTATAAATATTTTATCATGGAGTTGTCCAAATGTCTTTGGTCGAATGGGGGTTCTGTCTCATATCCTTGAGCAAGCGAATAAGTATTCATGGCTAGAAATTCATTTTGAGTCTCAGGAGGATGGCTTCTGAATTTCTAGTTTAGAGTAATAGAGATGTGCAGCACAGAAACAGACCCTTCAGTACAACTTGTCCATGCCGACCAGACGTCCCAACTTAATCTAGTCCCATTTGCCAATTGAACATAGAACAATGCAGCCCTTTGGCCCATGATGTTGTGCCGAGCATTTATCTTAATCTAAGATCAACCTAACCTCACACTCCCTTCAATTTACTGCCGTCGATGTGCTTGTCCAGCAATCGCTTAAATGTCCCTAATATCCCTGACTATTACCACCACTGGCAGTGCGTTTGATTCACTCATCACTCTCAGCATAAAGAACCTACCTCTGATATTCCCTATATCTTCCTCCAGTTACCTTCAAATTATGACCCCTCATGACAGCTATTTCTGCCCTGGGGGAAAAGTCTCTGGCCATCTACTCTATCTTTGCGTCTCATTACCATGTACACCTCGATCAAGTCACCTCTCTTCCTCCTCCACCCCAGTGTAAAAAGCCCTAGCTCAATCGAACTCTCTTCATAAGGCAAGTCCTCCAATCCAGACAGCATCCTGGTAAATCTCCTCAGCACCCTCTCTAAGGCATCTACATCCTTCCTATAATGAGGCAGCCAGAACTGGACACACTATTCTACGTTTGGTCTAACCAGGGTTTTATAGAGTTGCAGCAAAACCTCACGACTCTTAAATTCAATCCCCTGTTAATGAAAGCCAAAACACCATACACCACCTTAACAACCCCGTCAACTTGGGTGGCAACTTTGAGGGATCTATGTACATGGACCCTAAGTTCCTGCTGTTCCTCCACACTGCCAAGAATCCTGTCATTAACCCTGTATTCTGCATTCAAATTTGACCTTCCAAAATGAATCACTTTGCATTTATCTAGGTTGAACTCCATCTGCCATTTCTCAGCCCAGCTCTGCATCCTGTCAATGTCTTGTTGTAGCCTGCAACAGACCTTGACATTATCTATAACACCACCAACCTTTGTGTCATCGGCAAGTTTACTAACCCACCCTTCTACTACTTCATCCAAGTCATTTATAAAACTACAAAGAGCAGAGGCCCAAGTACAGATCCCTGTGGGACACCACTGGTCATTGACCTCCAGGTGGGATACTTTCCATTCACTACCACTCGCTGTCTTCTTTCAGCTAGCCAATTCTGTATCCAGATAGCAAGATTTCCGTGTAATTACCTCCTAACTTTCTGAACGGGTCTACTGTGGGGAACTTCAAATGCCTTATTGAAATTCACATACAACACATCCACTGCTCGACCTTCATCAACTTGCCTTGTCTCATCCTCAAAGAACTCAATAAGACATGACTCAATGAGGCATGACCTGCCCCTCTCAAAGCCATGCTGACTATCTTTAATCAAACTATGTTTTCCAATTAGTCATAAATCCTATCTCAGAATCCTTTCCAGTACCTTGCTTACTACATATGTAAGACTGGCTGGTCTGTAATTCCCAGAGATTTCCCTACTCCCTTTCTTGAATAGACAAACAACATTTGCCTCCTTCCAATCCAGCATTACTGCCATGGAGAGTGTGGATGGAAATATCATCACCAGATGCACAGAAATCTAATTCCTCACTTCCTGTAGTAACCTTAGATGTATCTGGTGCAGCCTGGCGACATGTCTATCTAGTTTAACATGAAAAGAAGGCGTGTTTCATACAAGCACATTTTAACATTGACCTCTTATGTTTAGATCTTTTTGAATAAGCAACCCAATCCTCGGAAAAAGTTGCTGGTTCCGTGTACCTTGGACCCTCCAAACCCCAGCTGCTATGTATGTTCCATCAAGCCTGAAGTCACAATCAAACTCAACACTCAGAAAATCTCCATCCAAGTGTTGCAGGACCGGGTGAGCCTTGAATTTGTTGTTAGTTGAAAGGGTACCTGGTAAATATGTCAACCTTGGCTGGATTTGGAATGATCCTTTGGGCCTTAGATGGAGGTGAGGGGGGAGATGTAGGCGCAAGCTTTGCACCTCTTGCAGCAGCAGCAGGGGAAGGTGCCAGGTGTGGAGGGGGTTTTAGTGGGGAGTGCAGACCTGGTGAGAGAGTTGCATTGGGAATGATCCCGACTGAACAATGATAGAGGTGGTTAGGGAAATATATGTTTGGTGATGGGGTCTGATTGTAGGTGGTGAAAATGGCAGAGGATGATGTGCTGGATTTGGAGATTAGTGGGGTGGAATGCAAGGGCCAGGGGATTCTATCCTTGCGGTTGCGGGGGTTGGGTTGGGTTAGAGGGCAGAGGTGTGGGAAATGGAGAAGATGTGATTGAAGTAATTGTCAATCATGGAGGAGGGGAAATCACGGTCCATGAGGGAGGAGGCCATCTGGGATGTCCTGGAATGGAATCCTCCATCAGCTTATCAAGGCCACCCACAAACTGAAGGAAGAACACCTCATCGTCTGCCTCAGGAGCCTGCAACCACACAACTTCAACATTAAATTCACCAGTTTCCAAATCTTCCAACTCCCAAGCCCCTACCCCATCCCAGGTCCAACTTTCTGGCTCAGCACTGTCCTGCCTGGCCATCTTCCTATCCGCTCCACCTTCCCCGCCAAACTACCACAATCACTATCTACCTGCATCTACCTATCGCCATCCCACCTACCTTTCCCCCAGCTCCACTTCCCTCCTCCTCTTTATCTCTCAGCCCCCCTCCCCCCCACATTCTTGATGTTGACCGAAATGTTGACTTGCCTGCTTGTTGGATGCTGCCTGACCTGTGTCGTCTTCCAGTGCCACACTTTATTGATTCTGACTTTCCAACAGGCCTCACAATCTCCAAATATGTCAACCTCTCAGCTTGCAGACACAGTATTGTGACATTTCCTCCTTTTTCTTTCTCCTTTCCTCTCTTATCTCCCTCTCCTTTTTCTCCCAGCTCTACTTCCCACCCTCCCCACCCTGTGTCTCTCTCCTTTTTCCCACTCTCTCTATTGTTCACCTTTGCCCCATTCTTACTCATTCACCTTTCCTCCTCTTCTCTGTGGATGCTGGTTCCATTAATAATCTTTTTTTTTGGTCATAAAGTAACTTTAATTTGTAAAATAAAAGTGGTTGGATTGAGTTAAGGTAAAGATCAGCCATGATTTAACTGAATGACAGCATTAGCTTAAGGGGCTGAAAAGCCTCCTGGTCTCCTCCTTCAGGCACCTTGGAGGTAAGGTCCCTGAGCCATTATGAATTATTTTATTGTTAGAGGAAGCTTTAGAGTTATTGTCACTTTAAATAAGACACTTTAAATAAGCCTCTTGGGATTTAAGTTGTGCATTCAGTGATCTTCAGTTCAATGTCAGTTCATTTCACTCAACTGCAGTGAAGTTGAGTTATTAGATGTTGCGCTGGAATAATTCCTGCACTGAGGGTCCTGCACTGTCTTCTCTCTCTGCAGATTTTGAAGGATAAATTTGGGATGGTAGCTCCGGATGTGCAAATAGAAGATGGCAAAGGAACAATCCTCATCTCCTCTGAGGAAGGAGAAACCGAAGGTAGAGAGCAGTTTTGTTTATTTCTTTTTTGCATTTCTAATCTAAATCTGTTCAGAGATGTTATGATACTCCTCGGGAGTAGGTAGGACTTGAACCCAGGTCTCGTGGCTCCGAGGTGATGACATTTCCAATGTTCAGATCCTTTCCCACATTTGTCATCCACCTGACTGATAAGCTCAGTGTGTTGCTGTCTTACCTCTGAGGCAAAACACTTGGGAGTACATCAGTGCTCTCAGAGAATTGTACAGTACAGAAGAGGCCCTTTCGCCCATCGAGTCTGTACTGCCAAAAATATACCAATACCTACACCAATCCCACTTCCCCACACTAGGCCCACAGCCTTCAATGTTACGACATTTCAGGTGCTCATCCAATTGCCTTTTATTTTTGTTTATATAGATATTTTTATTAGAAATTTAACATTTTTACAAGTTTACAAAAATAAACAAAACTCTCAGATATAAACATTGATATACAATTAACTCAAATATACAATAGCCAAAATTTAACAAAAGATTAAAAAAAAACCGAAAAAGAAGAAAAAAAAAACAAAACTCAACTATCTACTAATCTAACCTACAACTAACCAGAGTGTATATTTAAGTCTCTTACATGCTCGGAATGTGTTAACATCAGATGTATTAAAACCCGTATTCGTGCGGGATTCCTTCCCCGAGGGGTCCCGGACCAGCCAGGTTTGTAATCTCAATTAAATAAAAGCCCTTGTTAGGATAGCCGAAATATCTGTATTTATGTAATTCAAGAAGGGCTGCCATATTTTATAAAATAATTCGGTCTTTCGGTGCACCATATTTGTGAGGAAGTCAAGGGGAATACATTCCATAATTAATCTGTGCCAATTTGAAAGTCCAGGGGGGCCCTCAGCCACCCAGTTCACCAAAATATTTTTCCTTGCACAGAAAGGAAGAATAGAAAATAGTCTCTTCCCATACGTGTCCAGGGAGAGAAAGTTCGAAAAGCCCAAAAGGAGAGATACAGGGTCCACTTTAATTTCCGTTCCTAAAATTTCTGTCAGGGTACTTGCTATTTTAGTCCAATATCTACGGGTCTTATGACAGGTCCATAGGCAATGTACAAGAGTGCCCACCTCTATTTTACATTTGGGACACATTGGAGATGCTCCTGCCTTAAATTTTGCCAATCGATCCGGTGCTATATGGGCCCTATGAAGTATCTTCAGCTGGATAGCCTGGGTTCTGTTACAGATAGTAATTCTTCTAGCGTTTTCCCAAATATCATTCCACATTTCTATAGAGATTTCTAGTCCCAAATCCTGATCCCATGTTTTAAACAGATTATCCATATCTCCCGATACTTCATCATGTAGTAAATGATAAATAGTACTGACGGAAGATACCCCCACTGGTCGTAGGACACTACATTCTCCATCTGATTTATAAAGACTATCTAATAACGTAGTCTTCTTCTGTATATAATCTCGAATTTGGAAGTATCGAAAGAGGTCTCCATTAGGTAATCCGAATTTCTGACGCAGCTGTTCAAAAGACATCAGGACCCCATCCTTAAATAGGTCCCCTAAACATGAGATACCCCTGGATCTCCAGAGTTTAAAAGTGGCATCTGTAAACCCCGGTTGGAATCCCCATGCTCCCACTATCGGCGCATAGGGGGATGTTTTATGTGAGTTGCCCTCATTTTGCCGCATTATATTCCAAGCCTTAATTGTGTTTAGTATTATAGGGTTTTACAGTGATCTGTAATGATTTTCCTCTTGTCTGAAAATAAAAGGTTAATAAGTGGGTATTTTACTTGAGAGGCCTCGATGTCCAACCAGATTGATTGTGGATCAGACAAGACCCAATCAGCTATGTAACTTAATAGGGAACTTAACTGATATTTCCTAAAGTCTGGGAAGTCCAATCTTCCCTTTGTCTGTGGAAGCTGTAGTTTCTTCAGCTTAATGAGGGGCCGCCTATGATTCCAGATAAAGGAACCCAGCCAGCCATCTAGTTTACATAAAGCCGTCCTCGGCAGCATCACCGGAAGCATTCTCATAGGATATAGGAGACGGGGCAGGGCATTCATTTTGATTAGTGCTATTCTACCCAACCAGGAAATTGGTAGGTCTCCCCATTGCTGGAGGTCCGGCCTTATCCTTTCCAGTAAACGCACAAAATTAGCCTTATACAACTGACCAAATACTGGGGTAATAAAAATGCCTAAATATAAGAAGCCCTCCAGGAACCAACGAAAGGGAAAAAGGGATCCGTCCACTAAGTGGGGTATCATAGCAAGGCAACCCATTGGCATAGCCTCCGATTTTGAAAAATTAATTTTATAGCCTGAGAATGTGCTAAATGTATTAATAACTTGGATTAGGCGAGGTACGGACATCAAAGGATTACTGAGGAATAGAAGAACATCATCTGCATAAAGGGTAATTTTATGTTTACCTGTACAAATCCTCGGGGCCGTTATATTAGGATCAGCTCGTATAGCTTCTGCTAGTGGTTCAATTATTAGCGTAAATAACAATGGCGAGAGGGGACATCCCTGACGGCAGTCCGTACCCACACTGAAGCTATCCGAACCTAATCCATTGGTAACCACAACTGCTTTGGGATCATTATACAATGTTGAGACCCATTTGGTAAACACCTGTCCAACGCCAAACCTTTCCAATGTGTAAAAGAAATATGACCATTCAACCCTATCGAATGCCTTTTCCGCGTCTAATGAAACTACTACTCCTGGTATCTTTCCCTGATGACAGGCTTGAATCATATTCAAAACCCTTCTAATATTATTGGATGATCTACAGCCCTTAATAAACCCCGTCTGATCCTCCTTTATAATATGTGGCAGTACCCTTTCTAGTCTCAGTGCTAACGTTTTAGAAAGGATTTTAAAATCTACATTTAGCAAGGATATTGGTCTGTATGACGTACAA
This sequence comes from Chiloscyllium plagiosum, assembly GCF_037043375.1. Lineage (NCBI taxonomy): Eukaryota > Metazoa > Chordata > Chondrichthyes > Orectolobiformes > Hemiscylliidae > Chiloscyllium > Chiloscyllium plagiosum. The sequence goes on from NW_028270155.1 coordinate 4,533,908, forward strand.
TCTTCTGGGTCCTTTCCTTTTTTAAGGATAAGAGAGATATTTGCCTCTTTCAGCGAAGGTGGGAGACAGCCCTGACTATATGCATAGTTATACATGTCCATAAGTGGACCAGCCAATATTTCTGTAAATTCTTTATAGAATTCAGCTTGAAAACCATCTGGGCCCGGTGCCTTACCACTCTGAAGTTGCCTAATTGCATCAAGTATTTCTTGGAGTGTAAGCGGAGCATTTAGGATCGATACTTGTTCCAGAGTTAGGCCCGGAAAGGTCACATTTTTTAAAAATGACTGCATCTTCCTCGTCCTATCTTCACAATCCTGCGATTTATATAACTCAGAATAAAATTCTCTAAAGATCGCATTAATCTTTTTATGATCATGAGTCAGAATACCCGTACTTTCCTTGATAGATGTAATAGTCTGAGGGGCCTTTTGTTTCTTTGCAAGAAATGCTAAGTATCTACCCGGTTTGTCGCCATATTCATATAACCTTTGTTTTGCAAATAATATTTCCCTCTTAGCCTTTTGAGTAAGCGTAGTGTTTAGAGCTGTCCTAAGAGCCGTAATCCTTTGCAATTTAATAATAGAAGGTGTATCAGTGTATGCTGTTTCAGCTACTTTTAAGCGAGCTTCAAGCAGACGCTGTTGTTTTCCCTTCAATTTCTTCTGGGTCGCTGAGTAGGAGATGATCAAACCTCGGGTGTAAGCTTTGATGGTCTCCCACATCATTGATGGGTTGCTAGCTGTACCTGAATTAATTTCTAAAAAAGTTTTAAATTCTTGAGAGAAGTACTTTACAAATTTACTATCTTTCATTAGGAAGGTATCCATACGCCAATGCCGAGGGGATGTCCCATTGTTCCTCGCCTTAGTTTCCATATATACAGCAGCGTGGTCGGAAATTGCTATACTACCTATTTTACAGGATGATATGGAATTTTAAAAAATCGAGGGAGCAAAAAACATATCAATTCTGGTATGACATTTATGTGGATTAGAGTAGAAAGAAAAATCTCTGCCCTGTGGATGAAGACATCTCCATACATCTACTAATCCTAATTCTTTGTTCAGATCCATCAATTGTCTAGATCTGGGAGATACTCCTGCAGTACTCTTAGGAATCCTATCTATTTCCGGATCCATAATACAATCAAAGTCTCTCCGTATAATTATATGACGGGCACCAAAAGCCATCAATTTTGAAAAGGCTTCCGTTATAAATTTAAAGGGGTGTGCCGGGGGGCAGTACAAATTTAAAATCCCATATTCCTCTCCATTTATGAGGGCTTTAATCAAGATATATTGTCCAGATTCATCTTTTATCTGTTTTAGGATTTTGAAAGGGAAATTCTTTCGAACAAGAATAACAACTCTCCTGCTTTTTGAGCTAAAAGAAGAAAAGAAGACCTGATCAAATCCATCCTGTCATAATTTCAAGTGTTCTTTATCCGACAGGTGTGTCTCCTGTAGGAGAGCTATATCAACTCTTTCCTTCTTAAGATTTGATAATATTTTCTTCCTTTTGACTGGCGAATTACTCCCCTTGACATTCCAGGTGCACCACTTAACTGACTGATCAACCATAATCATCTGGGCCAATCCAAGACCCCTTGGGAGGGGGGCCCCTATCCAGAACATCCCGAGCGTACAGCATATAAAATTTACAAAAATAAAGTCTCTCTAATACACCAACAACAATACAATAAAAAACTATTTCTAAATAAAAAAAATATAAAATGTGTCTAAGTGTAGATTTTCCACCTTGTTCCCAGGGGGTGTCATTTCCTCTCCAAAAGTCCATCATATCCTCTCCCAACCAATGCCCCACCCTTGACCCAGGCACTCCTCAATTAAATGAGGAGAATTCAAATATAATACAAAGCTAGAGTTAACAGTGAGCACCCTACCCCCACCCATACCAACACCTGGATATATTTGGTAATGTTAATACCATATATAAACATATAACTATAAAATTACCACCTCAACAAATAATAATTAAATATAATAATACAAAATAACAAGGGAGAACAACCCCGCTCCTAGAGACAGAGGTAAAATTGAATAAGGTAACCATCTCCCCCCACCAACATTAACCAAACCCCCCCAGCTTATACATACATACATATACACACATACACACAACATATACATACATCCCTCATATATACATAAATAATAAAAGAAAACAACCCCAAGGGGGGGAGAAAATCAAATCCCTCTCCCCACCCTCCATGATAATATTAAACAGTAAGGTAGGAGAAAAAAAAAGGGGGGATATAAACCAAAGTGGGGGGAAAGGCAAACCAATATCCATTATGTCTTACAGTTTATCTAAGAGAGTCCAAGAATTCCTTAGCCTTTTCTGGTGATCCGAAGTTATATACGGATCCTTCATGGTTAAAGCGTAGCGTCGCTGGGTAGCGTAAGGAGTACTGAATATTTAAGTCCCTTAAACACTTCTTCGCCTCGTCGAATGCCTTCCTCTTTCGGACCAGAACTGGGGAAAAGTCCTGGAATACCATGATCTTGGATCCTTCATAGATCATAGCTTGGGAGTCTTTTCCGAGATTTCTAGAGGCTTCTAGGAGTATCTGCCTCTCCCTATAGCTCTGCAGCCGGAACAGGATCGGGCGTGGGCGCTGGTTCGAGCCGGGCCCGCGTATTGCGACCCGTTAGGCCCATTCTACCCTTACCTGGCCTGATCCAGCTTCCAGATTTAAAATCTGTGGCAGCCACTGCTCCAGGAATGCTGTAAGCTGGCCTTCCTCTTCCCGTTCGGGAAGGCCCAGCAAACGAATATTTTTTCGGCGACCTCGATTATCGAGGTCGTCAATGTAATTCTCTAAGGTCCGGACTCGCTGTTCGAGAGTCCGGACCTGATCCACGGCCGATTGCACTGTACTTTCGGAGGTCGCGGCCTTTAGCTCCGCCCCTCCGACTCGGCGCTCAATTTCTTGGATGTCTCGGTCGTGCTTCTGCAGTGCGGCCGAGAGTGAGTCCCATCGATTTCGGGATTCTTCGATGAAATCGTCGATCTTCGCGTCCAGCTTGGGGATCATCTCCACAAGGCTTGTTACCGTAGGTAAGTCCCCCGGGGCGGCTGTGGACGCCTCTGCAGCAGCTGGAGAGGGTGGGGGAGGGGTCCTGCTTGTTGAGAGCTGCGGGCTCCCTTCCCTTTAGTCATCTTAATTAAAGATTCAATTGTTTAAGTTTAATATTAAACAACTAATTAAATTAAACAACTATTATAAATGATTAGGTGAGTGTGGTGGGGGTGGGTGACCCACTTTACCCAAGTCTTGGGAGTAGCACTGTAGACTCAGACTTGCTGGGTCACCGCCATCTTGGATCTCCCCAATTGCCTTTTAAAAGTTGAGATGGAAATGTGTTGCTGGAAAAGCGCAGCAGGTCAGGCAGCATCTAGGAAACAGGCTGCGCTTTTCCAGCAACACATTTCCATCTCTGATCTCCAGCATCTGCAGACCTCACTTTCTCCTTTTAAAAGTTGAGGTTTTGTGGCTCAAATACTCTCCTCGGCAGTGCATTCCAAGCCCCCTCAACACTCTGGGTGAAAATGTCTGTCTTCGCATTCCCTCTAAACCTCCTGCCTTTCACTTTAAAAGTGTGCCCCCTTGTTCTTGCCCCTTCAGCTAAGGGAACAGCTGTTTTTTATCCACCCTATCCATGCCCCTCATAATCTTTTACACACCTATCATGCCCCCTGCAACCTTTTTTGCTCCAAAGGAAACAGCCTGAGCATATTCCACCTTTCTCCATCGGTGAAATGTTTGATCCCATACAACTTCCTGGTGGATCTCCTCTGTACCCCCTCCAGTGCAATCACATCCTTCCTGTAGTGCGGTAACCAGAACTGTACGTAGTGCTGCAGCTGTGGCTTAACTAAAGTGTAGTATGCTTCAAAATAATACCTTTGGGATCTTTTGCATCCACTATTAATGTCTTGCCTGAAAGTCCTCTGATATTGTAGCACTCATTTGGTGCTCTGCATGGAATGTCAGCCTGGGTCATGTGCCCAGGTCACTGGAGGGGGGCTTAGCCCAAACCTTAAGATTCATGTGAGTGTATTACTGTCTGAAGCACAACTGACTTGATGGGTCAAATAAAAGCAAAACACTGCAGATGATGGAAACTGAAAATAAAAACAGAAATTCCTGGAGAATCTCAGTAGGTCTGGCAGCATTTGTGGAGAGAGAATCAGAGTTAGTATTTTGAATCCAGTATGACTGTTCTTCAGAACTTGATGGGTCACTGGTTTGCCTTTGTGCCAGAGCTTTAAGGACGTTAGAAAATTATTTGATGGGATTTCCCATTTGAAGGCCAGGGATTGGGTGTTGTGTCTTTGACTTGTCTTTTATTATCTCTGTCAGCAAACAACAACAAGAACCTTTCTGAGTTTGGCATCTGCAATGGAAGCCGACTCCAAGTAGATGATTTCTTGCAAGACTACACTCTGACTGTGACCCTTCTGCACAGGTGAGGAGCAGGCCTTTACTCTGTCACATCATCTGACATAAACATGATATTATACTGTTTTTATTATCTCTATAACTGCCCATGCTACAGCACGTGGCCTCACTTCAACCGTTAGCCGCTCAGACATGCATATGAAGTAGGAGCAGGAATAGCTGATCTGAAGTGCCCTGAGTTGTTATTTCCTGTTGACCTCCTCTCACATTTGATTATCTACCTTTGCCATATAAGTATTCACAGATCTTGCTTCCACTGTGCTGGTGGGGGAAGAGAATTCCTAGACACTCTACCCTTGGAGAAGAAAAGTCCTCAACCCAGTCTTAAATGGGAGAGTCCTTATTTTAAACTCTCCCCTAGTTCAAGTCTCTCCAGTAATGGGAAACATTCTTTTACCTTCCATCCTGTCAGGTTGCCTCAGGATTTTATACATTTGAATAAAATCAACTCTCTTTCTTCCAAACTCTGGTTATAGGCCAATCTGTCAAACAATCCTCTTAACACAGCCCGGTCATCTCGGGAACCGGTTCAGAGAGAACTAGTTCTAATATAATTATATCTTTCCTTATGTAAGGAGATCAAGACTATCCCTCCCCTCCCTTGAGGTGTTTACTGTTTGCCTGGGATAAGATTTTCTGGCTTCTAGTCATGCTCTGGTACTTTGTTCAGCTGAGCTGAGATTGAGAGTGACCATTGCAACAGTACTGGTGGAGCACAGTAAAGTGCTGTCTCTCCTCTCCATTGCCTGCAGCAGCCTCTCTTTAGGGAGACAGATTCCTGGATAGATTCAACTCAGGCCTGAAGGAACTGAGCACAGATGAAGAATTGAACTTGGCCCTTTGGTTCTGTATATCCCACACAAACACTCAGTTAATCTACAAGGGGCAGTGGTGTGTTTGCACTGAATCATTTGAGCTGCTGAGTTTGTTTTCACTTTGTGATGATCAATTTCAGTGAGGATCTGGAGAAGGACATAGAGTTTGAAGTGGTTGGCGATGCTCCTGAGAAAGCTCCTCAAAAGCCAAATGAGGAAGATGGCAAGGCCATAACCGATGGCAAGGCCATAACCAATGGCAGTGATGATGGAGCGCAACCTTCCACATCTAAAGGTAATGCCTTTTTGTGTCTGCCTTATCTCCTCTTCCCTCAGATCAAAACATAAAACGTGCTAAATCAGTACAAACCCTTTTGTTTGCACAGCCATGAGCCTGCAATGGGCTTAGTGTTTTAAATTCATTCTTGGACTGAGTGTGAGACAAGACTAGTATTTGTTGCCCATTCCACCTCCCTGAACTGCTGCAGTCTATACACACATAGCTGTTAAGGAGGTATTTCTAAGGTTTCAGTCCAGTGACAGTGGCTGACGTTGATATAATTTCAAGATATGTGGAACGTGGATAGTATTCCAGTCTTCTCCTGACATGTACCTTGTAGATGGTACATAGGCTTTGGAGTGCCAGGCAAGGAGTTACTCATTACAGAATTTCTGTTTTGTTGCCACTGATTTAGTTCAGCTTCTAGTCAATTGTTTATTGGGGATTCAGTCGTGATAATGCTGTTGAATATACAGAGAAGATGGTTAGATTCATTCTCAAAGAATGTGGATTAGTCGTTGGTTGATGACTATAGGATATGCAGTATCACTGGGACACTAGGCTGAACACTACAATCTCAGCAGCGGATAACAAGTTTGTATTAGCAAAATAAAGACTCAGTCAGTGTTTTTTTACAACTCCAGGCCATCCAAAGTACTTTGATTAAGGAAATTCCTTTGAAATGAGTCACTGTTGTAATGTAGGTATTTAAAATCTTGAGACGGAGAAACTGTTCCCATTGGTGGAAGGCTTGAGAACCCAGAAGGCACAGATTTAAAAAAGCTGACTAAACAAGCACAGCAAGTGGCTAGATTCTGAACCATTTGAAGATTTGGTAGAAGCAGGTTCAATTGAAGCACTGAGAGAATTGCATTGCTGTCTGTGAGAGAGGGTGCTGGGAAGGGTAAGGGCGTGACATGTGAGAAATTGCTCCTCAGCGAACCAGCGCAAAAACAATGGTTCAAATGGCTTCCTTCAATATTATAACTATTCTGAGATTCATAGTATTGTACCATTTTTATTTAAAATTGAAATACTTCTTAAATTCTTTAACTAGCCACGAATGGTTCATCTCTCTTATAAATTTTTTTCTCTCTCAATATCTTTGAGGGTCTGAAATGTCATTAAAATGCTTGGCATTGCTTATCTACAGGACAAACTTTTAACCTATATCCCATTCCACTTCAGCCAACTTTGTTGTCATAATTTTCTGATGACTACTTATTTAATTTGAAGACAAGTTTCTGGCCATTGTTTCTAGGCTGTTTGTGAGGTTGTAATATTATCACCCTTCTCTAGAAGATCCTCTTCTATGAGATCACCCATTTATTGTGTCTCATTTAGAGTCATAGAGATGTACAGCATGGAAACAGACCCTTCGGTCCAACCCGTCCATGCTGACCAGATATCCCAACCCAAACTAGTCCCACCTGCCAGCACCCGGCCCATATCCCTCCAAACCCTTCCTATTCATATACCCATCCAAATGCCTCTTAAATGTTGCAATTGTACCAGCCTCAACTACTTCCTCTGGCAGCTCATTCCATACACGTACTTTGTGTGAAACAGTTGCCCCGTAGGTGTCTTTTATATCTTTCCCCTCTCACCCTAAACTTGTGCCCTCTAGTTCTGGACTCACCGACCCAAGAGAAAAGACTTTGCCTATTTACCTTATTCATGCCCCTCATAATTTTGTAAACCTCTATAAGGTCACCCCTCCACCTCCGACGCTCCAGGGAAAACAGCCCCAGCCTGTTCAGTCTCTCCCTATAGCTCAAATCCCTCCAACCTTGGCAACATCCTTGTAAATCATTTCTGAACCCTTTCAAGTTTCACAACATCTTTCCGATAGGAAGGAGACCAGAATTGCAAGCAATATTCCAACAGTAGCCTAACCAATGTCTTGTACAGCTGCAACATGACCTCCCAACTCCTGTACTCAATACTCTGACCAATAAAGGAAAGCATACCAAACGCCGCCTTCACTATCCTATCTACCTGCGACTCCACTTTCAAGGAGTTATGAACCTGCACTCCAAGGTCTCTTTGTTCAGCAACACTCCCTAGGACCTTACCATTAAGTGTATAAGTCCTGCTAAGATTTGCTTTCCCAAAATGCAGCACCTCGCATTTATCTGAATTAAACTCCATCTGCCACTTCTCAGCCCATTGGCCCATCTGGTCCGGATCCTGTTGTAATCTTCGCTGTCCACTACACCTCCAATTTTGGTGTCATCTGCAAACTTACTAACTGCACTGCTTATGCTCGCATCCAATCATTTATGTAAATGACAAAAAGTAGTGGACCCAGCCCCAATACTTGTGGCACTCCACTGGTCATAGACCTCCATTCTGAAAAACAACCCTCCACCACCATCCTCTGTCTTCTACCTTTGAGCCAGTTCTGTATCCAAATGAAGCGAATGCATTTCTCCCACATATCTTTGAATCACAAGCTCAGTTCCCTGATTTTATGTTTGGTCATTGCTTAGTTAGTAATCTGGCAATAGTTACCTTTGTGATTCTGCTTTTTAGTGTAAACCTTAGCTGCTCATACTCTGTTAGCAAAGCCTCCTTAGCTCTATATGGAACACGATGACTGGATCCCTCCCCTCCCACTTCCAAGTTCCTCACCAGCCTCAAGGAGGCTTCCTTAACTCTAGCACCGGGACTCTCACTTTGAGTTGCAGAGAACTTTGATTATCCCGTTAACTTTACTGTCTCTTATATTCCTTTGTTCTCCTCCGTTTGAACAGCCCTCATGTTGCTGTGGTCAGCTTGCTCATCCACCCTGCGAGCCCTGCTCTCATCCACACAAGCTGCAAGTGCCACAAACCTGGACTAGTGCAAGGGCTGAGGCTCCTCCAGTGTTACCTTCTGGATCTTGCCTCAGTTATGTCCCCTAGACCCTGCATGTACTGAAGTACTGAACCCGAACACTCTGACTACCTCCTGGAACAAAGTGCCCAGGTAACTTTCTTCCTCCTGATGCATTGCTGTGTCTGAAGCTGAAACTGCAGTTCATTGATCCTGAGCTGCATCTCTTTGCTCCACATGTAGTTGTGCATCACAATGGTATTCGTCAGCTTCCACATGCTACAGCTTACAACGCACCATGTGCCCATCATCTTTATCATATTTTATTTAACTAATTAGCATTTCAAGTTTTAAAATATTACTCCAGGAATATTATAGTCCTATTTAATACAGCCATTAAATCTCCCCAGTCCTGATTTACACTATTGTCCTATTTTAGAGAGAAAATAAAACCATCACCAACAGTTGCCTACCTGTCCAGCTAATCAACACCTCCTAGACCTTGGCTTTTCGGGGTCTCCATCTCTAAGACAATAGCCAAACTAAAACTGAACCTCTTCCATCACTACATTGCATTCTCCTACTCACTCCAGTTCCTTGTCTGCCATGCTGTCATGGTGCCACCCAGAGGCCACCAACACCTGTGACATGTTGGGTCGGATGCACTTTGAAAGTCCACAACAATTCCAGGCTGGAGGGTAGGTTCTGGCGCACACTACTGTCAAATCTCACTGTTCTGTTTGGATTTCCTGCATATTTCCTTGCACAGGGAGTTGTGGTGATCTGGAATTCATTGTCTGAAAGGGCAGTAGAACCAGATTCATTAGTAACTAATCAAAGGAAATTGGATAAATGTTTGAAGGGGAATTATAGACAGGAAAGAGGAGATGGGATTAAATGGATAGCTGTTTTGAAGAGCCCTCAGGAATGCTACTGTGAATGGGCAGCTCCAGTGCTTATTACTGTGGTTCGATGATGAACCTCCCTGTACAGACTACCTCATTCTCCTACCATTATAACCATGTCCTGTTCTTCAGCCTCAGAGCAGGACGATGTCCTGATCGTTGACTCGGATGAAGAGATGCCCTCGTCCAGTGGAGCGGAGACTAACATGGATAGCCGGGGCCTGAAGAGGAAACTGCAGGATGAGGCAGAAAGCGTTGGTGTTAAACGGATATGCACCGAGCAGGAAGAGGAGGAGGATGATGTCATTGCATTGGATTGAGCGACATGATAATGATTCGTGCTGCTCTTTTTATCCTCGCACCACACTCTGTCGTCAGTTACAGTGGGGTGGGTAGGTGGGGGAAACGATGTCAGCAGAGAACCTAACAACAAGCCACAGCCTTAAATAATCCGATTGGCTGATGGGGGAGACTCCAGCGGCTGAGAGAGTCACACATCCAACAAGTTGTGATAGCAGTGTCTACCACGTTGCTGGATATAAACTGACACCCACGTCTTCTGGTTTGCTGTTCAATGTAATTCTGTTCTCAAGCTTTGTTTCCCTCCCTGCTCTTCCCTGGCTCTGATGCTACTTACAGAATTTGCTGTTCAAGTATTAAAAATGTTCCTGTTTGTATAACAGCAGCGACATGTTTTGTAAATTGCTGTAAACACTTCATTTACCCCAAGCCTGTTTGTACTTCCTGATATTATAGCCTCTTTAATCAGATCTAGGGGCCTCTCCTGTGTCTTGTTACAGTTTGTAGTTATTTATACGTGACTTTTGTATAACGCAGATATCTTATCTTGTTTTTGTTCACACTGTGGATTGCAATGATCCGATCTGAGGCAATTCCAGTGGTTAGGCTCCCAGTGTTTGGGTCCTGAGTCAGCCACCTCCAGGCAATGTCAGCAGCTTGCTCCCTGGCAGGGTGGGTGTGAGACTGTACCGGGTGGATGTGTGGTGAGTTAGGGACATAGCATTATCTGAAGAGGAGTCATCTGCTCTGTAGTTTAGGGAGGGTAGAAGAAAAATGTAATTTACATTCGGACTGTTCTAGAACCTTTATTGATCCAATTGACCTGTTCAATGTTGAGAGAGAGAGAGGTTACTGAGGGTGTAGCTAAAAGTATTTTTGTAGCAAATTGAGATTGTCGTTTCAGTAGGTCTTTTGTATCTGAATTGACTGTAAAACGTGCCGAAAAGCTTTGTTACAAATGGCAATTTTCATGATTAAAACATTAACTGTGTACAGCTTTTGTCTTCAGTCCACGATCAAATCCCTCGACCACTCTGCAGTATTCCTGCAAGTATTCACTCACACTTGGACATGCCTTTATGTTGTTGTATTTAGGTTTGTGTATGTTATCTAAGTATTGGAGGAGGAACAGTGTATACAATTGTTTTTTGGTTCTTCCTCCATGCCTGATGGGAGGGGGAGATACACCACTCCCTTCACTTTGCTCTGCCTTTGTGGTGAGTCTTTGTAACCTGTTTGCAGAGTGAACTCGCCAACCCAATGTAATCTTGTTCACACCTGGGTACTGCCAGTTTGATGGTGAACAAGAGGTGGATTGCTGCCTGAAACCCCTAGCCTGTGATGTGATGCAGAATCTCATCAACCCTGTCATCACTGAGCTAATAATCCAGAGACCCAGGTAATGTTCTGGGGACCAGAATTCAATTCCCATCACAGCAGGTGGAGGAATCATGAATTCAGTGCAAATCTAGAGCTATAAGTCTAGTGACCATAAAACTGTTGCCAATTGTTGGAAAAATCCCTCTGGTTCACTGATGTCCTTTTGGTCAAGGACTCTGACACCCTTACCTGATCTGGCCTACATAGTATCCATACATTGTGGAAACAGGCCCTTACACCCAGCAAGTCCACACCAACCCTCCAAAGAGTATCCCACTCAGACCCATTCCACTATTACTCTACATTTACCCCTGACTAATGTACCTAATCTAAACACTACAGGCAATTTAGCATAGCCAATTCACCAAACCTGCACATCTTTGGATCGTGGGACGAAACCCATGCAGACATGAGAATGTGCAAATTTCACACAGGTAGTCATCTGAGGCTGGAATTGAACCTGGGACTCTGGTACTGTAAAGCAGCAGTGCTAACCATTAAGCCAACGTGCCGTTTGGTGCTTGGACCAAATTTTGGAGAGCTGTTTCACAGACTAGTCAAATAACAGTCTTACAATGCCCCAGAGATCACCTTTATCATCCCTGGATATGTCCTATTCCCACTGGAAAGACATAACCAGCAGAGATGGCAGTCAGGTGGGAGTTGCCATGGAAGTCCCTGTCGCAGGAATCCTCCTGCTGCTTACCATACACCGCCCTCCCTCAGCAGATGATTGCACCTCTCCATGTTGAAGGAAGCACTGAGGGTGACAGGCACAGAATGTATTGTCAAATTTCTGTGTCCACCACCAAGAATGGCTTGGCAGCATGCTAGTGATTGAGCTGGTCAACTCCTGAAGGACATAGCTGCTGACTGGGAACCAGTAAGCAGGACAAAACATGTTTGACCTCATCTTCACCAGTCTACCTGCCACCGATGGATCTGACCATAGCAATATTGCTAAGAGCCACACAGTCTTTGTGGAGACAAAGTCCTATTTTCTTATTAAGGATACCCTCAATCATGCTGTCTGGCACTACCATTGTGCTAAATGGCATAGATCTGAACAAATCTAACAACTCAGCACTGGATATCCACGAGGGGAAGTGAGCTATCAGTAACAGCCGAATTATACTCCAACACAATGTGCAAGCTCATTGCCTGGTATCTCCCCAACTCTACCCTTACCTACCTCAATGCAGGATGTGTCAGGAACAGTGCCAAATATACCCAAAAATGCGGTTCCAACCTGGTGAAGCTATAAAACATGAATATGTGTGCTAAACAGTGTCAATAATAAGTGGTTCCATAACCAATAGGTTAGATCTAAGCCCTGCAAGCTTGTCACTCAACAAATCCTCATCATCCAGGACAAAGTAGCCCATTTAAGTGGTACTCCATCTGCAAATGTCCACTCCCACCACCACACTCAATAGCAGCAGTGTACACTTCCTACAAGATCCACTACAGAAATTCGTCAGCTTCCAAACCAGTGACAGCAGATACATTGGGAACATCATCCCCTGCAAGTTCCCCTCCAAGCCACTCACCACCCTGACTTGGAAATATTTCACTGTTCCTTCAGTGTCACTGGGTCAAACTCTCCTTAACATCATTGTGGATCTACCTAAACTACATGGACAGTAGTTCAAGCAGGCAGCTCACCACCATTATCTGTAGTGCAAGTAGGGATGGGCAATAAATGCTGGCCCAGTGATGCCCATGTCCTGTGATTTAACTTTATGAAGTTCTTGTGTTGAGATTGGCTTGGTTAGTGGTGAAACTTTCTGTACCAAGCTTTTAATTAACGTACATACGCTCTCGCTTTCCGCAAGTGATTATTGGTCCCAGAACCTTGGCTGATTCTCTCCTTCACTTGTTCGTCTAAACATTCACTCTCCCCTAAATCAACAAGCACACAGTAGCTCATTTTGCCAGTTCTACAATATCCACTTCAAAACCATCTCTCAAACCTCTGCCAAATTGGGATGCAGTCAGCAGACCCCAATGGGTTCCACCTCTGCACATTAGCCTCCCAAGTTGCACGCCATCATGACATGGCTATTCATTGACTGTTCCTTCATTATCACAGGGTTAAAACTCTGGGGCTCCCTGCCAAACAGGGACTGGTCACAGTGGTCAAGTGATTCCTGAAGAAGGGCTTATGCCCGAAACGTCGATTCTCCTCCTTAAATGCTGCCTGAACTGCTGCGCTTTTCCAGCAACACATTTTCAGCTCTGATCTCCAGCATCTGCAGTCCTCACTTTCTGCTCAAGTGGTGATGGGCAATAAATACCAATCCTGCCAGTAACATATACATATTGATAATGAAACATTTGAAATTTTATTGATTGGCTTATTTACTGATTCAGCATTATTCTGGGTTTTACTTTGAGGCTTTGTTGATATGATAGTATAGTGGGTATGGACCATGGGACGAGTGACCCAGAGCTTGGAATATCGGTGTGAAATTGGACTTCAGTAGTTCAAGCAAGTGGCTTACCACCAGTTTCTGAAAGCTAAACAAGAATGAATAGTAAATGCCAACATTGTCAGCAATGAAAAAAATAAAAAGGGTTCAAATCCCACCACAGCAGCTGAATTAAATAAGTCTGGAACAGAAATCTAGTTTAAGCAATGACCACAAATCTATTGGGTTGCTGTAAAACCTTATTCACTAATGTCCTTCATGGAAGGAAGTCTGTCAGCCTTAACCAGACTACAGTCACAGCAACATGGTTACCAGTTGGCCCCTCTGAAGCTGTTGAGTAAGATGTTCCGTGTAGCAAACAGCTCGGATTCCAGCAGTTCAAGGTGACTCGTCATTTTCTCAAGGACAGCTGGGGATAAGGCAAACAGCCCCATGACATGAATGAATAAAAATAAAAATCAGTTATTCACCAAACATCTGAACATGGGGTCATAAAAATAATTTAATGATTATTTCCTGTGGTGGTTGAGCCTAGATCCTTAAAATTAGACCCAGGATGATGTCAGGAATTGCTTCTTCACACAGGATAGTCAGCATCTGAAACTCTGTTCCAAAAAGCTGTGGTCCAATTGAACATTTCAAAGAGATTAATGGTTAAGACGGGTTATGGAGTCAAGATAGGTAGATGGTGTTGAGAAATGGATTTGCCAGAATCTCATTGGAGTACTAGATTGAGCAGCTGAATGGTAATCAGTTCCTATGTTGATTCATAAACATGGATGAAGCAATGGTATGGGGCTGATTAAATTGCTGTGTGGAGAACCAGAATAGACTGGATGGACTGAATGGCTCCTATGTCTGGAAGGGGAGGCAATGGCCTAGTGATATTATTGCTAGACCCAGGCAATATTCTGGAGGGCCTGGGCTTGAATCCTGCTGCAACAGGTGGTGGAATTCCAGTTCAATAAATGAGCGCTTTAGGGAACATCTCTGGGACACCCAATCAACCACACCACTCTGCGGCCCAACATTTCAACGCCCCCTCCCATTCTGCCGAGGACATGGAGATCCTGGGCCTCCTTCACCGCTGCTCCCTCACCACCCGACGCCTGGAGGAAGAATGCCTCATCTTCCGCCTCGGAACACTTCAACCCCAGGGCATCAATGTGGGCTTCACCAGTTTCCTCATTTCCCCTTCCCCCACCTCACCCTAGTTCCAAACTTCCAGCTCAGCACTGTCCCCATGACTTGTCCTACCAGCCTATCTTCCTTTCCACCTATCCACTCCACCCTCCCTGACCTATCACCTTCATCCCCACCCCCATTCACCTATTGTACTCTATGCTACTTTCTCCCCATCTCCACCCTCCTCTCATTTATCTCTCCACCCTTCAGGCACTCTGCCTGTATTCCTGATGAAGGGCTTTTGCCCAAAACGTTGATTTTCCTGCTCCTCGGATGCTGCCTGAACTGTTGTGCTTTTCCAGCACCACTCTAATCCCAATTCAATAAATATCTGGAATTAAGAGTCTAATGATGACCGTGAATCCATTGTCGATTGTCAGGAAAAACCCATCTGGTTCACTAATGTCCCTTAGGGAAGGAAACTTCCATCCTTAGCTGGTCTGGACGACATGTGACCCCAGACCCAGACTTTTAACTGCCCTCTGGGTAATTAGGGATGGGCAATAAATGCTGCCTAGTTAGCGATGCCCTCATCCTATGAATGAATAAAGAAAAACTGACTTTGACTCAATCAATACAGCAACCCATTGAATCTGTGTTAGCTGTTTTGAGAAGTCACACTCCTGGGTTTTCTCTACATGCCAGCAATCCTTTCTCCCACAACATTATCCAATTCCTTATTGAAAGCTAGCACTGAATCTGATTGCACATCTGGTTGTTTTAATCTCCGAACCTGCTTCTGGATATATGAATAGGAAGGGTTAAGAGGGATATGGACCAGGTGCGGGCAAATGGGGTTAGATTAATTTAAGATATCTGGTCGGCATGGACGAGTTGGACCAAAGGGTCTGTTTCTGTGCTGTGACTCTTATTAGGAGACCTGACCAAATGTTTGATCAAAGAGACAGGTCTTAAAAATCATCCTTATAAAGTTAGAAAGAGAGATGGGGAGGTTTCAGGAGAGAATTCCAGAGTGTTTGGGCCATGTAGCTGAAGGCATGGTCACCAATGATGGAACAATTGAAACCAGAATGCTCAAGAGAGTGAAATTGGATGTGTGCAGATAATGCAAGCAGCAAGAAGAAGTTACAACAATGGAAAACGTAAGACCGTAGAGGGATTTGAAAGTAAGGATAAGAATTTAAAATCAAGAATTTAAGATCAAAAATAATGTAGGGCAATTATCACAGATTTGAGGGGGAATTGGGACTTGGTTCACGTTCAGACCATGAGTAGCAGAGTTTTAAATAACCTCAAATTAACAGAGAGTCCAGTCGGCAGAGCAGTCAGGAATGTGTTGGAATAACCAAATCTAGAGGGAACAAAGGCGTAGGTGAGAGTCTCAGCAACAGATCAACTGAGGCAGGGAGAGAGTCAGGCTATGTTACAGAGTTGGAAGTAAACGGTCTTTACGATAGTGTGGATAAGTGTTGGAAGCTCATCTCAGGGCCAAATATAACATTTTGTGATCAACCCCGTTAGTCTCAGCCAGGGAGAGAGACCAATTTACAGGGACAATGTGGAGAATTCGAGGAAATTTCTGCTCATCCAGTATTGGATGTAGGACTAACAGTCTGATCATTTAGATACAGTGAGGAATTAGGTGAGAAGAAGGTGAGCAGAGTGAGATGTACTTGTAAAAACTGAAGATGCCAAGGGGCAAGAGGTAGGAGGGACTAAAGATCGATCCTTGGGGACACCAAAGGGAAAGGTGCAGGAACAGGAAGAGAAGCCAAAACAGGCAATTCCCTGGCTGCAATGGATAAGATTTCTGGATCAGTGGTGCTGGAAGAGCACAGCAATTCAGGCAGCATCCGAGGAGCTTCAAAATCGACGTTTCGGGCAAAAGCCCTTCATCAGGAATAAAGGCAGAGAGCCTGAAGCGTGGAGAGATAAGCTAGAGGAGGGTGGGGGTGGGGAGAGAGCAGCACAGAGCACAACAGGCCAGTGGGGGAGGAGATGAAGGCGATAGGTCAGGGAGGAGAGGGTGGAATGGATAGGTGGAAAAGGAACTAGGCAGGTCGGACAAGTCCGGACAAGACAAGGGACAGTGCTGAGCTGGAGGTTTGAAACTAGGATGAGGTGGGGGAAGGGGAAATGAGGAAGCTGTTGAAGTCCACATTGATGCCCTGGGGTTGAAGTGTTCCGAGGCGGAAGATGAGGCATTCTTCCTCCATGCGTCTGGTGGTGAGGGAGCAGTGGTGAAGGAGGCTCAGGACCTCCATGTCCTCGGCAGAGTGGGAGGGGGAGTTGAAATGTTGGGCCACAGGGTGGTGTGGTTGATTGGTGCAGGTGTCCCAGAGATGTTCCCTAAAGCACTCTGCTAGGAGGTGCCCAGTCTCCCCAATGTAGAGGAGACCGCACCGGGAGCAACGGATACAATAAATGATATTAGTGGATGTGCAGGTAAAACTTTGATGGATGTGGAAGGCTCCTTTAGGGCCTTGGATAGAGGTGAGGGAGGAGGTGTGGGCGCAGGTTTTACAGTTCCTGCGGTGGCAGGGGAAAGTGCCAGGATGGGAGGGTGGGTTGTAGGGGGGCGTGGACCTGACCAGGTAGTCACGGAGGGAACGGTCTTTGCGGAAGGCGGAGAGGGGTGGGGAGGGAAATATATCCCTGGTGGTGGGGTCTTTTTGGAGGTGGCGGAAATGTCGGCGGATGATTTGGTTTATGCGAAGGTTTGTAGGGTGGAAGGTGAGCACCAGGGGCGTTCTGTCCTTGTTACAGTTGGAGGGGTGGGGTCTGAGGGTGGAGGTGCGGGATGTGGGTGAGATGCGTTGGAGGGCACCTTTAACCACGTGGGAAGGGAAATTACGGTCTCTAAAGAAGGAGGCCATCTGGTGTGTTCTGTGGTGGAACTGGTCCTCCTGGGAGCAGATACGGTGGAGGCGGAGGAATTGGGAATACGGGATGGCATTTTTGCAGGAGGTAGGGTGGGAAGAGGTGTAATCCAGGTAGCTGTGGGAGTCGGTGGGTTTGTAAAAAATGTCAGTGTCAAGTCGGTCGTCACTGATGGAGATGGAGAGGTCCAGGAAGGGGAGGGAGGTGTCAGAGATGGTCCAGGTAAATTTAAGGTCAGGGTGGAATGTGTTGATGAAGTTGATGAATTGCTCAACCTCCTCACGGGAGCACGAGGTGGCGCCAATGCAGTCATCAATGTAGCGGAGGAAGAGGTGGGGAGTGGTGCCGGTGTAATTACGGAAGATCAACTGTTCTACGTAGCCAACAAAAAGACAGGCATAGCTGGGGCCCATACGTGTGCCCATGGCTACCCCTTTGGTCTGGAGGAAGTGGGAGGATTCAAAGGAGAAATTGTTAAGGGTGAGGACCAGTTCGGCCAAACGAATGAGAGTGTCGGTGGAAGGGTACTGTTGGGGACGTCTGGAGAGGAAAAAACGGAGGGCTTGGAGGCCTTGGTCATGGCGGATGGAGGTGTAGAGGGATTGGATATCCATGGTGAGGATGAGGCGTTGGGGGCCGGGGAAACGGAAGTCTTGGAGGAGGTGGAGGGCGTGGGTGGTGTCTCGAACGTATGTGGGGAGTTTCTGGACTGGGGGGAATAGGACAGTGTCGAGGTAGGTAGAGATGAGTTCAGTGGGGCAGGAGCATGCTGAGACAATGGGTCGGCCAGGGTGGTCAGGCTTGTGGGTCTTGGGAAGGAGGTAGAACCGGGCAGTGTGGGGTTCCCGGACTATGAGGTTGGAAGCTGTGGATGGGAGATCTCCTGAGGTGATGAGGTTCTGTATGGTCTGGGAGATGATGGTTTGGTGATGGGGGGTGGGGTCATGGTCGAGGGGGCAGTAGGAAGAGGTGTCCTCGAGTTGGCGTTTGGCTTCAGCGGCGTAGAGGTAATGGATAAGAGTAAACCAGGTGGGAACACTCACTGCCAGTTGGGCTACAATGGAGAGGGGTTGGAGGTAGACGGCATGGTCACAGTGTCAAAGGTTACTGACCATTTGAAAAGGTCAAGGAGAGAAAGTTTACCTTTTGCCACAGTCTCACTGGGTGTCATGTCGTGATTTAAACTGTGACAATGACTCAGAGATAGTTTCCAGATCACAAAGTAATTCCTTTCCTTTTTTAAGTGACATACATTCTTTAAATATACACTGCCTGTTTCTCACTCAGATTTAAAAGTTTGTGTAATTTTATACATAAAACTTTTGAATCATAATTTTTCTCTTGATGACTGTGTAGGCTGCCTCAGACACTGCCCAGTTTTGGCTGATCTGGTCTTTTGATAGCTGTATTGTTCTGTATGCAGCCTAAACACGAATATCACACACACTGCAATTTTGTAGAACTAGGAGCAGGAATAGGCCATTCAGCCTCTTGACTCTGCTATTACAAAGGCTGAAGCCATTGCCTTCAGAAACCACCCGACTACATCGCGGTCTCAGTTTAAACCCTAATCCATGCCTTTGTTCCCTCTAGTCTCGAATATTCTGATGCATCCCTGGCTGGAATCCCACATTCTATCCTCAATAAACCTAAGTTCATCCAAATTTCTGTTGCCTATGTCTTACATTACATGGCACTCATCTCTCACCATGTGCTTACTGATGTACATTGGTTCCCAATAA
The DNA here is from genome assembly GCF_037043375.1 of Chiloscyllium plagiosum. Classification (NCBI taxonomy): domain Eukaryota; kingdom Metazoa; phylum Chordata; class Chondrichthyes; order Orectolobiformes; family Hemiscylliidae; genus Chiloscyllium; species Chiloscyllium plagiosum. Next base: position 4,553,094 of record NW_028270155.1, read on the forward strand.
GTAACATCTTGATTGGAAATATCTATCCTTGCTTTTGAATCCCTCCTGCTTCCTTATCTCTGTAAGCTCCTCCAGAACCATGATCCTCCTCTGTCCTGAGAAGACTGGTCTGAATTGTGGGGAATGTTTGTGGCCTAAGGGATGTCCGAAGTTCCTCGGGATTGTTGGGGCAGAGCAAAAGTTTGAATAAGATATCAGAAGAATTCCCAAATCCCATGGAACAGGAATTGTGTGGGCACTGGGAGAAGTATTAATAAAGTTTGTGATACTCATGGTAAAATAGCCAGCAGCCAGTCAATGTACACATTACCTGTTGTGATGAACTGGAAGGTGATCGATAGCTAGGCAACTTTACCCAGTGAGGGCTATGACCTTGGGGACATGCAATGGGATTGGTCTATATTTAAGGTACTTAGGTGATATTAAAGGAACCCAGTCCTGTGATTTCCCCCACTTTGAACAGAAGCAGTAATCTGCTGTTTTCTGGTGGATTACTTGCATTGAAAGAATGAGGAAGACTGAACCAGTGTTTGTTGTTCTAATATAAAGTGAATGAATTGATGGAAACTATTGGAAAACGTTATAGGTGAATATTCCATTCACACTGGCATTTGATTTCTGGATGAAATCCCAAGCCTGTGATTCTGATGTTTGTTTCAGTGATCTCAGCAATCCTAATCAGTAACTGTCAGGTCATTGGATCTCCTGCATCAAGTTTTCTTTTGAAAGGATTTTGCTCCCTCTGGTTGAGAGATTCACATTCTAATCACTAAAGTAAATACCTCCTCATTAACTCATTGGATTTATTCATTACTATCTTGTCTTTATGGTCCTGACATCTGGATTCTTCCATATTAGCCCTCTCCAACCCACTCAAACACTTAAACACCTTCAATCAGTGCAAAGGAAAAGGCCCAACCTGTTTAATCTTCTCCCCGGAGGTAAAATCTCTTCAGTTTTAATATCCTCAAACTTGTACAGATCCCCAAGAATAGTCCCATTACCTCAGGAATCCAATGCCCTGCACCATCTCTCCAGCCACACATTCATCTGCTCTATCTTTTTCTTTCCATACTCACTGAAGATTATAACCTTTGAAGTCCTGCTAACTCCCTAAAGTCTGCTTGCAGGGCCTCATTTCTCTTTCTTCCTATGTCATTGGTCCCAGCTTGGACCACAACCTCAGGCTATCCATCCTCCCCCTTCAGATTACCTTGCAGCAAGTGTGTGACCTTCTTGCGAGGCAATGTATCATCCTGGAGTCACATTTCTAGCTGAAGAAATGCCTATCTACTCCCAACATTAAGTAATTGCCACCACTGTTCCCCTGCCAGAGCACAGTTTGCAAATGAGATACCCTTGAATGGGTAAATGGAGATGCAATTAGGAGTTTCTCTCAGTATCTCCCCATCTCTCTGCAGGTCACCCTCTCTGTCTCTCTCTCTCTCTCTCTGCTTACACTTCCCAAAGCTACAAGATGACCCTGCTCTGAAATGTACAATCCACGATGCTGTCAGCCTCAGGAATTCACCGCAATGTCCCAAGCTAAAGCTCAGTCTCCAAAACCTGGAGCTGGAGCTGTTCCACTCGGAGGTACCACCTGCACGAGATTACCTGGGCCAGCAGCAGCATCCAGAGAATCCCAAAGTACAGAATGTGAAGCTGGGCTAGAGTTCCCTAAACAGAACAAACTCAATTGATGATGGACCTTTGGTTTTATTGGTTTTATGTCTTAAGCATAGACTCGAGAAATCTTATTCTTGTATATGTCCTGAGTTCCACTCATCTCCTAGGAGTGCAGGTTCCTTGAAATTGGAGTCGCAGGTAGATAGGATAGTGAAGAAGGCATTTGGTATGCTTGCCTTCATTAGTCAGAACACTGAGTATAGGAGTTGCGATGTCATATTGTAGCTGTACAGGACATTGATGAAGCCACTTTTATAATACTGCATACAATTCTGGTCTCTCTGCTAAAGGAAGGTTGTTGTGAAACTTGAAAGGATTCAGAAAAGATTTACAAGGACATTGCCAGGGTTGGAGGGTTTGAGCTATAGGGAGAGGCTGAATAGGCTGAAGCTGTTTTCCCTGGAGTGTTGGAGGCTGAGGGGTGACCTTATAGAGGTTTATAAAATCATGAGGGACATAGATAGGGTAAATAGGCAAAATCTTTTTCCCTGGGGTGGGGGAGTGCAGGACTAGAGGGCATAGGTTTAGGATGAGAGGGGAAAGATTCAAAAGGGATCTAAGGGGCAATGTTTTCATGCAGAGGGTGTTGCATGTATGGAATGAGCTGCCGGAGGAAGTGGTGGAGGCTGGTTCATGAATGGGAAGGTTTTAGAGGGATATGGGCCAAGTGCTGGCAAATGAGACGAGGTCAGATTAGGATATCTGATCAGCATGGATGAGATGGACTGAAGGGTTTGTTTCTGTGCTGTACATCTCTATGACTCTATGATTCTATGTTTGTGACTCATCTGTCTGCTTCTCACCTCGCCTGATCCTCCATCAACAGTCAAGCAACAATGATATATTTCCAAGTCAGGATGGTGAGTGGCTTGGAGGGAAACTTGCAGGATGTGGTGTTCCCATGTATCTGCTGCCCTTGTCCATTGAGATGGTAGTTGGATCACCCACACACCTGGGTTTTGGAAGGTGCAGTCTGAGGATCTTTGGTGATTTTCTGCAGTGCATCTTAGAGATGGTACACACTGCTGCTACTAAGCGTCAGTGGTGGTGAGAGTGGATACTTGTGGATGTGGTGCCAATTAAGTGGCTGCTTTGTCCTGGATGGTGTCAAGTTCTTGATGTTTTCGGAGCTGCCCCCATCCAGGCAAGTGGGGAGTATTCCATCACACTCCTGACTTGTGACTTGTAGATTGACAGGCTTAGGGGACTCAGGAAGCTAATTACTCACTGCAGGATTCCTAGCCTCTGACCTACAATAATGTCCTTGAGCTGAAATGACAACCATCTTCCTTTGTGCCAAACATGACTCAAACCAGCAGAGAGTTTTGTCCCTGTTTCCCATTGACTCCAGTTGAGCTCAGGCTGTTTGATCAGGGATAGAGAAATTAAGGTGAACATTTAGCACAGTCTATTGTAGGCTGCTCCTCTGCTTACCGTGAATGAAGTTCTGTGTTGTGAATTCATCAGGCTGGTATCTCACTTGTACATAGCCCTGTTATCTTGTTCAACAAATAGTTGCCAAGTCACAGGTGATAGACAAAGTAACAAGTGAATGTTGTGTCTATGGAAGATGAACTGCCTGATTGTTTGTTTCTGTCATTCATTCTGAATTAGGTGAAGAGGGATTACAGCTGAGGCTAATGGTGCACTTTATCCCTTTGGGAGTTTGTTTCTCTGCTGAAGTGTAAATGGGATTTGATTTGGATTTATCAAAAAGCCCAGGAACAGGGGATGCCGGTGGGAAGTCCAGGAGAATCGGAGGGGTGGGGTGGGTGATAGGTGGGTGGGGAAGTGGGTTTGTGATGGATTCCTGATTCTGGGATAACATGGGGATACTGTCTGCCAGTGGGAGGAAGTTAATTAGGCTGATCAATTAGCCACTTAGAGTCAATTATCCCAGAGCCTTCTGGGATTTAGTGACAGCTCAGGAGTGTAATGGGTATTGCACAGTTTTTCCAAGGGCTTTTGTCCGAAACGTCGATTTTCCTGCTCCTCGGATGCTGCCTGACCTGCTGTGTTTTTCCAGCACCACTCTAATCTAGACTCTGGTTTCCAGCATCTGCAGTCATTGTTTTTACACAGTTTTTCCAAGCCTCCCGAAAATCACTCAACCCCCAGGACAGACAGTATTGTCCACTGCTCATGATCAGGAGCACCTTGCCCTGCCATTGTCCCCAGTCCCTCTCCTGTGACCTCCCTCCCTGTAACCTCCCGCCCCCCCCCCCCCGCCGTCACTGGTCACTGACGTGTGTCCTGGGATAATGTCTAGCCTCAGTCAGCGGCTTCCTCAGTGATCCTCCCTCTGTCATCACCTCAGCAGCTCCCTCAGTGATCCTCCCCTGTCATCACCTCAGCAGCTTCCTCAGTGATCCTCCCTCTGTCATCACCTCAGCGGCTTCCTCAGTGATCCTCCCTCTGTCATCACCTCAGCAGCTCCCTCAGTGATCCTCCCTCTGTCATCACCTCAGCAGCTTCCTCAGTGATCCTCCCTCTGTCATCACCTCAGCAGCTTCCTCAGTGATCCTCCCTCTGTCATCACCTCAGCAGCTTCCTCAGTGATCCTCCCTCTGTCATCACCTCAGCAGCTTCCTCAGTGATCCTCCCTCTGTCATCACCTCAGCAGCTTCCTCAGTGATCCTCCCTCTGTCATCACCTCAGCAGCTTCCTCAGTGATCCTCCCTCTGTCATCACCTCAGCAGCTTCCTCAGTGATCCTCCCTCTGTCATCACCTCAGCAGCTTCCTCAGTGATCCTCCCTCTGTCATCACCTCAGCAGCTTCCTCAGTGATCCTCCCTCTGTCATCACCTCAGCAGCTATGTTGTGTACTTCGAGTGCATAACAAAGATCAAGTGGGGCCCCCTCAGCACACAGCAGACCATTCAGCCCACATGGGGTGTGTTGGTGATCCCATTCCATGTGAACCATATCTTGCTCCTCTTCTTCCTTGAATCCATCGAGCTCTCCTTCAATTCTATTCTCCTTGAGGATTGATTCCAACTTCCTCTTAAAAGCATCAACATTATTTACCTTTGATCAAAAGTTCCACATTCTCATGACTCTCTCAGTAAGGATATGTCTCCTATTGAGTTATTAATGACTGTTATACATTTATGCTCCTTGCTTTGTACTTCTGCCCCATTAAGGAGCTTCTTTGTATCTACCCCTTTAAACTGGGTTATCATTTTAGTCATCTTTATCAAGTCACTCCTAAACTGATCTGGAGAAGAGACAAACCTTTCCTGAAAGTTATAAGCACTGAGTTCCAGTAGCATCTTTGTAAATGCATATTCACGCCTTGTCCAGAGCTCCTACATCAGTTTTGTCCATTCAACTGACACGTTCCTTTGGTGCTGTGTTTTCCAGGTAATGAATTCTCAGCCGTGATCCCAAATCGCTATGCAGTGACCCCTGCTGGAAAATGCTTGGATGTGGCATTGGCAATGGCGAGTGGTTGATGTTGAACCAGATGTGGGCACTTTGGTGAAGTGCCAGAGCTTAGCTGGCCCCTGGGAAACTTCCTGCAAGGTCACATGGCACATAGGAGAGGGCAGGGAGGTTTCCTGACTGTGGGCGTGTACTGGACATGGTCTGCTCCTTGTGTTATCCTGGTCAGATAGCTGACAGTAGTAAACTCCCATTCCTGCTGGAGTTAGTGCTTTAAAGGGATGAGAGAGACACATTGAAGACTCAAAAAGTTAAATAAACCTGCCCTGATCAGGTCAGTACATTGTGATTCATCAATTATGCAACAAAATCATGATAGATGCACAGGCAGTTAGATCATTAACAATGTTCAGTCATAAAACTCAAATGGCTGCATATATATCTCTATCTCACTGAGAAAAGAAGGTCTTCAGAGACAATGGGAAGGAAACATAACAATCCATGGGGAACAGAGAGAGAGCAACACTGGGGAAAATCCATTGTTTACTGGAAACATTTACTTATAATCCAGAAGGCAGGATCTTGTCAGAGCATGTCCCTGTTTTTAAATAACACATTATCCTGAAACCTCTTAAAATTACAAATGATGACTATCTGAAATGTGGTGAATGTTAGCAAGAATAGAGTGGCTGATTTGCATATAGAAATCAGAAACTTCACCTGGATCAACTGGTGATTTTGTGGTGATTTTGGCCCTTGGCACTGGGTAAATACCCCTGGCTTATACCCCTGGCACCTTTCACAACCCACGTAAAAACAAGTACCCTTCACAATGCAGCACCAGATCACCGGCCACATTAACGACACAAGACCCTGACCTTCCAGCCCAGTGACCTGTTACCAGGCTGGAGCAGACTTGGTCCTGGAATAAACAATGAAGTTGGTTGGTTGTACAGAAGTCCAGCTCTTGTTCTTGGACTCAGTCCAAGTCCAACTTGATGGAGGCTGTGGGATGAGAGAGTGTCACTACATTCACTGTCAAAGCTCCCCCTTGATTACCAGGGAGATGTAATTGAGCTTTCAATGCAGAAACTCCAAATGTGTCAAAGGAAAATGTTTCCTTTTCCTTCTCCCCCTGACAGGGTTCCTCTCAGAATCTGTCCCCAGAAATTCTATACATGGCAATACTTTTGTGTTGCTAATTTGTACCGGCACACATTTCTGTGGGGCCAAGGAGCTTTTCTTCAGAAGTGGGTCTGAATCAGTTGTATTGGCAGGCCATGAGTTTGCGTGGTCTCCTGTGCTGTAGGATTCCAATGGGAAAGAACAAGAAAATTGAGATTAGTTATAAAACTAGCACAGGCAAGTGAGCCAAATGGCCTTCAGTACTGTCTTAGCTGCCTGGTGAAGTTCCATTATGGTTTCACTGCGGGGATTCACTGTGGACAGTTAAGGATAAAGGTGCTTAAGGATTATTAGGTTTTGTCCCATTTCCTTAACTTGAAATATTCAGGTCAAGGACAAATTGCACCTTGATATTCATCCTGGACCTGGCATCAGCCTGTGAACCTGTGCACCAGTGCAATCCTGCTCTGATGATAGCATGTGTAATAAACCCCAACCTCTGTCTCCTAGCCTGGACTGATCACAAAATCAGTTCTGAATGAAGAGTCATATTTGACTCAAACATTAACTGTTTCTAGCTCCACTGATGCTGTCAGACCTGCTGAGTTTCTTCAGCAATTTCGGTTTTTACTTCGGATCTCCAGCATTCACAGTTGGCTGCTTTTGTTTTAATATCAAAACTCATTATGCCTGCAGAGGTCCTAAAAGCCACAATCTGTCTCCTAAATTGTGCAATGGGTTTTGACCAGAGGAGTGGAAACTCACTTGTTAATTTAAATGGCTCACCAATGGGCAATGTTATTTGATCAATATTCTTTTGCATTGTGAAGAGATTTCATTATACACTTTCTGAACTTTTGAATCTGATGTTAACATCCAAGCCAGTCTGGTTCTGTCACCAACAAAGCAACAGGCTCCAGGTTACCAGCTCAGCCTCCTCCAGTCCTGCTCCAGGAAAGATGTTCGGACTCACTCGAAAAGCAAACGAGAGCAATTCCTAGTGAGGCAGCACTATGCTGCATCATCTCCAACTCTGAAGGAAATCAGCCATTGGGACTCACTGGAACTTTAACTCTTTGGTGCAGACGCCTCTCCTACATGTGGATCAATTATTACACTTTTAGCTTTACAACTCAGAGATGTGAGACATTTTACTTTCCTGTGTCGTTCATGTGAGTGTGTGGTGAGAGAGAAATTGTGTGTTAGTGGATGTGTGTGTGAGAGAGTCTGTGTGAGTATGTCTGTTTATGTGTGTATGAGAGTATTGTGTTTGAGGGTGTGTGTGTATGTTTGGGGAATGTGTGGATGTATGTTTGAAGGTGTGTGTATATATTTGGGAGAATGTGTGGGTGTATGTTTGAGAGTATGTGTGTATGTTTGAGTGTGTAATGTGTGTGTATGTTTGAGGGTGTATGTATATGTTTGGGGGGGATGTGTGAGTATGTTTGAGGGTGTGTGTGTGTATGTTTGAGGGTGTGTGTGTGTATGTTCGAAGGTGTGTGTGGTATGTTTGTGGGGGATGTGTGTGTATGTTTGAGGGTGTGTGTGTTTGTTTGAGTGTGTGTATGTGTATGTGCGAGGGTGTGTGTATGTGTGTGGTATGTTTGTGGGGGATGTGTGTGTATGTTTGAGGGTGTGTGTGTATGTTTGAGTGTGTGTATGTATGTGCAAGAGTGTGTGTATGTGTGTGGTATGTTTGTGGGGGATGTGTGTATGTTTGTGGGTGTGTGTATGTTTGTGTGTGTGTATGTTCGAGGATGTGTGTGTGGTATGTTTGGGGGTGTGTGTGTATGTTTGGGGGTGTGTGTGTATGTCTGAGGGTGTGTGTGTGTATGTTTGAGGGTGTGTGTATGTTTGAGGGGGTGTGTGTGGTATGTTTGGGGGATATGTGTGTATGTTTGAGTGTGTGTGTATGTGTATGGTATGTTTGGGGGGGGATGTGTGTGTATGTTTAAGGGTGTATGTATGTTCGAGGGTGTGTGTGTGTGTGGTATGTTTGGGGGGGATGTGTGTGTATGTTTGAGGATGTGTGTGTATGTTTGAGTGTGTGTGTGTATGTGTATGTTCGAGGGTATGTTTGGTATGTGTGTATGTTTGAGGTTGTGTGTTTATGTTCGAGGGTGTGTGTGTGTGGTATGTTCGAGGGTGAGTGTGTATGTGTGGTATGTTTGGGGGGGGATGTGTGTGTATGTTTGAGGTTGTGTGTTTATGTTCGAGGTTGTGTGTGTGTGGTATGTTTGGGTGTGTGTGTGTATGTGTATGTTCGAGGGTGAGTGTGTATGTGTGGTATGTTTGGGGGGATGTGTGTGTATGTTTGAGGTTGTGTGTTTATGTTCGAGGGTGTGTGTGTGTGTGGTATGTTTGGGGGGGATGTGTGTGTATGTTTAAGTGTGTGTGTGTATGTGTATGTTTGAGTGTGTGTGTGTGTGTGTGTGTGTATGGTATGTTTGTGGGGGATGTGTGTGTATGTTTGAGGATGTTTGTATGTTTGTGTGTGTGTTTGGGGGGGGAATGTGTGTGTATGTTTGAGGATGTGTGTATGTTTGAGTGTGTGTGTGGTTTGTTTGGGGGGGATGTTTGTGTATGTATGAAGGTGTGTGTGTATGTTTGAGTGCGTGTGTGTGTGTATGTGTATGTTCGAGGGTGTGTGTGTGGTATGTTTGGGGGGTATGTGTGTGTATGTTTGAGTGCGTGTGTGTGTGTATGTGTATGTTCGAGGGTGTGTGTGTGGTATGTTTGGGGGGTATGTGTGTGTATGTTTGAGTGCGTGTGTGTGTGTGTATGTGTATGTTCGAGGGTGTGTGTGTGGTATGTTTGGGGGGTATGTATGTGTATGTTTGAGGATGTGTGTGTATGTTCGAGGGTGTGTGCGTATGTGGTATGTTTGAGTGTGTGTGTGTGGTATGTTTGTGGGGGATGTGTGTGTATGTTCGAGGGTGTGTGTATGTGGTATGTTTGGGGGGGAATGTGTGTGTATGAGGATGTGTGTGTATGTTTGAGTGTGTGTGTGTGTGGTATGTTTGGGGGGATGTGTGTGTTTGAGGGTGTGTGTGTATGTTCGAGGGTGTGTGTGTGTGTGGTATGTTTGGGGGGGATGTGTGTGTATGTTTGAGGTTGTGTGTTTATGTTCGAGAGTGTGTGTGTGTGTGGTATGTTTGGGGGGGATGTGTGTGTATGTTTAAGTGTGTGTGTGTATGTGTATGTTTGAGTGTGTGGTATGTTTGTGGGGGATGTGTGTGTATGTTTGAGGATGTTTGTATGTTTGTGTGTGTGTGTGTATGTTTGGGGGGGAATGTGTGTGTATGTTTGAGGATGTGTGTGTGTGTGGTATGTTTGGGGGGGATGTTTGTATGTATGAGGGTGTGTGTGTATGTTTGAGTGCATGTGTGTGTGTATGTTTATGTTCGAGGGTGTGTGTGTGGTATGTTTGGGGGGTATGTGTGTGTATGTTCGAGGGTGTGTGCGTGTGTGGTATGTTTGAGTGTGTGTGTGTGGTATGTTTGTGGGGGATGTGTGTGCATGTTTGAGGGTGTGTGTGTATGTTCGAGGGTGTGTGTGTGTGTGGTATGTTTGGGGGGGAATGTGTGTGTATGTTTGAGTGTGTGTGTGTGGTATGTTTGGGGGGAATGTGTGTGTTTGTTTGAGGGTGTGTGTGTATGTTCGAGGGTGTGTGTGGTATGTTTGGGGGGGATGTGTGTGTATGTTTGAGGATGTGTGTATGTTTGAGTGTGTGTGTGTGTATGTGTATGTGTATGTTTGAGGGTGTGTGCGTGTGTGGTATGTTTGGGGGGGTATGTGTGTGTATGTTTGAGGGTGTGTGTGTATGTTTGAGGGTGTGTGTGCGTGTGTGGTATGTTTGAGTGTGTGTATGTGTATGTTTGAGGGCGTGTGTGTGTGGTATGTTTGGGGGGGATGCGTGTGAGTAGTCAATAAAGTGTGGAGCTGGAAAAAGCTCAGCAGGAGGAGAAGGAGTCGATGTTTCAGGTTGGAATCTTTAATCAGGACTGGGGGAGGGGAAGGGGATGCAAAATAAATGGAAGGGCTGGGAAGGCATTAGGTGGATGCAGGTAAGAGGTGGCTGTGGATTGGTCAGTGGGAAGAGTGGAGCAGATAGGTGGGAACAAGGATGGAAGGCAGAGTCAGGTAAGGGGGGGGCAGGGTGGAGAGGGTAGGCTGGGCCTGGGATTAGGTGGGGTCTGAGGAGATTTGGAAACTGGTGAATTCAATGTTCAGGCCATATGGTTGTAAGCTCCTGAGATGAAAGATGAAGTGTTCTTCCTCCAGTTTGTGGGTGACCTTGTGTTGATGGTGTGTGTGTGTGTGTGTGTGTGTGTGAACGAGTGAGTGAGTGTGCGTCTGAGTGAGTAAGAGAGACTGAATGAGAGTATGAGAGCAAGTGAGTGAGAGAGAAAAAGTGAATGAGAGCGAGTGAGTGGACTTGGAATATTGTGTACAGTTCTGGTCCCCATATTTCAGGAAGGATTTGGAAGCATTGGAAAAGATGCAGAGGAGATTTACCAGGATGTTGCCTGGTCTGGAGGGAAGATCTTATGAGGAAAGGCTGAGAGACTTGGGTCTGTTCTCATTGGAAAGAAGAAGGCTAAGGGGGGATTTGATAGAGACATACAAGATGATCAGAGGATTAGATAGGGTAGACAGTGAAAGACTTTTTCCTGGGATAATGACATCAACGTGTACGAGGGGCATAACTACAAATTGCGGGGTGATAGATTTAAGACAGCTGTCAGAGGCAGGTTCTTTACGCAGAGAGTGGTAAGGGTGTGGAATGCCCGACCTGCTAATGTAGTCAACTCAGCCACATTAGGGAGATTTAAACAATCCTTACATAAGCACATGGATGATTTTGGTATAGTGTAGGGGGACGAGCTGAGAATAGTTCTCAGGTTGGTGCAATTTTGGGGGCCGAAAGGCCTGTTCTGCACTGTATTGTTCTATGAGTGTGTGAGAATGAGTGAGAGTAAGTGAGTGAGAGTGAGAGAGTGAGTATGAAGTTGTGAAGACTGCTCCAGGTTTGAACGTGTAAATAAAGAATCCTTGTTGAAGACAGTTTACTGTCTGTCACTGTTACATTGACATCAAACAGGGGCTCTGGAAACCTTTTCAAAGTTCATGGACAGAGGTGAGAAGGATAGAGGAAGTCTCTCTCAGGAGAATGTTCAAACCAGTATAAAACCCACATTGACCAGTTGTGCTAGATGTTGAAGAGTGTGGCGCTGGAAAAGCACAGCCAGTGTGGCAGCATCCAAGGAGCAGGAGAGTTGGCGTTTTGAGCATAAGCTCTTTATCAGGAAGATGAAGCTAAATGGCCTGTTTAAGTAAATGAATATCATCTTAACAATGAAAGAAAGAGTTGTGGATGGTCATGGATATATTTCAGGTACTTAAAGAGATCATTTGGTTCATTGCCCTCATACTAGCCCTCTACGGAGTGGTTCAGTCAGTGCCACTCTCTGACATGTCGTCTTTAGCCTTGTATTTCCTTTAAGTGCCCATTCAATTTCCTCTTGAAATCATTTACTGTTTCTCCATCCACCATTCTCCCAGGCAGGCAAGTTCCAGGTCACTCACTATGTCAAACCATTCATCCTCATTTTCTTCCTGTATCTCGAGCCCAGAATCTTAAATCTGTGTCTCCTAATCCTTACCATCAGTTATTGGGAACAGCTTTTTTTTTCTACCTTGTCCAAACCTGTACACCTCTATCCGATCTCCCTCCAAGCTCCAGTGCTCCATGGAGGATTATCCCAGCTTCTCCAACCAAACCCTCTCACTAAAAGCCCTTAGCCCTGGATCCATTCAGGTGAATCTCCTCTGCACCATCTCAAGGAGACTCACATTTTCCCTAAAATTCCTGAATTGGATGAACTTTACAGCTAGGATGTAACCAGAATTTTATAAAAATTCAGCACAGCATCCCTGTTATTGTACCCAATTTTTCTATTTATGAAGAGCCGAAGATCCCATTTGTCCCTTAGCCATTCTCTCAGTATATCTTACCTCCTTGAAAGATCGATGCACTTTCCCAGGTCCCTCTGTCCTTGTGCACTCTTTAGAACTGTATCATTAGGTCTGTATGACCTCACCCTATCCTTTTTACAAAAATACATCATCTCACATTTTTCTGATGTAATTAACTCTGTCTGATCTGCTGGCCCATCAATGTTCTGTTGCACACTTTTAATCATTCTCACTGTGTGAGTCACTCCTTGAAGTTGGTTTTGTCAGGAAAATTTGTAATTGATTTTATATTTCAAGATCCAAGTGATTTTACATCACAAGCAACACAGTGATGCTGGGCACTGATCATGGGAAACACCACTCTGCCGTTCACCAAGACTTGCTGCTTTTCATCCTTAAACCAATTTTTAAAAAATCTAAATGAACATTGACTTTCCTGTTCCACAAGTCTCAATTTTATGATTGAACATTTTTATGTGGTACCTTGTCCAACAGTTTATTAAAATCCATTTTCTGCTGGGGTTAGAATAATGTTTCTTTTACAAAGACCCCTTTGAACTTTTCTCTAGGGCTTCTCTTTGACTTTTGGGGGCTATGTTTTCATTCTCACTAAATCTCATTAATTAGGTGATGAAGTGAAGAAGTGATTTGTATTTGTGCTGACATTGTTTGGAATAACAGAAGTAGAATCACTCATTAGTACAATATCCTCAATAATGATCAACTCTCCATTGAACTTAAAGCTATTATTTCCCTAGACATCAAGGAATTTAAATTTGCACAAGACAACAGACATAAGTTAAATTACTGTTATTTATTTAAAAAATTGATATACACTTCTACACATGAAAAGCCATCACCTCAAACATGTCTTTTGTGGACTGGTGAGGTCACAGCTTAAGCATTTCCATCACCTGCACAAAACTGGAACATGTTGACCAGTTTCTACCCAATATATTGTATCTCAGTTTTAAAGTGAATAATTAACACAGTTCATTACTGTAGGATCTACTACGTTTTTGTCAAACATAGTAACTCCTGATGCTTTAAACCAGAGGTTTGTCTGCAGGTACAGCAAGTAATCAGGAAACCTAATGGAACATTGTGGTTTATCCTGAGGGGAGTTGAATGCAAGAGTAGGGAGTTTATGCTTCTGTTGTACATGGAATACAGTGTCAATACTGGTCACTGTACTTACAGAAGGATGAGGTCAGAAGTCAGATGATACTAGGTTATAGTCCAATGGTTTATTTGAAATCACAAGCTTTCATAAAGCTGCTCCTTCGTCAGGTGAAGTGAACAGAAGTACACAGAACACAGAATTTATAGGCAGAGAGATCAAATGATCGTGTAAATAGTACAAATGATGTGAATGGAGAGTCTACAGGCTGAATAAGAAGTCTCTACAGGTGATCAAAATGCCAGACCGTGTGTGTGACCAAAGTGCCAACAGCTAAATGACAAGTGAAGGGATGGCCTATAATCTGATTAATTGAGGCAGTGAGATAATTACAAAAAATTAAAAATAAGGTGGTGCTGGAGATAAACCAAATGATTGGAATAACATGATAGGTACAGAAGTTCCATGCCAAGGGTCGAACCAAAGTAACAAGTAATCCAAAACTGTACAAACTAATTAAGATAGAGAGATCATGACAATTTATTGAGGTGATGTTGAGAAAACAGGACAGTAAGGAAGATATTATAGAACAGTGTGGTAGGGTCACGTAATGCAACATAAACCCAAGATCACAGCTGAGGCTGTCTTTATGGCCAGGAACTTGGCTATCAGTTTCTGTTGGCAATTCTGCGTTGTTGTGTATCCCGCTGTGGAGGACACTCGCTCGAAGTTCAGAGGCTGAATGTCCCTGACTGCTGAAGTGTTCCCTGAATGGGAGGGAACATTCCTGTCTGTTCTGGAGGTCAGGTTGATGATTGCAATGTTGTCATGGAGATGGGTGGAGCTCAGGGGGGTTTTCTAGTTTCAGTTTTTCTATGTGTCTATTGAAAGATGTTAGCTGCAGTTTGGAGCTGGGAGAGTGATTCCAAGTGGCCAAAATCCTACTGTTAGGGCTCAGGAGGCAATCCCAGAAAGTGGTGGCTCCATATTGCAGAAACCAGTTAGATCCATAAAGAAACCCTGAGAGGCATTAACCATACAGTGCAGCTGAGAAAGGTGTGACAGAACCACCAAGGCAGCAATTATTTAAAGCGGAACTTATAAAAGCTGAAATGGTGCTTTATTATACGGGGTATTAGGCACTTGGGAGCCATTTTAAGAATCCTGAGGAACTTAGTTTCAGGAGAAAAGATTGATTTCTCAAGGTAAGAGCAATCATTGAGGAAATCTGAGTCAGAAAGGCTTTGATGATGTTCCAAAGCTATATCTTTGAAAAGAAAGAGTTGAAATCCCTTGCGAAGGAGACAAGATTTGAATGAGATTCGGTGACTGGCAGTATCACTGATGTCTGAGTGGGTTGCTCAGAAACCCATGGAGCCTGCCTTGTGTCTGCCACTTACAGTGCAGTCTGTCAGGCTGTCGATTACAACTTGTCTGTTAACTTATATTTATCTCATGTTAATTCTGAATGTTAGCGTATAAGTTATATATGTTTATAGCGAGTTGCTTTAGTTTTCCAACTTTGTATAATAAAGATGAGTTGTGAAATCCTGGTGTCTATTTTCTTGCTCTTAGGTTCATTGACACATTTTCTTCTAAAGATCTGCAAAGCCAGACCATAACAAAAATCTGTTTTGTCCAGTATTCTCATAACTGGGATCGTAATCTCCATTTGCTGTTGCCCCACTCCTTAACATTGTTTTGCTTTGATATTGATCAATTAATAAGACCTGTGCTCTCATTTAATGTTGTGAGATTCATTTTAATATTTGATTTGATTTAATTTATTATCATCACATGTATTGAGATTTAATGAATAGTATTATTTTGAGTGCTATCCAGACAAATTATATCTTATATAAATAAATCAGGGTAATAGAACAGAATACGGAATATAGTGTTCCAGCTACAGAGAAGGTGCAGAGAAAGATCAACTCTAAAATATGATAGGTCCGTTCATAAGCCTGATGGCAGCGGGGAAGAAGCTGTTCTTGAATCTGTTGACATGTGTTTTCAAACGTTTATATCTTCTTCCCGAAGGAAGAGGGTGGAAGAGAGTTAACCGGGCTGGGAGGGGTCTTTGATGACATTGGCTGCTTTCCCGAGGCAGTGGGTAGTGTAGATTGAGTCAATGTATGGAAAGTTGGTTTGCGTGATGGACTGGATTGTGTTCACAACACTCTGTAATTTCTTACAGTCTTGGACAGAGCAGTGGCTATACCAAACTTCAAGTTTGTTTCTTACCACTCTGATGCAGGGGTCACTTGACCTGATTGGTGCCTTCTTGTGTCCCCTTTTCTGTTAACTGCTACTTAATTCTTATTCTCTCCTTTTGTTTTAATTTATTTCTGCCTTCCTCTCAACTTATTGTATTGGACCTGGTTGAAGAATTATTTTGAAATGCATTGTACACCCACCATTACAGCCTCTAATGTCCTCTCTATTTCCCTCAACATTCAAGGAGCCATGTTTATGATATCCCAACCTTTCACCCTTGCTGGAATGTACTGAGCCTGAATCTGAATCATCTCCTCCTTAAAGATCACCCATTGTTTCATTAGAGATAGTTTCATTAGAAAACTTTTCCTCTCAGTTTTGAGTTCACCATACCCTGGTTTCTTCATTTCTTTTTATTTTCTGTTGTGTGGGCGGTGCTGGCTGAGCCAACGTTTGGTGCCTACGCCTTACTGTCCTGAAACGGAGGGCAGTTGAGAGTCAACCATATTGCTGTGGGTCTGGAGTCATATCAAGGCCAGACCGGGTAAACCTTCCCACTGAACGAGGTGGGATTTTACAACCAATGGGAGTTTCATGTCACCATAATAGAAACAAGCTTTCACTTCCAGATGTATTAATTCACTTTACATTTCACCGTGTCCCATGTCCCCACAGCAATATCCTAGGCCTCTAGATTGTGAGTCCTCTGACCATACCACTATGCTATTGCCTCCCTGAAAAAGCTGATTCCTGATGAAGGCCTTTTGCCCGAAACGTTGATTTTCCAGCTCCTCGGATGCTGCCTGACCTGCTGCATTTTTCAAGCACCACATTCTCTCGACTCATGGAAAGATTGGTCAAGGAAGTTCTCTGGAACACATTTCAGAAATTCCTCATCTTCCTCACCGTTTGCTTTATTCCAATTACTCCTAATTCGATAAATAGTTAAAGAAAACTCAAAATCTTTGTAGACATTTTGTCCTGGACATTGTCCTTGCTGATTATATTCTAACAACAATCATTGTGAACAAATCACTAGAAATGAGATAAAAATAGAAATTGCTAGAACATTCTGAGGGAGAGTCACTTGACCTGAAATGTTAATATTGATTCTCTCCACGTATGCTGCCAGACCTGCTGAGGTTTTCCCGCAATTACTATTTTTGTCTCTGATTTACAACATTTGCAGTTCTTTTGGTGTTTACTAGAAATGAGATATCTTCTTCAAAACACCCCAAACCATCTTATTTTCCACCATGGCCTATTATCCCATTTCCTACATCTAAAGGCTGTCTTGCTGCCTCATTTCACAATGTGATGCCAAAGTTAAGTCAACAGACATGATCACTGAAGCCAGTCAGTTACATTATACCCTGACATGTCAAAATCAAGCGACAATATAAATCCACAAGCCATTTATAAATGGACAGAATTGCTTGAGATTAATTAAATTTTTTGTGCTTCACGGAATACATTTAATAGAGTAGAATATCATTCATACCCATCCAAGTGTAGTCAAAGCATTGTATCAATTGATTTCTCTCCCCAACCTCAGGTTCCTGAGGATGTTGCAGCCAGGAGGGTGGAAAAGACTAAAAGAAGAGTTCAGCAGCAGGATTGGGCACCATTGCAGATGGTCTAGTGGTCAGTCCTTGTAACAGACAGGATGTAGAATCAGAAGCTGGGCTCAGTATTAATGGGCTCTCTGAGGTTGTGAACAATCTGATTCACACTGAGACAGTGATTGGTCAGGGTGGAGATACAGGGGGGGGGGGGGGGGGGTGCGGTTTGGGTGAGAATGGACATACAGAGCTTGTGGCAGGGAATAGTGACAATTTAGATTACTTACAGTGTGGAAACAGGCCCTTTGGCCCAACAAGTCCACACCGACCCGCCGAAGCATCAACCCACCCATACCCCTACATTTACCCCTTTACCCCACACTACAGGCAATTTAGCATGGCCAATTCACCTAACCTGCACATCTTTGGACTGTGGGAAGAAACCGGAGCACCCGGAGGAAACCCATGCAGACACAGGGAGAATGTGCAAACTCCACGCAGTCAGTCGCCTGAGTCGGGAATTGAACCCCGGTCTCTGGCGCTGTTAGGCAGCAGTGCTAACCACTGTGCCACCGTGCCGCCCACAATGATTTCAGTCTTTCTGATTTTTGGCTGGAGGAAATTGTGGTTCACCCACGGATGAATGTCAGACAAACAATCCGACAGCACCGAGTCAGTGCTGTAATTTAGGAAATGTGGACAGCCAACCACAGCAAGATCCCACAAATAGGAATGAGATCATGATCTGCTTTTCATGACTTTGGTTAAAGGATAAATATGAGGCAGGGCTTTGGAGGGAACTCCCTTGCTCTTCTTCAGAATGATTCCACAGGATCCTGCCAGGATCTTGGTTTAATGAAAGACAGAAGAGCTTTAGGAAAGGCAGCACTCATTTGATTACATGCTCACGTTTCTGGAATAGAATTCAACCACAAACTTTCGGCTTCAAGAGGAAGAAAATTATCCTCTCAACAAGAGGCTCCATTATTCAGCCATCCAGCCACCGCCCAACATTGTGTTGGCCAGTTGTCCGGAGATTGTAACATAAGCAATAGGAAGAGAAGGGAGATGTATGGCTCCTTAATCTTCATTCATCATTTAATAAGGCCATTGGCAGATTCATGATCTCCTCTCCACATTCTCCTTAACCTTCATAGCTCTTGCTTTCCATACAATCCAAAAATTGATTGATCTCAGCTTTGAATAAAAAGCAGAACATCCACTAATGTCTGGGTAGAGAACTTCAAAAACGTTACAACTCTCTGAGAGAAGAAATTTCTCTTCACCTCAGTCGAAAGGTGAGTATTACTGTTAGTTCTAGGCGAAAATGTGTTGCTGGAAAAGCGCAGCAGGTCAGGCAGCATCCAGGGAACAGGAGAATCGACGTTTCGGGCATAGGATGCTGCCTGACCTGCTGCGCTTTTCCAGCAACACATTTTCAGCTCTGATCTCCAGCATCTGCAGACCTCACTTTCTCCTGTTAGTTCTAGGTTCCAGCCTGGAGATACATCACTCAGCATCAACTCTGTTGAGCTCCTTCAGAGTCTTATATACTTCAGTGAGATAACCTCACATTATTCTAACTCCAGAGAGTATAGATCCAATTGATTTAGTCTATTCTCATTTAAGAATCCTCCCTTCTCAAGAATTACTCTTGGGAATGTTTGAGTCATTGCTTGTTGTATCTAAAACTCTGCCAATCCTCAGCGTCACCATCGCTCTTGGACAATATTCTTAGTATCTTCCTTTAACACTATCTTTAACCTTATTCAGTTAAATGACTCTTTCCTTTCATGTAACTTGTATTTCTCATTAGAGTGTTGAATCATTCATAAATTGTGAAATATAGATTTAAATGATTGTTTTTGCTAACCTACTGTCATAATTTCACACTATCTTTGCCAACCTGCCCCTTGAACCAGTCAGAGTAATAGACACACAGAGCTATACAGCATGGAAACAAAACCTTCTGTCCAACTCGTCCATGCAGACCAGATAGCCTAAATAAATCCAGTCCTGTTTGCCAGCACTTGGCCCATATCCCTCTAAACCCGGTGGCACAGTGGTTAGCACTGCTGCCTCACAGTGCCAGAGATCTGGGTTCAATTCCCACCTCGGGCAACTGTCCTTGTGGAGTTTGCACATTCTCCCTGTATCTGCGTGGATTTCCTCCACAGTTCAAAAATGTGCAGGGTAGGTGAATTGGCCACGCTAAATTAGGTGAAGGGTAAAATGTAGGGGAATGGGTCTGGGTGGGTTGCTCTTCGGAGGGTCGGTGTGGACTTGTTGGGCCGAAGGCCTGTTTCCACACTGTAAGTAATCTAATCTCTTCATATATCCATCCAGATGCCTTTTAAATGTTATAATTGTACCAGGCTCTATCACTTCCTCTGGCAGCTCATTTCATACACACCATCCTCTGTGTGAATTCACTTTATTTAAATGTAATACTCTCGTTTCCAATTTATATACATCAGTATCATATACAATGGGAAATTACATTATGAATATGCTTTCCCAAAAAATCCTTTATTGTGAATTTGTTAATTAATCTTCTTTGCACCAAACAAATTTATAAATACTATCTTCACTTCTTGGTTGATATTGTTTAAAGATTAAATATTGGTCAGGATATCAGAGAAAACTCCAATATTTATTGTCAAAAAATTGTCATTGAAACTTTCACCCTGAGAGAGAAAGCAACCTCTCAGTTTAATATCTTCTCTGACAGTGCGGGAGAAGGTGGGGGGGGAGCTGCCTTCTTGAACTGCTGCAGTTCATGTGCTGTAGGTAGACCCACAATGCTGTTCCGAAGGGAATTCCAGGGTTTTGACCCAGCATCAGTGAAAGAACAATGATATATTTCAAAGTCGGGATGGTGAATGGCTTGGAGGGGAACTTGAAGGGGGTGGTGTTCCCATGTATCTGCTGTCTTTGTCCTTTCAGATGCAAGTGGTCATAGGTTTGGGAAGGTGTTGTCTAAGGAGCCTTGGTGAATTTCTCGATGCATTGTGTAGATGGTACCCACTGCTACTACTGAGCATCCGCGGTGTAGGGAGTGACTGTGATGCCAATCAAGCGGCTGCTTTGTCCTGGATGGTGTTGAGCTTCTTGAGTGTTGTTGGAGCTGCACCCATCCAGGCAAGTGGGGGGTATTCCCTCACACTCCTGACTTGTGCCTTGAATTGAATTGAATTTATTGTCATGTGTACCGAGGCACAGTGAAAAGCTTTGTCTTGTGAGCGATACAGACAGATCACAGAGTTAAGTTACATAGACAGTAAATAATACATAAATAATGGTAAAAACAAAAACACAGGTTCAGATGAACGTTAAGAGTTTGAGAGTCCATTCAGTATTCTAATAACAGTAGGGTAGAAATTGTTTTGAAACCAGCTGATGCGTGTTCAGGCTTCTGTACCTTCTCCCCGATGGTAGAGGTTGTAGAAAAACATTGCCAGGGTGGGATGGATCTTTGAGAATGCTGGCGGCCTTTCCTTGACAGCGGGCCTGGTAGATGGATTCTATAGATGGGAGGTTGGCCTTTGTGATTGTCCGGGCTGAGTTCACCACTCTCTGTAACAGTCTCCGATCTTGAATGGTACAGTTACCATACCAGGTAGTGATACATCTGGACAGAATGCTCTCAGTGGTGCACCTATAAAAATTGGCAAGGGTATTCACCGTCATGCCCAATTTCCTCAGCTGCCTGAGGGAGAAGAGACGTTGATGGACTGTTGTAACCAGTGCGTCCTCATGAAGAGTCCAAGAAAGCTTGTTGTGGATGACCACTCCCAGGAGCTTGACACTCTCCACCTCTGTGCTGTTAATGTGTAGGGGGGCATGAGTAACATCCCACTGAAAGTCAATAATGAGTTCCTTGGTTTTGCCGGCAATGAGAGCTAGGTTGGTCTCAGTGCACAGTTTTTCGAGGTTTTCCACCTTCCATCTGTCGTCTGTTTCGTCACCATCTGAGATTTGACCGACTATGGTGGTGTCATCAGCGAACCTGTAAATGGCATTAGTCTGGTATTTGGCGACGCAGTCATGGGTAGACAGTGAGTACAGTAGGGGGCTGAGTATGCACCCCTGGGGGGCTCCAGTGTTGAATGTTAGTGAGGATGAAATATTGTCCCCAGTTTTCACTGATTGTGGCCTGTGGGTCAGGAAACTGAGATCCAGTTGCAGAGAGTGGGGCTTAGTCCGAGATCACTAAATTTAGTAATCAGTCTCGAGGGGATAAGAGTGTTGAAGGCTGAACTGTAGCCAATGAGTAGGATTATTACGTAGCTGTTCTTGGTGTCAAGATGTTCAATGGAGGAGAGAAGGGCAAGTGAATGGCATCTGATGTGGATCTGTTGGTCCGATAGGCAAATTGTAGTGGGTCAGGAGTAGTGGGGAGGCTGGAGTTGATTAATGCCATGACCAGCCTTTTAAAGCACTTCATGACCACCGAAGTTAGGGTTACTGGGCAGTAGTCATTGCGACATGCTGCATGCGCCTTCTTAGGCACAGGGATGATGTTGGCCTCTTGAAACAGGCAGGGACAGGGGCCTGCTGCAGGGAGAGATTGAAGATGTCCGAGAAGACCTCTGCCAGTTGATCTGCACATGCCCTGAGTGCACGGCCTGGTACTCCGTCTGGTCCCATCGCATTCCTTGGATTCACACGAAGGAAAACGGATCTGACTCTGATGCAGTGACTGTTGGGATAGGTTCGTCAGGACTTGTCGGAATAGGTGTTACCTCTCTGCCGACATTCTGCTCAAAGCGAGCAGAGAAGGCGTTGAGATGATCTGGGAGGGATGTGTCATCATTTGCTACCTTGCATTGTCTCTTTTTAGAACCTGTGATGTCATTCAGTTCCTACCATAGTCGCCGGGTGTCTGTCTGGGTCTCCAGTTTGGATCGGTATTGGTCCTTGGCTCTCTTAATGGCTCTGCGAAGGTCATATTTGGATTCCTTGTATTTGAGTGGCTCTCCTGATCTGAAGGGCTAACACCTGGTTTTTAGCAGGTTCTGTATGTTCTGTATGAAGGTGGTGGACAAGCTTTGGAAGTCAGGAGGTGGGTTTCTTGCTGTAGGACTCCCAGCCTCTGACCTGCTCTTACAGCCACTGTGTTTACGTGGTGAGTCTGGTTGAGTTTCTGGCCAATGGTAACCCCCAGAATGCTGATGCCAACCAGTGGAGGGTTGTCCCCTGTTTCCTATTGACTCTAGCTTTGCTAAGGCTCCTTGGTGCCACACTTGGTTATAGAGTCATACAGCACAGAAACAGACTCTTCGGTCCAACTCGTCCATGCCGACCAGATATCCTAAATTAATCTAGTCCCAATTGTCAGCATTTAGCCCATATCCCTCCAAACTATTCATATAGCCATTCAGGTGCCTTTTAAATGTTGGAATTGTATCAACCTCCACCCCTTCCTCTGGCAGCTTATTACATACAGTACCACCCTCTGCATGAAAAAGTTGCCCCTTAGGTCCCTTTTATATCTTTCCCTTCTCACCTTAAACCTGTGTCCTCTAGTTTTGGACTCCTCTACCCTGGAAATGGGACCTTGTCTATTTACCCTACTCATGCCTCTCATAATTTTATAAACTACCATCAGGTCACCCCTCAGCCTCTGACACTCCAGGGAAAACAGCTCCAGCCTATTCAGCCTCTCCCTGTAGCTTGAACCCTTCAACCCGCAACATCCCAGTAAATCTTTTCTGAACCCTTTCAAGTTTCAGAACATCCTTACTATAGCAGGGAGACCAGAATTGCACACAGTATTCCAAAAGTGGCCTAACCAATGTCCTAAATAGCCACAACATGACCTCCCAACTCACAAAGCTCTGACCCATAAAAGCAAGCCTACCAAACGCCTTCTTCACTTCCCTGTCTAGCTGCGACTCCACGTTCAAGGAAATATGAGCCTGCACTCCAAGGTCTCTTTGTTCAGCAACATTCCCCAGGACCTTCCCATTAAGTGTATAAGTCCTGCTCTGATTTGCCTTTCCAAAATGCAACACCTCACATTTATCTAAATTAAATTTCAGCCCATCAGCCCACGGTCAGGGTCCTGTTGAACTCTGAGGCAATCTTCTTCGCTGTCCATTGTGTCCCAACTCCCCTACTCAGTGCTCTGACCAATAAAGGCAAGCATGCCAAACACCTTCTTCACCACCCTATCTACCCATGATACCACTGTCACAGAACTATGTACCTGCACCTGTTGGTCTGGCACAGAATTGGGATCCTAAACAGTAGTGAGACAAAAGAGAAAGTTGAGGCTAGCGCAGAAGGTAAAGGCAGCAAGTTAAATCGACAAGGCAGACAAGAGCACAGCAGCGAATGAGGGAAGAATGATGAATCAAACTGCATTTATTTCAATGCAAGACACCTGACCAGTAGGGCAGATGAATTCTGGGCTTGGATAGGAACATGGGATTCTAATAGCATAGTTATTACAGAACATGGCTGAGGGAGGGACAGGACTGGCAGCTCAATGTTCTGGGGTACAGATGCTATAGGAAGGATAGAAAGGGAGGCAAGAGAGGGGGGAATGGCGTTTTTGATTAGGGGAAAACATCACAGCAGTACTTACAGAGGATATTCCTGAGTGATCATCCAATAAATCCATATGGATGAAACTGAGAAAATAAGAAGGGCTGATCATTTTGATGGGATTGTACTGTAGGCTCTCTGGTAGTCAGTGGGAAACTAAGGAGCAAATAGATAGGGAGATTGCAAAAAGCTGTAAGAATATTAGGATTGTAATATATGGGGGATTTTAACTTTCCAAGCATAGACTGATAATGGAATATGATCTAGGCTGAAACTAGGATGATAATGGGATAGTGTAGGTTAGATGGGCTTCAGATTGGTTTCACAAGTCAGCGCAACATCAAGGGCTGAAGGGCTGTAATGTTCTATGTTAGACTGAGACTGCCATAGTATTAAGGTCTTGGACTGAAAGAAATTTGTCAAGTGTGTCAAGTAAACTTTCTCAATTAACCTGGTAATGGCCCTACTAGAGAAAGGGTGAAAGTTGACCTTCTGTTTGGAAATAAGGCAGGGCAAGTGACTGAGGCGTTAGTGGGGGAGCACTTTGGGACCAGTGACCATAGTTTGAAAGAGGATGGAAAAGGACAGGCCTGGTCCACAAGTCAAAGTTCTAAATTGGGGCTCGGTCAGTATTAATGGCGTTAGACAGGAACTTTCAAAAGTTGATCTGGGGAGGCTGTTTGCTGGTAAAGGGTCATCTGGCAGGTGGGAGGCTTTCAGAAGTGTTTAATGAGAGTTCAAGGACAGCATGTACCTGTTAGTGTGAAGGGTAAGGCTGGCAGGAGTAGGGGATACCAGATGACTAGAGATATCGAGGCTCTGATCAGGAATAAGGAAGAGGCATTTGTCAAGTATAGACAGCTGGGATCAAGTGAATCCCTTGGGGAGTATCGGGAGTGTAGGAGTATACTTAGGAGGGAGAGCAGGAGGACAAAAAGGGGACATGAGATAGCTTTGTCAGATAAGGTTAAGGAGAATCCAAAGAGATTCTACAACTATATTAAGGATCAGGGAGTAACTAGGGAGAGAATAGGGCCCCTTATAGATCAATTAGGTTGTATGTATGTAGAGCCACAGGAGATGGGTGAGATACTAAACAAATATTTCTCCTCAGTATTTACTGTGGTGAAATGTGACCTTGATGCAAAAGGTTGTCACTCACACATTTGAAGTTCAAACCTGTTGTCCAGGTTTTAACCAAGGCTGTAGTGAAGTCACAAGCCAAGTGGACCTGGTGGAACACAAACTAGGCATCAGTGAGCAAGTTGTATGACACCTTCCACCACTTTACTGATGATCAGGTGTAGACGATGCAGTGGTAACTGGCCAATTTGGTTTTGTACGGAACATACCTGGGCAATTTTTCACATTGTTGGGTAGATGCCAATTGTAGCTGTATGGGAACAGCTTGGCTAGGGGGGGGGCAACAAGTCCTGGAACACAAATCTTCAATACTATTTGCTGGAATGTTGTCAGGCCCATAGCCTTTGCGGTCTCCTGCACTGGAGTTTCAGCCTAGATCACGGCTCAATTCTATTAAATCTTATACCAAACCATTGGTTCAGCCTCAGTTGGAGTATTGTGTCCAGTTCATTCAAAATGATCTAAAGGCATTAGAGAAAGTGCAGAAAAAAAATTACCAAATAACTTCAAAGATAAGGAACTGCAGTTTTGATGATAGATCAGAGGAATTCTCTTCTCTGATAAGAGAAGACTGGGGAAATGTTTGGTTAAGGTATTCAAAATCGCAGGTGGTCTGGACAGAGTAAAGAGGGGGATTCCGTTCCTATCTCTGAAAGGACTGAGGATAAGAGAGCACTGATTTAAAGTAATTCATTGAGGGAGGAGCAGTATAATGAGGAGAAACCATTTCCCCTCCAGAGAGCGGTGGGGCTCTGTAATACAGCTCAGTGTAGGAGGAGTCACATTCAATGTGGTTTTCCAAAAAGGATTCGATCATTATCTAAAATGAAAGAACGATCAGAGTTTACAGGCAGGAGGTTAGGGAATGACAATAAGTGAATTACTCCTTTGGAGAGTCAGCATTGCAAGATTACAGAGCTGAAATGCAGGGGGTTCTGGGTGTACATATAAGCATAGAAATGATGCAACACAGAAGGAAGCCATTTGGCCCATCTTGGCCATGCCAACCCAAAGATACCCAGATGCCCTTTCTAATCCCATCATCCTGCACACAGCCTATAGCCCACAGCTCTGCAGTTACAGCACGTAAGGTGCAGATCGAGGTACTTATTAAAAAATGTTGAGTGTCTCTGCCTCCACCACCAACTCAGACAGCAACTTCCAGACACCCAGCACCCATTGCGTGAAAAGGTTTTTCCCCGTGTCCCCTCTAATACTTCTCAATGAATACCTAGTTTGTGTTCCACCAGGTCCACTTGGCTTGTGACCTCATTACAGCCTTGGTTAAAACCTGGACAACAAGTTTGAACTCCAAATGTGTGAGTGACAACCTTTTACATCAAGGTCACATTTCACCACAGTAAATACTGAGGAGAAATATTTGTTTAGTATCTCACTCACCTCCTGTGGCTCTACACACAGACAATCTCATTGATCTCCCTAGTTACTCCTTGGACCTTAATATCTGGAATGGAGTAGTGGGAATCTTAGTTAAGGAAGGACGCAAGTGGTTTGGAAGCAATTCAGAGTTTCACCAGACTCCCACTTGGAATGAGGGTCAAGATTAGAGTGATGCTGGAAAAGTATAGCAGTTCAGGCAGCATCCGAGGAGCAGGAAAATATACGTTTCAGGCAAAAGCCCTTCATCAGGCTCATTCCTGATGAAGGGCTCCTGCCCAAAACATCGATTTTCCTGCTCCTCAGATGCTGCCTGACCTGCTGTGCTTTTCCAGCACCACTCTTGACTTTGATCTCCAGCATTTGCAGTCCTCACTTTCTCCCACTTGAAATGGGCAGGTTTATGAGGAAAGGGGTAAGCTTTTATCCATTGCAATGCTCAGGTGTACAAGGCTATGGGCCAAGTGGTGGAGAATGAGATTAGAAAATAGTTAGGTGTTGCTTTTGACCAGCACAGACTCAATGGGTGGAAGGAATCTTTTGTGTGCTATAAACCTCTATGATTCTATGGCAAAGAGGTGAGTGAATTGAAACATACAAGATCCTGAGGAGGCTTGACAGGGTGAATATGGAGAGGATGTATCTTCTTGTGGGAGAGACTAGAACTAGAAGTCACTGTTTAAAAATAAGGGTTGCTCATTTTTGAGATGGGATGTATTTATTTCTCATAGACGGTGTGAGTCTGTCAGTAGGCTGTGAACCTAGGGAACTATGAGAACGTGAGGACTGCAGATGCTGGAGATCAGAGTCACAAAGTGTGGTGCTGGAAAAGCACAAACAGTCAGCCAGCATCTGAGGAACAGGAGAGTCAATGTTTTGAGTATAAGGTCTTTCACATACCTGAGAAGAGCTGATGCTTGAAACGTCAATTCTCCTGCTCCTCGGATGCTGCCTGACTGGCTGTGCTTTTCCAGCACCACACATTTTGACTCTTCTTGGGAACTATGTTCGTTTAACAGGCAGTGGAAGCAGAACCTTTGAATATTTTTAAAGCAAAGGGGGAGAGATTCTTGTTAAAAAAGTGTGGTGAGAGGTTATCAGGATAGATAAGAATCAGTTCAGCTACAGTCTTATTGAATGAAGGAGGAGACCCAATATGATTCAGATGTTCAACATAGATACGATGGACCAAATGGTCTCCTTGGAGCTTGGTACAATGAAAAATCCAAATGGTCACCACCCGTCCTATAAACTTTTGATGGTTCCACATCTCTGGAATAAGAGATGTTTTGGCTTTCGTTAGCAGGGGGATTGAGTTTAAGAGCCGCGAGGTTATGCTGCAGCTCTATAAAACCCTTGTTAGACCTACTTATACTATGTTCAGTTCTGGTCGCCTCAACATAGGAAAGATATGGAAGCTTTAGAGAGAGGGTGCAGAGGAGATTTACCATCTTATGACGGAGCTAGATGAGGGAGCTAGGGGTTTTCTCATTGGAGTGAAGAAGGATGAGAGGTGACTTGATAGAGGTGTACAAGATGTTGAGAGGCATAGATAGAGTAGATAGCCAGAGACCTTTTCCCATGGCAGAAATGTCTGTCACCAGGGTTCATAGTTTTAAGATAGGAGAAAGTGTGGACTGCAGATGCTGGAAATCAGAGTCGTGAGTGTGGTGCTGGAAAAGCACAGCAGGTCAGGCAGCATCTGAGGAGCAGGAGAATTGATGTTTTGGGCATAAACCCTTCATCAGGAATTCTGATGAAGACCTTATGCTCGAAACGTTGATTCTCCTGCATCTTAGATGCTGCCCTACTGGCTATAATTTTAAGGTAATTGAGGAAGGTTTAGGGGAGATGTCAGAGGTTGGTCCTTTACTCAGAGGTGGGTGTGTGGAATGCACTGCCAGCAGCGGTAGGATAATACAATGAAGGGGATGTAGGTTAGTCTAATTCATAGATTCCCTACAGTGTGGAAACAGGCCCTTCGGCCCAACAAGTCCACACCGACCCACTGAAGAGTAACCCACCTGGACCCATTCCCCCTACCCTATAATTTACCCTTGACTAATGCACCTAACGTACACATCCCTGGACATGATGGGCAATTTAGCATGGCCAACTCAACTAGCCTGCGCATCTTTGGACTGTGGGAGGAAATCCACGCAGACACGGGGAGAATGTGCAAACTCTATACAGTCACCCGAGGCTGGAATCAAACCTGGGTCCATGGCGCTTTGAGGCAGCAGTGCTAACCATTGAGCCTCAGTGCTGTCCCAGAATTGGTTAAAGCCAGCACAACATCGAGGTCCAAATGGCCTGTACTGTACTGTTGTCCTACTTGTTTGAAGACTCAAGCTCATCATCTTCTAAATCAGAAAGTAAGGAGAATGACATATGTGACAGTGAGAAAGCAAAAGGTTAAAAATCACACAACACCAAGTTTTAGTCCAACAGGCTTATTTGGAAGCACTACCTTTCCGAGCGCTGCTCCTTCAGCAAGTAGTTGTCCAATTAAACCTGTTGCACTATAACCTGGTGTGGTGTAATTTTTTAACTTTGCACATCCCTGTCCAACACCGGAATCTCCAAATCACAACAAAAGGTGTTTACAAAAGGAGACAATAGAGAAAGGGGAGAGAAAGTACGCCCAGTCTGCAAATTACACTGATATAGCGACTGTAACGGCCCATTTAACTAGTCGGTGTTGGCAGGATGGGCCGAATGGCCTCCTTCTGCGCGGTAACAATTCTGTGAACATAATGAAACATTCCAAAGTAGTTTCTCGGAAGGAGAACAGGAGAGACAGCGAGATCCCTGGGGCTAAGGGCCCATCCGCCTGCAGGCGTGACCCCCAGGGGTGCAGTGTTTTCCAGCAGCGAGCTCTCGGTGTGCTGTAACCAGGGACGAGGAGGCATTCGGAAACAAGTCGAAAACTTTTCAAATGCAGCCACAAGGCTGAGGGCTGAGCGGATTTTGGTGAAGGTGGGAGACGCGGGAGGAGAGGACCCTGGTGCTAACAAATGTAGCAGCTGGTGATCGGGTCCAGGGTCGGGGCTGGGGCTGAGGGAGGGGACAGGTCGATCCTTTACCGTCAGCTCCCGGGGCTGGAACCCACTCCGGGTCACCTCCCCTCCCCGACATGAACCACAACCTGTGGGACACCCCCGCCCCCCGCAAAAGGCACCTGAACTCCAGGCAGCAGCAGGGTTTTCACCTATTCCCCACTCCCTGTCACCGTCTCTTATTCATAAAAAAAACTGGAGGATTTCTCAGGAAAAGCACAGAATTCCTGGAAAAATGCGGCTCTGTATAAAGGAGTGATTTCCTGCTTGTTTCAGCAACTCCCTTTTGCAAAGTGGGAAGAAATTTTTGTCATGTCTGAGCATGAAGCAGCGTCATCAGAACGCTTCAAAAAGTTATTTTCCCTCTTCTGAACTCTCCTTTCCCAACCCTCTCCCTTCCTTTCCTTCCCTCCTCTGTTCAATTCCACCCCCGTCCTCTCTTTCCCACCCCCTCCCCTCCTGGTCATTGTACTTGGCTCGGGATTGAGCACATTCCTTGCCGCCTCATCGCTCCCCCCCTCTGCCCTGCCTGAACCGTGCCCCTGCGCACATTCCACAGCCTCGCCAAAGAGTGCAGCCACACAGGGGGGAGGGGAGAGACACTGACTGGCATCTTTGTCCCTCCTTCCAGCCGGTGCTCCCCTCCACACACACACACAACCCACCCACCCAAATACCTGGCCGGGGGCGATACATTTGCACAGAGTTGGGGTGGGGAGAGAGAGTTGGTGCAGTTTGTAAAGTGGAGGTGGTGGCAGGCTGGTGACCAGGGAGAGAAGGGTAGGGGTGGGGGGCGTTGAGGAAGAGGGCTGTGTCCCTGCCATCCGGATATTGAAGCTGTTTCGCTGCAGATTGTTACACGTTTTGTTGAGAGGAGCGAGCGTTCCCTCCGCCGTGCGCGCCATTCCAGTCGGTGCTGCGGCCCCGGAGCTGGGAGCTCTGGAGAAGGGAATGTTTGTTTTTTTTGTGTGTGTGAATCTCAGATGAAGATGAGTAAAATGCAGCGGGGGAGACGGGTCCGGCTAGCGCTGCGGCTCTGAGGACAATTACAAATCGATCGGTTCCCTGAAACAAAATCATGTTTTAATCTAGGCTCTGCTTTCCGCCTCGCTGTGAGGGAAGGAGTTGTGCGGAATCTCCCCCCCCCCTCTCTCTCTCTCTGCATTCACATTAAAGTGATGTCTAAATACGAGGAGGAGATCGGACTGCAGGCGAGTTTTCTGGAGGATCTGTCCCTGTACCAGGCGCCGAGCGATGGGTTTTACGGTGAGCGGAGGGAACTGCTGGTCAGCCCGGACTTGGAGGAGACAAAGCGGGCGTTCTTCCTGCAGATGCTCCCGGCGCACCAGCAGCAGCAGCCTGAAGCCGCCGACAGGGTGAACGGGGCCGACCCCAGTCACCAGGAACGGGGTCCGGCCACTTTCTGCAAACTGCCTGCGCCTCCCCGGGGCACGAATGGGAGCCGCGGCGGGGGAGGGCTGGAAGCGGCCGGCCCGGGGCACCGAGGGGAGCTGCAGCCGGGGGTAGGCGAGCCGGAGCCGGGGGGCTGCTACCTCCGGGGCTACAGCGCGGAGAGCCGCAGGTACAGCGGCGGAGGTGGTGCTCCTGAGCCGGGCTTGGTGTGCAGCCGCCAGGGGGGAGCTTTCCCGCTCTATCCCGGCTCCAATGTATCCACCAGAAGCAACAATGTATCGGCCGGGCCCCGGGGAAACAATGTATCCGCCTCGCGGGGTAACAATGTATCCAGTGGCGGCAGCAGCAGCAGCCCCCGCTCCAGCCTCGCCTCGTCGTCCTCATCGTCCAACTCCACCCAGGAGCACAGCAAACACTCGAGCCCCCGCTCCAG
This sequence comes from Chiloscyllium plagiosum, assembly GCF_037043375.1. Lineage (NCBI taxonomy): Eukaryota > Metazoa > Chordata > Chondrichthyes > Orectolobiformes > Hemiscylliidae > Chiloscyllium > Chiloscyllium plagiosum. Next base: position 4,584,165 of record NW_028270155.1, read on the forward strand.
CCTGTACCCCAGCCCCCGCTCCAGCCTGGTGGTGCCTGGGCCCGGCCAGGAGCGTTACTCCAGCCCCCGGGGCAGCCTGATCCAGTACGAGGCGGCCCTCAGCTCCCGCTCTAGCTACGCCAGCTCGGCCAGCGACACCAGCAAACACTCCAGCCCCCGGGGCAGCTACGAGGGAGGCGGCAGCAAAGCCAGCAGCAACCGGACCAGCGGCATCAGCATCGGCTACGACCAGAGGCACATCAGCCCCCGCTCGAGTACGGTCAGCCCCCGGTCCAGTTACTCGGACTCCTCCCGCTTTGTGCAGCCTCTTGATGCCGATCTGCCCGGGCCCGGCCTCAGCGCCAGGAGCAGTATCTCCAGCCAGAGTTCCCGCAGCTCTCGAGGCTCCATCAGCGCCGCTTACCCCGAGCTGCAGCTGCCTTCCTCGCCCCGCTCCTCGGTGCTGGCTGGCGGCCTGCTGGAGGCAGCTCTCCCCGGCCCGGACAGCTTGGCGTCTCCCGGGGATCCACACTACCCTCCCCGGCCTCAGGCTGCCCCCACCTCGCCCAGCGCCGACGCGGCCTCCAGCTCGATCCCCTCCTACAACTACAGCCCCAGCAAAGGAGTGCCGCCTGCCCACAAGTTCAGGCTCCCTTACCAGGTCACCCCCTCCAGGGAGAGCGGGCCAAGCCTGGCCGAGAAGAGGCTGGAAGCATTGACCAGGGAGTTGGAGAAGGAACTGGAGCTCCACGTCAAGAAGGAATATTTCGGTAAGTTCTCGGGACTCGCCCCTCCTTGCGTGAACTGCAATGAGTTTTCAAAACATCGGGCCAGGCTTTTATTCAAGGTTTTTAAAAAGAAATCAAATTTCATTATTTGTCAAGGTGCTATTCAAACCCATGTCTCAGCCGGAGGTGCTGCAAGTCGACAGACATGACCACTATGTCAGCGTCTCCAGCTGTGGCTCATTGTTTCAATGTGGGCCTGTGAAAGAATCAGCGCCAGCCTATTCCCCAGACCCCTCCTTTGTGAGGGACCAATTGAGAACAGAAACTGTTTGGTCTCCCTCTTTCACCTCACTGGCAACACCCAGTGCTGGGAATGTGATAACACCATGTTCCAGAAGATGCAGGTGGAGGTGGGAGATCCAAATTCTAGATGCACATCTGGTGGGATACCTCTGGAAGGTATAGGCCACCTTCATCAATGGGTTCAATCTGGAGAATGTCCCCTCACACAGAATCCATTGCCCTGTTGATTGATAATCAGCTGCTAATGGCACTGGGAAGGCAAGGGCAGCCACCTGGCAGAATGTCCACTGCCCAGCGGCTCAGCAATCCTCTGCAGGTGAGGGGTCCTGAACTAGTGTTGTAGGATGCTCTGCTAATGTGGATTCAAATCTGAAGGGTACAGTACTGGTGGAGAAAGGTTTGTCACTATATAACACTGGGGTACAGTACTGGTGGATACGGGTCTGTCCCTGTATAACACGGGGGGGACAGGACTGGTGGGGATGGGTCTGTCACTGTATAACACGGGGGTACAGTACTGGTGGATACGGGTCTGTCCCTGTATAACACTGGGGTACAGTACTGGTGGGGACGGGTCTGTCCCTGTATAACACTGGGGTTCAGTACTGGTGGGGACGGGTCTGTCCCTGTATAACACTGGGGTACAGTACTGGTGGGGACAGGTCTGTCCCTGTATAACACTGGGGTACAGTACTGGTGGGGACAGGTCAGTCCCTCTATAACACTGGGGTACAGTACTGGTGGGTACGGGTCTGTCCCTGTATAACACTGGGGTACAGTACTGGTGGGGACAGGTCTGTCCCTGTATAACACTGGGGTACAGTACTGGTGGGGACAGGTCTGTCCCTTTATAACACTGGGGTACTGTACTGGTGGGTACGGGTCTGTCCCTGTATAACACTGGGGTACAGTACTGGTGGGTACGGGTCTGTCCCTGTATAACACTGGGGTACAGTACTGGTGGGGACGGGTCTGTCCCTGTATAACACTGGGGTACAGTACTGGTGGGGACAGGTCTGTCCCTGTATAACACTGGGGTACTGTACTGGTGGGTACGGGTCTGTCCCTGTATAACACTGGGGTACAGTACTGGTGGGGACGGGTCTGTCCCTGTATAACACTGGGGTACAGTACTGGTGGGGACAGGTCTGTCCCTGTATAACACTGGGGTACAGTACTGGTGGGGACGGGTCTGTCCCTGTATAACACTGGGGTACAGTACTGGTGGGGAAATGTTGCTGGAATGTGCAGTTTTTGATGGTTCTGCCTGGGAGCTGGTGTGGGGTTGCACTAAGAGTTGGCAAAGTGAAAAATCACACAACACCAGGTTATAGCCCAACAGGTTTAATTGGACACACGAGCTTTTGGAGAGCTGCTCCCTCATCAGGTAGCTGTGAGGTGTAAAACTGAGACCTCTTCTGATCTTAGTAAAAGATCCCATGGCAATGTTTCAGAGAAGAACAGGGGAGTTGTCCGGGCATCCTGGTCAATATTGACTCCTCAACCAGCCTCAGGGGAAACAGATGATCTGGTTGTTACTGCATTGTTTGTGTGAGCTTTCTGTGCAAATTAGTTGCTGTGTTTTCTGCCTTAGAGCAGCGGTTACACTTCAAAAAGGTGAATTGCTGGCTGTAAACGCTTTGGGGATGTTCTGATGTGGCTGAGCCTGCGAAATTCATTACCACAGAAAACAATGAAGGCCAAAACATCATATGACTTCAAGAAGGATTTGGATATAACACTTGGGACTAAAGACATCAAAGGATATGGGGGGATAAACAGGAACAGGATATTGAGTTGAATGATCTGTCATGATCATAAAGAATGGTAGCACAGGTTTGATGGACTGAATGGCCCACTCCTGCTATATTCTATGATGAAAAGTGCACTGTAAATTAATTTGTAATTTCGATTACAAAACCAAACCTACAGCAGTTTCCAAACTCTCACCAGATTTAACTTCGCATCATTGTTGATCTACACTGGCACCCCCACCATTTCTAAACCTGTTTAGAAATCTCCAGCACCACCCCCCCAAAAGCAAACCATGAAGTGAAGGTGCTGGTGTTGGACTGGGATGGACAAAGTTAAAAATCACACAACACTAGGTTATGGTCCCAACACTTCATTTGGAAGCACTAGCTTTCGGAGTGCTGCTGCTTAACTCGGTGTCATATGACTTCTCACAGAAACAAACCAACATTTCTGTGGGGCCTCAGAGATATCTGTTCTTCCAGCTCAGGCACTTTCTCCATCCTCAGGTACTTAGCCCTGTAATTGGTGAGATTGCCTTCAGCTATCTGCAGCAAACTCTGGAACCCCCACCCCCACCCCCATGCCAACCCACCCACTGAGCCGACCGGATTGATCAACTGTTTGTCTGCTCTATCTCCTACTTTGTTTTGATGATTACTTCTTTAGGTTTCACTCTGTTAAGGGCACTATATAAATGCAAGTTGCAACGATCTAAGTGTGGGTTAGAAAGTTGTGACAAGTGCAAGTGAATGACTCTCCTTTGAGTAGGGGTCCGACCAGTATCTGTTGCAGACAGTTCCCACTGCACCAGAGACTGAGGGACGGTGTCACTACCCACTCTCCTCGTCTGGTGCTCCATTTGATACAAATCTTATAACAGCAATCATCAGTCGGGAGCAGAAATCTTGATGCTTTTTCAAACAGTCCCTCCCTGATCTTGGGATTCTGAAGTTGGTTGTAGTGTCTCTCCAGTTTGTTAACTCAGTGTTAATCCTGAATGGCTCTAGATTGAGTGAAATGCAGGTTCACCTGGACTGATTCCCGTCTGAAAGATTGATTACCACACAGGGAACAGAGACCTCTGATTGCATTCCCTCAAATCTGGAAACTGGAGTGATGATCGGATGGAGCTGTTGGCTAAACAAATTTGATCGGATAGATGGAGGGAAATGGCTGTAGAGTCCAGAAGAAATAACAGAATTGTAAAGAGAGGGGAAAGTAATGTCAGGAATCCTGCTTTTACATTGGGGCTAATGGTAATATCAGACATTCTTCCACAAAAGATGCTGTGGGTTGATTAAAATTTCCCAGTCTGAGAGGGATAGCTTTTTGATAATTATTGAGTCAGGTCGCATAGACTGGAAAATATTGTGAAGAAATACAGATCATCATCCAGTTGAATAGAGGGGTTGAATGGCCTGTTCCTGAATGTGTGCTCCTACCCACCTTGGCCATGGTGGGTAAGGGCTAAATAATTGAAAAGGAATACATCAGAAAGAAAGGCCAGTTTTTGCAGTGTGTCTGTAATCGGCAGCAAGCCATGGGAAGCAGAGAATGGGGGATTTTCTTAAACAAAGTGTTCTTTGGAAAGGAATGTATGCAACGGGCTACAAACTCTCCCGCCCCAATCCCTCGGGAATGCTTCAATCCATGAGAAGTCTCAGTAAAGCATATCAAGGAGGCTGATGAAATGAAAGCGAAATTGGAGTTTTTTAAAAAATTCCTGCAGCTGAATTTCAGCTCACTCATCAGTCTGTATGCTCTCTGATCCCACTGCCTCCTCTCTGTCTGTCTGTCTGTCTGACTTGCTCTCTTTCTCTCTGTCTGGCTCTCTCTCTCTTTGTGTGGTTGTCTGCCTGCCATTCTCACTCGCTTTCTCTCTCTCTCGCTCTCGCTCGCTCGCTCTCTCTCTCTCTCGCTCTTTCTCTCTCTCTCTCATTGTCTAGTTCTGTGTTGCTCTGTTAAATATTAATTGACTCCTGTGCTGACCGGTGTATCAGGCACGTTGAGCTGTATCTCTCATTCAAAGCTTTTTGTGGTTTGCTTTGGAGAGATGCAGAGCAGATTGAGTGGAATGTGATGGGGGTGAGGGTCTTCATTTCTGTGGCGAACCAGGATAAAGCTGTTGTTGTTACATCAAAGAAATCGTGAGGAGATTCAGTAGGAATGTTCAAAATTCTGAAGATCTTTGATAGATTAAGTAAAGGGGAATGTTTTTCCCAGTGAAGAGGATTCTAACCAGAGGAGACAAATTGAAGAAAACAGCACAAGAGCCTGGGTGAAGATGAGAATATTTCTCACACCATGAGCTGCTGCAATCTGCTATGCCCTCCCTGAAAAGATGGTGGGAATTGATTTGAGTAATTCCCAAAGGAGTGTTGGATAAATATTCGAAGGAGAAACAACGTATAAGGGCTGTGGGGAGGGAGAGCAGGGACTGGGAACTGCCTCTGAGGGAGCTGATGGGTTGGATAGTCTGTCTGCATGCTGTAAGACTCCCTGAAATGAACACACGGTCAGGTTGTTGCTCAGTGAATGTTGCCCTTTAGGATCTGCAGTAGACATCATTGTCCCTGGCCTAGTGGGGGAAGGGGGTGGTGGAGAATCATCTGGTTTCAGGGAGGTGTGTCGCTGTGATTTCTCTGTGGTAGAATTGGGTGACTCAATTACTGGTCTTGTACAATCTCGGGGAGGGAAGAAAGAACAAATGTGAATTTCTTGAAGCGGTCTTCACAAATGTCAGCACCAGAATCCCAGACAGCTTGTGAAAGTGTAAATATAAAATCTGCAGACGACAGTGCTGTTCCCTGATTAGGGTCAGGTGGCTAGTGCTGCTTTAACCTGAGGGTCACCATACCTTGGCCGAGGGTAGAGGTTCAGAAGGAGGTTCCTTCATGGTCACCTCAGCTGGTGCAAGGCATTGAACCCATGCTGTTGCCATTCCAGCCAACTGAGCTAACTGACCTCTTTAAGGTGGAGTCATTATGAGGGCAGAATGATGATCTGTTTTTGTGATGTGCAGGTGTTGGTGTTGGACTGGGGTGGGTAAGATCAGAAGTCACATGACACCAGGTTATAGTCCAACAGGTTTATTTGAAATCACATGCTTTCAGGGCGCTGATGAAGGGGCAGGGCTCTGAAAGCTTGTGGTTTTGAATAAGCCTGTTGGACTATAACCTGGTGTTGTGTGTCTTCTGACTTTGATCTGGTGTTACAAAGACCATGCAGGGCAGCCTTGCCGTATTGGGGCACTGGAAGGAGTGGTCTTTATAGATTTTAAATTGGTGTGTACATTTAGTTTGTACATTTACATGGGTTAAACAGGTTGGGGTGAGCTGTTTACTGAGATAGAATGTCTCTAGGTGAGAAAGGAGACAGTCTTTCTCTCCCCACCCTCCCGTGCTACAGTAATTTGGTAAACTCATGGGAACTGGTTCCTTGTTTCACTTGTAACTGAGGGCCACATGAGGGGGAACTGTTCGTTCAGAATCGAGGCCTTTCACAGAGAGAGGCCGTTCAGCCGTCATACCTGAGTCCAAAAGTGTTCTACTAGAAAAGCACAGCCAGTCAGGCTGCTCCTCTCCTGCTCCTCGGATGCTGCCTGACCGGCTGTGCTTTTCCAGCACCACACTTTTTGACTCTGATCTGCAGTCCTCGCATTCTCCTCACCATCATTATCTGTTCTGGGTCTTTGAAAGACTTATCCAATTACTTCTACTCCCTGGCTTTTCCAGTAATGTTCTGCAGTTTATTTATCTTCAGCTATTTATCACATTCCCTTTGTACAATTCTTCTTGAATCTATTTCCATCATCCTTTTAAGCAGTGTGTCCTGGATCATTACGCTCACTGCAGGAATCCATTTCCCCTTCTTTGTAATCTGTTCCTTCAGGTAATTATTTTAAAATCTGTGTCCTCTAGTTGCTGAGAAGGGTTCTGTTTACTCTACCACAGCAATTCTCCGTCCCCAAACTACCACCAAACCCTATACCCTCCATTTGCTTTGCCTTATAGCCTCCTGATTGATTCATCCTCTTTCAGGTGGTGTTGTGCCGTGATGCCCCGTGCCCCACCCCCAATACAGAAACTGGCCAGGAGTCCCATGTCACCAGCAAGGCCAGAGCTCTCTGGAATGTTCTGGCCACCTCTGAGACGATTAATTGTTACAGTGCAGGAGTGGTTCAGCCTGGGCCTGTGCAGTCTTCATCATTCCAAATATTTCTCTGTCTGGGCTTGCTGTTTGGCTGTGGAATGATAATTATTTTCTCTTGTACAGTTTGTGGGAAAGTGACTGTAACCTATCAATGACCAGTTTGTTGTGTGCACAACATGCAAGTTCCAGTGTAGGGGCTTCCCAACACTTCCTCATGTACCTGTGGCTGAAGGACAGATTTGTTGAGGAAACCGACTCTGCAGTGAACCTCTCCCTCCTTGCCTGAGCTATGACCTGAAGCAAGCTCCTGTTTAACGGAGAATTATTAATGACAGAGATAAACGTATAAAATTGCGGATGCTAGAAATCTGAAATAAAAGCAAATTGTTGGATGAACTCAGCAGGTCTGGAGCATCTGTGGAGAGACAAACAGAGTTAATGTTTTGAGTCGTATGTAACTTCTGTTCATTAAGGCTTGGAGTCCAGTGTCATGGAGATGTGATACAATGTCATGGACACTGGACTCCTTATGCTATAAATTCTGTGAGCGTGATCT